>NC_050444.1:36881241-37481241 GCF_903995425.1 Onychomys torridus | reverse complement strand
ATCATTAGCATCATCCAAAAATCTCTCATGTGACTTACATGTCAACTGTGCATCTGTATTGGACTTGGCTCAAAATACATATTACTATAAGTAGGCCTAATTCTGTGCAGAGAAGTTCTTGTAACACAAGCAGCCATGTTAAACAAAAAAAATGACAGGAGGAAACTGATCAAAGCTAAACATTGTGACAAGCATTCAAATTTTCATATTAAAATTATAATCCAAGAGTTCAAAGACAGCTAATTTTAAAAAATAAAATCACTTTATTGTTTCATACTTCTGTGCTGGTGCGCTAAAGACTCAATTTATACTACCCTTTATGCGTTTAAAAAATTGAACAACTATAGGATGTATCTTGAAAACATGTTCTCTCATAAGATAAATTTCTCTGCAGTAGAAAGAACACAATTGTTTACATATCTGCATGTTCTAGTTAGCACTATCAAAGAAGTGTACTTCAAACACATTAACAAGTTTGTCCCTCTAAGCACAAGACATCAAATTTTTGTTTTTATGATATCTGTTTGCTCAACTTAGCTTGTTAGATTGCTATTCATCACAATTTTAGTCTCTTTGTCTGGGTCCATTTGCCTTTGTCAATTTCAATAAGGTAAGACACCAAAATTATCACCTGCTCTGGGAAATCCATCACAGGAGTACTCTGCTAGGGTCTTGGACTATCATCATCTCATAGAATTCAGCACATATGACAACCAAAACCAAAGAATGCTCAAATCAAGCACTTATCAGAACATAACCTAAAAAGTTGCCAGTATTGCTACCTCATAAATGTTCATCTTTTGTTAAAACACTAATTATATATTAGTCAAGTGAATTCCCTGAGAGAGTAGTAGAAAGTTGTTTCATTTAACATATTTTAAAACTGCTTAACCTATATTTGACCTGTAATATTCACTGAATAAATTAATGTGCAAAAATATACATAAATGGATAAATAAGTGAATTATCATACATGAATTCAAGCAGAAAGGCACCTATCTAAAACTACCACATATTCATTGAGAGGAGATGGGGAATACACACCATACTTCTAACTTTAAAAGTCAGGAAATCCACAGAAATGTTTCTTTTTGGTTTTATATATATATATATATATATTCAGTTTAACATATACATTTAATTCAATTTTTTCTGTCCATATAAATATTTTGTTTTAGAAAATAAAATTTTAATATTAAGTAAATATTGTACCCAAGAATCTCAACTCATAAAAAATATAGTAAAATTACATTGCATTTGCCCATAATTTTATGGAATGTAAATTAATTTCATTTATAAATTTTCCTTTTATTGAAACTAGATTACTTTCTCACATAATATGTCCTGATTATAGTTTCCCTTCCTTCTACTCCTCCTAGTTCCCTCTTATCTCCCTTCCCATCTGGAGTTACTCCCTTTCTGTCTCTCATTAGAAAAGTACAGGATTCTAAGTGATAATAATAAAATAAAATAATGAAACAAAAATTATCACATTAAAGTTGGTCAAGACAAACCAACAGAAGGAAAAGAGCCTAATGGAAGGCAAAAGAACCAGAGACCCACTCATTCACAAACTTGGCATTCCCATAAATACACTGAATTAAAGCCCATAATTTATACACAGAGGTCCTGGTGCAGACCATTGAAGGCCCTATGAATTCGCTTCCCCAGTCACCTTGAGTTCATATGGGCTTTGTCTATGATTTAGAGGGCCTTGTTTACTTGGTGTCCTTCATTTGCTCTCTCTGTTACACTTTTTCTAACTCTGCTATGGGCTTTCCTGAGTTCTGACAAGAGGGATTTGATAGAGACATCACATTTAAGGTTGGGTGTTCCAAGGTCCCTCTATATAATGTCTGGCTGTGGATCTCTGTATTTGTTTCCATCTGTAGCAGGAGAAAGTTTCTTTGATGATGGCTAAGCAATATGAATAGCATTAGGAGTAATTTTATCACTCTCATTTTTTTGTTTGTTCATTTGCTTTTTAGACCAGTAATATTTGGTTTCACCCTGGGTCCCTGGATTATCTAGTCTCAGGTTCTTGGAAGCCAAATCAGTGTCAGGTATGGATTCCATCTGGAGTGTCAGTGGACCTTAAATCAGATATTACTCCCACAAGTTTTGTGCTGCCATTGCTATAGAATGTCCTACAAGCAGAACAGCATTCTAGATAAAAGGATTTGTGGCAGGATGGGGTTAACGTTTCTCTTTTGGTAGTGTGCAGAATACCTTCCTGTTCTAAATAAAGACACTAGGACTAATGGGTGAAGGCTCTATGTAGGCACCAACTCAACCTCTCCATGTTGGGTGAGTTGTGTAGGTGTTATCTTCAGCAATGGAGCCTTGCTATCAGTTTGTGGACAGCAACCTATAGTCCTGGCAATAGCTTGGCTTCTTTGGGAATTCCCATGGGGCCTTTGGCCAACAACTCTATTAAATATAAACCAATCCTGGTGCTCAAAGCTTCATTTGTTGACAAGATAGCCAGCTGGGGCTCTGTCTTCCATTATTTGGCAATGTCATTTAGGTATGCATGTCTACTGCATTGTTTCCATAGTATCCCTCAAACAGCCCTTAATTTCAGCTGTCTATCCCAATTTTCCTTTCATCAACCCCTCTGCCCTCCTCCTCCACACTTGATCCTCCCAGTCAAGTTCCCTTATTTATCCTAGTTATCTTTTGTATTTCCCTTTCCTAATCAGATCCATTTATTGCCTCTAGTCCCTTAGCTCTATTCTTAACCTCTGTGGTTCTATGGATTGTAGTTTGGTTATCATGACTCAACAACTAATACTCACATATAAAGAAATACATACTATATTTGTCTTTTTGATACTATATCTGGGTCTGGGATACCTCACTCTGGATGCTTTTTATCCTAGTTGCATCCATTTGCCTGCAAATTTCATGATGTCTTTTTTCTTTTAATAGCTGAGTAATACACCATTGTGTAAATGTACCACATGTTTCTTTATCCATTCTTCTGTTAAAGGATATCTAGGTTGTTTCCAATTTCTGGCTATTATGAATACAGCAGCAATGAACATAGTCTGAGCAAGTGTCTTTGTGGTTAGATGAACCATCCTTTGAGTATATGCCCAAGAGTGAAATAGCTGGATCTTGAAGTAGATCAATTCCTATCTTTTGTAGTAACTATCACATTGATTTCCATAGTGGCTGATAAGTTTGCACTCCCATCAGCAATGGATGTACATTCCTCTTAGAACTCCATATCCTTGCCAGCTTGAGCTGTCACTTGTTTTATTGATCTTAGCCATCCTCACAGGTTTAAGATAAAATCTCAAAGTAGCTTTGATTTATATTTCTCTGATGGCTAAGGTTGCTGAATATTTCTTTAAGTTTTTCTCAGCCATTTGAGTTTCCTCTATTGATAATTCTCTGTTGATATCTGGACCCCGTTTTTAATTGAGTTACTAGTTTCCTTGATACTTAATTTTTTTTAGTTCTTTATGTATTTTAGATATCGGTTCTGTGTCAAGTGTGTAATTGATAAAAAATCTTCCCATTCTGTATGCTGTTACTTTGTCCAAATTATGGTGTATTTTGTTATGCAGAAGCTTCTTTGTTTCATGAGGTGCCATTTTTTAATTGTTCATCTTAATGCTTGTGCTTACCTGCTTTTCAGAAGATCTTTGATTGAATGAATGCATTCAAGGCTATCCTCCACTCTGTCTTCTAGCAGCTTCAGTGTATTTGGTATTATGTTGAAGTCTATGATCCATTTGGAGTTGAGTTTTGTGCAGGGTGATAATTATGGATCTACTTGTATTCTTCTACATGCAGCCATCCAGTTTGACCAGCACCATTTGTTGAAGTTTCTATCTTTTCCTAGTGTGTATTTCTGGATTCTTTATCAAAAATCAGGCATACAGATTTATGTCTGGACCTTCAATTTGATTCCATTCATCAATGTGTCTGTTTTAGTGCCAATATCATGCTGTTTTTATTATAGTATCTTTGTAGTACAACTTGCAATGAGGGATAGTGATACCTCTAGCAGTTCCTTTATTATTTTGGATTGTTTTAGCTTTCCTAGGATTTTCTTTTTTTCTGTATAAACATGAAAATTGTTTTTTCAAGATCTGTGAAATTTTGGTGATTACATTGAATCTATTGCATCAAATTTTGGTAGGATACCCATTTTTACTATAGTAATCGTACTGATACATGAGCCTGAGAGATTTTTCCATCTTCTGATATCTTTTTCAATTTCTTTCTTCAAAGAAGTGAAATTTTTCACTTGCTTGGTTAGAGTTATCTCAAATTTTTTTTATTATTTTAGGTTGTTGTTAAAGGTATTGTTTCTGTGATTTATTTCTCAGTCTGTTTGTCATTTGTATGTAGGAGGGCTACTGGTATTTGTGAGTTAATTTAGTATCCAAACAATTTGCTGACAGTAGGAGTTTCCTGGTGGAAATTTTTAGGTCACTTATGTATACTATATTACTATCTTCAAATAAAGATACTTTGACTTCTTCCTTTCCAATTTGTATCCCCTTGATCTCCTTTAGTAGCCTTAATGCTCCAGGTAAAACTTCAAGTGCTGTATTTGAAAAGGTATGGAGAGCATGGACAACCTTGTTTTGTTCTTGAGTTAGAGTGTCTCTCCATTTGAGTTGATGTTGGGTAGGAGCTTACTGTAAACTGTCTTCATTATGTTTATATTCCTTGTATTCCTAATATCTCCTGGACTATTTATTATCATGAAGGGGTGTTGGATTTTGTTGAAGGCCTTTTCTGCATCTAATGATCTGAGCACCTGGTTTTTGTCTTTCAGTTTTTTATATGGTGGATTTATGTATATTGAATCATCCCTGAATTTCTGGGTTAAATCCTGCTTGATCATGGTTGGTGATCTTTTTGATGTGTTCTTGGATTTGGTTTGCATGTCTTTTATTGATTAATTTTGCATCTATGTTCATATGGGAAAATGGTCTGTAATTTTATTTCTTTGTTGGGTCTTTAGGTGGTTTGGATATCAGGATGAATGATAATAAAATGAATTGGGCAATGTTCCTTCCTTTTGTATTTAGTGGAATTTTATTTTAGGGGTGTTAGCATCAATTCTTCTTTGAAAGTGTGGTAGGATTCTGTGCTAAAATCATCTGTCTGGTTCTAGGCCTTTCTTCGTGGGGAGACTTAATGACTGCTTCTATTTTACTAGGGGATATAGGTCTGTTTAAATTGTTTATCTAATCTTGATTTAACTCTGGTAAATGATATGTATCAAGAAAAGCATACATTTCTTTTAGATTTTCCAATTCAGTGGGGTACAGCTTATTAAAGTATTCCCTTATGATTCTCTAGACTTCCATGGTGTCTGTAGTTATATCCCTCTTTTCATCTGTAATTTTGTTATTTTAAATATTCTTTCTCTACCTTTTAGTTAATTTAAATAAGGATCTTTCAATCTTATTGATTTTTCTAAAAGTACAAACTCTTTGTTCCATTGATTCTTTGTATTTTTCTTTGTTTTTATTTCAATACTGAGTTTATTTCTTATCCTCTATGCCTATTGCATGTGATTTCTTCTTTTTGTTTAAGAGCTTTCAGGTATGTATTTGTGCACTCCCCCTCTTTTGATTTTATTGGTCTCTTTATTTATTCCCTGTGGGGTTTTTAAAATGTAGTTATTCTCTTTAGGTCCTAGGGTTTTGTTGTTGTTTAGTGTTTTGTTTTTGTTTTCCTAGCACCTTTAGTAGGGCTGGATGTATAGAAAGATGTTGTATAAATGTGACTTTATCATTAAATGTCTTATTTTCTCCATCTATGGTTATTGAAAGGTTTGATGATTATAGTAATCTGGGCTGGTCATCTGCCGTCAACACATCTGTCTGAGCACTTCTGGCTTTCAGAGTCTCTGTAGAGAAGTCAGATAAAATTCTAGTAGGTCTGACTTTTTGTGTCACTTGCTCTTTTTCCCTTGTGGCTTTGAATATTTTTTCTTTGCTCTGTATATTTAGTATTGTGATTATTATGTTTCAAGGGGAATTTCTTTTCAGGTCCATTCTATTTAGTGTTCTGTATGCTTCTTGTACTATTTCTACTTTCAGGATTCAAACATTTTTGTGAGTTTTTTCCTTTTGCTTTATTTTGTTTGTTGTGTGTGTGTTTTCATTTCCTTCCACTGTTTGTGTTTTCATAGATTTCTTTAAGGATTTTAACCATTTCCTTTTTCAGGGCTTCTGTCTTATGCTTGAAAGCTATTTTAAGGTATTTTATTTGAGCTTAAATTCTGCTCAAATACTCAGAACCTGCTGTGGTAGGGTTGCTGAGCTCTAGTGGAGACATATTGTCCTGGCTGTTGTTGATTGTATTTTTCCTCTGGTATCTAAGCACTTGGAATTGGTAAGGGTGTAATTATAGGTGCTGATATCTGGTCTTGTCTTTGTTGGTGTTTGTTTTGTTCCTTGGTTTCTGTTTCCTCTCTAGTTCTTAGGAGAGTGTGATGTCTGTGTGTTGCCTTGTGGGACATTCTTCTGGTTCTTGTTGGTGCAGCCAGTGGAACCCCAAGTAAGAATGTGTTCCTGGGTATTGGGAACTAACACTTAGGAATGTGGATGAACTGGAGTGGGGACATGGGGTTCCCAGGAGGGAGGAAAGCAGGGTGTTGCACCAGGATCAGCTTAGTTAGTCCCCTGGGAACATGGGCAGCCAGTGAGGAGAGCACAACAGAGGGTCTGCTGCAGAACTAGGGGTGAGACTGTGGGATTGGACTTGGAGGAGAGGAGGGAGAGGGGAAGATCTTGAGTTAGCTTACCTATTTCCCTGGCTAGAATTGTAACTTAATATCAGAAGATGCAAATGAGGTCCAGCTTGCATCCTGATTTGATGGGCCTATCCACACTAGCTTATAAACTGTTACAAGCTGGTTTTAATAGATAGTTGCCTAAGTATTCTTTTCAATTGAATGACTATTTTTTAACTTGGTACATTTTTCATTATCCATCTTGACTTTATCAACTAAAATATGCTACTTTCAATGGTTCTGTTCTGCTTAGAAGTGTTGTCTGTAAATTATTTTAATTTATGGTTTCCCCAGAGTTAGTACTATAGTGGAGGGCATTTTGTGTTCTACAGAAATATCTATGTTTATGTAGAGATAACCTTGTACCCAAGAAATTGGCTAGCTTGTCTTGAATGAAATACTCTGAATTACCAGAGATAGAGATGCCATGAGCTACAACCTTGGACTTCTGCCAAGTTTCCCATTGTTTCCCTATTCTTTGGCCATAAAGGGGCTAGAAGTTTTCAACATTCTAATTTCTTGCCCAGAGCACTTATTTCATGCATTAGAAAAATCTGTCTCCATTTGCACATGAATCTAAGTGATTTTTTTCTTTATGGAATCATATGGCTTAAAAATTGCATTTTAAATTAAATTAGAAAAACTTCCCTCTTTCCACCCTTCAGCCCCGACCTTCCCCTGAGGTACCTTCATTTAACCCTTCTCATGTCCTCCCCTGAAATTATTTTTTCTTTGATTATTATTATTACATTTCTATGTGTATATATATGTATATATACACATATATGCACAAATACATTAATATAAGCTATAAAATCTGCTTTTGTTGTGTGTATATGTGGCTTCAGGGCTGACCACTCTGTATTTGATAATCTATAAGAGAACTCATCCCTGAGAGAGGCTAATTATTCTTCTCCCAGCTGTGAATAGTTTCCTATAATTCTTTGTCTAGGGGTGGGTTCCATGAAAATTTCTCCCATACATGTTACCATGACTATTGATATTGCCATTATTCCAGTCTGGTTTATAGAGCTCTATCTAACTGAGACTGTTCTGCTTCTTGATATTCTGACTCTTGAAATCTTTCAGCCCTCTCTTCTGTCATGTTCCCTGAGCCATACATGCTGGAGCTGTGGTGTAGGTGTATCCATTAGGGCAGAGCTTGCTATGATCTGTTGATCTGTGAATTGTATCTAGTTTTAGTTTACTGCATGCATTTGCTATAAAGAGAAGCTTCTTTGATGAGGGCTCTCTTAACAGTAATAAATATAAGAATCAAGTTTATAAAACTCAATGGTCTAACATACTTCACTCTAAACTAATTTTTAAATTTCAATATATGAAATTAAATTTAACTAGGAAAGTTAACAGCACTGATATAGATTATTTATATATGATACATATAATTATCAGTATTAGAAAAATCTCTAGCAATCATAAATATTTTTCTACACTGCACTGATTAACCTAAATTGGCAGCCATGTGGAAGGGGCTCCCATCACTTTATTCACGTAATTTAAAGTTACCAATTACCCACTTCTCTAAGATTTAGACTAAATAGTCATAACTCCTTGCTTGATATGGTGGATCACTAAAACCTCCATCATTCAGAGAGGCTTCACCCAGCACAATTAATTGGAACAGATTCAGAGACCTGTAACATGAATCTTAAAAGGTATTATTAATAAAAACAAACCCAGAGTCAGGTATTGGGGTGAATGCTGGAAGATCAGAGAAGCAGAATAAGCCACAGCTTCCTCACCTCACCAACTTCTCAGTTGATCCCCTTCCCTTAGACTGGAAGCCTCTGAGTCCTTCCTTATCCAGAATGAATCTCAGCTGAACTGTTGCTCAAAGGCCTAAAAGCTTAACCAGCTCTAGTTCCTGGTCCTCACACCTTAAATACCTTTCTGCTTTCTGCCATTACTTCCTGGGATTAAAGGCATGAGTCACCATGCCTGGCTGTTTCCAGTGTTGCTTTGAACTCACAGAGATCCGTCTGAAATACTAGGATCAAAGGTGTGTGTGCCATCATTTTCTGGCCTCTGTATCTAGTGGCTGTTCTGTTCTCTGACCCCAGATACATTTATTGGAGTGCACAATATTTTTAGGGAACACAATATCACCACAGAGACCCACAGCCAAACATTAGGCATATCTGTGGAAGAGGGGGAGGAAGGATTATGAAAGCCAGTGGGACCAAACACACCACAGAAAAATACACAGAGTCAACTGACCTCGACTCATGGGGGTTCATGGAGATTGAACTCCCAACCAGAGAACTTGCATAAGACTGACCTGGGCCCTTTGCGCATGTATTACAGTTGTATGGCTTGGTCTTCTTGTGGGACTCTTGGTAGAGGGAGCAGGGGGATGACTGTTGCCTTATCTTGGGATCCTTTCCTCCAGTTAAGTTGCCTCATCCAGCCTTAATAGGAGAGGAGGTACCTAGTCTTATGGCAACTTGATATCCCATGGCTGACTATATCCATGGAAGGCCTACACTTTTCTGAAGGGAAAGGAGAGGGGAAAGTTGAGGAGAGGGATTAGGAGGAGAGGTAGAGGGGAAACTGTGATCAGGCTGGGAAAAATTAATTACTTGATTAATTAATAAAAAAACTTAAAAATCCCCCACCATTTAATAATTTGCACCCTTTCTGACTCCTTCACAATTTGTCATCTGATTTAAAAGGGAGAATACCAATTGATAGAATTGTTACTTAAATTGTATAACCCTCTTCCTGTCTAAAAGAAAGCATGAAACAAACAAGAAATACAATCTTGCAGAAAATAGACATTAAAAATAAATATGTACCAAAATCTAGATGAATAAATGCCAAAAGAAGTATTACCTCATTTTTATATTTATTTTACTTTTAATTTTATGTCTATTGTGTTGTCTGTGTGTGAGTATATGCACGTAAGTACAGTTGCTCACAGAGTCCAAAATAGACTGCTGGATCCTGTGGAGCTGTAGTTAGAGGTGGTTATGAGCCATCTGATGTGGATGCTGGGAACCAAAATCAGGTCCTCTACATTAGTAGCACACACACTTTTTTGAAAAATTAAAGATAGTTTTATTTTTTCCCCTGTAGAGTGTATTCTGATTACAGTTTTCTCTTCCCCAACTTCTCCCAGATCTGCCCTTTCTTGCTCTCTTTTGTTAGAAGGCATCTAAAAACAAACAAACAAAACCAGGCATCTAAAAACCCAAAAGAAAGAAAGAAAAGGAAATAAAGTAAGTTAAAATAAAATCAAACCAGCCTGAACTGAATAGGACAAGACAAACAGAAAGAAAAGGGCCAAAGAAGGAGTACAAGAAACACATACAGACGCAGACAAACACGCAGAAATCCCATAAAGACATAAAATCAGAAATTATAATACATAAGGAAAATACCCATGGGGTTAAAAAGTAAATGCTCAAAGCATTGTAAAACAAACAAACCCTGCAAAAGTGCATTGAGTTCCTTTTATTGTGCTTCTACTACTGGGCCTAAGGCCTACCCTTAGGTGTGGTTTGTGTAACCCTTGAGACTCTGTTAGGGAAAACTGATATTTCCTCTGCAAGCAGTTATCAATTGGAGATAGCTGCTAAGTTAAGGATGTGGGCCCGTGGCCACTTCTCTCAGTACTGGACCCCTCTGGCTTAGACCTGTGCAGGCCCTGTGCCTGCTGCCATAGTCTCTGTGATCATGTGGAGTACACATTCCAAACTATTGTCCTGTCTCTCCAGGCTGAAGTACTGCTTTATATGTAAAAATAAACTAACTAGCTCTTGTACTTTTTTGATTTATTATACACTTCTGAATTAGAAATATGTTCTTTTGCATATTTATGTATAAGCTGAATAAATGACATTCAAAATCTACTCAGAAACATCATGATTCTTTGAATAAGTAGTTTGATTCTGTTGATTTCCTCTTCCACTGTGTGTGTGTGTGTATATTTCATGCATAGGCAATGTGTAACTTCTATTTTTAAAAATTAAAATAGATTCTTTACCTGGGACTGAAGAAACTCTCATGGAGGAAGGTGAAGATTTTGAGAAAACATCAAAATCAACAGAACTTGTAAGTATAGTATTTGTTTTTGTTAAATTCATAACAGAGAGAGAGAGAGAGAGAGAGAGAGAGAGAGAGAGAGAGAGAGAGAGAGAGAGAGATGGGGGAGAGAAATAACTAAGATAGCATCCACAAAGAACAGCAATAACTATTCTTTTTATAAAGTATACTTTAAATGCATTCACTGTTCTCTATACAGTGGCAGAGTTATTACAGCTGTAGTTGCCCCCTTTACTAAATATATAGCAAAGTTGTGTTAAGTTCTTTGGGCAGTTGTGGGAAACTTTATTGAGGAAGTATTTAATTCCTGTGGAAGATATAACTGAGGCAGTAGTTAGTTCCTGTGAGATTAGGCATTATTAGTGCATAGGCACATTCTAAGAGCTTATGAGTTGCCATGTCAAACTTGGTCAAACTTAATAAATTGAACTATATGCATGCTAGCAGAAATGTAAATGCTTTCTGAATCTTGAAAGCTTACATGTTCCTTAATTCATACTATTATCAGGTGTGAAGTCCTTGTTATTTTTGTTAACTCTTTACCAGGGTGTAATGGGATTCAGTTTCTGACTTTTAGTGAAAATCAAGGTTAAAAGAATAAATACAGGAAAACCAAAAATCTCTATATAAATTCTAAATATAAAAGTCTTTAAATGATTTTGAATTGCTCTAACAGTCAGGCTAATGCAATCATTTATATTTAGACAGTGTTCATATGGTGCTTGCAAATCTCTGTGCATTTGCCTAGGTTCCCATAATGAGGTACCACAGATCAAATGGTTTAAACAATAGAAGTATTTTTCCTCCTGGATCTAGAGGTAGAAGGCTGAGATAAAGTTAATTTCTACTGAAGCCTTGGAGATGTCTGTCTTCTGCCCATACCATCACATTTTCTTCTCATTTTGTTGCTGGTGGATCCTAGTTCCTCCTTTTATCCAGGATGAAGCACCAGAATCACCACTGATACTGGGTGTAAACTACCTTAGTAACTTCGTTTCGGAGAATTAGATCTTTTAGCACCCCATTTACAAACACATTGTAGATGTGGACATTATAACCCATGTCACTGTGGTCAAACAGCATTCAGATTATACAGTATTTTATTCAGTTTGTCATTGTTTCTATTGGACGTCATAAAAAATTAATTCTAAAAATGCTAAAGATATTAGTGCCTCTTTTCTAAAATGTTGCTTTCTCACTGTAGATTTCCTGATCTTTATTAAAATTTTACATTTCTGTGTTTCTTCTTATATATTACTTGTCCCTGTATCTGGATATATAACCTACTTCTTTGTTTATTATCCATATCAGCCCAGATATGGAAAATAAAAGTCCAGAAATTTCTGTTTTTCTACTTCTCTTTTCTTAACTGAGTATCTGCACATCTTTTATATTAATTGCATAACTCTGAAATAATTCCTCAGCAATGAGATAAATATGCTAGAGCCCTAGAAACAGTAAGAGCCATATGAATTTTTTATAGGAGTTGGTCGTTTCTGTCCCTTACCTCTGCATTCCTAGCCATTGTCCCCTCTCTTGTCCTCAGTATAGATACCCATGGGGGAGAAAACATGCCCAGAGAAGCTCAGTCACTAAACTGCTTTCTAGCGACTAGTCCTGGTTCGACGTCAACAGCTTAACACCCGTACTTAAAGTGTTCCTTCTAACTGGTACTCAGATATTTGCAGCTTTTTAGTTCCTTTCTGTTGCTATGCTAAAATACTCTGACCAGAACAACTTAGGGGAGGAAAGGGCTTATTTGGCTTAGGCCTCTAGATCATGGTCCACAACTGAGGGAAATCAGGGCAGGAACTCAGGAAGAATCTTGAAGTAAAACCATGAAGAGATGCTGTTTGCTGGCTTACTGGTCCAAGTTTAGCTAGCTTTCTTATATAGCCCAGGACTGCCTGCCTAGGGAATGATGCCATCCACAGAGGGCTAGGCCCTCTTACATCAACAGCAGTCAAGACAATCACTCACAGGTGTGCCCACAAGCCAGCTGATCTGGGCAATCTGTCAATTGAGATCCCTTTTTCTGGTGACTCTAGGCAATGCCAAGGTAACAGTTTAATCTGAGACGAAATCTATCAGCATGTGCCATCTAAGACAGATTATTCAGCCAACATACAATCTATACTTTCAACCAATTCTTATGGTTATGTAGTTTCAAATATATACCTTGGACATATACCGAATGCATCCTTACTTGCTGAGTCTTCTGTAAACTCTGAGTCACAGTGTAATCAAATTCAGCACTTCAAATAATGTTGCCACATCAGAGGGGACAATGGCACCTGTGTTTGAGACACATAATATTTTCTATTATTAATCAGGATTGCATCAACTTTTCTTTGAAAGGGCATTTTCTCCTACATAAATGTAAGTACACACCTATAATGGCATGATAGTAAGGCTGGGTTGTCATTCAGATTGCAATAACGTCTCAATCATGATTTTCTCAAAGGTTTATATTATCATCTGTGAAATCTAGCTAAGTTTATGTTTCGAAAAGGAGTAGGAACAGTGGCCCATGCCTGTAAATCTACCACTTACCCAGTGGAGGCAGGAGGAACAAAAGTTCAGGATACATTGCAAGTTGGAGGCCAGTCTGGGCTACATGAGATCTGTCTGATCAAAACAAAAAATATTTTTTAATTAGAAAGGATACTATTATATTCTTTTTTCTTTTAATGACCTTATCAAATTAGTCTCTGTCTACAGTGTTTGGCTTACTTTAGAACTTCTAATATCCCAGTGGAAAAAATTAATTAGCTTTGTTTAATTAAATTATTTACAAGTGACTTCATATTAGCTTTTAGAGATTTTACGTTCTTTCCACAATGATCAAACAATGCTTTTCTCATGAAAAATTTTGTTTTCATTCACTCAATAGATTTTTAATTCTTAAAACTTGTTTGATTCTGTTTAACAGCAGCTAAATTGTTTTGGAAATGAGTACAAATTCAAACAATATCTAGGTAAGTTAGTACTATAAACATGACATTTCTAGGTGATAGCTGTTTACAGTTTCAAGAAAACGCAGATTTAAAAAGTTAATTATTTTCAGATGATTACATTTTATATGTAAATTGCCTAAAGTATGCATTTATAGTATTTTTGGACATTATTTTCCATAAACCAAAAAGAGGCTTGTAACTTTTCCCAAATGCTAATAGGGAATTGAAGCAAAATAACTTTTCTTTTTATTATTGTAACAGATATAAAACATATCAAAGCAATTTTCAGTGCTTTTCTACAAAAGTATGAATCCGTCACAAATAGTAAAGTTATTTCTTTCCCACATCCACTGTCTGTGTTCACTAGCCCCTCATTGAGTGGTGCCCATTAATGAATGGACTCACCCTATGAGATATTTTCCCCTCATGGCTGAATCTGTGCTTCCAATACTTCTCGAATATTTTAGTATTGCAAAGACAATGCTTAGATTTAGACTTTTTTAAATTTTTTATGTATTTTTGACCTTTTTCCACCACTCAAAGCAGATCATTTTTCTGAAAAATTTCTCTTCTTTGGCTATGTTCTAGAAAGCTTTTTAGCATACACATAATCCATGCAGATTAAAACTGGATTTGTCAGGTAAATCCCTTTATTAAAAACGGGTGAACAAAAAGAAAAAAGTCTTCAAAAGGAAAATCCGAAGCAGCAGGTATTGACCACTTGGCTTAGCTCCATGAGTGTAATAAACAGCTGCTTTAGATCAACAATTGATGAATATTTACATAAAGGTTTTTCATACTTCACAATTCCTACAGTGCTCTTAATCTTAAGTTTTCTTTATTTTGTTTTCAGGATATTAATTAAAAACCTGGACACAGAGAAAAGATGAAAAGATAATTAGGAGAGACATTTTATCAACTTTTTCCTTTGTATTTTTTTACTTTTTCCTTTCTGAATTTTATTTAGTGACTCGCATAAAACTTTGACTGGTTATCATTTCTTACTGAAAATAGAAGAA
This sequence comes from Onychomys torridus, assembly GCF_903995425.1. Lineage (NCBI taxonomy): Eukaryota > Metazoa > Chordata > Mammalia > Rodentia > Cricetidae > Onychomys > Onychomys torridus. Next base: position 37,466,431 of record NC_050444.1, on the reverse strand, counting down.
AAATTAAGAGAAGGACTTCTGCTGAGGTTTCCTGAAGTGTCCAATAGTAACTAGAAGTTATAATTTTCCTTCGGGAGTATTATTTACTGAGGGAAATATGCAATGGCTAGAGTTAAAGTAGTATTAACAATAGTAAAGATGAGTACAGTACTGTTATTTCATGAAGCATTTCTCATGTGGTGTTAACATTCCTGGACTTCACTTTCAACTTGATAACCATCCTGAGAATTAAGTTGCATTTATGTTTAAATGAGCAAATTGAGGTCTCACAACATTTTAGGATGTATCCTGGGTCAAAAAGGTAGTGCAGAAGGCAACTCAAATTTCTCAATGTGAAAATTCTTTGAAGCCTAAGTCCTTGTTAAATAACTACATGCGCTACAAAACACACACTAACTGGGCAATCCTCATTGGCTAATCTCAAAGGATAGATTGTATCATTAGATTAAACACACAGTGAAAAGCTGGAGTTGAGGGACCGGATTCTAAGAGGTGGCTTTATATGAAAGAAGGGTCAAGTGAGTTTGGGGCTTTCTAGATTAGGTTTGCTTAGGTCTTTTACATTGAAGAGGTCTGAGAGATCAGGGTGTCAGCACACAGGGAAATGCTGATAGTGAGGAGAAAAACAGTACATACCTCATGTTCCCATGGCCACCTTTATCCTGATGTTAAATTATCTGGAATTATCTCAGATTCTGGAATTATCTCAGAAAAAGGCCTACTCCACTCAATTAGATGCCAAGTTTGGTTAGTTCTAAGTCTGTGGGATATGGTGTTTTGTGAATTAGTAAATAAAGTACCTGCTTTATTTGATCCTGTGTTGTAAAGTGGATGGCTTCAGCTTTTGTTCTTGGCTGCTATTTTTTACCTCTACTCAGTACTGAAATTTCGACCTGTCTGAATTCATAAATTCACATTTTTGGTTCATTTTCCAACAATCCCATGCATGTGGACTTTAAACTGCATGGATTTGGTAAGGTCTAAATATAGTAGGTTTTTTTTTTTTTTTTTGATAATTCAAAGGCTTGAAGATAAAGAAGCATTTGTGATGATAGCATCTGTAACACAAACAATTGGCTGATCGCCTCAGAGAGTTTTGACAGCAACAACATTGCTCCTAAATGGGTTCTTTATCCTGGGAAGAATTTGATGAATTGGGTTTTCTTCATTTAAAACTTATTCCTCAAATTCAGTGCCTAGGTCAGCACAAAGTCTCTGCTGTGTTTCTTTTTCCTGTCTGAATGTTAATTAGCAAAATAGAATCTTCTTATAATAAATCCCACATGCTTTGGGGAATTATATTAAAAGAGGAATTCCATTACACACAGTGAACATTGATTGCTAAGACTGGAGGAGATCTGTAATCTGCTGTAATCATGTGGCCTGTATAATTTGCAGGTTGATGACATACCGTTATGTCTATTCTCCAGTTGCTTGGCTATTATTTTCAGGCCATGTAGTATGTGTTCACTGCTACTTGTGAGATTCATTCTTCTATTTCTACCCACCTCCCAGATCCTTATTCCTTCTCTTGTAAGTCATACATGTATACATTTGAACAATTAAAAAGAAAAGGTGATATCTTGAAAGTGACATTACAGCTCATAGACCATTAAACTACCTAATCATGGATTTTTCCCTCTCTGCTTTCTCCCTTGTTTCTTACTAATGTGGTTTTTGTTCATCCCCAACAAATCTACCCCATAAAAATTCTCTCTGCTTCATCTTATCTACAAGCTGATATTTTGAAACATCTTGCAAATTCTTTTCCACACTGAAGTATACTACTATGCTAAGTAAATGGTTTTACATATTTTATAGAGTATATAATTCCATGTAAATTGATGTAAAGTTTGAATAGCTTGGTGAACAAGTTGTTGCATTAGATCGTGTGTGTGGAAAACAGATAATCAGCATTTATGAACTTAAATCTAGGCATATCTTATCTGACTTATACTTTTGCAAAATAAAAAATAAAAGGAATCATGTTCATTACCATCTCACCAGGTAAAAGTCTTAAATTATGATGTATTTTGTGCCATGAAACAATGTGTTGACAAATTGCTGCCAGGTGATTGTAGCAATGAATTTTCTCTAAAGAACAGTGATGAACACCTGTTTCGTTCAGCTCTCAAGGTTGTTATCATTTCTTTCCTTTTCTGTGTAGAATTTTACTAAGTTTTTAATGACTTACAGATCCAGGATGCCAGTAAAGCTGCTAGAGATGGGGTCCTACAGCAGGCAAGTTTATCTGACCAAGTTTTGGGATCTGGTGGTATTTTTCCTTTAGTCATTTCAGGGATGTTGATTTCTAAAACAGTAGGGATGGAAATATTGGACTGAACCTATGCAAATACTATCTTTTAAAACGTCTAAGAGTTTTGAAAAATGTAACTTCTAAATGTCATATTCACATAGGAAAAAATGGACTAATGGGTGAAGTATGGTATAATAAATGTTTAAACATTAATTGCAGCTTTGGAAAGTAATTCAGTGTTTCTACATCCTTTTATTGCATATCAGTCAAAGTATGACATTACTTACTGAAATTAGTTAAATTTTGCCCTTGTGTCTTAAGGGAATGTGGCAGGAGAATGTGCACAGTGTAAAAAAATAAAATTGATCTTCCTGGGTGGATGATACCCAAGAAGATATGGGACATCATGCTCTGCTTGTCCAGGGATCCTATCATGGGCCATTGATTTTTGCAAAGGTGATAAGCAAAGGGGGAAATAGTTTTTGACATTTTCAATATTTTGAAGTCATTTTTGGCTCCTACAAATTTTACTGGATTTGTATATAACTGGACTGAACAGGAAGGAAAGTGATATGGATGATGTTTGTGTTGAGAAATAAAGCCCAGTGTCTTTGATTATAACTTGTACCAGTGTGCTCCATGAAGCATATTACTATTGACTCCTTTAATAGAGGGGGAAAAGCATTATGTTCCTGATAACAGGATTTCCTTTACATTCTTGTCTTTTTTTTCTAAGAAAACTACATTGATCCTCTAAAACAGCAGATACAGAGTGCTTTTCTACAGAAACTTACACATTTGTAGACTTCATCTTCCAACTACATTCATTTAGACCAAACCTTTTTTTCTTATTATGTAAGATTCTCACACACATAACTGGAGTCTCAGAAATGTGCTTATTCAAATAAACTGAAAAAATATCCTTTCTATATACTGATCTTTTATTATTTGTATAGGTTTTTAAAGTTACTGAGTTTTTAAAAAATTCTCATGAATGAGTGTTTTGCTTGCATGTATATTAGTACACCAACTATGTTACCAGTGCCCTTAGAGACCAGAAGAAGCATTAGAGTTACAGACAGTCGTGAGCTTGCCATGTACCGTGAGTTGCTGTAAACTGAACCCAGGTCCTCTGGGAGAGCAACTCAAGGCTGTAATCCCTGAGCCTTCTCTCCAGCCTCTTATTTTCTTCATTTAAAATAGAATGATAAGCATATTCTCACAGAATTTTATACAGCTAGTTGTAAAGTTTGCATATTAGTGTAGCCTGGTATTATAGTGTGTTAATGTCTTCTTATTGTTCATGTTGGAAAGTGTAAGACTTAAACTTTAGTGTGAAACAAGAAGATAATATTGTCATACTTGAACAAATGTCAAGTTTTTAGGTTGAATATTCCCATCAGGTTGCCCCAGGCTATCAGTGTGATCAGCAGCTACGATCAGGACCTGAGGATGTTACTAGGAACACAGCTTACCAACCCTGTGTGTAATTATTTATATCTCACTTCCCGGCAAATAGCTAATTCTAAGTCCCTTGGTGTGTTACACAAATATTAATTTTCTCTATTTGTTTTGATGTGAAAAGAGCTGCATATGCTGAGTTAGTTTGCTTGGGATTTTACTCATGGGGAAATTCTTTAGAGGAAACTCTGCATATAAATTTTAGATAGTCTCTGAAAGCTTCATGCAGGCTAAATACTTTAAAAGGTCAAAGCCTGTGGTACTTTAAAATTCTTCATCTGTTCAATTAAAAGCCCATTTGGCTTGTTTGCTAAGCATCAGGATTGCTTATCAGGACTAAGCATTCTTATATCATATATAAGTGAAAATAAAAATGAAATTGTTTTGTTCTGTCTATAACTATAAAATGTAATGCTTTAAATTTTTAGTTGGGTTTCTTAATTAACTACATTTTTTTGATTACTAATGCATATTTAAAAAATAATCTTTATATTTATTTGTGTATTTAATGTGTTTGTGTGTGTGTGTGTGTGTGTGTGTGTGTGTGCATGCTATGGAGCTTGTGTGATGGTCAATGGATAACCTGTGTGATTTGTTTTTTTTCTTTCTACCATGTCAGTTTCTGGGATTGAACTCATGCTGGCATGTTTGATGACAAGCACCATAACCCACTGAAGCCTTTGGCTGATCCTTATCAAAAACATATTTATTATTACTGTGTTTGTGTATGATATATGTAGTGGGCACATGTGCCTTAGCAGGCATGTGGAGCTCAGAGAATAATTTTGTGGCATTAACTCTTTCCTTTCTCCTTTATGGGAATTTAAACTAGGTCCTGAGGCTTGCAAGGTCACCAGGCTGACCATATTAATCAATATTTTTATGTGTGTTTATTAGATTGTGGATTTTCAATACTTTTGTTTTGTTTCACTGGTTCTTTTTTGGGAACCCCCCCCCCCAGTGACTTTGCCATCACTCATTATATTACAATAATAATGGCTCCAGTTCACATTTGTTGCAAGTATTTCAAAAAACATTTCATTTGGTACTTAAAATTATAAAAGTTTAATTATACAGAAGCCATATTTCTCTCTCTCTTTTTTTACTTACTTTCCTTTCCAATATTAGATAAACACGAGCCTTGTAGTTCTTTGCAGTTTTCTTCTGAATTCCTCAATCAAACTTGAGTTCTTTCTAGGGTATTGTCAGGCAAGAAACTAGTCATGTTTCCAAATAAAATTTGTTTGTGTTACTCTGTTTAACTCAGCCCAGCTGTCCCATGCCCCAATGCTCCCCAGCAACAACATGGGTTGGAAACACGAGCTTTCAACACATGTTTTTTGGAAACTTCTATTGACCAAGTTATTACCATATTCCTTTCTTATTAACTTGAGATTTTCTTTACATTTTAATATACTCTAGAGAATAATGGCACAACATTTACTGGATTTTTAATTTTTTTTAATAAAATCACCCCTTTTTTACCAATGATATTCTTTTTTTTAATGTTTTTTGAGCTGGGGATCGAACCCAGGGCCTTGCACTTGCTAGGCGAGCGCTCTACCACTGAGCTAAATCCCCAACCCCTACCAATGATATTCTGATACAATTTATGAATGAAGAACTGGAATTGTGTGGCATGTGATGATTTGTCTTGATTTCCTCAGTTCATAACTAGTAAAGCTAGATTGGAATGTCACCCCAAAGATGATCCAAGTCTGGAACCTGTTATTGTATCCACTCTATCAACTTACCAGTGAAGATCTTACATCTTCAGTTTTGTGATGTTCATGCCTTGGTCATTTCAGCTTTCCATGTTTAATATAAAGGAGAAAGAATTACATTTTAATTTTATTTTGCAAAGTCAAATAATTAAGCCATCATATAGTAACCCATTGCTCTGCTCAGCCTTGTAACATGTTTCTTATATATAGTTTTTTTAAATATAAGTTCATCCCTGTTTGATGTTTGTGTGTGTGTGTGTGTGTGTGTGTGTGTTCTCATTATTTTGCCCAAGCTGGCCTCAAACATGTAAAATTCATGCCGCTGCCTCTCAAATTAAACTGTGTACCACCATGCCAGGTAAATTTGAATATTTTCATCTTTCTAGAGAAGCTTGGTGAGTTTTTTTGCCACCACAGTGGGATGTATTAATCAGTTTTGGATTTGATTTGGTTAGACTATTAAAAAGTATTTTTCTGGTGATTTTTTGTATCTTTTCCCCTATAAAGCTAAATAGGATTCACAAAAAAAAATCTCCTGAATTAGAGGTGGGATCAAAACCTTAGCTTCCAGTTATTTTGGCCAGTTTTTTGGGAAGTCTTGATCCAGAAATAACAAAACCTTTTTAGGCAAAAAGGAAGCTGGATAATTTGTAAGCAAATATGTTTCCATGATGTCACAACTCAAAAAAAAAAAAAATACCATGTTTCCTAAGAATTTTGAAACGGATGTCTGTGTTTACTTAAATCTGAATTTCTGGAAATTCCTCATTTCCTCTTGGATTCCACTCATGTTTTAAAAATGTTTATTAGGAAAGTATTTACATTTCGATAGTGAGGCATCTCTGGAAAGAAAATTTCTGGAAAGATGACTTTATCAGTGATGGAAATATAAAATGTTTCCCGCCTGAAAGGATGAGTGTCGAATGATGTCACGAAATGTGGAGGTCACAACGTTGAGAAGTAATCATGTAGAATTCATCTTTCACAAATAAGAGACAAACATATCCCAGCTAGACAATCGGCAGCTAAGGGAATTTGGTGAGAGGACAGGTATGCCGACTGGGAAGCACACAGTGTTAGGCACCCCAGGAACAAGGCTGCCTTCCACTGGGCAGAACCCCATCAGGCTGAGTCTCTATCAGCAGAGGGGAAATCAAGAATGCTTCTGGTGACTCTATGTATATGTTACAGTTTCCATTCCCATTGTAGTTTTCCAGTCTGAACTTCATTCTCTTTCTTGTGCTTTCCTCTGGGGAAGGACTTGTCCCTTCCCGTGGCTTCTTCCTGTCTAATAGCACCATTATATCCTCAAATAGGGACCATGCTAGATCTTTCTCCTTAAGACATCTATCTCTTCATATCCCATTGGAATCTATTCTTCCACACAACTGTCCATCCTAGGAATCTCTAGGCTAGGGAGAAGCCACAAACCCTTTCACGGGGTCAGGCCTTCTAGCCAAAGACTCACTACTGTAAATATTGAGAGAGAGAGAGAGAGAGAGAGGAGAGAGAGAGATAAAAAATAGCTTAGGTCACTATGCTACTTCAAGAACTTTACTTATCAGAGCTCATTTAAAAATTTTCTTTTTCTTTTTCTTTTCTTTTTTCTTTTTTTTTTTTTTTGAGCTGAGGATCGAACCCAGGGCCTTACCCTTGCTAGGCAAGCACTCTACCACTGAGCTAAATCCTCATTTTCAATCCTGGGCTGGAGAGATGGCTCACTGGTTAAGAGCACTGGCTGCTCTTCCAGAGGTCTTGAGTTCAATTCCCAGCAGCCGCATGGTGGCTCACAGCCATCTGTAATGAGATCTGCAAGCAGAACACTGTATACACAATAAATAAATCTTAAAAGTGAATAAAAATTTTCAATCCTCTGGGAATATTATTTTTCTTTTGCATTATATGTTATCTCTCATCAACATATTTGTAGGATTATATTAAATAGAAAAATAAATACCTGAGAATGAATGCTTGCTGCATTACTTCCTTCTGTTTGTTTCTGTTACTTTTAAGTGGTGTAAGACTAGAGAAAAGACCAATGGACATCAGTCAACTAAGAAGATGTTGTGCAGGTAACCATAGCTGTTGTGAGTTCCTGTGTGGAGCAGGTGTGTCAACTCCAGAGACCAGCACTTCACGGTCCTCCCTCTGGCTCTCACAGTCTTCACAGCAGCTCCTCTGGAGAAGCTCTGAGCCTTGGTGGGGAGGTGTTGACCCCTCCATGGCCGAGCACTATTTTTAGCTTGTTCTCAGTCAGCACTTTGAACAGCTCAGAGCTCTTGTATTGACCATTCTCCACTGCAATGAGCAGCTTACCTGACCAAGCTTGAGGGCAGCACACGTCTGTGGGTACACATGTAAATATTCAGAAGGCTCGTTGATAGCATGACCAGTAACCAAAACAATATCAATAGACTTTCCACTTGGACCTATGATCACCCAGCCGTTGGTTTTGACCATGTTTATAACATTATGCATAAATTCCCTCGTGTGGAGAAGTCTAGAACCTGTTTTTAGAGGCCAGGAGTATGTACTTGTGCATGGACAAACTTTTATTCCTCTGTTCCCTGTCATCGAGAGCAGTTCCAGGGTAGTCATCTGTGTCTATGATTTGTTTTAAAAGGAAAGATTATTCTTATTATGATAAATCCATATAAGTAATTTAATGGGCAATAGGGTTTTATTAAGATATAAATTGAGGAGATACACTCACAAATACAGAACGGAGTAGACAGCAGAAGTTGTCCTCTGATGTGACTAGAGTGAATCCTCCCAGGCAGGAGCAGGGAGAATGGTCAAGTGACCTTTCTCCCTCTCCTTTTAAGAGGTTACCTACAATGGCACGAAGCACCACCTCTTTCAGGCCCTATAGCCCAAGGTCATGGGCAGGGCAAATACCACTACATATTCTTCTGTATAAAAAATTTAAACTCCCTACAATTCAAACTATCCAGAAATTTGGTATTTATTTTTTATACAGCATTATTAAAATGTACGACTTTCTCATCATTTTGAATTTTAAGACTATTTTTCTACTTTATTACGCATTCTTACAGCTTAATGCCTTAAATAACTAGAAAACATTATTCTCTTCAGAGAAATTCATCTTGGAAATTTTGAATGCCTTTTAAAACCCTGAAAATTATGTTTGCTTTGGCCAAGTAAGAATTAAGCATGTCCAAGCACATTGACCAAAAGGTCATTAAACTTTTGCAAGACTGATTAAGATTAGACAGAATAGACCAGTTATAATTTCTTACATTTTAGATAATCTGCAAATGTATCTAATGAATTCAGTTCCTGAAAATTTAATTAAACATTTGACTATCTTTTAATAGCTTCTCAACTTAAAAAGAGGAAAACAACCTAAGTTTAACATATTAAAAATCAAGATTAATTAATAGAAACCTTTAAAAGCTGTCTCCTACTCGTGGATAGACTCTAGTTAGTACTGTTACTTTTATTTTTAAGGAATAATAATTTTAAACTAAATTCTATCTAAATTTTAGATTTGTAAAAGATAACTTTCTGCTGTGTGTGTGTGTGTGTGTGTGTGTGTGTGTGTGTGTGTGTGTGTGTGTGTGTGTGTGTGTGTGTGTGTGTGTGTGTGTGTGTAAAATCACTGAAGAATTCTGACCTGGGAGATGTATTAACAGAATGGAATTGGTTCAAACTCTCATTCAACAATGCACAGCAACACCATAGATAACCCCCTGACCCCACTCCTGACTAAATTCCTACTAGACAACAGGGGACAATGCTCTCCATTTCTTGGACCAGTGACTTCTTCATACACATGCTGATCTAAGGGGAAAACAGAAATCTTTGCTAGGGCATCCTTGTCTATTGGAAGTTCAAGCACAATATGTTAATTTATCTGTGGATAGTAAGACTTTGCTCATCCATAAAGTACAGATGTCAAATAAACAGCTGAGTTCTGATGTCTCTTCACAGTAAGTCAAACAGACTGGTAAACTTTGGCTTCCCACAGTTCTGAGGCCAGGTCTCAAAAGTCAATAACACATTTTATGTGCATTTAGTTTATTAGATGCTCTCATACTAGTTCAAGGAACACATAAATGTTGTTGTTTCCACTTAAATATGTTGGGGGAAAGCCCTGAAAGGGCATCACCTCCAGTCTCAGAGCTTTGCATATCTCTAGGCTTGTTCTGAATTTAGCAAATAGATGGCAGTGTAGATTGCAGAAAAAGCAACTGGGTTGTGTTAATCCTGATTGATGTCAGTCCAGAGATTTCTGTAGTGTGATTATCAACATTAGAATATTTTAACCAACAATCTTACGAAGTATATAATAGATTTTTGTACTACAATGAGTCATATTGATCTCAAGATATTCAGCACCTATCCAGCACTTAGCACAGTGCAGGTTTGTGCTGGAGACACTGAAGATGGGTTTGGTGGGCTGAACTGAAGGAGGGGAAATCACTATGAGATTCTTCTGACTTCCTGCTGTTCTTTAGACATTTTCCCCAAGTCTCTTTGTTCTAAAAGGAATAGAACTGTGTACTTCAAAAGTTGCATGACAGACCTTTTAACTTTACTCATAGTATCAGCTCTGGTCTATTGGGCACATCACAGATTGCTAGAATTTGTTATAGGCCAGGGAATATAGCATGATGTGGATCTGTATAATTTCCACTATGTGTTTGTTTATTTTTTCAGTATTTGGAATGGAATCCATGCTCTTGGAGATGCTACCAAGTTCTTTGCTACTGTATCAGATGACCCACATATTTTTGTTAGGAGACAAGGTCTCTTCTTAAGTTGCCCAGGCTAGCCTCAAACTCAGAACCTTCCCACTTTAACCTCCCAAGTAGCTAGAAGGCTAGTAGTAGTGCATGATCATCCCTATCCTTGAAGTTTTGATCTTTTCATAATGTTTTCTTTATAACTACATAGAAAAGTTTCAACTATAATGAATACTTGAGCACCATAAGGCATATTGCCACTGTGGCTGTCAATGTTAGTTTAAACATTAGACTTCACTTAACTTGAATTATATTGGAAAGCTCTAGGTCCCAGAACTTACAAGGCACATCAAAAGTGGGCTTCTAGAACAAAGGTGGAAAACAATATTCTAAATCAAACTTGAACAGCTCTCCTGTGGCAGAATGCACATAGAACTATCATATTTTCCTGGGCATGATAGTGTACAGTTTTAATGTTAGCACTCAGGAGGCAGAAGGCAGATCTCTGTGAGTTGGAAGGTATCCTGCTCTGCATATAGTGTCTTCCAGGCCAACCAGGACTACACAGAGTGACCTTACCTCAAAAGCAAACAAACAACGGCAACAACAAAAAAATCTTACTTTGAACTTACTTGAGGTAAAATATAATTTTCAGTATCTTCAACCTTTTTACCTGTTGCTCCTCCATTTCTGTCCATAATAAAAAAATATTCTTCCAGACATTTCTTACACATCATTTCATATTAATACTCATTATTATTATAATTCTCATTGAGAAATACTCATTCTCATAACTGTTATAAGAGACAGTATTCCACTTCTGCTGAACATTTGTATAACTTCTTTTTTTTAACCTTTTTTTAAATTATATTTGTGTTTTAATTTTACACATCAGCCATAGGTTCCCCTGTCCTCCCCTCTCCTGCCCCCACCTTCTCCTACTCCACTCCCCTCCATTCCCATCTCCTCCAGGGCCAAGACTCCCCTGGGGATTCATTTAAACCTGATGGATTCAGTACAGGCAGGTCTAGTCCCCTCTTTCCAGGCTGAGCAAAGTGTCCCTATGTAAGCCCAAGGTTCCAAACAGCCAGCTCATGCACTAAGGACAGGTCCTGGTCCCATAACCTGGATGCCTCCCAAACTCACAATTCCAGGGAGGCTACCTAGAAAATGGGACCCTAGGAAAGACACAGGGATCGCCCAATGACAGAGAAATGGATGAGATCTACATGAACATCCTGGACGACAGTGGGAGTAATGAAGGGCTAGGTTTGGGGGAAAGAAAGCTTAGGGGAGCAGGAGGTCCCAGCTGGATCAAGAACAGAAAGGGAGAACAAGGAATAACAGACCATGATAAATAAAGACCACATGAGAACAGGAATAGGCAGAGTGCTGGAGAGGTCCCCAGAAATCCACAATGATACATCCTCTGTAGACTGCTGGCAATGGTCGAGAGAAAGCCTGATCTGACCTAGTCTGGTGATCAGATGGCCAAACACCCTAACGGTCGTGCTGGAACTCTCATCCAATAACTGATGGAAGTGGATGCAGAGATCCTCAGCCAGGCCCCAGGTGGAGCTCCAGGAGTCTGATTGTCGAGAAAGAGGAGGGACTGAAAGAGCGTGAATTGTTGAGACCAAGATTGGAGAGGCACAGGGACAAATAGCCAAACGAATGGACGCATATGAATTATGTACAACTTCTTGATGGCTCATTTTCAACTCTAAATATAAAAGCTTTTGACACTTATATTATCTAATAAAATTGTACTTTAGTACCTGTCTTAGTGTGTAGTTTTCACCAAGTGATTTACAATGCTTTGATTGATAAGAAAGTTTAAAGTCAAGGGACTGAAAATCTGGTGAAAGCTTTGAGGGAAGAAGAGTGTTTATGAGCGTGGTGTGTGTGTGTGTGTGTGTGTGTGTGTGTGTGTGTGTGTGTGTGTATGTGTGTGTGTAGAGGGATAGGGAGAGAAATTGAATTTGCTTTTGCATGTAGTTTTTAAAATGAGAAACCAACTCACTTGATACTGAACCCACTCTTGTGGTACTGACCTTAATTCATTTAGAAGAGCACAATTCCCTCACTGGGCTTCTGAATTGTTCTGGGGATTAAGTTCATATTTGCCTATTGGAAAAAATCATAGCCACAGCACCACTCCCATTCCATAGTCATAGAAAACTACGACACACTGTAACCAGTCCACCCAACATGCCACTTTCAAACATTTCTTTATAGTCGACTTTTCAGTAGCCATCACTCACATTTACTTTATGTGAGCATCCCTTGGACCTTACCAAAACCTGCCCGGGTGTTGTGCCTCCGGACTTGAAATCCTGTGTTCAGGTTCATCCACCTTACATCCTTAGCCCAGTGTTGCTCTTCTTCGACTTCCCCAAGGACTGCAGACCGTAAGTCATTTCCCCCCTTTCCCAGACATGACCTCAGTTGCTCATCTCATAGATAACTACCTGTTTACACTTCCATTGCTGCTAGTTCCCACAGCCTTCTCTCCCCTACCAACTATCCAGGCCTGATATTAGCCTCCTATTTGTCCAAATACTAAGCTAGCAGGCAAGTACAACCAAACCAAACTTGATCTTCTCATGGTTGGTGTACACTAATATCCTGTAAGTGTACACTCATTAGTGGAAACAGCCCTCTCACACCCTGCCATTCAATCTCTGGAGAGTTTGAGTTGCCCTGTCCCAAGAGTGCTCTAACAATCCTTTCTTGCCATTTCTAACACTTCTCATTCTCCTGCCATATTATGAATGTTTCCATTGCCACTTTGCTCCCAGCAACATCTTCTCAATAGGAAACAAATGCATGAGTAATTTCATATTCCACCTTTAGCGACATTAGCACCTTACCCTTACTCGAGTTTGGCCTTACACTGTAATCTTGGAAATGAGAGGCTCAGCTTCAGCTTTGTTAGGAAGGCATCCCCACAAGTTATATTTTGGAATTTAATCACTGTGGTGACAGTATTCAGAGGTAGAAAATTTCTATTCTCTCCTTCCTCACTCTTTCTGAGTGATGCCATTCACAGTTACAACTTCTACTAAGTAAAACTCTATCTCCTCAATATATCTCCTTCAGCTTCATGTTTATATGCACAAAACCAAAATAATACAAACCAAATCAAAACACTACAACTGATCATGAAGAAGAACACAAGGGGGGCCATCTACTGGCTGGCCTGTGGCCACTCTGGTCTTTGTGAATAAAAGTTCCCGGAAAGAAATTGTACCTTTGACTGAATTCTCTGCAAGGCTGATTAAATTTATTATATTTGCAATGACTGTGGAGAAGTTGGGACTGTTGCAGGTCCAGGGCCTAATAGCAATTAATTTTGAGCTATCTTTAGCCCCCAAAATATCCATTTGTTGCTCACATCTGTGTAAGACCCAAATCCTATGACTAACAGATAAAACTTTAGAATGTATTAACCTAATATAAACCTGTTATCTACCAACCAAGAGGCTAGAAATACATGAGACAGCATCTGGAGTCTACAGCAGAGGCTTCTTCAGTTTGCTGTAACTAACCTACTCAATATTTCCACCTATGTGTTTGAAAAGTGTCCTGCTTTATGACTTTCTTTGTTCTGTAACTATAAAGAATTCATCAAATTGTTATCATGTTGGAATATGGGATTGAGGGTATTATTAAATTAAATCTGAGTTTCCAGGCCAGGGTCACTCAAATTCGGCTCCAGAATAAGGAGAATAATAATAAGAATAGAAGAAGGAGGAGGAGGAGGAGGGGGAGGAGAAGAAGAAGAAGAGTGTCTCTTCCCCTTTGAGGAGAAAGCTGTGCTTTTGACAGTATCATCTTAACAACTCTTCTATTGCTGGCGCTATGCCTCGGTGGATAAAAGTACTAGTTACCTCAGCTTGGTGATTTGAGTTTCATTCCCTCAATCCTGAAAAGTATAAAGAGAAAAATCAACTCCACACACTTGTCCTCTGACTTCTGCATGCACATGCCTTTGTATACTCACCATGCTCATACACAGTAATAATATATAAAAGTTTTTTTTTAAGTCAAAGCTAAAGTTCTTGTAATTTCCTTGTTTTAATCTAAATTAAAATCTCTTGCTATGTTTTGCTCAAACCACTTTGGAGATTATCTCTAGGCCTTCAGACTAATGCTCCACCAACTCATTCTTTTAAAATCACAGGTGTTTCTAAAATTAAAAATCTGATCATGTTACTGTTAGAAAAAATTAAAACTAGCAGGTTTGACATTCCTGAATCTTAGTTGCTTGGCTTGAACATCTCTCCATCTATATTCTGCCTCTTCAACCTCTGTGAATGACTTGCGATCTAGCAAGTTGGTCCTTAGGTTCCATGCTTAAGTATTCTATATCATGACTCCCTGATAATACCCCTGGCCTCTGTTAGTAATAAGATATTAAATATTTTACTTCAATTTTTTCCATATATATTTCTTTCTTGCTTTGTTGCTATTGCACTTCAGTATCAACTACAGTCTCATGTGTTATGACATCTTAATTGAAATTAATATTAATCAGTCTAATTAAGTCTATTAGATTTTAAAGTTTTAAATTTGGGGACTGGTCTTATTTTTTTGTCTCCAGGCATAGCTGTATAAACAAATAAATGAATGCACAAGTGAATGAATGAATGACACAACTATGAGTCTCTGGAATTAAAAATCCACTTTCTTTTGTTTCTGCTTGCTGATGATGCTAGCTGACAAACAACAGTGACGCCCAACATGCTTAACAAATAATACAAATTACTGTATTGTTTCACATTGTCATTGTTTTCTGCCTACTGGATTGAGGTGCAAACATGCTCCAGAGAATAGAAATTCATACAAGAATGGAAAAAGTAACAAAACCACCCTGTCATTCAGGATAGATGCAGAAACAGTGTTCTTCAGGTGTCCAAATTAATCTATCAATCAAGAATTCAACCAAACATACTTCTTTAATCATTGTACCTCATGCTGTGGAGAGTAGCAAATCATGCCAGGCATAATTTCTGTAATCAAACTTTGTGTTCTAGTCTTAGGAATACGACATCCCTTAATTAGAAAGCTGCTAGATTAAACTGCAATGTGGGAAAGTAATACCAATTGTAGGAAGAATTGACATTGACTGATTTTCTTTCACTTTTTGAGTTGTTATACTCAGTGTTCTCATGCATGATGTACAATTTTCAAAACAAACCAATGACATATTACCTTGGCATTACTGATGAGTAAATTATTTAAAGGTTAATTAAAATTTATTGAGGGCACAACTTATGAATAGTTTGTGAAAATTCAAACCCAGGGCATCCAGTTAGCAGTTCCCTGTAGCTCAGCACCATTATGTGTTTAAACATAACAAACATTACTTGTGTCAACACAAGCATACAATTAAAAATAATAATGAACTATCAGGAAAATGGGACTTGACAGGGTTTTGACGTGTTTGAGAGTAGGGTTTTGTTTTTATTTTGTTCTGTTCTCTCTCTCTCTCTCTCTCTCTCTCTCTCTCTCTCTCTCTCTCTCTCTCTCTCTCCTCTCTTCCCCCTTCTCTTTGTATGTGTATGTGTGTGTGTACATGTGTCCACATGAGTGAAGCTGCTAACGGAGGGCAGAAGAAGCCCTCGGGTTGCCATTGCCTAGAGCTGGAGTGACAGGCATTGTGAGCTGCCAGATATGGGTGCTGGAAACAGAACTCTTGTCCCTTGAAAGGGCAGCAAGCACTTTTACATGCTGATCCATCTCTCTGGACTTACCTTTGTTATCTCTCAGTGTGAAGATGGATTTATAAAGCTGTTGTGGTTAACATGAAGAAACAGCTCCTTTTTTTACCCTGCATTTTATGTTTAAAATTGTTTTTATAACTTTACTGAGGCATAATTGATAGAGTAGAATATTGTCTTAGTTACTGTTCTCTTTCATTGAAGAGACACCATGACCACGGCAACTCTTATAAAGGAAAGCACTTAATTGAGGCTGCTTTAGCAGTTCAAATGTTTATTTCATTATCATCATGGTAGGAAGCATAGTGGCAAACAGGTAGACATAGTTCTCGGATATAGCTGAGAGTTCTACATCAAGATCTGCAGCAGGAAGACAGAGAGAGAGAGAGAGAGAGAGAGAGAGAGAGAGAGAGAGAGAGAGAGAGAGACTGAGCCTGGCTTGAGCTTTTGAGACCCTGAAACCAACTCCCAGTGACACAATTTATCCAACAAGGACACACTTCCTAATCTTTCTCAAGTAGCACCACACCTCAATACCAGCACTCAAATCTATGAGTCAATTGGGGGCCATTTCTGCTCAGACCACCACAAATATTGTTCTGTTTCAACTGCATAATTCAATGGTTTTAAATGTGTTTTGTAGTTGTGAAACCAGTATCTTCATCTGGTTTTAGGACATTTTTATCACCTTAAGGTCTATGTAGGGTTACAATCCATTTCTACTCCTAGACATTGACTTCTATACTGTCTCTTTATACTTGTTCCTATTTTGAACTTTCATAAAAGTGTAATAATAAAGCATGTGATCTTTTGTACCTCTCTGTTTTCATTTATTTTAACATTCACGAGGTTATACTTTGTACTGTAGTCAGTGATTCCTTTCCATGAATGAACAGTAGTGTTCCATTGCTGACTGCACTATGGTATAGTCATGGGCTGACTGATCTGTAGGCTTTTCTAATGCTGGGCTCTTATATGTAATGATGCTATGAAGATTCATGAGTGCCTTTCTGTGGACTTAGATTTTTACATCTTGTGGAACTACCAAGGAGTAGAATTGCTTACTTGTAAGTTCTTAGTTCACTTTCTCTTTGCAGTTTTTAGGGCAAAAATAAAAGCTACAAAACTATAGAATTACCATATAGCCCATCAGTCTCACTCCTAAATATGTACTCAGAAGAATTGAACTTAAAAACTTTTATATGACTGTGTGAAGCTACACTATTCACATCAGCCAAGAGGTAGACACAACCCATGTCCATGAACTAATGAATGCATAACAAATATAAACATCTAATTATTACTCAGGAAGGAGAAATGACATTGTCATTAATTTGCGTAGTATTTCACCTAGGAAGGTATGGTAATCCCATTTTCAAAACCTGGAAATTCAAACACTAAGAAGTTAACACACTCATACTCAGTGCTGGTAAATGGTGGTACCAAGAGGCAAGAGGCATTCTCTTGTACTCCAAAGAGTAAGGATTTTATGCCATTGTTAATTGTTAGACAATTGTTTGATCATGTACTAGCTGGAAGGCACCACAGACAAAAGAACAGTAAAAATAAAAGTATTGTTATTGGAGAAGGCAGAAGAAACTGGAAATGAATTCATACTGGAGAATCATTCACATTGTGTTTAATGCCAGTGGAGTCCCAAGTAAACTGGAACAATGACCATAATTTATCCCATATTGTAACATGACAGCACCGAGCTCAGCATGTGCTTATTATAAGCAGATTTCAGATATTTTGGCTTACTACCAGGGAGAACACAGTGCTTATAATTCAAATTACACGGTGTTTCAAGTAGAACCACTTTTTAATATTGGAGGAAGAGATTAGAGGTAACTCCAGGACAGCAGTGAGGGTCAGAGGAGGATTATTGTCTTAGGATGCTCTGAGGACTAAGCCAATGAGCTCATGCCTGTGCTTGAAAACACTAGAAAGCTAAAGGACCTTCATACTTGCTGAGTCTCAATAGAAAGACATAGGTTCTGGAAGGTGGCTTTATAAGGCCTCCCACTTGAAAGTTAAAGTTCTTGTACACTAAGTTGTATTGAGAGGTTAGAGGCTTGGATTCCAACCAGCCTCCTCAGATCAAGGTATATGCAAGGTTTACCAGGAATTGCTGAAAAATTATTGAAATTACTTTGGGAACTGTTTGAACATACTAAAATAAATAAACAAAACAATATACAAAAAAATCAAAAGCAGCAGCAAAAAAAATATATCTCTACTTCCAAGTCTGACTAGATGAATTAAGATGTTAAATGTCATATTTGAGAATCATCCCACTAGGAGATTGTTCCTGAAATTAGTAGCAAAATATTACCTGGATTGTTACCTATAAAACACATATATTTGAATTAAAACCTCATTACAAACAAGCTTGTCAAAATTCCTTATGTAAGTAAAAACATATACTGATGGCATGAACTTGTTTAAGATCACAAGATAAAAGAGACAGGTTTCTTTGTGTTTTAATTTAACCATAGCTCTGGTCTCATAGGTGTATAGGTTATGAGGGGGGCCCCAACAGGACCTGTACTTTCAGCTTGGTAGTAATAAGTAGACTTCCAGTGTCAAGTTCTTACACAGCTCCAGGGATTTGCCTGACTGTGGTGGCAAGGAAATAAAGAAAAGACAAACACAGAGACATATAGAAGAGCTGAGGTCAGGTGGACCAGGCTCTCTGAGGGAAAAGCCATAGCTCTGGTATGTCACCATGTTTATTGTGTAGAGTTGAACAGAGAGGTTGGGTTAATGCACATATCTGAAAAAGAAGATAGGGTTATCACACACAGATGAACACGAATGCAGGGTTTATGGTATACAGCTGAATCAAGGAGATGGACTGAGCTAATCTGGGTAGAAACAGTCTTTGTAGGGATCTTCAGGCCCCAAAATATCCAGGGGAGAAAGCTGTGGTGTACATTTTCTGCACACCCTATCAACATTCACACACAGAGCAGAGGAAGGCTTTGCCAACCTTCTGAGCCTCGCCTCAGGGGTGGCTTTGACATTCCCATGAGGTTGAGGCTATGGAGTCCTTGAAACGACTGTGTCAATGTCAACAGCCCAGTTCCACTCATTCAGAGAGTCCTCAGCTCCTCATATTTCAGCCTTCTTAACTTCTCCTGGTTCAGGAAACTCAATGTCTCTATTAAACTCATTCAAAAGTTTTTTCTTTTGTTAGGGTAACCAAAATCAGTTCGTTGACCTTCCATGGTGTTTATATTAATGCCACACTGAATTCAACCCTCTTTCCTTAGAATCTTATGACATGTCAGTTCTGAGAAGCAATTCTAAGTAGTCCCCTGGCTAGCTGACGTGGCATCTGGAGTGCTCTGTTGGCTCAGGCATTGTGGGGTCCCTGGTCTTATACTGCCTTCTCCCCTCAATAGTGTTTACTTACAATATATTGGTACCTTGAAATCAACTCTGTGGGAGTAGTAACATGACAAAAATCACCAAAAAAAAAAATGCAAATTCTAGCCTTAAGATTTCCTTAGAGAACAGGTTGTTATGCTTTTACCTGTATCCTATTGAGAACTACAGTCCCATGTCACTTTTTTTGTATCCACCACTGGCAAACTTTGTTAGGAATACATGGTTGGGATGCCACAGCTTGTATCTCAGGACATACATTCATAGTTTTTCCTAGACTTGTACATGTAATGTATGACTAACGTTTTCCAAATTCAATTAAAATAAGGAAAATTTCTCCCATTCTTACATAATGTATCAGTGGTTGTCATGCTCTGGGGATCAGAAACAGACTAGCTGACTTGCAAAAATATTTCTTAATTTTAATTGTATATCTTCTGCTTAGCTTAGAGTTTTCCTTTAACTCTCAGATTTTGTGTGTGTGTGTGTGTGTGTGTGTGTGTGTGTGTGTGTGTGTGTGCTTAAATCAGGAAATTCTCCATAAATTTGTAGGTAGTTCTTTTTGCAAATAGCATGGATCTAATTTCCTCTCAATCCACCAGAGAATGTTGATTCTTTTTTTTTTCCTCTTTGAAATGATGGTATCTGGTGAGATTCCATACTGCTGTACATTATTTTGTTATTGATGGAGTGCTTAAAAGAAAATGACAATTCACATGTTTTATGCTTACAGCACTTCAATATTGGAAACATTTTCTCTTCAATAAAGAAAAATGAGCTGTCCTGCACAAACTGAGTACCTTTAATTGCAGGGACATGCTTGTGACTGCTTAATACCACACTCAGTAGGGCATTGTTTATCAACTGTGATAATAAATATTAAGTTCTTAATATGTGCCCTCCTTCTATTTCATTTCAATGCCTTGTGGAAGAAAATTGTGAAGTGACATTATTTTAATCCTGCATGTTGTTGGTTTTCTTAACTGAGCATCATTAAGCAAACTGCACGATGAGACTGTTATGATGGTGATGATGGCTTAAAGGTGCTAAAGCCACTACCAACAGTGGGTAGAATTTCAGGGGAGGACTGAACTTGAACCTTGTGTCTTAGAAGTTGTGCTGCTCAATTGCATTAGTAATAACTATATCACACCATCCTAATTCGTCACAGTAGAAATAAAAAGTAGACAAAGCTAGGAGCCTCAGGTACACTTTTTGTGACCCCCCCCCACCCCAGAAATTTGACGATGGGGTTTACATGTGACTCAGATAGGTCCTGTCCTATAAATGATGTTTTCATAACATTTTCATTCTTTAAGGAATGTCATTTCTAAAATGATAAAGAAGACTCTGATGTGTGAATAACATGTTCCATATTGTTGAAATTGACTAACAGCTTCAATCAGTCACACATGGCCCCACATATTTCCTGGTGTATGTTCTGTTCTTGGCCAGGAATGGAGACCTAGTCAGTAGTGTCAAAGCTCTTCTGTGGCTGTTGGGGCAGAGGGTCAAGTTAAGCTCTGCCCAGGAGAAGGAAGCTTTGAGAATGAACTTCCACATTCTGTGCAAGTACTCATTTCTGTGATTGATGGCTAGCATTGGGGTACTATGTTCTATCAAGCAGTTTTATGCACGCATTAACTGAAAAAAAAAATCCCCTTCAAAATGCCAGCAGCAATTTGGTTAAGCAAACTGGTTAAAAATTACAGAGATGCACAGATCACATTTTGTATGAGAGAAACCCAATTCATAAATCACACTGTAAACTAATAAAACATACTTTCAGAAATGAAAGAGTATAGCCTGACATGTTCGTTTCACATTCTCTGAAGCTATATTAATTGCTCCCTTCCTTCAAAGTAGAGAAAAGAATCCAAATCCTGCTACCGGGGAGCAAACCCGACAAGTGTGCTCTTTCATAATTACTTTCTATTAAGGCATGAAAATTCCGTTCTGTTGTAAACAGGGCTTTTCAAAATCTGGAGAGGAATGTTAAACAGCAGGTGGAAGCTGAAACCTTGAGGCCAAAGAGGACTTTAAACTCAACCCATCCAATTCACTCTGACTTTTGAGTAAATCTAGAGCTGGCAAGAAATCTTGTAGGCATGTCTCTGGGCTACCCTGAATTCATATAGCAAAGTGGAAACTGTAAAATTTGCATAGAGAGTTTTGGTGATTTTTAAGATGATAGAAATGCTGCTGTTATGCAAAATGCCATTTTTGAAATTTCACTTTATTGAAATTTTGGGGTGGCATAAACACCATTACTTACCAGTCATAGAAAGAATATACTTAGAAATTGTAACATAAAGTGCCTACCTTGACAGGAAAATCAGAGTAAAGCTGCTTTCTCAGGGAAATCATTGTGTATACAAATAAGAGGATAAATATATTATATACATATATATCTAGTTGGCCATAAGACAAATATATTGACACATTTGAATGTCAAGTTAAACTTTAACTAATAGGGTGTATTTAACATATTTTATGTGATAAAATCTTCTGTGACATATTTAAGTGTCATGGGAAATTTCCAGAACCTGTAAAACCAAAAAATTTCTAACATAACTGTGATACATTTTTGTGTTTTGGTTACTTACCCCGGTGAAAGAACGTATCCCATTATAAACTTTAAAGCCAGTTCCAGTGTTCTCCTTTCTACTAGCAACAGAAAATTTACCCTGGACATTGTTAGGGTTGTACTCAGGCTGCCCCCAAAGCTCCCATGTTGAACAGGTGGTCCTGGGGGCAGCAAATTCAGAGGTGAGGTCATGGAAACGCTCTTGTCTAGTTACCGGGTTCCTTCATCAGTGAGTTCGTAGTTCAATAGACTATTTGGAGTAGGGCCTAGATGGAGGAAATAACTCACTGGGTGCAGACCTTGAAGAGACTGTTTGCCCCTGACTTGTCTCCCCTTCTCATTCTCTCCCTCTCCTCTTCTGTTTCCTCTCCCTATTCTTTCTTTCATCCCCCTCTCCCATGCTCTCCCTCTCCTGTCTGCCATAATGTCCATTACTTCGCTCAGCCACAAACTCTCTCCAGTGATGATCGGCTTTCCCGTGGGCCCAGAAATAGCAGCCAAGTGACTGCAGAATGAAACCTCTGCAGCCATGAATCGAAGCAAATTTCTGGAAATTTTAAAAGGTTTCTTTTTGGGTGTTTTGTTAAAACAACAAAATTCTGGCAATCCATAAGAGGTTTTTTAAAAAATAACAGGGTCACTGCACTCAACCGTTCACATAGAACCTTAAAGGAACTATGAAGGCACCATTGTCAGAGGAAAGTTGCATTTCAGGTCTGTGTAGTGTCCTGCAGAGTGTTCCTTCCTTACAGTGACGATGTTGAGTGTGCAGTAATTCCCTGGGGACTGTAACAAGAGAAAGTAACATGAACGTTAGTAATACTGGTAGTGGACTATTATTAGTGAACATCATCAGAGTTGCTGTCTACATTCCGAAGATTTGTGATATCCTCGTTAGTGTGCAGTATTCTTCACAGTTATCTCTAAAACGCTTCACACCTATCCTCATAGGAGGAATTGATATTCCAGTCTTATGACCACCAAAACTGCTGTTTGCAAGGACCAGTGATCCTCAAGATCACCAAGGTGATAAAACGTTGCTCTCATGTTTGACATGTGTCTATATGGCCAAGGGCATGTGTTCTGAAGTCTAGCAATGCTGTCTCTTGAGGGGATACATAACCACCACAATTGCTCTTGTGCAACGACAAGGAAACACATTCCTGTAAAGCTAAGGAATGACCCAGGTACAAGTACGTCCATGTCTTTAGGGCATCAGTGCTGTCCACCTGCAGATAACGCAGTAGGAGCTGGAGCAGCACTACTGTTTCTCCAGTGCCCTCTGATGTCCCTTGCCTTGGGTTTAATGATTTGACATAGAATGGTACTTGAATGAAGAGTAAGACAAAGAGACTTACTGCTTTTCTAGTAAAAATCTGAAAGCAGTATAAGACTATTCGTACAAAACTATTTCAGCCAGGAATCAATATTTTTTTCTAATTTGAGTAGTGGAGCTTTACTGAACTTTCTGACCTAATACACTTTTAGGAATGTAATTTTTTAAAATGTAGTTAGTTTTCCTATTAGGAACTTTGATGGTAACTCAATTACTGATTATTCATTCACACATTTTTTGCCAAGCACAATTTGACTCTAAATGGAGCCTGTAAGGATTAGAAGAAATCATATTGGCTTAAAGGAAAAGAACTAGGGAAGAGTAAGATGTTATTTAACATTTTATATAGGTACCATTGTTTTGCCTAGTTTCTGTACTCACTCACATGCCAGTTGGAATAACATTAAAGAATTTTCATCCAACAGGGCTGGTGTAGGGGTGAATTAAAACACCCAACATTCCAAAAATGGTATCAGTGAATAAATTTCATGACCAAACTCTTGAATATCCAAGGTGATGTTGAGTGATGCAATTTTAAACAGGACCAGCTCATTTTTTTTTTCTGTGAGAATCTGGAAGGTTAACATATGGACATTTCTTCCTAAAGATGAAAGAGATCTCGTATTTGGTTAAAAGCAGTTGACAGAAGGTTTAATAGATGATTTACACATAGCATGATCAGACACGTACCAAGCATACTATTCACAAATGGCAATATCCATCCACCATAACATAAAAAAGACATCTTATCAGTATGCTTGCATTTCATACTAAAGTGTGATCATTAGTGTGAAGATAATTTGGTTCCAATTTAGTCTTCTGTGTAACTAAGAAAAGACAAAACTCTTTGTTATTTATTTGTCATATATTGATTTCATGTTTGAACTGATTTTAAAATGTCGAGAGTACTCCACACTTCCAACAGGAACGCACATTCAATTTCTATCTCCTTCTTAGTAGAAGGTTCTGGAAGGTGTGGGTCAGGGATACATATTAACTAGTTCACCTTCACAAATACAATGGGTTAAAAACAAAAATATCACTGTCTCAGAATACTGTGCTGAACATGTCAGAATAAATTTAAATTTATTCTGGACCATTTTGATTCTGGTCTAAGACAAAAGCAATGTGTCAGAGGTAAGACATCAGCTATGCTCTAGAGATCCATGAGTCAAACTTGTACAAGTGGATTTTAGTGCAGAAATATTGGCACATAATTGCATCTTCAAACCCATTATTTTCATCCATAAAGCATTTTAACACCAAGTTTACAAGTTGCTAGAATAAACTGAGAAAAGTACTTAGAAGGAGTAGATATTTAAGCTATTTACACTTACTGGAGATTGCCTTTGAATGCTTACATTGACATAGTCCAAGCGGGCATTCAGGGATACAGTAAATGACAATAGAGAGCCCACTGGGTGCCCAACAGTTTAGTAGCACTGAGGACCCAATTATGACAAGGCAGAACTTTTGTCTTAGAGGGCCTGGGTCATGAATTGAATATGCACTTTGTCTAGCCTAAAATCCCACCATGACAGCAATAGTAAAGAAGGTTGCCAATATATAAATCTTACATAGATATTTAATTCTCTGTTATGCAAACTATAAAATTTGATCCCCCTTTCCCACTCCATGTGGACTTTTTATGTGTTTTCCTGTGGCCCATTGTTTTGTAGCAGCAAATTCCTAAGCTGTTAGAATCAGGGCAGAAACACAGGATGATTCTTTCTGGAAACTGAATTCAAGCCACACTGCATAGTCAGCAGTAACTTGGCCAGGAACACCAGGCCAGAATATCCTCTCCAGAGCCGAGTGATCTATGAACATATTTACATTAGGTCTGAGAAATCAGGGAGTAAAGCACCATTATTAAGTCCTATCTATCTTTAATTGTGCTTTATCAAGTCTGCTAACTTTATTCCAAGTGCTGGCAGGGGCTATTATAGGGAGTCCTGGCGGCTTGCTGTCTGGGTGGGAAGCTGGAGGCCTTAAGAACTGTACTTCTCTTCACCCCAAGCAGAGATAATGTAGAGCATGCAAATTATTATCTTAGTCCTGATTCTTTTTTATTTTCTTATAGGCTCATCATTCTTCTGGTGTGCTGTGCATAATAGGTAGACTTCCTCACTCCATGGATGGGAGTTGTCCCAGACACAGTAGTAAAAGCAATCCAATTTACACTTACTTTCCCCGAGTCTTCTTAAGAACAGGGTGACAATAGCAGCCTCATTGTCATTCTTGACAATTATGCTAAAAGTACAAGGTAGTAACTTAGTCTCTAGCACAAAGTGCTCAGCTTTCAAAGGAAGTGTTGTTCCCCCCAAAAATAATGCTATTGAACTCTATTGAATTAAAAATTCTTACTTGTATTTTCTTTAGTAATACTATTTGTTTCTATGACTGATTTCTTCACTCCTTCCCTCCCTCCATCCCTCCCTTGCTTCTTTCCTCCCTCCCTTCCTTCCTTCCTTCCTTCCTTCCTTCCTTCCTTCCTTCCTTCCTTCCTTCCCCTCTCTTTCTTTCCTTTTTTCTTTTTCTTTCTTTCTTTCTTTCTTTCTCTTGTTCTTTCTTCTTTTTTCTTTCCTTCTTTCTTTTTTTGCTCTTTATGAACCTAGACTTTTTATAAAATCTATTCTGATCAAGGTTTCTCCCCCTTCAATTCCTCCCAGATCCTCCCCACCTCTCTACCCACCCAAATCTACATTCTTTCTTTCCCTTTCTCATTAGAAAACAAACAGGCAATTAAAAATAAACAAATGTATAAATAAACTAGAATATGACAAAACGAACAGGAAAAAAAAGCCAAAGAAAAAGCCCAAGAAACATATTTGGATGCAGAGATTCACAGACATGGAAATTTTATAAAAAACACAAAATAGGAAAGGACTGCATATAAGCATAAGATCTTTAAGGGAAATAAATGCCCAGACAAAGCATCATGAGATATTGTGTTGGCCATCTACTGCTGGACATTGAGTCTGTCCTTAAATATGGTTTGTATACCCAGTGAGACTCCCCTGGAGAAAACTAATTTTCATTTCTTCTAGGCTGGGATAGGGGCTTGTGTTCCCATTCCCACTCAGCTCTAGGACATCATCTGGCTTAGACCTGGGCAGGCCCTGTGCATGCTACAATGGTCTTTATGAGTTCATATGTGTGTTAGCCCTGTTGTGTCTTAGAAGGCTTTGTTTCTTTGGTGACTTCCTTTCCCACTGTCTCGTACAATCTTTCTGCCTCCTCTTCTGCAAAGATCACCAAATAATGAGGGAGACAAAGTCCCTACTAGACATCTCTTGCCATAAATGAATCCTTCAGTGCCACTAATGGGTTACATCTAATTGAGTTGTTGACCAAAGGGACCCCATGGAAATCTCCAAACAGTCCAAGCTATTGACAAGGCTACGGGTTACTCTTCACAAACTGACAGGAAGGTCCTATTGCTGAAGACAATGCCTACAAATAACTTATTGAACACGAAGTCGAGTTAGTGCTTCCCTAGAGCCTTCACCTCTACTAATGATTTTTCATGGTGCTGGAAAGTACTCTACATACTACCCGAGAAAAAAGATGAATACCAACCCAGTTTCAAATCCTTCATCTACAATGGTGGCCCCACTGCATGATAGGCGGGTGCAACAGTGGCACAAAGCTTGTAGGAGTAACCAATCACTATATGATTGGATTTAGGGACACTCTGTGAGATGAAGCATGGCACTGTTCTGGTAGTCAAGAACCCGAGACTACATAGGCCATGGACATAGGGAGAATCCAAATATTATTCGTAAAGGAACATAGCAAAAACAAATAATAAATGACTTGTAATGACATTCTGCTACACTCATAGATCAATGCCTTGCTCAGCCATCATCAGAGAAGCTTCTTCCTGAGGTAGATGGGGACAAACACAGAGACTCACAATGGACAATGTGCAGTGAATGAGAAACCCTGGAACACTCACTCAGTCCTAACTGGAAGTAACTATTAAAGAAAGCAATCTTAAAAACGATCTGTGACTCTATCTTAGATGAATCCATTACACATAACACATGTTACACTTATACATATTTCTGTTCTTATAAATGATACACAGACAAACAAAAATATATCTCACATGTTCACATTACACACAAGCTATATTTGTAATTAAAATGATGTATAGATACATGTGAACATTACACATACATATATCCTAAACACAAAAGCAACAGTCTTCTTAATTATTCTAACCAAACATTTTGTTTGCATAACCAAATCATATTTTAAACCTATTATAACATGTCCATTTCTCTTAAGGAGAGGCAAAATGGTAAGCAATCAGCCAAAAATGCAGTTACTATCTACTAGCTTTTCAAGTGCTATGTTATTTTTAACCTTACTCAATGAAAAGAGGGTCCAGCCTTCTCTAAGTGAAGGGGTTTAGAGAAAGACACTCGTTTGAAGTTTTTTTGTTTCCCACCTGATCACCCCTATTGTTTCAGTATGCCCGCATTTTGAACTTAGGTAAGCTGCCTGCCAAAACATGGGAAAGCCCCTAGAGTAAAATCCTTAGAGATCCTGTAGTCCTAAGAGAATAATGGGTGTGAAGAAGAGCCTTGATGTTATGAATGAGGCAACTGAATGAGTACAAACCCACTTGAGCACAAACCCTTGTGTGTATTAGTGGAAAAGGTAAACTTGATTCTGAGTTTTTGAGGGCCTTTTTGATTATCTTGTAAATACACTTACCTGAAATCTGTTGACTTCTTTAGCTAGATATTTAGTGTATTGACAAAAGAACCTATTCATATAAAGTTCTCTACTGTAAAATAGGAACAATATGCCTTGCTGACCTCCTGTGCTTGGCTTATTCATTTAATAATCATTTATTAGTCACATGTTGTAAGGCACTTGGTGAAATATTAAAAGCTGGAAGTGAAAGGAGTACTCCTTGCCATTGAAACCTTTACATTATCGTGGGAAGGGTTGTGTGTGAATGTATGTTGTGACAACATGTAAATACTGTGACTGATACATGTCTGGTATGTGCATAGGGAGGGAAAGGCCCTATGATTACTATATTCTTAGTGGTTGAATTGATTTCATCTGGAATTAACTAAAACACAAGCAGCTGGGTACACCTGTGAGGGATTTTTTTTCTTGATTCAATCATTTGAGGTGGGAGGATCTACTTTTAATCTGGGTCTGTTTCAGTGGGAAGGTCTGGACCACACCTTTGGCTGGCAGCCTATATGAAGGCCATTATTCTCTCTGCTGCCTACTCTCATTGTCAAGGCCGTTCCTTCAGTGGCATTAGAGCCCAGTCTTTCAGGATTCTGGCATTTACTGAGGACTGAAGACCAGCTGAGATATCCAGCCTTGTGAACTGAATGATACTGGATTCTTGGAACTTCTGCTGGTAGACAGCTATTATTGGACTGAACCAAGACCACAGACAATATGTCATTTTAATAAATCCCATATATGTGTATGGGATTTATACACACACACACACACACACACACACACACACACACACACACACACATTCTATCAGTAAGTTCTGTTCTTCTAGAGAACCCTAACTAATACAGATTTGGTACCAGAAGTGGTTCTAGAGCAACAGAAGTACAAGTATGTATTTTTAAAGTATCTGGAATAGACATTCCAATTTGCTGACACTTGTAGTACCAAAGCTGTTCCTAGAATCTTGGAGAGTACTGAGAGCCCATGGTGTGGACTATTTTACAAACTTAAGGAGACAAATGCATTTGATTATCCTGATTCACCAATTATGAGACAAAAAAAAGATTTGGTGACTCTGTATATAAAACTTTTGACGATTTGTGGAGAAATAAGGAAAATGATGCTGCTGGATGGTTGCTCCTAGCACCCCTCTGGATAAATTGACAAAGGAAAAGAATGCGTTCTGTGATAAAAATTAATCAAGTTCAAGCATCTCCAAATGTGGCAAAGGACAACAATGAATTGGGAGGCAAACTGACTGGTTCCAGATGCACATAATTTGTCTAAAGTTTTCCAAGTATGCTCTGGAGAGATCTTTCCTTCTAGCAGCCACAGTGCTCAAGCTGTAATATAAGGGTGGCTGAACTACAGTAAGAATTCAAGCCTCAGAGGTGATGTAGTTAAAGGGCGGGCATTGATTGGTAAAGTATGGGATCCTGTAACTTGGGATGGAGATCTGTCGGAGGACCCTATTGAAACTGTGAACGTTGTACCTTCTGATTCTCAAGGGTTTATCTCACCCAAGGAACTAGTTGCTCCACCCTCAGCAGAAGATGTTCTCCCATAATCCCCTGACATACTTCCTTTTCCACCTTGGAAGGGAAATTAATCATTCACTATTTGTTATGACAGTAGTGACTTCCACTGAAGGAGACGCTAGGCAAGATAGTATAAATGTCTCTCAGTGTAGACGAAATTCTAAAGGTTTTATTAAGTAAGAAACACAGAGCCAAATACAGAGTTAAAGCCTAAGACATCAGAGCAAGAGCCATGACTCCCTTTAGCTTACCACTCGCTGTCGTCCTTCCCCTGAGAGGGAGGCCTTCTTCTGTGTGTCTTGATTTTTATTGCCTTCCTGATTGCCTTCTCATTGGCTCTAAGCCCAGCCACATGACGTCCTTGTCACTGCCTGTCTATACAGACCTCCTGGTCTCTATGGTTGATACCGAGATTAAAGACTCAAGGTTCACCATACTTGGCTGTGTCCTTGACCACACAGAGACTCTGCCTGCCATATAATCGGATTAAGGGCCTTGCCTACCACTACCTGACTTCTGTTCCTGGCTCACTAATGACCTCTGATCTCCAGGAAACCTTTATTTATTAACATACAAATAAAATCACATTTCAGCACAATTAAAATATCACCACATCTCAAGGACCACCAATAGTCACCTCTAGACCTATAACCAGACTTAAGCCTAAGCATGCCCCTAGAGGGGAGAGAAAGTGTAGTCCACAAGTAAGTGCACTACACTATTAAAGAGTTCAGTGAGTTGGTGAAGTCATTCAAGCAGAAGTCCAGAGAATATGTATGGGAATAGATTTAAGGGTGTGGAATAATGAAGGAAGAAACAAAAAAACTGAATCAGGCCAAGTTTATGGTTATGGGTCCACTGAGTGGCTTAATATGGGAACTCACATGGTTAAAAAAATGTATCAAAAGATTGTTTGAATGGTTGGCTGAAGCATTTGTCTTAATTAAAAAGCCTATTAAAAAGGAGTTGAGATGCCTGATATCCCCCAGCTTAGTGTTGATGAAGGGATTTTAAGGCTCAGGGAAATGCAATGCTAAAGTGGGTGCACTGTGTAAAATTTAATTCTGCACAATGGGAAGGCCCGGAAGACATGCCCCTCACGAGTCCTGTAAGACACAGAATAGTGTGAGGGGCACCTGCACATTTGAAGAGCTTTGGTGTTGCCCTTTCCACCATGCCAGACTTTAGGGTTGGGCAGCTGCTGCTCAGTTGGGTGAATTAAATGCAGTGGGTTTAATTGGGCCCTGAAGTAGCAGAGGCCAAAGGACAGCACCGAATCACCAAAGGCAGGGTGATTGTGCTTGTCCTAATGAGTATCACAGACAAAATCATGTCCATAATGGCCTAACCCACAATGGGCAGTACAGGCAAAATGATTTTTATGGTGGCATGACTCATATAGACCTTTGATACTGGTTAATCAATCATGGCATTTTCAAGCATGAAGTAGATAAGAAGCCTGTTGAACTTTTGTGTGATCTGAGTAAGCAGAAAAATTCTCAAACAAATGAAAGAAAGGCTATATTACATCATGTGAAAGGGAATCTTGGCCCATTAAACAGTTTCCAGACCAGACAATTTGCAGACCCAGAACTCTTGAATGAAGGGATGGCCAGGTTCCCCTGAGGAAGGACCCTGATAAAATACCTAAAAGTTTTACTGTTAGATTTCTCCAATCCTTCCCTACAGGGACTTAAGGCCCTTTACAAGGTGACCGTACACTGTAGGGAAAGAAAACAGTCAGACTTTCCAGGGTCTGTTGGATACCAGTTCTGAATTGATACTGATTCTAGAAGATCCCAAGAAACACTGACCCTCCAGTTCAAGCAGGGACTGTGGAAGTCAGATAATTAATGGAGTTTTGGCTGAAGTCTGACTCATAGTAGGGCCAGTGGGTCCCTTAACTCATCCTCTGATTAATTGCTCAGTCCCAGAATGAATAATTGTGGTAAAAATACTTAGAGGTTGGCAGAATCCTCACATTGGTTCCCTGACCTATGGGGTGAGGGCTATTATGGTTGGAAAGGCTAAATGGAACTTTTAGAGTTGCTTCTGCCAGGGAACATAGGGAATCAAAAATGGTATCACATCCCCGGAGGAACTGCAGAAATTAGTGCCTCCATCAGGGACTTGAAAGGTTCAGGGCTGGTGGTCCCCACTACATCTCCTTTAACTCTCCTTTAAGTTCAGTGAAGAAGACAGATGGATCATGGAGAATGACCAGTGATCATTAAAAATATTGAGCTTGGCCTTTTGTGGCTTGCCTTTATTGGGTTGTTTGACTAACTGGCAAGGACCTTAAGATGAGAACACTTACAATGCTGGTTTGAGTTTGAGACAGTGCTGAAGAGTTTTGTCTGAACTTGATTATCAAAAAGTATCC
The DNA here is from genome assembly GCF_903995425.1 of Onychomys torridus. NCBI lineage: Eukaryota > Metazoa > Chordata > Mammalia > Rodentia > Cricetidae > Onychomys > Onychomys torridus. Next base: position 37,434,595 of record NC_050444.1, on the reverse strand, counting down.
AACACTCAAAGTGTTCATCTCGATTAATGTTGAAAAAGTGTAAAATTAAACTACACATGACATAAACATTACTCTTTTCTCTGGAAATGTCATTTAGACTCCAAAACTGGCAGGGATTTTTTTTTTCTTTTTTCTTTTCTTTTTTTTTTTTTTGTCTCTTCAATTTCTGTTCCTAGCTGTTTTCACAAAATGCAAACACATGCAAAAACATTGTAATGAACATCAATACTCAGTCATGTTCAGTAAGACCTCAAAAGATTTTTGCTTTGAACTTGGTTCTCCAGACAGGCATACCTTCAGGAGAAAAGACAGTATCTTCTTACTCTCTGTGATGTGGTTTGGCCCTTTTGAGGGTCCTAGTGAAAGCTTTGTTCTATATAGCACATTAAGTTCACTTCAGGGCTAAGAGTTAACAGAAGCATTTCTCCTTATAGAGCCTCCTGGGTCTGTGGTCCTCATAGGGACAAGAGCTTTAGACCATGAAAGAAAAACTGTGCTGCATCAAAGATACACTGAGACTCACCATTAGGCCCAGAGTTGAGGCCCTGCCTTGGATTATGTTTCTTTAGGTTGTCGGGTCTGGCATCACTTCGTGGTTTTGTCCTTCATATGTTTACTCCACTGATTGCTTTGTAATTCTGTACCACTGAAATGAATCCATTTCAGGTTTGTTTCTTAAATACATGGCACAATCTTTTTGAACTAAACTGACAATAAATGAATTTTTACATGGAAATTTAAAATTTAGCTGACAGGGTCTAGACAACTGTATCCCCAGTTAGGGGAATATGATGACAAAGATGCATTCTGTAAGACACTTCCTCCACATGCTTCCCGCTCTAAGTTTTATACAATACCCTTGAGAAGGCCTGACTGCAAGCCGCCTTCCCTGTTCTGGAGGAAACTGCTCATTTCAGACTCTTCTCAGCAAAGCCACGGAGCTGGTGGACCTGAGGCCTCTTCTTGACAGGAACTTTTGATTGGTTATTCTCCTTTAGTTTTATTCACATGTCTTACTTTTAGTGTAATTTTGTTTGCCTAAGATCTGGTGACCATTATATACCATAATACAAGTGTAGTCAGTTTTACATGTCTGTCTCTGCCTTGTATTAAGATATAATTTTTGTTGCTCTTTCATGGGCATAAAATTGGATGCCATCCCCATCTCCTGCCATTAGAAGCTCCTTGATTCTGACATTTTGATTTGTTCAAACAGCTACAATCTTTGTCTTTCTATATGCTAGCTACACTCTCTGCCATTTTCTCTATCAAATGAGAAATGTATGTTTCCTGGATTAGCTCTCATTCATTCAAAACCAACTGTGAGATGAATCAGGTGCCAGGCTTGGCACTTTGTCCTGTCATGTCCTGTCAATGGTAGTGAGATGAGTATGTCTTCCCTTGGGGAAGATTCAGTGGGCACTTATATGAGACCAAGACCATATGACATGCAGAAGCCATATGGCCAAGCAGACATATCTACTTAGAGTCTTTCCATGTACGTGCTAGGAACCAAGATCCCAGGGTCCTTGCATAAATAATGCCAATCCTGCTTCAGGGAACTGTCCTTAGTTCATAAACTCCTACATCTGAACTCTAGACCTATGAAGTGAAGAAGTGGCAGCTATTGGAGTGTATGAAGCAGCTTTGGGTCAGGTAGGTAGGGGTAGCCACTGCTTTGAGGTTCAGTGCAGAGTGTTGAGAAAAGGGACAGGGATGGGAAGTGGAGTGAACATTTCCAGTTGTGCTCTCTGTTCCGCCAATGTGGCTCAGAACTTCACTTTCAAATATTCCAGTAATTCCTGGCAGTTTGCCTGGCAGTTAGGGTACATTCCACTTAAGTTTTAGCAATTCGACCCTTGTTTAATATTTGGTCCTAGGCCCCATAAGTGATGAGGTTTGGTCCTAGGATCCAACAGTATAGTAGAAGCTGCTTCAGTAGAATACTATTCAGCTATAAAAAGAAAAGAAAATTAGAACATTCATAGACAAATGGGTGGAGATGTTATAAATTATTATTCTGAGTGAGTAACCCAGACCCTAAATGACAAATTCTCTGTATTTTCTCTTTTATGCAAGTGCTAGCTTTGAATCTTCAGATAAGTATGTTTAAATCAGACAGTTCACAGAAGCCAGGGAACTAGCAAGAGGCCATGGGCATGGGATTTCAGGGGAAGGGGAAAAACACAGGTGGTATATGAAGGGGGAAAAGAGGAATATAATAATAATAATAATAATAATAATAATAATAATAATAATAATAGTAATAATAGCAATAATAATAATGGTTCATTGGGATGGTAGATGGAAAGGCAGGTGAGATGAAGGGTTATGTGAAAGGGTAACTAACATTAAAATCCTTTGAAAATGCTATTTTGAAACCAGTATTATAGAAGTTTCTTAAAATAAACATATGTACATATATAAAAGGAGTTTAAATAGTGTTACTCTATAAAGGCAGAAAAATGTTTTTCCTAGACACCATGGGCTGTCAAATAAAAGCCTGGTTCCTGGTATGGTTTAACTTCTTTTCACCTTGTTGGTCAGTGGGATCTCATAGACTCCCTAAACATCACAGTCTATTTTTATTGTTCCTAATTATGCTCTAGACTTTGATAGCAAGACCCCATTGCTGGAGATACCATATACTTAAGTTACAGGACTTGGAAAAATTAACTGATGCTGAATGACTTGGAAGCCTTATTCCCAACTTTCATGTGATGGAAGGATTTAAGTATGGTGTTGGGGGAGAAAAGTCATCAACAGTCTTGCTCAGCTATGAACTCTAGGAGTGAAACTACTGACTGGCTTGACAAAAACATACCTACTGGCACAAAAGTGGCATCAGTGTTACGGGTGTAACCAACCACTTTCTGATTAGATTTAAGGTCTACTCCTCAAGATGAAATTAATGCCTGGTACCACTAACTGGTCTCCAAACCAATTGTGGGCTAGGTCATAGGTCCTAAGGGAGAACCAAATACAACTATTCTGTTCAATTGCTAGAGCATTTAACTGACCCATAAGTCCCCATCTTTACATCCATGTATTAGTGCACTTCTCAGCTCGACCTACCACTGTCAACATATGGAGAGGAGTAGACTATAGAGCACTCAGTGCTGAATGGGATAGCTATGTCACACCTCTCCCTTACAGCTCAGCAATCATCACAGACAAGGGGGCAGATTAATTCTAAGAGCTGGAAGCAGTAGATATTTGCAGTGCAACAGTATTTGCTGCATTTTATAGGATTACTGCACATATGAAACCACAGTGGCCATGCCTGCATATACAAGAGATGCACAATCACAACCTCATCATAGACAGTGGAACTCATAAAATCTCATCATTAGCTGAACTTCTATTTCAATTGCAGATTGCAGGGGTGGGGGATAAATTGTCTTCAAGGATTAAACCCCTGAAAAGCTACCATTATTCAGTCTCTAGTCCTTTAACTATGCACATACAGGCAACACTAAGAAGACTGTGTATAACAAAACAAAATAAAACAAAAGGAAAGCTCACAAAGCTGGGAAGAACATGATAAAGGGGGTAGGGGAGAAACTGGAGGAAAGGGAATGTGGGGTAGATTCAATCAAAACTCATATGCCCATGAGAAATTCTCATAAAATAGATAGATCAACAATTTACTTTTTAAACATAAAAAAATTGCCAACACGGCAAATGGGTGAATTTTCTGACAATGAGGCATGTGATGAGAGGAGCCAGAGAGTCAGGAAATGTGCAGCAGGATTAAGGCTGAAGGTGTGGCAACACAAGTGTGTGGGGTCAGGAGACTCTTCCCGAACAAATGAGAACAGAGCTAGGACTTGAGAAGAATAAAACATTACTGGGTGATATTGGGGGAAAGGCATAGCGTATCAGAGAACAGCCTGGGGGATAAAGAAAGGTCATGGGCAGAGGGAAGAGGACGCAGAGACAAAGACATGCCTGACTGATGGAGCCTGCAGGGTAGTGGCCATCACTAGAGAACTGGAAGGTTCTTAAGCAGAAATGTCTGTGTGACCAGGGACAGTCTTGCCGAGGACATTTTTAAACCCTGTAGCAGGCACTGGCATTTCTTGCTTCTCACCATTTGTTTCTTTCTCATTCTGAAATTCTACATTTTATTAATTGTCTCTTTATTTAGTATTAGTCAACCTTCCATTTACCGTCAAACTTGCTCCAAAAACTTAGTTGTATTACAAAAACCTAAAAATGGCCACCATAGACTCCTATATTTGAATGCTTAGGGAGTACATTAGAAAATGTGGCCTCGTTGGGGGAAGTGTTTCACTGGTGGTGGGTTTTCGGGTTTCAAATGCTCAAGCCAGGCCCAGTGTCACTAGCTCTGTTTGTTGCCTGCAGATCCTGGTGTAGAACTCTCAGCTTCTTTTCCAGCACCATGTCTACCTGACACTCATAACAATGGATATTAAGTAATACAGATGTATCTGAAATATGCAATGGATCTTTTTGCTGTTAAATGCAAAAGAAATGAGAGATAAACATTAAAAAAGCAAATGAAATTAGGTTTCCATGTATATGTTAATAGAAATACGTTTTCTTAAATGCAGAAAAATATCTGGTGATATTATTTACCTGAAATATCATCACACATTAAAATGAGAACAGCACACAGGTTGAGCACACTAGAGACAGGATCCCTTGGTATTTTATGAGCTTTTGTATCTCATGTATCAGTTTCCCTCCACAGTCAACTTAGAGTCTCAGTTCAGGAAGCTAGTCACTTTAGTCCTTTGGTCATTTTGCAAGGCATAGGTTAATTTAATTTTAAAAGAATACATTGTGTATTTGGTTTGAATTATGAGGTTCACACTTCTATTTTACTGACCTCGGAGAGTTTTTCCAGGTACTTTACAGATTCCAAAGTGACATATATTGATTTTTTTAAAAAAGCCTAATGAAACAGAATTTAAAAGCTTAAAGATTTCAAATAGTAAAAATTCAAATTGCCAACTGGTTTTTATGAGGTCAATGTTATAATTAGGTTGCCATAAGATTCAATTAGAACTCTGAAATTGTTCTTCACTCTTCTGGAAATGTGAGCGACATTTGTCACTTAACATAGACTGAAGGACTGGGGACTTGATCATGGAAATAATACTATTCATAAACAAAGCTTGATAATATCTCATTCTAATGCTTTAAGGGTTGGACTTGGGTCTCTGCTCTGCCCACAAAATATAGTTTAATAACAGGAATATTTTTCTGTTAATTTTAAAATATTGTTTGTTATAAAATTAAGTATATATACAGAAGAATCACTTGGATAACATACTTGTCTTGATTAGTCAACACTGAGAGAAATACACTGAGGTGAAGAACTTGACTTTTACCAGATAACTGTGCTCCAGTGATTGACATCCTGCATGTAACCTCCACTTCCCATCATAGACAAGTAGGAGTCTAATTTTGTGGCACATGACTGTCCAATGTAAAATGTCTCTGTGAGTGTGAGCTGTGGACTCTGCAGCTGGCCCTTGTCACCTCTGGGCAGTCAGAGATGTCTTTCAATACCTTTGCGATAGTCTCTTCCATCTCTCACATTTTGTTACAGGACAGTTTTCCTGACACATGACAATTTTTTTTCTATCTGCCCTCTGGCTTTTTTTGCTTTAGTTTCTCACTTCAATTTTTCCATTCTCCACATAACTGGTCTTCTTAGCCTCTTTATAATGTTTCCTACTTTACTTAAAATTCTGTCTTTTAAAAAAGGCCTCATTCTTCTTCTTTTTTTTTTTTAAATTTCAACCTGAGACTTATACTATTTCCCTCCTCCCTTGGAGGAAATGTTTCAATTCAAAGAAAATAGCCATAAAACTGAGTCAAATCTCCCCATGCTGTCCCTCCCTTCTCTTATCTACCATTCACTCATGAAGGTCATCAGGATCACCACGCCCCCAAATGTGGGGTCTCTTGTTTCTAGCTTTGCCTACCCACTTTTGTTTTCCATGGCACTGAAGAAAACTGAAGCCTATAAGTGCTTCCCCCACTTGAGTAGTCACTTTTGAGAAAATAGGAGCAATGAAACATTTCAAATCCTTCAAAATTGAACATTCTTAATCATAGTCATTATTCTCCTATCCATCCCTGCTCATCTTCATTATTACTAAATGAACTCTCAGACATGACATCAACAACTTGGAAGAAAAATGTAAATTATTTTTATTTTAATTAAGAAATTGGTTATTGCATAGAGACTGGCTGTTTTGCCATCCTTTAAAACTCTCTGTGTGTGTGTGTGTGTGTGTGTGTGTGTGTGTGTGCTGCCTGCATGTGTATATATGTGCATGCAATGCCCTAGCAGAGAAGAGAGGAGGGTGCCAGATACCCTGTCACTAGAGTTTCAGATGGTAACATGTATGTGCTGGGGCTGAACCCAAGTCCTCGTGCTCTCAACCACCCAGCTATCTCTCCAGTCTCTGTTTTGTTCTTTCTGAAGGGCAATTTAATCAATCCTAAAGTTATTCCATCCAGGAGCAGACACATCCTGCTACACTAGTAACCCTTAAAAGCAGAGTGAATCACAATGACTGTGTCGTAATAGCATCAGTGGCTTTTGTTTGTTTGTTTTTGTTTGTTTGTTTGGGTTTTGTTTTTGTTTATTCAAGTATCTTCTCTCCTGGATAAAGGTGTTATTTGTGGGAAAAGGTGGTCTGAGGTTACATCTATCCATAAAATTATGGACCAATTCTCCAGACATGAATTTCACACTTGATATAAAAGAACATTGGAGCAATTGACACAGAAGCAGGGTCTGTTCATATATGCAAAGGTGAACACAGACCACGTTCAACTTTCTAAATGCACCAGTGACTTTAAAGTGACCCTTTGAGCTTGTGAACCCTTCCCGGGTGTGGACAATCTTGCTCTTAACTTTCCACTAGTCCGAACAGATAACATGGCTTATCATCTTGGACAATAGTAGTTGCTGCCCGTAGGGTCTACCATGTTCAAAAAGCTGGATTTCACTCTCTCCACCTCCTGTGAAGATGTACTTACCTGTGTGAGGATGCAGTAGGAAAGCAGAATATCAAGCTGAGCCCATCTCTATTACCCGAACTTGCCACAGGAAATTAGGCCCCGACAGACTGCTGACAGCTGTCTGTCTGATAACATAGCATACATTTCAGTGCCTGGAATCCTTGGTGCTTCTCCTTGGAATTCTCATGGTTTCCTGGGTCTGTTTTATGTGTCTTAAACAAGATTTTCCATATTTCTGAGACCTCCTCCTTATCCAGCTTCATTAATATGTTAATTGACTAAGTCTTCAAAACTTATTTTGAAAACAATTTCAAGGGTGACTCTGCCTTTTGCCCTCATAGCACACATGCCATGACTACAACAGTTCTCAGTGCTTCCTCAGTAGCTGCCTAGTAAAGGAATGAAAGCCTGGATGCTTTGTCCTCTTAGCTCTTTCCTGTGGCAGCTTGATACTATGTGTGTCAAAGAACTTCTCTTCTTGATCTTAATTAGGTCTGTCTGTTCTCCCATGGCAAACATTTCATAATGGTGGTAAGTTCTTGTTCAACTATTTGTCCTGACACCTACAACTGTCTTGATACCTGACTGGAATAAATGATGATGACATTTTATGTTCTGCTTGGGTTTAGGAATGGGTTGGCCAGTCGCATTGACTTCTTCTCCTTCTGTGAGTGGCAAATAACTCAGGAACTTCTTAAGAGGGCATTCTGTGCTAACATTATTGTTCAATTTTATCTGAATAGGTTGGGAAGTAAGAACATTTCAGTGAAATAGGACATGAAATTTTCATTGTAGGACATTAGTACCAGAGAGATCTTAGACATACACTGTTGTAAATAAATACCTCCTAATGAGAGAGCCAGCCTGTACTTTGCCTAAAGATTAGTAAGGGATGAATTAAAAATACTTCTTGATTGAAGCAAGAGATGCAAGTGAGAGTCAAATGCCAATGGAAAATTTACCTCTGCCACTAGAATATTCTCTATTTGCTGAGGACATTTTTTTAAGTGTAAAGTATCTAAGACTGTGGCAAAGGCCTCCTTTGCTAACAGCTCATGGGATCTTGTAGGGGCCACTTCACTCCAGCCTCTCTCTTTTCAACTTTCTCTGAGTTCGTAACTTATTTTCTCATCCATATTTAAAACCTTTTTAACCTCAGCTATGATTATATTAGAAATTCATGGTAAGTGAAACCATGTTTCAGGAAATACCTTTTCTTGTTTTTGTTTTTAAAGGCATAGTTTCCATATACCTGCCCTTACCCTCCTCCACATGCCCCTTTCCTCCTCTTTTCTACCCCTTTTACCCTCTTTGTTTTTCAAGGGAAATTGAATTTGGATGTTTTTGATCCCTTTCTAAAAGGTAATTACCAAAATATTATGATATTTGGATGACTTGATATTTAAAATACTTGTTTTTAAAGTGAAGAAAATGTGGACTGAAATGGATAGATTTGTGCTGTGAGAGTGTTGTATTTCCTTAGCACCCCCAGGGGGCAGGAAGGAGAGATGTATCATTTAGAAGTCTGAAGAAGCTTTGACAGACATGTGGAGCCCGATCCTTCACTAGCTTATTCTTCAGACTCTAAAAATCAGAGGTCATACCTTTTGTCTTTGACTGCTTACTTGTCCATGGGCACGTTTGTGATCCTCTCTGCCAAGTGCTCCTTTTCCTGTATTAACAACTAGAGACTTTCAATTTTATGCTCTTCACTTACTGGAGCCACCAACTCAATGATTTGTGGATGAGGCTTGTAGCCAGATTCCAGTGTGTGAAACAAATGGTGTGTGGGTTCTCTTGTCCTTCTAAATAGCAGAGATGGATTCTCAGATAATGATGGTATTTATCTGAGACTGGCAGGGCATTGGAATGGGAATGCATGGCTATAGTAAGCTCTCGTGTATCAAGGATAAGATAATGGAAAAATCTTTAAAGGCAAAATCGAAAAACTTCACTGGTGTTAGAGATCCCTAGAGGACTTGGCATCAGCTCATTGGTAGAGGTGCTGTTGCTGGGCAAAGGTTCTGTTGAGACTCTCTTGTATGGACTGTTGTAGTTTTAAAGAATGTTAACTTTATACCTAAGTCAGTGGACATATGAGATGTCTCCCAAGTACACGTTGTGTGTTTAATAAGACATTTCTTCTGAACGTTTAAAACACCCTTTACATTGACAGAAAAGCATAAGTCCTTCACACTTCCTCACTTGCCTACTTTAATGCTGTGTGAGCCTCACGAGGATGATTTTATATGGGTATCATTACTGCTTGCCATAATTTGCTAGGGTGTTTGCACTCACAACACTGGCACAGTTGGAAGAAGCAGGGGTGTCAAGAAGCCTATTTATTGTCCGTTGACACTAGATCATCAAGAAAATGCTCAGTCGTCAGCAAGTCTTAGCAGAAGATTGGCATCATCTAGACAGATTGGGAAAAGCAATGTTTCCTAGCTGGAAGCAATAAAACCCATCTCTTCAGGGAACAGCTGAGAACTCTGAAATTGTACTTCAAGTCCTCCTGTATTCAGAGACCCACCTTCCAGGCTTCACACAGTGTCTGCTTAGCATATTTATCACCAAAAGCAATTTGCCATCTTGTCCTCATTCTCCAGGCAACTGAGGTGAAAGGGAAAATAATTAGCCATGATAGAGACACACATTCTTGGGTTAGTTGTTAACTGTGAGAGACTAAGTGGTCAACTTGGAGACTCAAGTTAAATTTACTCGGTTTTTAGAGGTCTTCTATGAATTTTATTTCTCCAAATAGTTTATACTTTAAGAATACAGGGCTATCATACCTTTGTTGTTGCTGCTGTTGTTTTTATTTGTTTTTCAAGGCAGGGTTTCTCTGATTAAAAGCCCCGATTCACTCTGTAGACCAGGCTGGCCTCAAACTCACAGAGAACCACCTGCATCTGCCTCCTGAGTGCTAGGATTAAAGGTACTAGCCTATCCTTTTGACTACCTTATATACTGAAATATCCTGTAATCTTAGAAGCATTTGGAGGCTATAAAACTGTAGTATGTTGATTTTTGTGTGTTTATAAGAGTGGAAACCATGATTTGGGAAGAAATATTACCACATTGATCTGTACTGTACTGTTTGAATTTTCAGAAACATCAGCCTGTTACTGACATGAGCATTCTGCCTTTATTTTCCCCAGATTTTATTGTTCAGAATATGTAAAAAAACAAGCATCAAAACCCAACATTCAACCAAAGGAAACCCCCACTTTTTAAAGGAAGTGAATTTAATTTTGAATGATAAATGACTTTTGATCTTAGTGTGGTGGTATAGTGTCAGGCTGGCTGCAGGGCACTGATGCCTCCTTTAGCCCCACTCCTCACAGCTTCAAGTTCTCAGCATCTCAAACTGGCTAGAGGATGTCTTGGCCTTAAATTGTACTAAAAAAACAAAAACAAACAAACCACAGCAGTCCAATGATATATATGATGAACTTTGAAAAGTCAGAAAATATGCTGTGAAAACCATTTTAAGATACATTCACAGTTATTCAGCTATTGAGTTATTTTAACCACATAGGATGTCCTAGAATTTATCAACTCATGGCATCACAGAATTTATTTACAAATGTTTCTGCCTATGCAGTGTAAAAATATAACTTGTCCAAACCAACAACTTGACTGACAGTTTAGAATATATTTAATTTGATGCTTTAAGTTTTAATGATCTCAGCCTCATTGGTTACCAGTGTTCGATGTGTTAGCAAATGACACACATGGTACAGACTTAGCTAAGCATGGGCCACTGTGTTGAAAAACACTAAATGGAAAGACAAAATAATTAGTACTATGTTCTCTTTTTGTAGGATGGTCTTAAGTCCAGATGTTAGAGCTTCATGAAAATTTATATCACATGGAATTAGTGGCTTCATCTAATTTTAAGGACATAGAAAGTTAATAATGGGAATTTTCATAAAACTGCCTAGCATTCTCCCCGAATATTGAATAAGCTTTACTGACTATTTGTTTACATGAACTGAAAAGTACTTACAAGATGTGTCTTTGTTTGGAAAGAAATGCTGTCTCCCTCAGAGAATCTGAGGTTGTCCAAGTGACAGCCTCATAGGCATCATTTGTGCAAGCAAGGGAGATTTCATTGCCCTCTACATGTTGTATTGTTCTTCCTGTCCCTTCCTGACATGTTCAATGTGCTTGCCTCTAGGGAGAAGACTCCAGTGGAGGACACTCTTTGAAATCCTACATGGAGGAAGTGAGTTTTAAGAGGACCTCACAAACATAGCATGCCATCAGTCTATCATGTGAGATGAAACACTCACCTGGGCTTTCCCCACCTATCTTCAGGGCTCCTAGTACACATCTGTTGACTGGCCATGTATAGAAAAGTACAATAAATAGTGTTATCAAAATTCCTTTTGTTCCTCATTAGTAGAGAGATACTTTCTATGCAGTTATCTGAAAATGGAGGAGAAAGTCTATGAACCTAGTGCTATTACATGTTTCCATTCACAAACATTGGTTGATGTATTTATAAATGATAAACATAAGTTTTATACTGGGAATGAGCAAAGAAAAGAGGACAGACAGACAGACAAGAAGAAAGAGAGAGGAAGAGAGGGAGTCTTATAATAGGTCAGCACTCATTCATGTGACAAATGCTTGTCATGGTGCTATTTGCTGTACCTATTAAAATGTAAGACACATTCTTGGAAAATGCCCCAGATTCCTGGGTTTATTTGTGAAGATACTGAAAAGTGTTCTGTTGCACAGAGCTTTGCACTGACTGACAGGCATTTGGAAACCCTCAGAACGTTGGCAAAGGCCCTGAGACCTGGAGCAAACACATGGCAATCAGTAAGAAAGCAGTGTGACTCTGCTGAAAGTGAAGGAAGTCCAGGGATAGGATTCAGCTCTTGGACTGAATGCTCAACAGGAACCTACCTGCTTCTCCACTTCCTCCTGTTCAAGAGTCTATTCAAAAGACCTCAGATCTCCTGAGCATACTGTGTCATTCCTATCAGGATGGTGCACAGGCATTGAAATTCTCACTTGCTTCCAAATATCACTAGGAGAGGGATGTGGAATACCCAATCTCTATAGGTTTGCCTATCTATCCAGAGATAATAGAAACATCTCAAAAAACACAGGAAGGAATAAATAGCTGGAAAGATGGGCAAGTTCACAAGTGTCGCTGGAGAGCTTCTCTCCAGGTTCTACCAAGCTTCCGCGGTCCCACAACCCACATATAAAATAATCATATAGACACTTAGATTATTTCAACTGCTTGGCCATTAGCTCAGACCTACCATTGTCTAGCTCTTACTCTTAAATTAACCCATTTCTGTTAGTCTATACTTTGCCACGTGGCTTGTGGCTTACCAGTGTCTTTACATGTTGCTTCTCATGGCGACGGCTGGCTGTGTCTCCTCCCAGCCTTCACTTCCCCACCTTTTCCTCTCCCTTGTTCTGCCTACCCTATGCTTCCTGCCTGGCTACTGGCCAATCAATACTTTATTTATTTTAACCAATCAGAGCAACACATTTGACATACAGAACATCCCACAGCACACAAGCATCACAATAAATGGGCAAAATGTGGTAACATTGGAACATGAATACTATCTTTCAATTTGGTGATTTGATGTGAAGATCTAGAATATATTTGAACAATTAATGTTACACACAGGGAGGAAAATATAAGTATTTTTCCCAGATGCCCACCAATAGAGTAGTCATTTAGAATTTTGTGATCACATAAGCACTTGATTCCAGTCTCACCATTTGTTGAGGCTGAATGAGATGATTCTGTGGAAAGACTGGGGATCCCTCTTGTTTCTGGTCTAAGACTGAGAAAGGAGATCACTGAGGCTTGTGTAATATGGACTACATACCAAGAATAGGTGTGTTAGAATGAGTTTTATTATTTGTGCCTTCTTATTAGAAGTGTTTGGAAAGGCTTGCTGCTTGAGTGTGATTACATCAACACCAGCTGGAAGATTCTTAGAAACAGGAAATCTTGGGATTCACCACGTATCAAGTACTCAGTCCTCTTCTTGCTAAGCTTGCTTAGTTCTCCATGGGTTGCTAAATACCCTAAGCTATGGAAAGCTCTATCTAATTCTTTCTGGTGTAATTTCTAGGGACTAAAATCATGCATTGTGGGGACCCTTCCCCATTCTGTATTCTAGAAAAGGAGGCTAACTTCATTAATACATTGGAGTTTTGTGTACTCATCTGTTCTCAGTCATGTTTTGTTTGCTTTTGGGGAGTTTAAATTTCTCTAGTTTTTGAGATCCATTACTGAATCTCTGCATGTACTTTACAAGTATGTGTGAACCACCCAGTGTAAATGTTACCTATCTATCACCATGGTTCATTATTTCATGGAATTTTCATTACATATTAGTTGATGTTTAGATGTTAGCTATTCATAAACCAATAAATTATCATCACAGTAAAACTGTGTGGTCTTGATTAGTGACTTATGAATTAGTTAATAGGCATTTTTAAGTGATTTTTATGCATTTGGTCTTTGGGAAATACACATTAAAATTCTCCATTGGGAACCTGTTTACAATGTGAGACATAAAATGGCATTATTTTCTATTTGTTTTTTTCCTTGCTTAGGCTTTCATTTCATTGTTTCTCTTCGGGTTGTAAAATAAGCAAAACAAAACAAACAAACAACAACAACCACAAAAATTAGTACACACTAAAACTCAAATAAACCATACTGCTGATGTATTGTTGATATATTTAACATTTCTTCTTAAACTTTGAACAACTCTTACCAGATCAAAGTCTTTGTTCTTTTGCTTGTTTTGTTTCCTTTTGGTGGGGTTTTTGATTTTTGTTTTATTTACTTATTTAAATATAGTCATTAATTGTAACCACATGACATTAGGCAATTGTGTTGAGATCTAAATAGAAAAACTGAGGCAACATAAACTCCTTTTAAATTAAGCCTAAAATTATTCTATATAATAATAAGCCTCATTTTATTCAATACTATCTATTTTCAATATATTATTTCAGTCTGGCATTTGGGTTTTTCTTTTGGGTCAGGGGTAGGAGTTGAGATAGGGTCTCTTTGTGCAGCCTTGGCCATCCTGTACCTCACTATGTAGACCAGAGTGGCCTTGAACTCACAGAAATATGCCTTCCTTTGCCTCCCAAGTGCTGGAATTAAAGGACTATACCATCAGATCCAGCTCTCTGAGCAAATATAAAAAAGAAACTTTATGAGTCTGCTTTTCAAATCTTCAAAATAGCTCTGAAAGTTGAATTTAAGAAATTGTGTGCTTTTCACACATGAGTCACCTGACAACTCAAGGTAGGAATAATTTCAAAATATAGACACTTTATCATTTGCCACTGTAAGGCTAGTGCTTACGCAATAAAGTAAAATAAAAAATTTATCAAATTTAAATATTTCTAAGTCTTGTCATATCTTTTATAAAGAAACTAATGTACTTAGAATATTACGTTACCTAGAGAAATAATGAGGAGTAAGCGTGATACAGTGTCTTGAAATGCCCTCGTTACTGATGGAGGCTATGGGGTGGATGCAGACAGCTAAGAAGTACTAGCAACCTAAATAGTTAAGAGGCGCCCGACAACTACAGATTCAAGTCAACAGTGTCTGGAACTTTCTGGAAAGCAGTCACGACTTCACAAAGGTGGTGACGGCCAGATGACAGAATAGCAACTGAACAGGCAGCGTGAACTCACTCAGGGTGACAAGTGGCAGCTTTGCTGTCTCCGAGGGCGTCAGCCAGGAAGTACAGCACTGGAAACGTGAAGATGTTCCTGACTCTTGGGCTTGGTTTGCCAGATGCATCATCTGAACAGGAGAGGGACTGCTTCCATGCAGCACAGCTACTCCGAATCTCTTACACACATTCAGGCTTGTCTGGCTTCCTCAGGGTTGCACCCTGTGACCTTCAGTGTAAATGAGCTTTCAGCCATGTTTCTGATGGAGAAGGCACATTTGCTTACAGAAAGTGAGTAATATACATGTTTGTTCTTCAGATGTTTGGAAAATCAAAATAACTATTATTGCTACCATTGCTTATTCCCATTATGGAACTAGACATCTACATCATGTTTTGCAAAACAAAATCCTATTTTGCCATTGATATTTGCCATTTTTGACATCCATTGTTAAATAACAATTCTTAAAAGGTTATATTCATAGCTCTCATAGAAATATAAAAAGGAGTCAGGGCTGGAAAAATAGCTTAGTCCTTCACCTGTTTGCCTTGTAAGTACAAGGACAGATACATCCCCGAACTCATGCTAAAAAGCAAAACAGCTAAATGTGGTAGAAGTTTGTAGCCACATAGCTGGAGGGGCAGTGACAAGCTTGACCTTTGGGCCAGCCTCCCCTACTTGGTGAGCCTCAGGCCAGGGAGAGACCTTGTCTCAAAAAGATAGTGGGTGACACACGAATAACTATACCTGAGGCGAGGTTGTCCCCTGCCTCCTTCTCCACATGTGTGCACCCACCACATACATGTGCACATGAACACACACATAGAGGAATGACCATTCAAGGAGAATCCATTCATATAAAAGGGCAACTAAAAAACGTTAAAATGACATTATAAATAGATGCAAAAGTAGCAAAATTACACCATTTCCCCAGGCTAACAATCAATTGCATTTTCAGGGGATGCAGTCTGCATCTCCATGGGTAAGAATTGTTTGTGCTATTCCCATTTCCTATAAAGTATACAGTGTGAAACGGCTGATGTCAAAGGACTGGAACATCCACAGAATCAAAGGACTAGAGGGAATGCTGGGGATGTGACTAATTTTTCATGGACTACAATAATCTTTCATTCTCTTCTCTGGGGAGGAAGTCATCAAACAGAAAGCATTGCATAGTGCAGTGACATGCTTTCCCAGTGCTCGCCCAACACAGAAGAGCAAACAGGACAGCCTACATTTTCTGAAATAGTACGAATTCATTTTGTGCTTCTCTGTCTCTGTCTCTCTGTCTCTGTCTCTCTGTCTCTGTCTCTCTGTCCTTCTCCTCCTCTCTCTCTCTCTCTTCCTCTCTCTTCTCTCTCTCTTTACAATTTATCATTTCTATAATTTTGTTGCTATTTTTTTCTTTTTCCCTCAGAACCTATTGATTAAATGTTACAGTTCTCAGACTTTGTTAATTCTCCCTTCTTATTTTTTAATTGATTCTTACAGTTCCCAAATAATTGGGCTACAGAAATGCTATTTACAAAAAAGAAATTGATGACCTCAGACTAATCATATGGTACATTTTGTTAACAAGTGCTAAAAGGTAGTATTAGCTTTGTTAACTGTATAAATGACTTAGAGGAAATTTTACTTTAATAGAAATACAGAATTAATTCTTTGTCACTTGAAGCTATTTATGAAATATATCTGGAGCAGACTAATTTTATTTTATGTACGTCATGCTTTAAACATAGTACACTTATTTATTTCATATATGTGTGTATTGGCATGTGTGTAAAGGCCAAAGGCAACTTTGATTTCTTTCTTTCCATTGCCTAAGTCCTAGGGATAAAACACAGGTTGTCAGGCTTGATAACAAATGCCTTCATTTACTGAGCTAACTCATTCGCTAGCCTTATGTATACCATATTTTATGGACCATTGTTCTGGAGGGATTCTGTGACTTGAGAGTTCAAATGAAACCACAGAAGTCTGTCCAGGTGGGGAGGGGGGATGTCAGTACATTATTTGCATGATACTCCCCAGGGGAAAAAAGGTTAATTCAGAATTAAAATGTTGCTTTCAACAAAGGACACTCTTTTACTCTCTAAATATACCAGAGTTCTGTGGTCAGATCGTCATAAATCAATGGTTTATAGAATTTGGAGAAACCAAAAATAAACTATCCATATGGAGTAACAATACTGCTGGTTTATTTAAAGCTCTTCCTCTGCTAGCAGACAGAAGGATCTGTTGATTCAGGACTAGTAGCTGTTCTCCATATGATCCATGTCACTCGTTCCCACCACTCCCAGCCCCTAGGTATTTGCTGTGCTTATGGCAAAAGGGTTTTAGGGGAAAAAAATGAATGACATTTCTTCGAAAAGCAGCTCTGAGAGCTTGCTCTTGGGAATATGAAAACAGTGTGCTACACTGAGATGTAGCTTAATACCCTGCAGAAAATTTTTGAATAAACTTAGAAAGGAAGAACACATCAGCTCTTGTTTTCGAAAAATGTTCAGGATTTTAACTTCTTGACCCCATCACAAAGAATTATAGGCAGGCTGATGGGTAGACTTCAGACATGTGGCATTCTTGCCAATCCAAGGTAGGCAAACTGGGGCCTTATATTTCTAGCTCTAGTACAGGGAGAGCTGAAGCACAACATTGAAATCATCTAAGAGTAATACTTGCTTTGTCTTCATGTTACTGTGTCAACAGTGTAAGGTTCTTCCCAGTCTCTGCTGAGCCCTGTTCCAAGTCTACTTCATACCACCTGCAACAAACCAAGACCAGTCTAACGTTCAAGGCATTAGTACACCAAGCCAATTGGTAATATTGCTTAATATTTTGAACCACTGTGGGGAAAATAACAAAACTGACCTATTAGTCATATCCTTTCTTATAAGAATGGGTTTTAATATTTGGGACAAGAAACTAAATGACAAAAATACTTTTTTAAATTAGTAAGTATTGTTTTCATGGTCACTTTATACTTTCTGTTTTAATTGAGGAACTCCAGCCTTTGATTTCTCCTTAGTAAACTAAAATCATGGTTCATTTATTTTGTCTTTAAACATGGGAGATTGTGTGTTCTGCTTTTGGAATTTTTGGGAATGTGGTTTTCCCTCTTTGTTACATGAAACATTTTGAAACTGTTTCTACACACACACACACACACACACACACACACACACACACACAGAGAGAGAGAGAGAGAGAGAGAGAGAGACAGAGAGACAGAGTGAGACAGAGAATTTAAAACCTAATAAACCTAATATTTTGGGCAGCTCTGCAAGGCCAAATCTCATAGTTGACAAGAATTTAAAAATTAAATTAAGTCCTAAGAATATGCATCAGTGTATATATAAGTTGCATGTTCTAAGATTGACTATCTTTTGTGCTAAATTCCCCTTCAATAACCCAATGGAGTCTTTCCCATTAACCTTTCTGAAAGAGTTGGGACCTAGATGTGGCCTGCTTGTGAAGCACCAGGCACTATCGAAACCAGTACCTTCCCCTTCTCCATCTTCTCCTAAGACAGTGATGCAGGTTGAGTCTGAAATGTCCACAGACTTGTGTTTTAAATGTTTTGTATGGGGCTGGCTGTTCTTTTAAAATCTGTGGTTATGGGTATTTAGGTTATGTGGTGGAAACAGGACAGTGAAGGGGGCTTTCAAGGCTATCCCTATTTGTGGCTACAGCCTGCTCTCTTTGCTTCCTGGCTTACCACCATGTGAACATCCATTGTCGCCAGCTACTATCTTAGACCATGTGACTCTGCCATTTCTTTACCACCATGATTTATCTGTAAGTTTCTTCTGTGAGGTGTATTTCCATGGCAACAGGAAGAGTAACTAACATAGGAGGGAAGTTGAGGGCCTTAGACCAGCCAGGATGGAAGTTGTAATTCCTCATTCCTGGAGCAAAGACATTTTGCTATGGACCCCACTCTCATTTGATAGGAACTTACATTTCAGTCCAAATCACAGGCTGTTTTTAGGAGTTGCTGGTAAAAAAAAAAAAAAAATTAGGCTGTTACTTTTTAATGAAAATAATTTCCAAAACTTGTATTTCTTTTGTTTCAATTATGTTTTAATTTTAGTGTAGTTTTAGGGTCACAGAATTATTGCAAAGACATAACAGAGTATCTATGTTTCTCCCACTCAAATTCCAGCTAGTATTAACACCTCAGATTATTACAGAATATAGTAGGAGACATTTGTCAAGATTACACATTGTTGTTACATTAATAATGAAATCTTCAAATTGTTCAAATTGCCATGAGCTGGGTTTTGAAGAGAAATTAGGCACAAAAACAAATCTGCTTTGTTCCAAGATCCCATGAAGGAATATACGTTTCATGTCATAACTTACTGACATCGTGTATTTATGAAAAGAAAACATAAAGCCAGGTGGTGGTACCACATGCCTTTAATCCCAGCACTTGGGAGGCTGAAACAAATAGATCTCTGTGAGTTCAAGGCCAGCCTGCTCTACATAGCAAGTTCCAGGACAGGATCCAAAGCTGCACAGGGAAAACCTGTCTCAAAAACCAATAAATAAATAAATGAATAAACAAATGAACAAATAATAAAAGAAAAAATAGAGATAAAATTCCATTTCTATTGTTTACTGTCAAGGGTATGTACTGCCAGGTAACCAACTGACTGCCCTTGATTTCTTGGCTTATGCTGGTGTTTGTCAGTTTACTCTGCTGTGAACTTCTTCCTTTTTCTCTCCCCCCTTCTGTGCCACTTTTAAAATTATAGTCACTATACACAACTCAGAGTAGGAGTTATATTCAAGTTTAAGGGCAGAGTGTGTACGTGAATTATCCAAAGTCCTTTTATATGTGTATTTGCCTATGATCATGTACTCACACACTCTTTTGTTGAATTATTTATTATTAGCAATAAGGATTCATAGATATTTATTTCATATTTGATTAATAAACCAATGCTGTTATAAGTCCATGGTAAATTTATCAATTAAAGTATCATTCCTCTATGATGTCCATTTAGTCTCTGATTTTACATACTCCAGGCACTTCTATAATGACTTTATCAGCATTTTTTCCATTATTGCAGACAGAATGAGAAGTGATGGGTTATGTGTAGTCATTGACAGACAGGAAAGGGCAGAGTAAAGAAATATATGAGAGCTATTTTAATTGAAGCACAGAATAGAAACTGAGTGGGGTCATACACATGTGAAGTTCTGGCTTCTGAGGAAACTTATGTAGTGGAATCCCTTCAACTTAGGAGCTTGAGCCCAACCAAATAAGACTGTAGGATAAGAGAGAAGATAGTGTGCAAATACTGAGGGTGTAATCAAAGGAAACAAGTATCAACCACTCTAATCTCTGTTCTTGTTATAGAAATTAAAGACTTATGTTAGTAAATGCTCCTCTTATTTAATTTTATCTTGCACATTTTGTGATTATAGTTCTAAGAATAAGGATCAAAACATTAACTCAGAAGGATTAGAGACTAGATTTAATTCTTATTGTCTAAATCTTACTAAAGAAGAATTTAAAGTGACTTTAGAGTCAAAAGATTCATATATATGACATGAAAAGGAATTTAAGCTTAGAATGTGTTTCTGCTCTGGGGCAAATTGTGGAAACTGAGGTGCTCAGCTGTATTGGTGGCTGAGATATCAACCCAGACTTTAATCTAACATTCTCTTCTCCCTGCAGGATGAGTCTCTAAAGCAATTGCAGGTTGTGCATCAGCCATGGCTCCTGCCAAGTGACACAGAAAGTGAAGGAGTTGAAGCAGAGCAGGATACATGTGAGTAGAGGCCATGCTCAGTGACAAATGACTTTTTACCAAACTCCACCTTAGCACTGACTCAGTGTTATCCTAACTGAGGGAGAGAGGTTGATAAGCTAACTTTTGAAACGTGAGTGTTTGTCTTGATACCAACAGAGGATGGTCCAGCTAAAATCCCCTATGATTACCACAGGATTAGTGTTAGTGACAATTTTAGTGTTTGACACTCTGAAAATATCATACAATAGGGTAATTGTTATATTGGAAATTATACTTATCAGTTAAAGTATGAACAAAATAGGCTTGGAATAAGCAGCTTGGAGTATAAAAGGAACATTGGAAATCTGAAGCAATTGCTAACAATCTGGAACATTCCTAGAAACAAACATGCACACACATGCAGACCCATTTCTCTCACTGTCCTGTCCATTCATATTTAAGTAGACATGAGCTCATATGCTATAACTTTGTTCAGTTACTTTCACGAAATTCTTTTGAAGCCTTCATAAAATTTGTATTGAAAAAGAAACCCAAATAACTATTGCAGGTATTATATAGACATACTATGTTTATGATTTGAGTTAGTTTAGCTATCAAATCAAACATAGGTTTGACAAGATCAAAAATTTTTTTTTTTTTTTTTTTGGTTTTTTGAGCCAGGGTTTCTCTGTAGCTTTGGAGCCTGTCCTGGACTAGCTCTGTAGACCAGGCTGGCCTTGAACTCACAGAGATCCACCTACCTCTGCCTCCCGAGTGCTGGGATTACAGGCATACACCACCACCACCCGGCCTCAACATTCTTAATAGAATGCTATTTGGTAACTATCTCTGTGTAACTCTGATAATGAACTAAAACCTGAATACAAGAAAAGGATCCATCAGAGTGCTTGTAAGCACCCCCACATTCAGACGCATCTCCTTCCCCTGAAACCCATGTTTATGGCTAGTTTTAAGAATAGACTACTCAACCAAGTTATATAAAGGAGATAAGAATCCTCAGAACATTCTTTAGCCTTGAACATTTAGTACGTACTGGATTTTTTCCTAACCTTCCTCCTTTTCTAATAAGATGCAAAGTAGTACTTTCTCCACCCTATTCAGACACTTAACAAGCCTCCACAAATACCAGCAACGTAAATCAATGTGAGTCATTGAGTGAATGAATAAGAGGGGGTTGGATGCTTTCCAGCTTGTTTAATAAGGAAAAGTTAAGTTGAAAAAAATTAACAATAATATTATAAATATTACCTATAGTTATCTTACAATTTTGATATTGGACACATAGTCTTATTCATAGATTTTGCTGAGTTACCTATCAATCATTCCAAATAAGGCCATTCTCAACTCTTGTAATCAGACCTAGGACCGAAAATACTTGATCTCAGCAATGCTGTATAAAGAGGTGACCCTTGACAATGGTAAATTGTTTGAAATAAAATCAGGGCTTAAAAAAATTAGGTGGTAATAAGAGCCATCTGGAAATGGAATGTTAGCATGCAATGTAGCTGGACTCACAGCATAGACATGCAAATATTTGTCAAGAGTGGCTTCCAATAGCCAGGTGCTGGGATACGTGCAAGTTGGAGCCACTGAAGCTCTGGCAGCTGGCAGCACGTAGCTAGATCATCTAGGTCTGTTTTCTCAGTGAAATGAAGTAGATGTTATAAATTTGTGTGAACCGAGCAGCCTGCTTAGAGTTTACAGCTTCATATGCTGGAAATTTGTAAGTATAGAAGAGAACAAGTTCATCTTTCCAACTATAACACCTGTTTCTTGACTCAGCTTTTTATAAATAATACCTAGGGAATGTTATGAAACTATTCAATTTCTCCTGAGACAAAACAATCATGGAAGAAAATTTCCAGAAAAAAAATCTTAGGCTCTCAGTGGTAGTACACATTTATAATTGTATTGCTTCAAAACAAAATTTTGCTCAGTTTTTTTTTTAATGTGTAAGTATAGTTTTTTTTAATGTGTACCTGTAAGAAAAAATACTTTTGAACAACTGAGAAAAATCTTTATAAGTTTTCATTCTAAATAAGCAGAGCACTGGTTAGGGAGATTTCCTCTTTACTCTCTTTTATTAACAAACTCTAACCTACAGAATAAAGAAACTCATGTTTAGGGTACGTATGTATGTTTAGATCTCTCAGATTATAATCTGAAGTCACTAAATACATTAACCACAGATGTCTGTATCTACAGGAGTTCTTCATGACCGCAAATCAGCAGCTTTGTGCATTGTATAGGACTCGGATTTCTGCATATTTTTTATATATCCTTGGGTGATTTTTGCTTATCCTAAATAAATAGCAACTATTGCAAAGAAAAGTTCAAGGAAATAGAAGTTGTTGTTCTTAGTATTGATTTCATATTTGTCCTCACCTCTCTAGACCTTCTCTTTCTGTGATCTAGAAGTCAACTTTGTAAGTAAAATGTGAGGTAGAGGAAGAAAGAACACTAGAATTGCAAGGACATAGAGAGAAACAAGGGGCAAATCTTCCACACTGAAGTTTAATGTTTATAAAGTCAAAGTTGAAATATCAGTCAGCATTCTTTAATTATATCTTGTATTTAATAAAAAATATTTGTGTGTGGGTACACTAAGTGTTCTCGGTGTAGTATAATTCTTTGAACAGGGTTCACTTGGAATGTATGAAGCCCTAAGTTACATCTTGAAGCGTCACAAACTAACTAAAAGCTGAAAGTATAAAAGGAAACAAACAAAATTCCCAACCAAACACACAAAACAATGGATGTCCAAAATAAACAAGTGCCAGCCAGCACAGCTATGATGCCAGCACCCAAGAGGCTGCCAAAGGAGGATCCTGAGCTTGTGGCCAGTCTGGGCTACATAGCCAGACACTGTCTCAGACAACAAACAAAGGTCAGAACGGTACATAGAGGCTAACTATGCTGTGATACATTGAGATGTCAGAGATAGCTTAAGATTCTATGAACTCCAATGACATTGGGGTTGAGGTTCTGTGGTCTAAAGCTCAAAGAGACAATGTGTGTCTGTAGGAAGAATTGACTATACAAAGCCCAACATCTAAGGAACTGCCACAAGTATGAAAAGGCTGTGATCCCCAGCTGTGGAGAAAGCCAGGAAGTTTGTTCTTTGTGGGTTTTAGTTGAAAAAGTAGTTATCCATACAAAACAAATGTCCAGGTCTCAACTTGCTTGAGTTTAAAGGTGAACTGCCTAGATTATTAGGAACCTAAATTGTGGCCTTTCTTAGCAAAATGCACAGGGCCCTTTCCTGAGCAAATGTAAGAATTGTAATATATATATAAACCGTAAAGATTTGAAAGCCAACTCTGGAGATGAGCTCTCAGACAAGATTTACAAACTCGGTGAAAAGTCACAGTAGTGCAAAAGCTTGTCAGTGTGTGTGGGAAAAATTAGAACTGGCCAGATCAGGATGCAAGGGAACAGGACCATCAAGAGAAGTTCATATGGTCAACAATTTGAAGATACAAAATAAAGACAGAAAAGCATCCTAAAAGTTTCAGAATGTTAGAAGAAGTAGACATTTAGAAGCTATCAAATGAATCATTTATTATGGAAAACTAAATGATTTATCCAGCAGTATTTCCTAATTACACCACAGTGAAGTTATTGTCAGTCTAGTTGTTGATGTTCTTTCTGCCCTCTTTATGCCATAAGCAAACACCAGTGCTTCTCTGCATTCTGAGGTCTATTGTACACTGTCTTCTGGCCTTGGTGCTTTCTGACACTGGTCTTATTGGGGACTCTTTGAAGATGGAGTGATGTATTTTTCAGCTTCTTCTAAAATTGTCTCTTGGGTTTTGACTTTTGCCAAAGTCTTTATAGGTCTTAACATCTTAGAGCTTCTTGTTATGTAAATCAATATTTCTTCAGTCTAATAGAGTTGTTTTTTTTTTTTCCTTAACCTGTGTTCATTCAAAAACTCTGTCCCTTCTAATCTCTATGTGAATTTTTTTGGGGGGGATTCCAAAATATATACATTCTTTCCAGTGTTTCAAGAACCTCTAAGTTACTCTTTATTTGTCTTTTTCTTTAATATTTTTGTTCCTCAGAATGAGTAGTCTCAAGTGCAATTTTCTTTTTCTTCCTTGGAGTGGATGATCTCAGTTGACCTGTCCTTTAAACTCTGATTCCTTCTTACATCTGCTCAGCTCTGCTACTGAGCCCCACTCCAGTGAATTTCAACTCCAGAACTTTCATCTTTGTCTTTTATAATTCACATCTCTTTAATGAAAGTTTAAACTTATCAGAACAGCTTTATCATACTTTTCATTAATTTTTGATACCACTTCCATAATTATCTGAATAGATTTACAACAATTCATTATGGATTAAGCCTTTATCTTGTGTGCCTGTCATCTAGACTTCCCTGGGGACAGTTTCTATTGACTGCTTTATTTAGGTTTGTGGACCCCAACTTTGTGTTTTGTGATATATAATTTGCTTGTTTTTTTTACTATATTATTTTTGCAATTGACTAAAGAATCTCTGTTCAGTGGTTTAAGTAACAATTGGACAGATACTAACATATATCACACTATTTACTTTCATACCATGGGGACCAAAACTGTAAAGAAAAGTATTGAGGGAGTAAAAGTTTATTATTTTTTTTTACTCACACTTTCCAGGCTTTTAGTCCACAATTGCTTGGCCTCCTGTGCTTGGGCATGACATATATATGATATCGAGGTACAACAAACTAGAGTAACAGTTGGAACAATACTAGAACTTAAGCTTTAATGTGATATAGCATGTGTGTGAGAGAGAGAACATCTGTTCACATCTTTGCAGACAGGAACCAGAGCACAGTAGGTACCAAAGGATGGATATGACCTTCAGTAGTCCATCCCCAGTGACCATCTTCAGCCAGCTAGGCCAGATCTTCAAAATTTTTCCAGATCCTTTCAAAATAGTACCACCAGCTGGAGGCCAGGCATTCATAACATGAAACATAATGCATCATATGCCATGAAAACATCAACCATTTTCAGTTCTGCTTATACACGTCCTGTAACTGAGGCAAAGGGGAGGGATAGAGCCATATCAGGTCTTTCCTGGAAGATGTACAGCTTTGCATATCTATTCAACTTCCTATGGAAATCACATTCACTAAATTTACTCCTTCTTTCTTTCTTACACTTTTTCTTGTCTCTCCTGTCTCCCTCTCCCATTCCTTCTCCCCTTCCTCTTCTTTCTTTACCCCTTCCCCTTTTTCTTCCAGTTGTAACTACCTCAGGGAGTTGGTATTCACAATTTTTACTCCTGATTGTTTGGTGGTTGTTTTTGTGAGACAGATCTCACTATGTAGCCCTGGCTGTCCTGGAACTTGCTTTGTAGACCAGGTTACAAACTTATAGAGATCTGCTTGTCTCTGCCTCCTGAATGCTAGGATTAAAGGTGTGCACCACCACTGCCTGGTCCAAATCCTGATTGTTTTTAATAAATGTCTAGATGCATGTTTTCTCACAGAAAGAATTTAATTGAGGTAAGACACAGAAGACTACATAGTAGTGTTATCCAAGTGTCTTCCATAGAAATTAAATTGTGATAGCTTTCTAACGACGTGCACTTGATGATTTGAAACTCATTCTACCCCTCTGTGCTTGCTGAGATGTTCTGATTATAGTCTCCCCATAGTAAAGATACACGTTTTCAAGGTTTTTTTAATTTTAGCTAGAGAAAGATATATTGATAGAGGGCAGTGAAAATTGCCCATAGCTCAGTGCTGTTGTTACACCATCTGCTTTTCTTGACCTAATGTTCTCTGGGTTATTCAAAGCCTTTGGTTCACTTGTAGGGCTGTGAATAATTTTAATGATTTTTCTGCTGGTATTCTAGTTGCCGTGGGAGCTGATTTTTGATGATGTACATGCCACCATCCAGTAGTAGGCTGTCTAGTAATAATTTAATCTCACTCTCTTGCTTTAATTTTCTATGCTCTTTAGAAATCATAAAGATAACTGGTAGGCAAGACAAATTCTTGAGATTACAATTTCAAAGCCTCCTGGATAATGAGATTCCACTTCAAAACTTAAATACAAACCAAACCCAACAAACTCTAAATAAAAAACAATGTAATTTTACATAGACAGTATTTTACTTAGAGTTTCTTTCTTTCCTTAACTTTGTATTAATTCTTTGTGAATTTCACATCATGCACCCCAATTTCACTCATCTACCTGTTCCTCCAACAGGCACAGTAAGATGACTACATTCTGTAATATTTTTTTCAAACTTTTGGATTTAAGGTAGTCCTCATAGTATATTCAGAATTCTTATGTATCTTGTTGCATTTAAATAGGCATATAGAAATACTCAGGACTATGCAGATGTCACACTGTTTTGGTTTGCAGTAGTTCTTTATGTATATACCTGCCTCATAGATGAAATTATTTTTAACAGTATACTTTTAGCTAATGCATATCCAGTGGGATTTTGCCATTCCTCCCACGGGTTCAATCTATTAAGAAGCTACAGAGAAGAGACAGTCTACAATGTGTAGGTAAATGCAAACATTCTTGTTCACTCATCTTCAGATACAAGACTCTACTGTCTTCATTATTATCTGTGTGCAGTTTCAATTCTTTTATTTTCATTAAAAATAAATCTGAATATTAAAAAATAAGTAATAAAAATTTTTCTACATAGGTTACAGTGTCTGAATCTCTGTGTTTGGCATACTAGACATGTCACTGTAGCAAATATTTTAAGATTGATTTTAATGAGTAAAAAAAAATCAAAGTAGTTACAACCCAATTATTTTTCAAAAGCAAGAGATTCCAATGTCAAATTGCAAGTCTCTACCATGAAACTTAATGTTGAGCATCACTCTGGTTATGAAGATTTTTCAGTTTGTAGAGGACAAATGCCCATGAACCACTCACGTAGTTTTCTTATGTAGAAATCCTTCCCAGTTCTGTGGTAAGACTCTCATATTATGAAATATTAAATTAATTCCCAAGGCCCTAGAAAAAATTAAAGCTAACTTTTAATAATACATATAACTTAATTTCACCAAAAACGCTAGTCTTAAGTCTATCAAAAAAAATGTGTCATATTAGTCAGCAATATAAACTTTACAAGTTTTAAACTACATGCTTCCCTTATTCAAAACTCTGGGTCATAGATAGCAGTTGTTAGAAACATCAGAAAGTATGTATTTAAACAAGAAGACTGAAATGTTATTTTGCAAATTCTTTGGGCTAGAGTCTTTTATGGAGTTGAATTTCCTAAACTAAAAATAGGGGATACATGGGCCAATGTTTTGTTTTTATTTTTTTATAAGAAATCAAAGTTATAAGTGAATAACACATGTTTTTAATCCTTTTACCAAACACTTTTTGTTTGTCTTGGAATATTCTTATCTTTGTGCTAGGTGTGGCCTGAAACTATAAAATAGTGACCCTAAAGTGAAAATAAAATATAGTTCATTCATTAGTGTTGATGAGCATACTTTTGGGACAGACTTTCCCATCAGATGAAGCACATCTTCACAAATGTGAGCGATACATTGGCTGGTTGGAAGAAAGGGTCCATCCCTGGGGCTGTGGATTTTTACCCTTACATTTTCTATAATTGAAAAGACTTGAGTATATTCACAACAGCTGAACTGTTTCAGAATTCTCACTGGCTCCTTTGGCTGCACTGACTGGCTACACGTTCACAAATCACACAATCTTAGACATGTTTTTCTCAAATTAGAATGCTAGTTAAGATCTTCCAACATAAATCCCATGAGCCTGACAGCCCAGCTTCCCAACTTGGAACGGCCGTCTCTCTGGACCTTCAAAGTAGACATGTGTATGCTGAGGGTCACCCACGTGCTCAGCCTTCTGGACTGGAGATGCAGAGGGAGGTCAAGTTATTTACTGTCTCTCTTCACCGCTGTGCAAAGTTACAGATACACATCTGCATTGTTAGTTACACTGCTTCTTAGGAAACAGCACGTGCTAAGGGAGTCAAATGAGGGAGCCATCTCCCAGCGTTGTTAACAGGAACACTGGTTAGCCTTTTAATAGAACTGATCTCATTGAGTTCAGGGAAAGAGTGAACATTTTGAGAATAAGTAATGGGGTTTTCAACTAGATATGAAAATCCTACACAAATTGATGGCAAGACAAATCCTATTACATACAAATGATTATATCAAACCAGTAGTGCATTTCCAGATTAAAAATTAGCCAGTGAAATCGGTTGTATTAAAAGGCTCAATTTATTTTAAATGTAAGAAAAATATTAATCTAGAAAAAATTGTTTAGAATATATATATAATAATGCAATATTGAAAGCTGCCCTGTTCAGATCATGAAGGAGAACAAAATTGGCACTGTAACTAAGAAAATATAAACTAACAGAGTACAAATATGCTCCTGTTGTAATATACAGAAAAATCAAAAGATGCTTAGTATAAGATAATAGTAGTCTCATATTCAGTTGACAGAGTGCTATTTGTCAACAAGGATGGTGGGTTAATGGCTGTTTATGGCATTATTTTGATTACTGAAGTATACTTTTTTTCTGCCTCTGTATTACAATTCAGAATTCAGAAAAACAACTCTAATATGTTCTTAACTTTCTAGACAGCTTAAAATAGTTTGCCCTTTGCTTTCAAATATGGTTGACTTCTTAAAATATATTATTACCTTTTAAAATTTTATGCAAATATGTATATGTATATGTGTCTATGTGTATGACATGTGAGTGCAGGAACTTGCAGAGAACAAGGAAGGGTATCAAACAAAGGCAGCTGTGAGCCACCTGATTTGGGTGCTAGGAACCAAACTCAGGTTCTATGCAAGAGCAATATCCACTCTTAACTGCTGAGCTGTTTCTCCAGCCCCTGTTAAGTCATCCCTATGTAGGATTTTGTTCAGCAGTTCATGAAATCTCTTGCCCTGTCCTGAAAGCCATGGAGAAACATTGACGCCATCTTCAGAGCATATGCATTGGCACTCAGTCTAGTTTCCTTCACAACTGCAGTCTAACAGAAGCCTGCTGCATCACCACACACCAATTGTCCCCAGCTGGGTAGTCATTTCCAGTCAGTTGTTGAGATTGCACAAGAATGAAATTCTCTCCTCACCAATTTTTATAATGGTTTCATACATATATTTATCTTTTCTCCTCAAAGAAAAGAAAATATCCTTAAGGATTGATATCACATAGCATTTGTTCTTAACTTTTCCTAGCATCTTGGCTAGCAAAGTAATACCTAAGAACTATAAACTATGCTTTTATAAATCATTTCGGCTGTACAAAATTAGAAATCTTTTTGAAGTACAATAATACTTTCATCAGCCAGTATATTAAAATTAAATAGTCCCTTGGTTATTTTCACATAGATTCAAGGAAAACAATGAGACTGAACTGGGGCAATTTGTCAAACAAATTTCACTAATATCTTTCAGTTGAGAAACAAACCAAATTAATAATAAGCAACAAGGCTCAGTAAAGGGAATGCTTTGCTTTTCTTCATTCATGCCTGAGCCTGATTATCAGCAAACTTATGTGCCAGTAGAAGGGCGGAGAGCTCCATTGATCTGTAGACCATGACTCTGAGCTTTCTTGTAGAATGTTGGGAGCTGGGTATCAATTACAGAACATACATCTCGACAGAAAATAGAATGTGTCTGGCACTCAGAGGCTGGCCTTGCTGATATTCCGCTCTTCCTCATTTCATATTTGTGGGTTTAAAGTGAAGTGTTCCCTGGTTATCTAATTCTATTTTCATATTGTTTCCATTGTATGTAGCTCCTTTAAATCATTGAAATGTTTTGAGACTACATGGGTGATACAGGATGTGACTAGTTTGGAACAAGCTTTTAGAAGCAGCCCATTCCTGAACAACAATGAGGAAAATTTACTCTTACATTGAGTAGAATGTTTTTCAAGTGTTTACTGTGTGCTGTTGGCTGCTTTTGATGGGCAGATATTCTATGTCATTATTGACTTTTTGCACAAGTGATGCCGTACTCATCACCATGAGAAACCTGTTAAAACTTCCTATGGTGGATGTGGATTTGTTCTCATTTTATTTTTGTTAATTCTTGATTTGCTTTTTAAATTTCAGTGTTATTCAGATTACATAAATTTAGAAGTGCACTTTCCTGGTGAATTGGAATTTTTAAGAAAATGTGCTACTTATCCTTAGCAATAAGTGTGCATTAATTTCCACATCATCTGACATTGTTATGTCAACAATAGTTTTGTTGGTGTTGGTATAAATGTTTTTTCCTCATCTAACTTTTAAGGAATTTTGAATTCATGTGTTACAAGTCTACTTAAAAAAAAACAGAGTTGAAATTATTGTGGCTGTTACTAACAAAGCTAGATACAGGTTGACCATATGATTCAGCTGTACCACTTCAAGAAATATTCCCAAAGGACTCTTAATATTCTACTGCAGAGACATATGCTCTTTGTGTTCATTGCTATTCATTCACAATAGGTAAAAATTGGAAACAGCCTAGCTGTCCACCAGCCGATGAAAGAATAATGAAAAATGTGGTGCATTTAAAAAATGTAATATTATTCAACTGTAAAGAAAAATAAAATTGTGAAATTCCCAGATATAAATAGAAATACCGTCAGTGAGATAACCCAGACCCACAAAAACAAATGCCACATGTTCTATCTCATATATTGATACTGGCTTTGAATGTTTAAATAAGTGTTTAAATTGGAAATTACCCATAGAATTCAGGGAACTAGTAAGGGCCCATGCATGTGGATTTCCAAAGATGGGAGATATAATGCATGTATAAAAGTATAAAAGGGGAAAAGGGAATATTGGGGTAAAAAGGGGTGTTAAATAGGATGGAAGGTGGGAGGGCAACACAGAAGAGGAAGGGGAAGAAAAACAACACTAAAGACCTTTGAAAAATTGACATGGAAACCTATTACTGTAGATGCTTCCTAAAATATATACATATATAAAATGGGTTTAAATGGAATTACACTGTAATAGGGGACAATGCCCAGCACAGATACCATAGACTATCAAATAAAATGCCCAGTGCCAGATATAAGTTCTAGTTGTTGGTTAGTTGGGTCCCATAAAACCCCATAATCATTGCATGCTAGCTAGTGTTATTGCTCTTGGTTACTCTCTAGAGCAGTGGTTCTTAAACTTCCTAATGCTATGACTCTTTACTACAGTTACTCATGTTGTAGTGACTCGCAACCACAAAATTATTTTTGTTGCTACTTCATAACTGTAATTTTGCTACTATTATGAATTATAATGTAAATATTTTTGGAGATAGAGGTTTACCAAAGGGGTTGTGACCCATAGTTTGAGGACCATTGTTCTAGAGCATCATGGTAAGACCCTGTTGCTGAAGATATTACATACATGGGTCACAGGATGTTGAAGAAATCAAGCTTATTCCATACTGGTTAGCTTTCATAGTTCTTGAAGGTGCTGTGAACAGTGTTAGAGGAGAAGAGTAATCAACAATCTTACTCATACAATAATGACTGGCTTGGCAAGATACTGCCAGTGGCGCAATAGTGGCACACATGTGATGGGACTAACCAACAATTTTCTGACTGGATTTAAAGATCACCTCACAAGATAGAACGAATTCCGTATATCCTTAGCTGGGCCCCAGACCCATAACTGACTAGGTCAGAATTCCTAGAAAGTACCTACTACTGTTCTACTAAATAAACTTGGCAATAAACGTCCCCTAAAATCATATCTTTATATTTGTTAATAAGTCCATCTCTCAACCTTTAGCAGAGAAGCTTCTTTTGGTGGTAGGTGGTAATTAAGATAGAGACCTACAACTGGTCAACATGAAGAGAATAGGAGAGGTAGAATGCTCATCTCTAAATTGGACCTCTATTCCATTGCACTTTTCCCAACTCTCAGGGATCAGCACAGAAGAGGGAGCTGAAAAAGTCTTCATTTTCTACCTTACTTTATATTATCTTTT
The DNA here is from genome assembly GCF_903995425.1 of Onychomys torridus. Taxonomy (NCBI): domain Eukaryota; kingdom Metazoa; phylum Chordata; class Mammalia; order Rodentia; family Cricetidae; genus Onychomys; species Onychomys torridus. The sequence continues at coordinate 37,402,182 of NC_050444.1, read as the reverse complement.
TATCTCTTCAATTCTTCATTAGATTGATGGACATGTACTCTTTTAGGATTCTCTTATTGGTTGTTCTTGAGATTGTTATATGTGTTGCTTACTTGGGAAATCAAAATGGCATTTTTTTCAGAAAATTGGGAATCAATCTACCTCAAGACCCAGCTATACTACTCTTGGCCATATACCAAAAGGATGCTCAAATGTGTTCATAGCAGGATTATTCATAACTGTGACAACCTGCAAACAACCTAGATGCCCCTCAACCAAAGAATGGATAAAGAAAATGTGGTACATTTACACATGGAGTATTGAATTGTTTGGGAGGCCCCCAGGCAGTGGGACTGGGACCTGTTCTTAGTGCGTGCGCTGGCTGTTTGGAACCTGGGGCTTATGTGGGGACACTTTGCTCAGCCTGGAAGGAGGGGACTGGACCTGCCTGTACTGAATCTACCAGGTTGAGCTGAATCCCTAGGGGAGTCTTGGCCCTGGAGGGGAGGGGATGGGGGGAAGGTAGGGGTGGGGGCGAGAGGGAGGACAGGGGAACCCATGGCTGATATGTAAAATTAAAACACAAATATCCGTATTAAAAAAATGACATCAGGAAATTTGAAGGCCTTCAGCTAAGACACCTAGTAATAGTGAATAGGTAGCCTGAACTGGCCATCTCCTATAATGAGGTTGGTAACTTCCCTAATTGTCATCAGAGAACCTTCATCCAGTGACTGATGAAAACAGATTCAAAGAGCCACAATCAAGCACTGGGTCAAGCTCAGAGAATCCTATTGAAGAGAAAGAGGAAGAGAAATCCTATTGAAGAGAAAGAGATTGTATGAGCTAGGAGGAGGGATCAAGGTCATTATGAGGGAACCCACAGAAACAACTAACTTAGACTCATAGAAGATCACAGAATCTGGACACCAACTAGGGAGTCTGCATGGGATGGACCTAGGACCTCTACATATGTGTGACTACTGTGTAGTTTGGTCTACTTGTGGGTCTCCCAGCAGTGGGAACAGGACCTGTCCCTAATGCTTTGGCTGGCCCTTGGAAACCTATTCCTCACACTGGGTTGCCTTTCTCATCCTTAACACAAGTGTAGGGAGCTTAGTCTTACCATAACTTGATATGCCATGCTTTGTTGACAACCATGGAAGGCCAGCCGCTTTCTAAATAGAGGCAGAGGTAAAGTAGTTTGGAGGAGATAGTCAGAGAGGGTGGGAGGAAATGGGAGGAGAGGACAGAAGGTAAACTATTGTCAAGATGTAAAATAAATGAACAAATTTAATTTTAAAAATTGCTAAAAGTAAAACTTCCATATAATCCAGTTTATACCACTCCTGAACATATACCCAAAGGGCTCCACACCATGTTATATACATCTTGCACATCCATGTTCAGAGATACTCTATTCATCACAGATAGGAAATGGGGACAGCCTAGGTGTCCCTCTGATGAATAGATAATGGAAATGTTGTCCAAATACACAACACAACTTTATCTAACAGTAAATAAAGATGAGCTTTGTAGGAAACAGATGAATTGAAAAATGTTCTGACTAAGATAACCTCAGCTCAGAAAGACAATTGTTCAATGTTCTTGCTCCTATGTAGATATTAGCTATAAATCCTTGGTGTGTTTAACTTGGAGGGGCTGCAGAAGCCGGGGAGATACTAAAGTAGAATGCAAGGTTTAAGCACATAAACCTATAAATGAAGCATAATGGATCTTTCTTTTTGAAAGAGTCTGCAAGCACTCTGATAGAGGTTTAATTTAATAGTAAATCAGAAAAACTGTCACATAGCCTAGCATACAATCAACCCACAGAGTATATTTAAAAAGCATATTTAACACTATACCACACCATTTCACCTTAAAGTCTTTGACATTTTAAGGCTTTGAAAAAACATATACACCCTTTAAAAGAGGAATATGCAAGAAAACTGACACTTATTAAGATTTAGATGCTATGTGCCATATAAAATTTCTTTTAATCATGCTGGAAACTTAATATGTGTGGTGTTTTGAATGGGAATGTCATATGTTGCCTTATATGTTTGAATATTTATTCCCCAGTTGGAGGAACAGGTTGGGAAGTTTTAGGACATGTGGCCTTGTGGGAGAAGGTGTGTAACTGGGGTTGGCTTTGAGATTTCAAAAGCCCACATCATTGCATGATCTCCACCTCTCCCCATTTGCCCCCATACCTCTTGCATCTCAATCAGATGTGAGCTCTCAGCTACTGCTCCAGTGCTATGCCCGCCTGCCTGTTGCCAGGCTCCCATAATAATGGTCATGGACTTTACTAACCTCTGGAACCTTAAATCCCAGATTAAATGTTTCCATTTAAAAGCTGCCTTGGTCATGGTGTCTTGTCACAGGAATAAAAAGTAACCAAGCCAATATGTATTGTTATTCCGGTTTAATAAAGTAAGCTTTTTAAAACTATTCTCTTCACAAGAACACACAATTAGCAGTCTGCATCCTCACCTGCTGAGGCTATGTGCTCTACTGGGGAATTTCTCTACCTGCATGGCAGCTGTATTTGTTACTTTTCCCATTGCTGTCACAAACCCCTGACAAGAATCAACTTAAAGGAGAAGAGGTTTGTTTATTTCAAGGTTGGGAAGGGAACAGTTCATTATGAAAGGGAAGGCATCATGGAATTCGCTGTGATAAGAGAATAGGGCTGGGACTCCTCACATGACCACAGTCCAGGAAGCGGACAACACCGGAAGTAGAATGAGATCGTAACACCTCAAGAACCATGCCTGGTGATGTCCTTCCTCCCACTGGACTCTGCCTCCCCAAGATTCTACAGCTTCTGAAAACAATGTCACCCACCCGGGGATAAAATGTTCAATCATATGCACCCCTGAAGGACATTTCACATTCAAATAATAACACAAGTTAAAAAGCTATAAGGTGAAAGAAATATGCGTATACACAGCATAAAGAGAGGAATCATTCCACTATGCACTGCGTAGCATCGGGAAAGCACAAGAAAATAAAGGAAACCAACAGAGAAAGAAACAGAGACACTAATACATTTGGGCAAGAGGTCTGGTTTTAATAGAAACTTCAACTTGACTTCATTATATTTACATTGTGCTCCAAATTATTATCTATGAGCAAAGTCATCCAGAAAATTAAGGGAGGCATATGTGATAAACATAAAAATTAGATATTTGACAGAATAAAATAAATATTGCTTAGGAATTACATCAGGCATGTCTTCAGTCTCATAGTAAGCTATTTAAACGTAGAACAACTGTTGGAAACACACTGCCAAATTCCTTCAAGATGACTTGTTTTGAAATGTTGACTAAATATCTCAGAACTGTGTATCATCTTTAGTATAATTAAACATTGTTCAGAGTGAAGACGTGGTTTTTCTTTGTATTCTGAGACATAAATTAAATCTGACATTCTCTTTTATACTAGGACACAGAGAATAAACCACTGTTAGTAATTAAAATGATCTTCTAAAGTTTTACCATTTATAGATAACTCAGTAATTGTTTTTATCTATTTAAAAGGCCCACTAGGAAAAATTTAGTCTTCATACTCCTACTTTACATTATAAGTATTCATTAAATATTTACTTAATAGATACCTGTGTATTGACAATTAACATGTCTAGTAAGTAAATTTAATGAAGGATTGAATGGATACATTTCAGCATCTTTAATACCTCAGGTTCTAATGAGCACTCAAACATGAACACATCATGATTTTATCTAAACCCTACAATGTGATAGAGTTCTAAGAGTATACACATTCTCCAGCATTGCCCATTATCCACTTCTGAAACAACACCTGTTTTCAGTCCAACTGTCTTTTTTACTTCCCAATCAAATGAGTATGAAAACTATAAAAATTTTGAATACCCATTCCTTAGTGATACTCCAGAGATGTTTTGCTTATTGCCATCCTTTACAAATGAAGAGAAATGTTAACTTGCTTGTGATCACGACTATAAAGAGAATTAAACTCTAGTCAGATGAAAACATAACCCATGCTTTTCCAAGTTCACTAATGAATTATGTGAAATGACAGAATGTCAATGTTTTCTGCTCTCTAGTTGAATCAGAACTTGCCAATGGATACTTAATAAAATTACCTTTATTTTGCATATACATATGTCTGGTGAGTACATGTGTGTGTGTGCACACATATGTATGGGTACGTGTACATATATGGGTCTGTGTGTGGAATCCTAAGGTCAACACCTTTTTCAGTCACTCTCCACATTATTTATTGAGGCAGAGCCTCTCACTCCTATCCAGAGTTCATATATTTAAAAAATCCAGCTTGCTCCAGGAACCTCTTATTCTAATGTTTCACACACTGGGGTAGGATTGCAGTTGGGCCATTATGTCCATTTGGTATTTGCATGGGTGCTGAGGATCCAAACTCTGGCCCTCATGATAACAGCAGTGTTTTACCCATGGACCTGTCACATGGTCCTTAATAGAATTCTTTACAATGAATGCTTCATGAAAAAATATTTTTGAATAGTTTTGATGTATATCAAATTACTCCCTTTCACTGGGGCACTTCTAGGGATTTTGATACACAGTTGGGCATTTTGGTCCTTCAAAAAGCAAATGTCATATAATGCTGTATAAATTCTTAGAGCAATGAGCAAATTGGTTGGTAGATCGTCTATATTAAACCTAGGACAAGCATTCCTAGAGATGAGTAGGATTCTTTTTTTGTAATTTTTCCATTTTCTTTCTCTATAAGACGTGTGGATTTGTTGTCTTTGATTTCCTTTTACCATTTGCTTTTCCTTCATCCCTGCCCCCACTTTCTTGAAATAAAATAATCATGTTCCATCATTCTACAACACTACTTTGTTCTTCCACTAGAGAACAGCTCAGTCTCCCCTCTGCTTTCTGACTTCCATTGAGCATTCAATATTGTATGCCTAATGTTATAAATATGGTGTATAAGGTCATGCATACTTTCATGTGTAAATCTCCAGCTTTAGGACTATGATTTTTCATACATTTTGTAGCATAATGTTACGGTACACATAGTTATTCAGTTGACCTTCTGTCTAACTCATGTTGAGCCTCAGGACTGTGACTGCAATATAGCTGGGGGTCTTCCTAGTGTTCACCTCTTCCAGGAATATGACCTATGGAGGCATTTTCCTGTACTCTTTATGTAAAAATGAATGAAACTTTAAAATTGAAAGTGAATGGATTGTGGAATGATAAGCTACACATTGTCAAATAGCTAACATGTAGCTATCATTCTGTACATACTGTAGGTGCAAGTTTGATATTAATTGTGATTAGTTCTATCAAGGAATGAGTTAAGCCAAGGGAAAATTGTATTTTTGTTCTAGATCCAGTGTGTTACCTCTTTTCTCTCAATTGTACAGGTTCTGCTGATCTTCTTTGTGTCCCGTGCTCTTCTTGTCCCACCCTGATCTACTCCGGTATGTTTGCTCAGAGCACTTACTATCAGTGGCAGGTAACTGTAGGTACTCTCTGCAACTGCTCATAGCTCAGATTGTTTAAAATACATATTGCTCATGACTTCAAGAGAAAAAAGTCTGTGTCAAGTACCCAACATTATCTCCCTTCCTTCTTCCTTTCCCTTCCCTTCCCTCCCCTCCCCTCCCCTTCCCTTCCCTTTCCCTCCCTTTTCTCCCCTCCCCTTCCCTTCCCTCTCTTTCTCCCCCCTCCCCTCCTTTCCCCCTCCCTTCCCTTCCCTTTCTCTCACTGCCCCTCCCCTCCTTTCCCTTCTTCTCCCTTACCTTAACTTCCCCTGCCCTCCCGACCCTACCCTTTCCCTCTTCTTCCTTCCCTTCCCTTCCCTTGCCTTCCCTTGCCTTCCCTTCCCTTCCCTTCCCATCCCCTGCCCTCTCTTCCTTTCCTTTACCTTCCTCTAAGACCTTTTGTTTGAAAATGTGGTTTAAAAACATCTTGTCTTTCCTTGCTCTAAGCTCTAAGCCCTTCCAGATTTTTTTCTCTGTCTGTTTGTACCTGTCTTCCACAGTGTGATTCTACCGCTTGGTCATAACTATCATGACCCTGTAGAATTTCAAATGTTCTTTGCGTGACATATAGGTAGACTGCTCTTCAATCCAAGATCTCCTAGAAACACTGTCATACTGGTCCTTCATATCTAATAAATGGATTTGGAAATACACTAGGAAATAGCACGTCACAGTTGTGGGTGGCATGGCAAATAGTATAGTTTACCAACAAGGAAATTATGTGGATAAAAGCATAGACTGGATACATAATGAACAATCATCTTGCCAAAATTCAGACTATTAAGCATCATTAGGATATGTGTGTGCACCAGTAATTCTAATCAAGGATCCATAGAGAATTATATTGAAAGGTGATAGGAATTAGTCCAATAAATGAGTTAGCTGGGGTTGTTGGGAGTGGATAATTAATTCTGGATAAAGAAGAATTATGCATAAAGAGTTGAAATCCCCTCTTTCTGTTTTCTCCCATGCTTCCTCCCTTTGTTCCTTCTCTCTCATTAAATATCTATTGAGCAATTCGCTGTATGAAAAGTATTCTTTTAAGCTCTTGAGCAGTGTGCAGATTGATACTCCTCTTCAAAAATATTTACAGTTTAGTTGGTGAGCCAGAAATATTAGATATAATTATGACATGAAGCAGAAAAATACAAAATGTCATTCTGATTAGAGTTTCTTACAGATACCAAAATTTTATATACTATTGTCATGATCAATGTCATGGAAAAAGTTCATACAGTAGAAGGAAGCACTGAATAAAATCCCAATCTCTCCTTTTGATATTCAGCTGTATTGATGCATTGTTGAATGTATTTTCTTTTATTTTTTTCTCTCCTACAGGTCTATCTGTGAAACAGGCAAAAGACATTTCAAGTGGTCCTTAAGGAGACGGTAGCTGACTGAATCCATACAAATTGTCCCAATTTGAAGTACTATATGAAATCTATAAAGAAATATTATTTTTCTAACATAAACAATAAACAAACACTCATGTAATGAGGGTATGCACCCATCTATAGTCAGAGAATTCAGGAAAAGTGGTCTAGTGATCATGGAATCTGATACCTTTCAATCTGGTCAGTGTCTTGGGTTTATGTTACCTTATATGTAGTTATTAAAATTAATGTTTGATATAGTAAATATTGCCTGAATCAAATATTTAAATTTTCTGAATCTTGATTTAGCTAGGATTTTCTACCTCTATTTTTATAATGGCATCTTATCTTTTGGATCAATAAGCATTGCACTTGCCCACATATGCCAAGATACAGCTCTAGTCCCAGGCAGCAGTTGACTGTGTGGCAGTAGCCGCTGAGATGGAAACTCTCTGCACCAGGAAGAAATGTTTTCCCCATCACTGCCCCTACATGGTTATAGTCCCCATTCTTATTAAAACATGACTATTACTTCAGCAAGACAAAACAACAAATAATGAAATGCATGCCCTCAGAGCACTTGCAAGGAAAATCACTGATCATTTATGCAATTACAGAGCCACATTAAGATTATTCAGTTTAAATCTGATTTCTGCTTACTTTTGGAATGTGCTATGTGTTGATTCTAATGAATGGATCTCAGTGAATCTATTGACTATATCTGCTATCTTTTATTTGTCTTAATGCAAATTTTTTGGTGGACTTTAATGAATGCAGGCTAAATTATAAAACTCTTTGTATAGCTATAAAGGAAACAACTGTTGAAGACTAGAAAATAGTTAAGGAATAAACAAGCAATTTCTGACTTCTGAATTAACTCATATTCACAAATATAAATAACAAAATTATAAGTTATATAATAAATTTTCTTACATCGTTGTTTTCTTACATGATGAAACTCATTTAAGTAATAACTATTTTTATGGATAGGAATAAATTAAAGCTTCACTATTAATTGCTGCTCATGGATGGGACAGAGACCAGGTTTATTTTGGCTTGTTTTTTTGGAGGTTTCAGAGCATGCTCTACTGACTCCTTTGCCTTTGGTCTGTGGCAGAGCAGATTGTCATGGCAGAAAAAGTATGAGACATGAGCTTACCCCCTTCATGGAGGCTCAGAAGCATAGATGTTGAGAGGCAGGAATGAGATCACCTTTTAATGACTCACTTCCTTTATCCAGGCCCAGCATTACAGTTTCCACTACATTTTGATAACCCATTCAACTGTGGATTCATTAACAGATTAGGCCATTGATATTGGTTCAATACTTTAAGATCCAATCACTTCCCCAGAACCTCACCTCTGAAAATATTATTGGTAACCCTACAAGTCTTAGAGAGGGGACATTTTTTAACCAAATTATATTATATTAACAGCTGAGAAAATAGTGAGTTTTTTAAGCAAAAAGCAAGAAGGCAGGATATTAAGTTTACAGGATCAGAATATTTATTTAAAAATCTGCATCATGAAATGAAGCTTCAAAAAGGTTCAACTGAGGATTTAAATTATTCTCCTCATTAGACATTTTCTTTCTTTAAAACATAACATCAATCATGTGTTTATCTGAGCCACATTCTCCTCCAACAATGGCTTATTCCAACTTGGTCCCCCTCTCGCCAACTGGCTTACCTCCAGACTCTCAGCCTCTTTGTCCCACATGGATCTCAGGAATCACATGCTCCAGGATGCAAGAATGGCTAGCACTGAGTGCATTGTGGAGGATGAGCCAAGGCAGACCCCAAATGAAAGGTAAGGACAGGGTCTAATCAAGGACCAACTGCTGCAAATGAAAGAGTCTTGTGTAGGCTCAATCCAACTCCAGTTTGTACAGGAGTGGGGAGTGTTTTCCAAGCAGAATGGGTGAGTAGAAATGGGGAGGACTGAGGGTTTTAGTATAGTCAGGGAAGTGGAAATTTATAAAAAGAAAAACAGGAATGAAACGGGTGGTTACTCCAGGTGAAATTCACCTGGCTTTGCTCATAGGGGTTTCCAAAGTTACATATCTAATCTGTCATAGAGACAGTGGCTCTGTCCCTGGATCTACCTAGAGCCCCAGAGGCCATAAATATAATGGTGGAAGATATAGGAAGTGGACAAGGTTAATGTTGGAAGGAGTTAGAAAGCAGTTATAGATGTTAAGACAAAACCATAAAGTTCTATTTTGGTTTTTTAATTCCAATGTATGGCAAAAACTCTAAATACAGTTGAAATATCCAAGTAGTAAGTCACCAGAGAGAGCTAAAGCTATACACATAGCTTTTCTGAATTCACTGCATGTAGAACTATGTAGCAGAGGTTAGGGGAGATGGTACTTGTTGAGTGCCTCCTGGGACTATATATTAGCCTGTGAGTATTGCTAGGTCAGCAGGAGCAAAAGCAGAAGACAAGTGCATTGTGCATATGTTCTGAGAGTTGTTTGTGGGACCTTAGATCTGAGCTGTTCAACAGGTACCAAAGTGCAGTGCTAAAAGAAGATAGTTTGGGTTTATGTGCATACACGAGCTTTTCAGAATGAGGAAATGGAGCCTTGTGCCTGAGTCTTGCGACATGAGTGATGTTTTCTGAGCAACCAGAGTCCAGGTAAGGGAGAAGACCTAATGGGGTAACAGGAAGTTGCACAGAAAAAGGTAAAACAGGGGAGCTCACAGATACCATGGAACTGGACTTGTATAATGTTTTTGTAACAGTTTTTCTCAGATTCAAGTGTCATATGACACTTCTAAACTACATCATTCTTGCAGCACACAACATTAAGCCATAGGTGTTCCCTTTACTGAGCACCCAGGAAAATGTTCAGTTTGGTAGAGCTTCCAGGATGATGTGGGCAGGACTGTGACTGGTGTCACCGGAAGCCCAAGGAGCCAGGAAGGAGAAAAATGTGATGATCTGGTATTTGCTCTGTCCTTCTTCTTTAGAAAAGGCGATAGGTCTTCTTCGGAATGCTGGGATATCAGTCCCCTGTCCCTCTCCAGTGTTCTCTGCATACATCCTATTTGTCTAATATCATGCTAGCATCTGACAGCACACCTAGTCCTTGCATCATGAGCTAGGTGGCTAGGGTGGGTATAACTCTGGCAAACAATCCGTTTTCACATATTCTAAGATGAAAACAACAGAGCACTAAGGTCTACACATGTGGAACTTGTAATTTATATCAGACATAATGAATCTTAGGCTTTGGTTCCTTTGCAACCTAAAGCAAAAAGAGGATTCTTGATCTGAGACACAGAGAAGTTGAGTGAAATTTCAGATAGTAATGAAAGAGAAAACAAAGAAGATTTCAAGAGGCTGGCATGTGTAAAGATCTTGAGACCAGGACAAGCATGAACAGTCAACCAAAGGAAATGGACATTTGCATGTGGCTGGAATAAGGCTGTACAGCTTCGCCAAGTGTTGCATGTGAGCAGTTAATAGCAGCCACGTCATAAGAATAGTTGTAAGATAAGCCCCATTCAGAGGGTGGATGGGCCAGGTCTCTTGGTTCCTGGACCCTGGATGCTGGAAGTAGACTGAACAGAGTTCTCCAGAGAACACCGCCAGATTGCACTACACCTTTCCCAGACCCTGTTACCTATCCCTTCGCTTGTGAGTTACCCCACAAAATAAACCTCCCTTTTAACTATGTGCAGTTACCTTAATAATTTCACCAATAGGTAAGGAATACAGAGAAGAGTTTTGAGTGAGAAAATAGCATGATTTGCATTTTAGGAAGATAATTTTTGGCAACAGTGGGGAAATTGTTCACCAAAGGAAAAGACTAGGTGCAGGAGGGATGGCTAGGACATGTACAGAATCAATCCTGGAGACAAACTGCACAGATGGGGAGGAATCTAGACAGCTAATTGATTAAAGATGGGGGAGAGGGGTCATAGATATCGTTCAGATTTCTGGCCAGGACACCTGGTGGTGAAATGTGTTTAAATGATGTGCAGATGTTCAGATGTTCAGTTCAGCTTGTGATGTAGCCAAGATTTTAAGTATCATCATTGTGCAGATGATCAAACACAACATAATAGAATTTGAGGCGGTAGATGACGTCACTTGATGAGAGTCTGCACTGGGAAGAGGACAGACATCCTTGGAAAATACTAGGCCTTGGGAGACTGAAAAAGTGATTTCAAGAGTAAATATTTTAAGGACACTTCACAGAGTGGGTGGCCCACACACTGCATCTAGGAAGCAGAAGGTCAAAATCCTTGAACCTCAGGTCTCTGGTTCCTGTAAGCACAGCTGGATTTCAAGGGAGAGACAAGTGTGGCTCTTTGGGGAACTACCTTTAGTAGTCTAGTTTAACAAGGCTATAGAAATTTCCTGTGGGTGGATGGAATAAAAACAACTCTATTGGAATAGAAAAAGGCATGTAAGAAATGTATCATTCCCCTCATTTACTTCCTAAATAAGGCATTACAAATCTGAGGTCTTTTCAGTCAGTGTGTGCAGACATCTACTTTGAGATCACCTATTTCTTTTTTTCACAGCAACCAAGGGATAATGAACATCTTTAGGACCTTAAGAGTTTGTCCTACTGGCGTATTCCTGTGTAGTCTTTATTTGTTTGTTTACTTATTTATTAATATTCTCTCTCTCTCTCTCTCTCTCTCTCTCTCTCTCTCTCTCTCTCTGTGTGTGTGTGTGTGTGTGTGTGTGTGTGTGTGTGTGTGTGTGTGTGTGCGTGCATGTAAACGCTCATGTTTGTGTGTGTGAGTGTGGGCACACATACACAATAATGTGCATGCCAAGGTCAGAGGGCAGCATTGAGTATCAGTGCTCACCTTCCACATTGTTTGAGACAGGATATCCAGGTCACTGATTCATATGCCAGGCTGGCTGATTAACAAGCTTACAGGACTTACCCTGTCTCCACCACCTATCTACCTGTAGGAGCCCTGGGGTACACACTACCATATCCAACTTTATGTGGGGTCTGGGGAATCATATTCTGGTTCTCAATTTTGTATGTAAGTATTTTACCCATTGATCCCCAGCCCTTCTATATAGTTTTAATTTGCTATGTTCTGTATACATCTATGTTTTCAAACTAATTAAGCATACATTTCTGTTGAGTGTGCAGAAAGCCTCACTAGGTGTGAGGCTCAGAGCAGTTGTCACCATCTGTCTTTTTCTGAACATGGAGTTCTTATTCTCCTGCAGATCCAAGCTTCCACATGCCATTGCCTGTTGGTTTTGAACTTGAATTTCATTGTTCTATGAACTTTATGCGATGGTTCTTGTGCCTCTGCACCTCTAGAAAGCCAATATATGAGCATCCTAGAATTGGTTGGAGCTGGGCTTAGAACGTTTATGGTGTGTGTGAAGAGCCCTAAGGCCTCCCTGTAAACCTGTGGGAAGAACTGAATCATTTTCTCAACAAGAAAGAAACCACACAGCAGTTTTCTTTACAACATTGTTTAGCAAATGGAAAGAGGAGTGCACGGCCTCTCTGGTGAAATGGCCAGGATACAATTTGCAAATGGAGGTTTAAAAAGAGTTTCCCACTGAGGGAGAAGCTGGGTAGATCCAGCACATAGTTTGTCAGCTGTGTATGAAGGCCTTTATGAACAGTGGGGAGTTGATAAGTGACTGCCCCCAACACTTGTACCACTATGTGGATTCTCAGTGAAAGGGGGACATGGTGGTTGTAGAAACTCCGTGACCTTGAAATTCTTAAGACAAAAATAATACTAAGCTTGCATAATAAATTTTACTGATAGCATAATCGGGATCATGTGTCAGTGGCTTCAGCTTGGCTATGAAAGTTTATATTTTCATGAGAGGAATATATGTGTATCTTGAATAACATAAAAGACATGGTTTGGGTAGTATTTAGATACTCACTGGTTCATGATAAAATACTGTTCTGCTTTATGGATCTGTAATGAGTACTATTTTCTAACCTACATTACTCTCTGCTTCCTGAACTCTGAGAAAGGTTATCAGCACCCCTGCAGTTAGTTAGATTACATTACTAGGCCTAGTCACTGAGTCACCAGGCCATATAACATATATAACTTCCAAGCCATGGCATTTGGAAGAGGTGTGAGGTAGAAACACTTCTTTCTAACGGATGTTACAAGGTAAGATGGCAGCATATGAAGATGACTAGGTTCATAGCTGGATAGAGTAGAGAGCTCTTGTACAGCGTTGAGTCTCAAAAAAAATCACTAAATATGCATAAACAGACCCAGACTCCCAGAGGAGGATTTTCTTAAGCCTATGTTTTTGGGTTTTTTTTTTTTGTTTGTTTGTTTGTTTTTCCTGCTGGAGAATCAAGAAGAGAAAGTACCGTGTTCTTCCATCTTGAAAATTCTGCAATGAGGCTCCATTGCCTATTGGGTTCTGGGCATTAAAACAAGGAGTCAGAGCTGAAAGTGGTGCTAATGATTGGATACCATTATTGGTAGTGAAAGCATGTGCGGTGGTGAGGCACAGAGGAAAGAATGCCTCATCAGGTTAAGAAAGCTGCTCTAATATCCATAAACTAAAAAGTCTACCTCAGCGCCCAACCAGGGCCTCTTCCCTTGTAAACCCTTCTTAGCCTAGAGCATTTCATTTTTACGATGTTTTAATGGAGATTTAACTGTATATCCAATCATAATAAAGGTAAAGCAACATGCTTACTGGCATCCAAATGCCGAATATGCACCGTCTTATATGTGTATTCACAGAAAGTCATCCTGCTTTCATTGCCCTCATTTAAGAAGGATGGAGTTTGGTCTGAATTAGTCTCTGTGTAACTACCCAAGTCAAAAAGCAGTAGAGCCAACATTTAATCCCAATGGCCTGGTATGTGCAGCCAAGGATGTAACAAGGGGATACTAATCCTTCCTCGTTAGTGTTTGTTTGTTAGTGTATGTGCTCTGCTGTCCAGCAAAGCAAGATGCGGCCTTCATTTTCTATTCTGTGAGATTTTGACGTATTTCTTTTTCCATTTTGGTTATTCAGACTCAGAGCCTGAAAGAACTCAGAGTAAGTATTTGTGGTTGTTTTATGGTTTGGGGGAGATTTCATCATCCTCTTCCTTTCCTTTGGTTCAGATGTTTCAATGGACTTTGAATCTATGTACAATTGAAGGCAGGCCAAAGGTGTACTCTGTTCAAAGGTAGACTGGATCAGAGGTGAAGCTGGTACCTCTCTGGAAGCCATCAGGCTAAATTTCTCTCTGTGTGATGAAAGTGAATGGGTTCCCAAGGGCAGCAATGGCCAGGCAGCTCTAAGCTTTGATAGGTCAAAGAAAGCTGTGCTCAACTTGGAACAACTCCCAACTCAGTACCTCATTCCCTGACAGTCTTGGCCGCCTCCATCCAGTCACACCTCATATTATTTTCTTGAGTGCTATAGTAGAATGCTGGTAAGATTTTGTTTCCATGCTAGGGAGGACCTTTGACTGGGAAAAGCTGGGCATGATTTCCTGCACTAGCATCAAAGGCCCCTGCTCTAAACTAAGCATCTTCAGTGAAGAGGATTGCCTCCTGATTGTTGTTTTGTCACATTGCATTTCAACAGAACAGTTCATCTTCAGGAAGCAAATGATGTGCCACACAGGCTCTGATCACAGATGCATGGGAAACACATCAACTTTGCTTTCACTACATTTTGAAGGTCTTCATCTGCCAAGCCAAAGGGTGCCAAATGCAGGTTCATGGTCTCTTGCCAGCTCTCCTCATATGAGCTGACATGAAGACAAAATAATAAATCCATTGCACTGGCTCTGCATAGGTGTGTTGAAATCTTGCTGAGTGGAATGTGAAATGATGAGAAGGAACCTAATAAGGTGGAGTTGGTCCGAATGCCACCCCAGCAAGTGCAATGAAAACCAAACCAGATCCTAGAGGAGGCTTGAGGTCATTAGTCAAATTTCCTTCCTGCCTTCTTTTTCACATTCTTTGTTTTGTTTCCATGATCCTTTCCCTGGATGGTTCTCACAGACTCGGAAGGAAATCAATACCACAGAAGAAAGAGAACATGGCTTGTGGTGTTCCTGACTGAGTCAAGTCCAAGACACACTGGAAAGCTACACAGCAGCCCAGTTTTGTGTGATTTCCAACCTGATAGCCAGACCAAAGAGGTTAGCTGTGACAAATGGCCTCTCCAAAATGAACTTGACTTTTTGTATTAACGTCTCTTCCAAACTAGCATGTAAATATCCTTTCCCAAACCCAAAGGATATGCCATTACAGACTCCTAAGTAATACACTAACCCCTTCTCTGGTACATGTCAGAGTTAATGACATAATCTGTAGCTGGAATTCTGTGTTTATTAAAGACCCTTAGGGTAGTCTATAAGATTAAATCAAAGTTACATTTTGTGACATGTTGCAAATAACAAGCTGATATTTCAGAATAAAATGCTCTTCCTTGTGGTATATACCTACACCTAATTGTAATTGATCTCTCTGTGACTGATTCTAAGCTACCAACATCTTATCACTTACCACACAGCAGGGAAGTGATGTATATAAAGTAGACCCTTATAAGTCCTGTGAACTCGCTCCAGAAATTCCCTTGCATCTGATCCTGTATAAATAATACTCAGAGAAATGTGTCTCTTGCTCAACTTAAGGGACAAATTGGGATAAGAATTAGGAATGGGAAGGAGGAGTCATGACTTTGAACAACTTTCATTTTAAGTATTTGTGGAATCACATACAAATTCTGGTTTAATACTTGCAACATCTAGAAATTTAAAGGGTGATCAGGATACAAAATTCTTTCTCTCCTTGGGACATTCTTTCAAACCAAGTTGATAGTTTCTAATTTAGGGCACTAGAGGGTTAATAGGTGAACTTAAAAGTAAGGTTATGTTCCCAGATTTCAAGGCCAGGGGGCTTTGTAACGCTTAAATTACAGGATAATTTAGGGCCAAATTGGGCTCTGGTGCCACAAGGTTAGGATTGTGTCCAAGTGTTACTTATCATTAGTGCAAGATAACTTTATTAAGGTCTGACTCTACATTCAGTTGCTGAATCCAGCATGGCTCTAAATGGACCTGACAGGGGTACCAAAGGAATAAAGAAAAGACAAACTCACACAAACCCATGGGCACAGAGAAATAGCTGGGATTGGGTGGAATAGTCTCTTTGGTAGAGAAACACCAGCACCCCAGAGGCTCCAAATATTTATTTCATAGAGCAGAACAGAGAGGAGGGCTATTGCATACAGGTGAACAAGGTCAGTGGTTATGACTTTCAGATAGATGAAGAGGTGGGCTTTATGGGGCAGCTGGATCCAGAAGGCAGGCTGTAAATATCCAGTGGAGGAGGCTGTGGTAGACATTTTCTGCACACACTATGAACGTCCACACATGGACCAGAAGGGAAGGTTTGCTAGTCCTCTGAGCCTCATCCTGGGGAAAGACATTGCTGTTTCCCCACTGGTCTGAGGCTATGCTCCTTGATGGGACCAGTTCATGTCAGCAACACACATTCACTCAGGACTTTACTCACTCAGGGCTTCTCCCACTCCCCACATTCAGTTCTGTTAAGCACAAGTCACCAGCATTTCTCCTTACTATCTGAGGTTATTTATAGCAGAATGAAGACTTTTACAACCCGTTTCTCATTCCCAGTGCTCATTGCTTATTCATATTTGAAGCAATATTCTTTATCTTACTGTATGTTATGCATACTAATCTTTCAACCAGTTTATGTAGACCTTATTTTCATTTTACAAGTGCAACTGAAAAGAAAAAATTAAGTTGCCAAATTTCACAGTAATACTTATAACTGTTCAAGAGTCAGCTTTTTCTACAGTCAAGACCTTTGTTATCCTGGAAGCACTTTTATTATCCTGGACAGCACATTAATTCATATCCTTTAGGCCAAGTTATGGGCCAAGAATAAAGATGTTACTCCATAATGTGGATTTGACAGTTTCATCCAGAAAGATCAAATCCAGAGGAATGGAACTTGGGGTTCAGTCACGAAGATTGTGAGCTTGTGGAGTGTATGTGACTCTGTAGGAAAACTCTAAGTATTAACATTACATCAAGTGATGACTTAAAATATACAAAGGGCTGAGGTCACAATCTTCTGATCCTTTATTTGTTCTCAGCACTAATGAGAGAGCAATCTATCTGAGGTAGGACGGGGGAGCTTAACATTATGGGTATGTTGTTTGAGAAACAGCAAGACAAGTGTCCTGTTGCAAATGACATGGGTAGAAAGAGATCTGGAGAAGGAGTCAAGTTCAGAGCTGAACTTGCTGGGTCTTTGGGGGAAGTCCTATTGCTTGTCTGAGCTTCACTTTTAAAATAGGATTTGCATTGCCCCTTATAAGATATTGTCTTATAAGACATGGTTAATTATTACATAAGCAATTATGATTAGTGATAGCTATAAAGCAAAAAATAAATAGACATGGATTCATTGTATTTGTGGTAGATTGTACCTGGCTTTTTTTTTGGGGGGGGGGATATGAGCAGCTCCCAAATTGTGACACAGAGATTTATTGTTAGTTTTGAATGCTCAGACTTAGCTTAGGCTTGTTTCTTGCAAACTCTTATAACTTAAGCTGTTTTTATTCATCTGTATTTTGCCTCAGAGCTTTTTATCTTCCTTTCCTTCTGTATATCTAACTTTCACTACTTCTCCTGTTTGGCTGGCAGCTGCCTGGCATCTGGTTCTTGGAGTGTCCCTCTCTTTCTCCCTTGTTCTCTCCTTCTATTTACTCTCTCTGCCCCCCCAGCCCAACCTATCCCTTTCCTACCTAGCTATTGGCCATTCAGCTTTTTATTAGACCAACCAGGTGCCTTAGGCAGGCAACGTGAAACAAATGCCACACATCTTTACATAATTAACAAATGCAAAATAAACAAATGTAACACATCTTTACATCATTAACAAAGGTAGGTGGAACAAATGTAACACACTTTTACACAGCTAAAGAAATATTCTGCAGCACAAACAAATCTAGCACATCTTTACATAGTTAAAATAAGATTTCATAATAGTAAATTATTGAGGAAATATGCCAGATTCTGACACTGAAGACCATACAATTTATTTATAGTTAATGGGTATAAATCATTCAAATGTTAAATCATAAAAGCAGTAAATAACATAAATAATGGAAATGCCAGGCAATAGCAAAAAATTTTATTAAATGAATACCTCTGACTATTCCCCTAATAATTGAGAGCAAAACAAAAATAATATAGTGCTCTTCCTACTGTTTCCTCTAGGAGTGTCAGAATTTCAGGTCTCACATTGGGGTCCTCATCCTTTTGGTGTTTTATGTAGGGTAAGAGATAAGTGTCTAGTCTCATTCTTCTTCTTTCCCAGCACCCTTTGTTGATAATCTGTCTTTTCTCCAGTGTCTATTTTTGTCACCCCCTACTCTCTTTCCAATAGGATGTCTCTTTATTCACTTAACTGTTTCTTTGCTGTACAGAAGCTTTTTAGTTTCATGAGTCCTTGCTGTTGGCTGATGACCTTATTTTCAGATTGACTGAGTTCTATTCTACATTTTGGATAAAACATGCAGTGGTTTTCCTTTAAGTCTGTGTTACTTCTCTTAACCTAACAATCCACAATTGTATCCCTTTTCCTGAAAAATGACATTATTCTGTTCACATTTATTAATAATGCATCATTGCATGAATATAGTACATGTTCTTTATCCATTAATCCATTGATTGTACTAGACTCAATCCGTAGGTTAGATATTGTGAATAGTACCACAATGAATATAAATGTGCTAATTAAAGAATAATTTGAGCAGGTTCAATAAAAATATATTATTAAATCAAAGGCAAATGAAAACAAATAAAAAGTGTTCTGGACTGGATTGAGTTTCATCCAAATTTATTGATGAAGTCCTACCCACTCCTATGGTGTCCTTACTTTGAAGATGAGGCCAATGGAAATAGGAAGTGTTAAGGATGGGGACATTTGTACATTTGCTTCTTGTTTATCAAAGAGAAAGTGACAGCAAATCCTTCCCTTGTGTGAGAAGAAAGCCAGGTGCCAGTAGAAGAGAGCCTTGCCAGAACCAAGGCCTTGCTAGAACACTGTTGAACTGTGTGGACTTCACAATACACAGAATGGTGGGGAAATGTGTTGAGTGATTAGGACAACTGGTTTGTGGTACCTTTCAATGACTGAACTAGCCAACTAAGACAAAGACAATTATGCAACTAAAATAGAGGGGAGGTGACTGGAAAGATGACTCATAGGCTGTTCTTCAAGAGGATCTGGGTTTGGTGACTCACAATTGTCTGTAGTTCCAGTTCCAGGGGACCTGATGCCTCTCTCAGGCCTCTGTGGGCACCAAGCATGCATATGGTACACAGACATATATGTAGACCAAACACTCGAACACATAGAATATTTTTTATTAAAATTAAAGGGAGGAAGTGAAATGTTGCATTCTTAGGAGGATGTTATTTGGGGGCTAGGGATGCAGCTCAGTGACAGAGTGTCTGCCAAGCAAATGGGAAGCCCTGGTTTGGTTTGATTTCACTCACATTCCCCAACCCCAGCAAAAAAAAAAAGTCTGAAATGGAACAATAACAACAAAAAGCCACTAGTCATATGGATAGCAAATAGATAACCTTGCAGTTAAATGCCTGGCACTAAGTCAGGATTCAATGGAAAATTACTTTGAAAGTTCCTGTAAACTCTCCTGTAGCACATTATTCCTACCATCTTAAATTTCTGAACATGGAACAACTCAGTCAGCAGTCAACCAACACAGCAATGCTGCTGTAAAAGAGAGAAAGGTGTGTTTCAGAGAGCGAAAGAGGAGTGAGAAGCCTCCGCCTTGCTCTCTTTACTCAGGGGGAACTAGAGTCCTTGTCAGCTTCCATGTGAAGCTGGCACTGGTGGTGTCAAAGATCTGTGCCTGGAAACTCAGCAAGTAGAGGCAACACTTCAGCTGTCTCACTCATTGGTTCCTTGTGCCCCACTGCATGTCACTCAGGATTTATCTGCATTTTTCAAAGGTCTACTTATTAACTAACTAACTTGCATAAATATGTGTAAAACCTAGAAAATGTCAGTCTTGCTCTGGGTGAGCTAAACAGGAATATAAAACAAACACTTTCAGCTTACCTGAGCTACATTCAGAAAAAAGAAAAAAGAAAATCAGAAAATAAACATAATAAAAAAGGGAAGGAATACTATGCAAATGGACCCATACATCATATTATATTGTATATATTGCATGTTATATACCATATAAACATCACATATCACATCTAATATATACACTAGACTGTCTCCATAAGATTTATAGGTCAGGGAGGGGGATTAGAGCCAGTTAAAAGGAATTAGATACTTCCAGCAGAGAATAGACTTAAAATATGTTGGTGAGGTATACCTTAACAAAAGGTGATAAATAAGATAAGCTCTGTATCTACCTCATATTATAGGTGCATATGAACATTCCTTAGAGCATGAGGTTTTTTAAATGATACATAAAAGGAAGGCAAATATGTGATGAGGAAGGCCCAAACTATAGAATAATTGTGGACCAATGCAAGATTGTTAAAGGTAGCTGACAGCTGGATGATTAACTGATTCTTTTCCTTTGCCTTTCTTATTTCAGAAGGTGGTTAAGGTTTCAGACTTTGATGGATGAGACACACGTTAATTGGAAGGGCTTGTAATGACAGAGATTTAATAGTGAAATCTACAAGCCTTGTTGAAACCAACCCAAAAAAAACAACAAATATACATATATAAAAGAAAACTATTTGCAGTGAACATGGAAAACAACCACCTCCCTAAACCACAGTCTATGGAGAGTATCTGCCAAAATATTGCAAGATTTAGATGAATTGAGGAAGATTGCTTCAAGCCAAAATAAATGAGTATCTCGACTTCCTGAGTGAAGCACAAAATTCTCACAAATAAGTGGGAACCCTAGGGGAGTGTGGGTGGGATGAAGTAGTAAATATGCCTGTGGACTGTGGGCTTCTGATAAATCTGAGCTCCAAATGGGAAAAAAAAATCTGGATGAAACCTAACAAGAAACAGAAAATATTAGCTCCTGATCAAGTCTGTGGACAGTGGGAGAGCTTAATTCAAGCTCTGAATGGATCTGGATGACCCTTTCACCTCAGGAGAAATAAATTCACAAGCACAGGACAAAAGTCATACAGAGGTCAAGTATTTTGGATAACACATCTCACTCAAAAGCGGCACAACCTCAGATTAGGTTTCTTGTTCATCTATTTATGCTATTACTGGACAAATGGTAGACACAGAGCTCTACTTGTTCTAATGTGTTATGGGCATCTACTTCTGGTGAATGTGGTTCTATGGGAACACATGTACCCTTCTTCCTGAAGAGAAATGTGCAATGTATCTGCCACGATGGTTCCTAACTATTCGATGCCAGGCATAGAATAGAAGAGTCAGTGAAATTCAGGAAACCAAGTGAAGCTGGTGACCGCCCTGGTTTATGTCCCAGTGTCGGCAGCACAATGAGCTTTGGCAGGTTGCTCGCTCATTTCTCTGGGCTGAAGGGGTGATACTGGAAGTCTAGAGGGTCAGGAGTTTCCAGTGAAAGGAACAGAGGCAAGAGAAACAGAAAGGACCCCGGGGAGTCTCAGTATTTGTCTCAAATCAACACCTGAGTGTTGATCTGCACATGCACAGAGAGAAACTATTAAAATCAAGAGCAGAATGGTCCCAAGGACTGGGGGAATATTATTGAGAGTTGCCATGAGCCTGGAATATTTCCTGTTCCCACCAGTCAGAGTTCCAATCTGATGTTGACCGTGTTCAGAAATGTAGTGGGGAAAAGAAATGAACGCAGATCAACTATTTCTTCTTCACTAAGTTTCAAGGTTGAGACTTGAAGGCATTGAATTATTTCCTAATAACTTAGCTATGTCTTGGAACAAAGCTTAGAAGATAAGGGTTTGGGAACAGCTGGGTGGTTGAGTCCTTTCCCAGCACACAAGGGTTTGGGATTCTTTCTCCAGCATTGGGGAAAATTCGCAATGCTTATCATCCAATCCTTTAACTAAAATGGAAAGATAATATTTCAACAAAGCAGAAACATGTGATTTATAATGAAAAGTAAATTTAATCAATAAATACAAATATAAGAATGGCAGAATTAGCAGAAAAGGACAAGAAAGCATTTATTCCTGCTTCATATATCCCAGAAACTGGAGAAAAGATGGAAAAGCTTCTAAGTTAGTTAGGAATATTATGAAACTGACCAAAATCAAAGTTTTAATTGAAGAAAATGGCAATTCCTGAAATGAAAAATATATACTGGATAGTATTATCAGAGGTGGGAATCACAGATGAGTAAATGTGAAGTTAGCAATCAGAATAACTCAGAACTCTAACAAAAAAATAAACGTAAAGATAATACAGAAAAAAAGAAAAAGGAGAAAAAGAAGACCCTTAAGGCATGAGATAAGTCAGGAGTTAAATCCTTATGAAGTTTCTTCCCAAACGAGAAGAGAAAGGAAATGGTAAAAGCAAACAATTTAAAGAAAATGGAAGGAAATTTGAAAATTATATGACAACTATGAATCTATAGATAAAAATTAGTCAGTGAACTTCAACAGCAAGAAAGAATGAAGAAAACTGTACCAAGGTATTTCAGAACACAATGTTAAAAACCTGTGCAAAGGGAAAATCCTAAATGTAAGCATGGGGGAAAGGCTCAGACATGGAGGAACAAGACAAAAGCTTGACAGACGCTGTGAGTCATGGGACTTCTGAGAATGTGGACTTCCTAAAAACAACAGTTTCCAAACCAACCTGCCAATCTATATATAATTAGATAACCATCAAAACCACTTCTGGCAATGAAGGCAATGCCAGCAAATTTGTACTAAAACAGGTACAATTAGTTCTTCATGCAGAAAAGGGAAAATTCCACATAGAAATTGGAATTTACACAAATGAAAAGTAGAGCAGAAGGGTAATATTAAGAATATAGATATATGCATTTATTTTTATTTTATGTGTTTGGGTGTTTGGCCTGGATTATGTCTGCGCATTGTGTGCATGCTTGGTGACTGTAGAGGTCACAATAGGGCAATAGATGCCCTGGAACTGGAGTTATGCACAGGTATGAGATGTATTGTGGGTGCTGGCAATCAAACTCAGATCCTCTGGAAGAGCATCCAGAGAGGATGCTCTTAGCTTCACTGCTAAGCCATCTCTCCAGCACTGTAGTAGTATTGTGTTCCCCAAAATATTGTGCACCCTAATAAACTTATCTGGGGTCAGAGACAGAACAGCCACAATATTAAACATAGAGGTTAGGCAGTGGTAGCACATGCCTTTAATCCTAGCATTCCAGAGGCAGAAATTCATCTGTTCAAGGATACAGCTAAGCATGGTGACTCACACCTTTAATCCCAGGGAGTGATGGTAGAAAACAGAAAGGTAAATAAGGTGTGAGGACCAGAAACTAGAACCATTTGGCTGGTTAAGCTTTTAGGCTTTGGAGCAGCACAATTCAGCTGAGATTCATTCAGATGAGGACTCAGAAGCTTCCAGTCAGAGGAAACAGGATCAGCTGAGGAACTGGCGAGGTGAGGAAGCTGTGGCTTGTTCTGCTTCTCTGATCTTCCAGCACTCACTCCAATATCTGGTCCCGGGTTTGATCTTATTAATAAGTATCTTTAAGATTCATGCTACAGAAATTTGGGTTTTTATGCTGGAACAGGAAGTTACAGGTAAAGAACAGACACTGATTGGTCCATGTGGTAACAGATTATCAGAGTTTAAGACAGAAGTAATAAGTTAGGTTTGGTGTTATGTACACACTGTTACACAGAAATATTTATAAACACATATAGCAGTGTACACTGCAGTTACAAGCACATACTTTCTTATTCTGTCAATTAAGAGTACCTACTCCCCAAATGACTTGCCAACATCAATGAATAAATGATGCAACTTCATTCCCTGACCTTGGCCTAAGAGATGTGTTAAAAGAGTAATGGATAGCAGTGTGGTAGGGGCTGTGAGGAAAGTCAGTTGCATGGGACAAAATAACTGTCCCCTCTTACATGTTGCAGAAAAATAGGGAGATCTCATGCCATGTGGGTGATGAATAGCCCTCATCCTTGGTGCTTGCATCCAGGTTGTCTGTGGTTCCCCAGACAGGAGGGAAAGGAGTCTTAGGTTCAGCCCTTTTGTTAAAGGCTCTTCTAATAAATTGCTTACTCAAAAGGGCCATGTGCTTAGTGTTGTGAGATCCTGTCTTTAACCTCCAGAACCAATAACAATGATGCTTTTGTCATAATCCCAGAGGAAACTGAAAATAAGAGATGTAGGATCTCTCTGGAAATTCAGTCTTTCTGTACATCTAAATTTATTTTTAAAATTGCTTTTAAAAGGAAGGAAAAATATCAAAGATTAAGAAAAAAGAGGCAAAATAGAGTAGTAAAGTTTGTATACCATATGTAGGTGTTATAAGGCCACTTGACACAAAGACAATACGTACTTACAACTAACAAATGAGATAAAATGGAGTCACGAGCAACAGTCAATCCACAGGAAGCACAGAGAAATGAAAATCAAGAAACTAATAGACGGACAGTAGGTCATAGATAGCAAGCTAGTAGATTCAAAAAAATATATCAAAGTAATGTCATGTTTAAGTGCCTAACAACTGATTTAAAATTTATCAGCTTGCATGTTAGACAAATAGGAAGCTCCACACAGATGTTTCCTGCAAGGGAGAATTTTAAGTAGAAATATAACTGGTTAAAACCAAAAGTTAGAAGAACACATCATGCCAACACCACTTTTACAAATTTTGATCTGTTATGTCAAAAATCAGAGAAAACCTACAATAAAAAGAAACTTCATCATGAATGAAGCTGCTTCCTGGAGAAGATGTGGTGCTCTTAAGACCAGAGATGCAAATACATGCTAAGTACAAAGTGGGGACTTTATAGTCAATACTTCTTACCACATTTTCATCTTGTCCATTCCCTTCTCTTTCTGGATTCTGGATTTTCAAATTTTTCCTTAACAGTCTCATATGTCCTAAAGTCTCATGTCTGGTAGTTTTCTGTCTTCTCTCCTTGTCTTGATTAATTTCTCTCTTGTATTCTGATTCACTAATTTTATTTTCCTCTATTCCCTCCGTGTTGTCTTCAAGTCCAACTTCTAAACACTGTATTTTGTTTATCAAATTTTTTCAATTTTAAAATTTCTACTTTATTCACCCCAAAAAAAGGTACCTGCAAAGAGATACAAATACTCTGGCTTTAAGCTCCCACCCATAAACATGAATAATTATACTCTAGAGGCCTTCAAGCTGTGTGCTACACCAACATCACTGGGAATACAGAACTCCACAGCTCTGCCCCACCCCAGGCCCTCAGTAGGACACCCATAACACAGATCATGTTTTAACTAGTCCTCCAGGTGATTTGATGCAAGCCAAAGTTGGAGTCCATTCTTCTGGGAAATTGACATTTAATATTTCTTTTGTATCTTCTATGCACACACACACACACACACACACACACACACACACACACACACACACACCACAGTTTCTGATGGATTGTGAGTAATGTCTTAGCTTTCCACGACTGCAACAGAATACCTGAGACAGTCAACTTCAAAAGAGGAAAATCTTGCTTTGGTTTCATAGGTTTCAGTGTCTGGCCACTTGGCTCTTTTGCTTCAGGTCTACAATGGCACAGTGTGGCACAGTGGGAGGAGCCAGCATCCCCACATCTCTTTCAAGTGCACTCACAGTGACCCAACTTCCTTTCCTAGTTCCTACCTCTGAAAGATGGCATTGCTTCCCATTATTGCCACAGGCTTGAGACCAAGTCTTCAGCAGGTGGGCCTTCAGGGCACATTCAAGATGAGTTAAGTCCCTTTTGGCTATAAGGCAGGGGAGGGCCTGATGAACTAGACAAAGGATAGCCTGAGAAAGTAAGTTTATTTTGGGACCAAACTCTGGCCTGATTCACAGGCACTAAAGGTTGGCCAGCAGGAATGCTTCTATTCTTTGCTTACTAGGCTATCATCAGTCCTGCTATAGATTGTTAACAGTAGAGGAAGGTAGAAAATCAGTCTCTTGTCCAGCTGCTCCTGATCCAGGTTCTGTTTGAGAAATGGGATCACAGGGTGAGAACATGGAACATCTATTATCCGTGGCCTGCTCTGAGAATGAAAACACCATACTGTTCACAAGCTACAGTAGTGTAGACATCTCCAAGGGAAACATTTCAGTTTATAGAGTGCACTCCTTTATCTACACCCCTATCCCGCGCCCCACACTCACACCAGGGAAAAGGAAGTAAGGAGGAGCAGACCACTGCCCTTTGCAAACAGCCTTCTATGGTTAAGCTACCCTTCACTGGGTTTTACACACAGTTGGCCTCTGTATCTGCAGATTCTGGTTGTGCGATTTTAGTCAGTGCCAAGCAAAACTGCTTGGAAAACAGTTGCACCTATCAGAGTCAGAGCTTTCCTCCTTGTTGTTAGTCCCTAAGCAATCCTGTGTGGACCTGACTGGTAATGGATACTCTGGAGATATTTAAAGTATATGGGAGGTGTGTACTTATGATATGCAAATTGAACAGCATTTTATGTAAAGGACCTGAGTCCCCTTAGCAGTGGCACTGCAGAGGGAGAGAAAGAGTCTGCCAGCATCCCCCTGTTGACAAAGGGGTGGGTATATTTATCTTCTAATGATTATACCAAGTCTACTAGGCGAATGTGTTTGCACCCATTTTGTAGACGAGAAGAATGGGGGTCGACTCACTGAAGAGAACCCAACAGCCTGTCTCAACAATGACAGAGATGTGCTTTCCTGTTTCACATAAGTTCCACAATCCAAATGCACAAAAGCAAGACAATTCGCTGTCGCAAAAGTCTGAATTAAATGCTTTCTTGACTTGGCGTCAGTATTTTACTGAAAATATGTTAGGGATTTTTTTTATAGTCTTTGGCTTTTCTTTGCCATGCTAAGAGTTCATTCATGAGTTCTGGCAGTCAATACTTCCTGGTGCTGCATCTGTTATGTTAGCACACCCATAAAGCACTGTGACAAGACTGAGAAGCTTTTGAAGCTGGGGGCCTCATGCTCACCTTTGTGCCTGAGATGTACTTAAGACTGTTTGTTATGTCTTCTGCAGTGATAAAAATATTTTCTAAGAAAACAAGAGCTCTGAAGACTGTGCATCTTCCTGCCTAACCTCAGAAACAATCGCCTTGTCCTAGGAGCCAAATCCAGCTGTGCTATGCTTCAGCTGGAATCGATGCTCAGGCCACTCTATAATAATTAATAGAACACAATGTCTGAAGCCTCAAACTAGCTGAACCTTCAATTCCCTTTATTACTCTAGTAGTTTTATTGCTTCTAGAACAACTACGTCTATGTGTCATGTCCCCACTGCAAGCCCCTGACTGAGAGGGCTCTCACATAATTTAGCTCACTCTCTCTTCCCAGAACTTCAAGTGCTGAAAACTGAAAATGATCTTGTCTGGGATGTGAATATATATGGCTCATGAGAAATCAATTGAGCTGGGAATATCCACTCAGGCCATAACTTTAAATCCACTGTGGGCTAAGAAAAGCAAGGCTCCTTGGGAGAATGAAGTCTGCCTACTCTGAGCCAGGATTTCCCCCAAATTTCTAACTGTTATCCCAGAGAGCCCACTGTATGTATGTATTATGTTGTCATGTGGAATGTGTGACATTGCAGTTGAGTGCATCTCTGTGTCCTTAGGGTATTCTTTATTTCCCTGACTTTCTTGGCTTTTCCGAGAAGTCAGATATATATACTATCCAGAGCAGAATTCCTTGGGAAATCTCTCCATGGCTAGACTTGTGGGAAAGTTCAAGGCCAGATGCTATTACAGAAATGATAATTCTCCTCACATGCCCTTTAAACAAGGCCAGATGCCTAGAAGCCCCATGGAGTAAGATTATGTCTGGTCCTCTAAAAGCTTGCTCATTTGAAATTCAGGTGTGTGTGTTGGGGTGTGCACATGAGTGTGTGTGTGTTTGTGTTTTAGGACATCAGCAAGCAAAATCCTTTGACACAGGACCTCATCTCTTAGGTTTTACCCACTTTCATCCATGGAACTTTATACGATCAGCCTTCTCTGTCTGCAGGTTCTATATACACAGATTCAGCCAACAGCACATTGATAAATTTTTCAATAAAGTAAAATTGCATCTGTACTGTCACATTTTATTACTGTCATCATTCATTAAATGGCACATTGTCATAACTACTGGCTTGGGGGTTTACGTTGTACTGGGTGTTGTAGGTAACCTGCAAGTGTTTTAAAACACACTGGAGGAGATGCTTAGATCACATGCAAATGCTGTGTTACTTTGTGTAAGATACTTGCATTCATGGAGTCTAACATCCACAGGGAGTTCTAAAGATGTTGAGAGATGCAGTTAAATGATCCACGTCCAGATAAGACTTCCCTGCTTCAAATACTAGACACAGACAGGGGATACAGGCCATGTGTACTTCTTAACAAATGACTACAAATTCAGAGGTTCCCACAGTTTTCTCAAGTTGGGTAATTTGTTAGAGTGGCTGTGAAGAAAATTCTATATTCATCCATTTTAGTATTATTATGAAGGATATAAAGCAAAGCATGGTGATTCACACCTGTAACTCCAGTACTTAGGAAGCAAGGCAGCAAGGTCCCATGAGTTTGAAGCCAGCCTAGTCTAAAATGTGAGACCCTGTCTCAGAAAGTAATTTTTTTTTAATCCTAAAAAAGGACCCCCCAAAAAACGCCAAACTAAAAACAAAACAAAATTAAAAAAATATCAAGACACAAAGGAAGAAAATAAGGAGTCAGAGCAAGCTAAAGAAAATGACACATAAGGTTAAGCTAGCAGAGGTCCACGTGCAGCGGCTCTCTACCATCTGTGGGGGGCATTCCTGGTAGTGTCTCTTTGATGCGTCCGGGTTTCCGTCAGCCAGCAAACACCATTGAATTGGTTATCAGAGTTAAGGCAGACTGAACAATTGACCATGTGACTGGGTTCACTCTCTACAAATTGTTGACATTTCCAGTGGGGATCCTTTATCCTGAGTCAATCTCCTGTCTTAATATGAATTCATATGTGAGCCTAGAGAGTGAGAAGGAATGGCAAGGACTTTCCTATACTTGGGAAATCCCAAGAACAAGTGTCAATCAAATTCTCTGTTACATAGTAGTACACTATGAGTTAATCCTTATTTTGTCAAATAGTAATTTTCATATCTGAATGGTATAAGATGGTTTCTTATATCATCTAATCATTCTTAGAAAGATTTATTACATAGTACTTACTTACTCTACTTTAACAGCTTCCTAAATCATTGAATCTTTCCTCTGTGTGTGGTGTGGTGTGGGGTGTGTGTGTGTGTGTGTGTGTGTATGTGGTGTGGTATGCTGTGTGTGGTATGTGCGGTGTGTGTGGTGTGATGTGTGTGTGTGTATGTGTGGTGTGGTGTGTGTGGTGTGATGTGTGTGTGTGTATGTGTGGTGTGGTGTGTGTGTGTGTGTGTGTGTGTGTGTATGTGGTGTGGTATGCTGTGTGTGGTGTGTGTGGTGTGATGTGGTGTGTGTGTGTGTGTGTGTGTGTGTGTGTGTGGTGTGTGTGTATGTGGTGTGTTGGTGTGTGTGGTATGATGTGTGTGTGTGTATGTGGTGTGTGTGTGTGTGTGTGTGTGTGTGTGTGTGTGTGTGTGTGTTTTCTGGAGTATGTGAGTAGGTAAACATCCCACAGTATGTATGTGGGACTCTGAGGACAACTTGGCATGATTGGTTCTCTCCTTTCTCCTTCCTTGGACTTGGGGCTTTGAACTTAGGTCATCAGATCTGCACAGCAAGAGTCTGTAGTCACTGATCCAAGTTGCTAGCATATGCCTGGATTCTTCTGTGCAGATTTCGGGACTGAACTTAGATCCTCATGCTAGCAGAGCAGGCACGTACCCAGTGGGCTCTCTCCCTGCTCTCTGGTATCCCCCCTTAGCAGCTTCCAAGTTAATTCTTTTAAACTTTACCATTGGTTCATATTCTAATCTCAATTGAATTCTTAAAAATTTCAATTAGTTTAACATTCTTCTACAAAACTTTTGCTTTTAAAGAACACACTTTTTTTATTTACTTTTTCATCAAAATAGCATTTTTTTTTTTTTTTTTTTTTGGTTCTGACAGTCATCCAGCTCTAACTGTGAAATGAGCTACCACTTAACTTCTGTAGACACGGAAGACTTATCAATGGGAAATGCAGCACAATCTTCTTTTTGATTAATTTTTTAAAATTTATTTTACATACCAACCAGTTTCCCCTCCCTTTCTCATCCCATCTCCTCCCCCCACCTCCTTTCTACCTCCCCCCATCCACTGCTCAGGAAGGGGCAGGCCTCCCATGGGAGTCAACAAGCACAGCATACCAAATTGAGGCAGAAGCAAGCTCCTCCCCCTGCACCCAGGCTGAGGGAGGCATCCTACCACAGTGCAGGCTTCATGAGAGTGACTTTTAGAATCACACAGATTTTGGTTCAAAAAGAAAGACCAGATTTTCCTAGATGTTTCACCCAATGCAAGTAGCACAACTTATCTGGGGCCTGGTTATCTATTTTATTACGTGGATATAATGCCTTCATAAACATTTTAGAGACCAAATGGTATGCAGTATTGATCAGCTCATCTGATCCATACTAAAATGGCAATGGCTGACAGCAGCTTTTTACAGATGGATGAGGTATAACAAGATGGGTTCTGAGATTCTGTCGCCATTATGGGGTTCTGTCCTTGTATAAGTATCAAAGAATAGCTGCACACACCTTGATGGTATAGGTTAATTATTTGCTTATCTCTGGAGGCAGTTGAGAGACTCGGCAAATACCATATGTATGAAGTTGGTGCCTATACAACAGGGTGTCCTGTTTCACAGAGAAGTATTGCCTTTATAGATAGGAGCACTATCTAAAACAATGATTAAACAGCATAATATACTGTGTTTAGGAACCAGTGAATACATAAACTAGTAACGTGGCCATTATTATTATCAGTTATAATGCATGGCATGACTATGTGTTGCCCTTACATTCCTTCTAGCTTCAGCTCCTACAGTCTCAAGTGCCAGACTTGTGCAGTATGCATAGGTTTTCCCATGGTGCGCAGCTGTTTTCACACTTACTAAATAAATGATCACTCTTGAATTGAGACATCTAAAACCAAACCCGTGTAACATTTCCTATGAAATAATATCAACACGAATGTTAAAACTAAAAAACAATTCTAAAAATATCACTTTCTCATGCTAATAACTGCTTTTCTTTTTTTAAGTATAGCTAAGATGTATTTTTTCAATGAAATCTTTCTTTTGTTTGCACATCCCCATGTAAGAGTTAGTTTTCATAAATTGCTTTTATTTTTAATTTTCCCAGTTGTGACACAAACACAGCCTGCAGACTTGGAGATGGAGAATGGATTTTGAGAAGTGAGCATTCCCAGGTTGCTCCATAAGTGAGTGATAAAGCCAGGTCTTACTAACTGACCCTAAAATCTGTCCCATTTCCAACAGTCACTCTAGTGCCTCTTGGAGAAATTCCGACATACTTCTGTACAACATATGTAAAGGAAACAGGCTTTGGGCTGAGGGCTTGGCTAACCCTTTAAAAACAAACCAGTAAGGAAAATGAATGACACAATGAAAACAGCAATGTGCTACAGCTTTCCAGGGCTCGAAGTGATATTGTGTGGACATGAAGTGATTAAATGCCCGAATCCTGTAAGAAAGACTGAATTCACTAGAGGAACACAGGACTAATGTCTGGGGCATAGCTTGGCAGAGGGCCAATTTGCATTTAGCCTAACACAATGGCCATATTGATTGAGAACCATCTCTGCCTTGGAAGCAGGGAAATCAGTTTTAACACATACAGTGGAGGCTGTCTTAGGAGGGCGAGTTGGTGGGTAAACATTATCATTATTGATGGTATTCACACAAGGTGGCTAAGACTCGGGAACTGGAAGCACACTAGGCCTCTATCTCTGGTTATAAGCACATACACAATAGTGAGTAGTCTGGAGTATCTAACATTCTTATTGAGCAATGCTGGAAAAAAACGTAGTGTGCTATGTCATGCCTAGTTCACAATAAAGTAAGGAGGAAATCTTATGGTAATACAACTATGAAGGAATAACATAGCACTAAGTTAAAGATATGGTTATGTTTGGCATATTTAAAAACAGTAGAAGACAACCCCTGCCTATTAACTCTGTGTACATTAAGGGGCGCTGTAGAGCAAGTACAACTGAATAATTATGCTTGCAAGTCTATCCTCAACTGCCCATACATGACTTTAAAGTAACTCACTTGAACTCCCTCTGCACTAGCAAGGGCCACCCAACAGGTAGTGAGACTGGCCTGGATACCACGAATAAAGCTCAGATCAAATTGGGTGACCTTCATTCCTACATAACAAACATCAGGGGACTATAGAGGCGGGATCTTACATGAGATGCAAAGAGGGTCTCAGGTAAAAGACAAACCCATTGGAACATGTATCTTCTACTTATTATGAATGCAAAGTCTGCTTAGCTGACCAGCAGTACAGGCTGTGGCTCTTGGCTGCTTGTCAGGCAGTCTTGGAAATGTGTTTGAGAATGTGTACTCTAATAATCCAAGTCAATGAAAAGAAATGTGTTTCCCAGGCACTGTGCAGGTGAGGCTAGGAAAAGTTGCTTCATTCACTGAATGGATAACACTTTTGTCTTGCAATACTTTTATTAGCACATGCATAATATGTCCACAATAAAAAAAAGCTTAAGTTTACACACTGACAATGCTCTGTTAGGACTGCTGAGTTAGTCTGCTCTTTGCCTTTCAGTCTGGTCTCTTCTATGTTGTAAACACCTGTATTCTCCCTGACTCCTATCTTATAATCCTAAGTTAACTTTTCAGCAGAAGAAAAGTCTGTCTTTTAAAATGTATTTATTTTTAAAGAAACAAAAATACTATTAGGTTTCAAATTTTAAGATATAATATGTAGAACGTTTTACCATTTGAACTGGGAGAACCTTTTACTCTATCTCTTGAAGGTTATATGTAAAACCAACACAATGAGAAACCCATATACATGACACAGGCCTAAATAAAGTAATTTTAAGTATAAGTTAAACTGGTTTCTTACAATACAGCCAAGTCAATATATGCAAAAATGAAAAATAATGTAAAGCCTACCATTTTTATTGTCATAAAACTAAGTACGGTAAGAACCAAGAAAATGCTATGATGAATTAGTATTGGTAAGAAAGAAACAAGAAGTAAGAGGATGTTTGTTATATCCTCACAGTGGAGATACAGCTTGCATGGCTTACATACATAGATGATTAAATATGTCATATTAAACCATAATTGTACAAGTGGCTGCTACATTTTATAAAAGCAGAAAGAAGTTTTCCTAAATTCTAACTAGGGCATCATGAACATCACAAAGCCTAGGAAAGAGGCATGTCTAAAACAAAATGATCAAGAACAATGAAAAGTGAAAGGATAGCAACATTTGAGGCAATGAGGAGGACATATAAACACCCACTCCATCAGACAGGTGGATTCGCAGTGAAATTAAAGAACTGTGGGCAGGAAGGCTTTCTGAAGCAGTGACGAGAACAGCCGATCATCTAACTCTCACTAAGATCTAAGCACTAATAACCTGTGGTGATATTGTGTTCCCCAAAGTATTGTGTACCCTAATAAACTTATCTGGGGTCAGAGAACAGAACAGTCACTAGATATAGAGGCCAGAAAATGGTGGCACACACAGCTTTAATCCTATCACTTGGGAAGCAGAGATCCAGCCAGACCTCTGTGAGTTTAAAGCCACACTGGAAACATCCAGGCATGGTGACTCACACTTTTAATCCCAGGAAGTGAGCCTTTAATCCCAGGAAGGGATGGCAGAAAGCAGAAAGGTATATAATGCGTGAGGACCAGGAACTAGAGTTGGTTAAGCTTTTAGGCTTTGAGCAGCACAGTTCAGCTGAGATCTATTTGGATGAGGACACAGAAGCTTCCAGTCTGAGGAATCAGGATCAGCTGAGGAATTAGCAAGGTGAAGAAGATGTGGCTTGTTCTGCTTCTCTGATCTTCCAGCATTCACCCCAATACCTGGCTCCAGGTTTGTTTTTATTAATAAGACTTTCTAACAATTCATGCTACAATAACCTAAAATCCAAATCATAAAGTACATGTATGTGATTCCCACATGCTTTTAACAATATCATAATGCAAAATGCATTTAGTCCAACTTCAAAAGTCCTCATAGTATATCACAATTTCAATAATGTTTAAAAGTCCCAAGTCTCTTCTGAGATTCATGCAAACTCTTAACTAAAATCCTCTGAGACTCATGCAAACTCTTAACTATAATCCCCTTTACAAACAAAAACCAGATCACATATTTCCAACATATAATGACACAGAATATACAATACCATTTCAAACATTGAAGGGAGCATAGTGAGGAAATATTGGACCAAAGCAAGACCAAAAACCAACTAGGCAAACTCCAAACTCTGTATCTCCATGTCTGATTTCAAAATGCAATTCAGATCTCCAACTCCTTTCAGCTTTGTTGACTGCAGCACACCTCTCTCTCTCTCTCTCTTGGGCTGGTTCTACTCCCTATTAGCAGCTCTCCTTTGCAGGTATCCCATTACTCTGGTGTCTCTAACATCTTGGGTCCTCCAAGGTAATCCAGGCTTCCACTTCACAGTTTCACATAATGACCTCTTCGGGCCTCCATTCAAGGACATCCTGACATGTGTCTGGCATGAGTGGCTTTCCATAGATGTGAGAGAACATTCCATAACCCATTTCTTCTATCCTTAACTCTAAAGCCAGAACTGCATGGCCAAATCTACCAAGTTCTGTTGCTGGAGCTGGAGCATGGTCCTCTTGTTCATTTTCATCTTCACCGGGTTTCTGTTCTTCGCTGCCTAAGCTTTGCTGTCATGGAGCCTGCTCTGTAGACCAGGGTAGCCTCAAACTCTGAGATCTGTGAGCCTCTGCTTTCCAAGTGCTAGGGTTAAAGACGTGCTTTTCTTTAATTCCTTTAGTTTTTCTTTAATTCCTTTTCACAAGGTGGAAACTTAGCTGGATGGATTTTGCCGTGAAGTCATCATTTCCTTTATTTCATTTCTTAATCTGTTTCTGTCCTTGAACACGGGATTTAGCTCCATTCCACTTCCTGGTGCCCCTCATCTCAATCTGTGTATTTTGTATTTTTCCTTGCTCAGCTTGCTCCTTTTCATTACAAACCTTCATTAGGGTTACCACTAGTAACCACACAACAGAGTCTATACTAGGCTGTTTTGAGATTTCCTCTGCCAACAGGCAAAAAGTGGTCACTTTCTTCACCAAAATATCATGAGAATGATCTCTAGGCAATACACAAAAGTTCTCTTCCTCTGAAATCTCTTGAGGAAGGTCCCCACAGTTCATCAAATCATACTCAGTGCTACTATAATCTGTGTTCCCACTAGTACGG
This sequence comes from Onychomys torridus, assembly GCF_903995425.1. Lineage (NCBI taxonomy): Eukaryota > Metazoa > Chordata > Mammalia > Rodentia > Cricetidae > Onychomys > Onychomys torridus. The sequence goes on along the minus strand of NC_050444.1, from coordinate 37,366,775 downwards.
CCCATTAAGCAGCACTTAAAGTGCTCAACTGCTTTTGTAATCAACAGTCCCAAAGTCCATATTACTCAAACAAAAGCATGGTCAGACCTATCACAATAATACCCCAGTCCCTGATACCAACTTCTGTCTTAGTTAGGGTTTCTATTGCTGTGAAGAGACACAATGACTATGGCAACTCTTATAAAGGAAAACATTTAATTGGAGTGTCTTGCTTACAGTTTCAGAGGTTTAGTCCATTATCATCATGGGGAGCAGGGCAGCGTGCAGGCAGACATGGCACTGGCTACATCTTGATCAGCAGGCAACAGTCACACTGGGCATTATCCTGAGCATAGGAAACCTCAAAGCCTACTCCCACAGTGACACACATCCTCCAACAAGGTCACAGCCACACCTACAAAGTCACACATCCTAATAGTGCTACTCCCTATGAGCTTATGGGGACCAATTACATTCAAGCTACTACACCTACATAACACCTTTAACTTTGAGATGTTGCATTTTTCCTGCATCCTTCTTCTATTTATTCTCCTTGATCTCTGAGATCTGAACTGCTACCTACATCATCTACACACTCTATTCTCTCAAGTCATAGATATAATTCCAATTCACATCTCTCTATATAACATAGATTACATTTGAGCTTTAAATCTCTCTTTTATCTCACTGTGGTCCCTGCAAATATTATATTCCTAACACAGGAAACAGAATTTTCTAGCTACAGATTCATGGAAGGCACAGCCCTTCAACCCCTTTATTCAAGGTATTTTAGGATTTTTTTGTATCCCATTTCAAAGATGCCTGGTATCTCCTGTCCTAGCTTAGGCCCCCAAACTACAGCCCTCAGAAGTCTTCACCCAGACAAACCCCACTCACTGGGAGCTCTTTATATCTGCATTGAAGAAGCTTTTTCTCCTTTTGAACTCTACTGTATCTAAAATAATTTTTAAAATATTGTATACAGCATTTCAATGAGTTTGGTGCAGGGGTACCCACGTGTGATTAGTACCTTACAAAGCACTTAGAAATAAATTAAATAGATTAAGATCCCCAACACCAGGGTATTGGGGACCTACCCATTTCTTTATGGGAGGCCCACTCCCACATTTACTCCAGGGCACTCTTGAGGGGAGAGTGAGAAATATTTAGATAGAAGAATAGAGGGAGAAAAACAGAAACATAGGATAGCCTTGGGAGGGCCTGGATCATTATCCACCCACCTCTTATGTCTCTTCTAAAGGGCTTTATATAGGAATGTCAAGGGGTGGAGCAAAAGACCTCCCCCGAGCACAGCCAAGTGCAGACCGTTCCAATCATCTGGCAGCAACACAAGTGGTCAAGCCATCCTCCAGTGCAGCCCTGCTGGTAAAGCAAGCTCAGATCTCACTAGGAATCCTTTGTGGGCCTCTACACCAGGAATTCTGATTCTCCTGTTCGGACATCCTTGTGTTTTGTCTGTCTCTGGTGCTGGGGCCTGAACTGTTCTTAGGACCCCACCATGCTGCTGTCTATCTAAATGTCTGTGCATAAGATTAATAATTCTTCCATACCCCCAAATAAACAAACACCCAGATCCTCTAAGGTTAGAAGTAATACAGTGCAATCCTCCTTAAAACATGAGTTTGAGAATGTTTTCGTAAAATCTAATTTTAATTACAAAATTCAGGGGTGTGTGTAAAGAAAGGTATAAGGGGATATATATCTTCTAAACAGGAACAGGCAGTAAATTCTTAATTGAATTTGTGAATATAGACAAGGAAATATATTTAGTAAATACTATGTGGCAGGTTTCATATAGAAGTCCATTGAACTGAGAATAATTGACAATTTGATGAGTATTACCTGGTCAGTAGGCACTCAATCCAGTAGTAGGCACATTTTGCTGTTCAGTTTTTGTTTGTTGGTTTGTTTTAATGCTTATTTTGAATCCTGGGAATCACTGAGGTCTGTGATGACAACAAAACACAGGTAAGAGTGCCAGCTCCATCAGCAACAGGAAGTTGAAAGCCATCTGCACGTAATATTCCTTTTGTTTCAGGAACCCATCCTCCAGGTCTGAGAAACTGTTATGGAAGAAGCTGTCTAAAGCCACCATCAGAGAAAAGAACTAATTATATTTGCCCTTGAACTCTCTCCATGCTGTAAAAGGTTTAAAAACTCTCCCCCAGCCCTGCTATTCTCTTTGAGGTGGTCAATGGGAAGCATTTGTGGGCTTTTCTATTTCCTTTTAGGTTTATTTAGGTTTAGGAGGTAGGTAGGGGGTGTGTGTGTGTGTTTACTATAGACCTCTCCAGATAGTTCTGAGATGCAAGGGCAGGAACAGGGAGATGGGCTTCTTTCACCCGTGGCTTCCTTACACCCATCTTATTCTTGCCTTGTGAGAAGATTGGTCCTTGCAATGCCCTTCTTTGTCTCCTCATATTTAGTCTATGGATTTCTTAAGGCCCATTGTCAGGGTCAAGTTTTTCAGTATGTAAATATTTTATCTTATCTTGCATCCAAATAAAATTTTCCGTTATAACAATTCTTTGCTACAGATTGCCTTGTCATGTCATAATCGCAATAGCGTGTGTTTCTTTACTCCCTCTGTCTTTCGTCTTTAAACCATAAAGATAGCAGCCCGGTTGGGGGAGGTGTTTGCTGGAAATAACTGAGATAACTGTGAGTGTGGATTTAGTTTTGTGACAAAACAGAGACTGGAATTTTGCCATTGAAAATCCTCCTCAAACCTTCTCTGGGGATGTCTCACAAATCACAAAAGACATTTTGTTATTGTGCTTCTTGTTCTGTAGACTTGGAGACTTTTAGGCAGAGAAGAAATATGCATGATTTTCTGCAAGCTTTGGACTTACTTATACAGCCCTTTGCTTCTTTCTCCATTAGTCTTTAAAAACAATGTGGCATTAGTAGCAGGTTCTTGATAAATGGACATCTGTGTAGACTGCAGCCAGCTACAGGGCTGGAGAGCATCAGGTTCTTCTGCAACTGATCTCTCTCTCTCTCTCTCTCTCTCTCTCTCTCTCTCTCTCTCCCTCTCTCCATCTCCATCTTTCTCTCTCATTCCCTCCCTCAATCCTTCCCTCCCTTTCCCCAGAATCAATAACAACCAACTCTGCTTACCTGCACTAGGCCTGCACAAGACTGGAACTGTTAAAAGCCAGTTATGGATGAAGGAGGCTCATGGAGCCCCCACCCCTCCATGCTGAACTATTGGCTAATGATGAGGACGGTGGAGGCATAATCTTTAGATGTGTATCCACTGGCAAGCCCACCTGGCTCCACCGGACAGTTCCACATCCATGTTTACACAGATAGCTCTGGTCAAACTCATGGATCACAAACATGAAAATATGAGAACTTGAGAAAGGGATCTGTAAGGCAAGGAGGGGGAGGATTTGACAGAGCTGAGAGAGATAAGGTAAGGTGGGGTGAACATAATAAGAAGGGACTATATATATATATAATATATATATATATATATATATATAGTCAAAGCAAAAATTTAATTAATAAAAAGCAGAAACCACACGAGAGGCTTATCCTCAAGATAGTCAAAATATCTCTGCCACATAAAAAATCATACCTTATAAAATGTCCAAATATCATTCTCCTTAATTACTGCAAGGATTATGTCACATAGATTCTCATCCTTCATTTATTGAAGGGAAAATAGTGTTCAGGGGTGTTTGTCCTAGGTCATTGTCAAAATAAGCAGTAACGCTAAAATACACACTCCAGGCTTCTAACTTGACTTTCAACTCTGACTTTAAGGAAAAGTCAAATGTGGGTCTACATTCAGCCTGCACTGTCTACATGTGTAATGTGTGCATTGCACAAAACTTCCATAACTCCTTTTCTAAGCCAAGTGCCGGAGAAGCTCATCATCCAGAGAAATAGATGAAGATCTCTCTTCAGCATGTGCCTCCTGTTGTCAGAGCCGTGAGCCTGGAGGCTGCTGCTTCCCAGTGGAGGGGCTGCAGTGCATGGAAGAACTCAAATGTGGGTGTGGAGTAACTAATTCATAAACTCTGAGGGCTTTAATCAATGTTACTGGTTGTTTTTTTCTCTTTTTTTGGGGGGGGGGGGCACCACCCAGCTCCCAAGCTCCCAAATGAATCACACACACACACACACACACACACACACACACACACACACACACACATTCTTAGTTATGAATGTCCAGCCTTAGCTTGGCTTAGTTTCTTGCTAGCTTTCCTCCACTTAATTTATCCCATCTACCCTCTGGGCTTTCCCTGTTCTCTTACTTCTGTAAATCTGACTCTTACTCTGTGGCTTGCTGTGTAGCTGGGTGGCTGCCCCCTGGAGTCCTGCTCCTCCTCTGGCTCCTTCTCTGTTATTCCTTCTCATAGAATTCTCCTTTTATTTATCCTCTCTGCCTGCCAGCCCCACCTATTTTTTCTCCTGCCCTGCTATTGGCCATTCAGTTCTTTATTAGACCAGATGTTTTAGACAGTCACAGTATCACAGCTTCACAGAGGTAACAAATGCAACATAAACAAAAGGAACACAACTTAAAACAATATTTTACAACAAATCAATAATGTCATGTCTGGACTTGGTGGAGCAAGCTAACACATTTATGACTTTGTATTTTGAGTACTGGGATCTTTTAACACTTCATTGCTTCTAGTTGAAGACTTCCTTGCAATTATCCTTGTTTCACATTTTGCCCCCTCTTCTTTCCAGGCTCAAGTGCCATTTATTTTCCTATGTGGTTAAAACTCATGACCTGTACTTTACACTCTGTTACTGGAAAGCTAAGTTCTGCATTGCCCTGTGTATGGGACCTGGTCTCTTCTATTGCCAGTAATAAATGAATTGTGTTAAAGAGCTGGCAGGTAATAGCCAATGAAGACTTTTTTTTCATGGTAGAATTCTTCAAGGCATGACAAATTTGAAGTGTCAGTTTTTAACACTTTGGACATAACCTAAGAAACTCTATCTCTGTGGCAGGAAAATACAGCACTCATAAAGGTTAGGGAGCTGGAAAACCTCTGAAAGGACTCCACAATTTTCCTCTGGGTCTTTAAGCCCATGCTTAATACCTCCTTTTACCCTTGAGTGTGGATTGGACATAGAGACTTACATCTAATACACAGAGTACAACAATGATGATTGTCTACAGTTCCTGAGATTAGATCACAAAAATCCTGGCATGTTCTTTGGTTTGATTATTGGGTTCTTCCTGATGGAGAGGGCAGTAGCAAGAAATTGAGGGCCATTTCTGGACACTAGCCAACAATAAATTGAAATCTCAACTCTCACAGCCTCCAAATCCCAGAGCCTGACCAATAGCCACATGAGGAAGGCTGAGTGTTGATCCTGTATCTTGACATCAACTGCAGGTCTAGCCCAAGCTTTAGCTGCAACTTGTGAGGGAAACTTACACAGATGACATACCTAAGAATGCCTGGGTTCCTTACCCAATGGATGAGGTGGGGCAATACAGAAATTTGGTCACTACAATTGTTCCCAGGTTGTTTGAGTTTTGTCCTCTGGGATTATGCCTTACTGTGTGGTACAGATTGGCTTCAATCTGATGCTCCTCGTGCCTTAGTCTCCTAAGTTGTGCAATTATAGGCATATGAAACTATGCCTGGAAGATGAGGGAATATCTCACACGGTTCAATACACAACTAATCTAACAGGTGATAGAAAAGAATTTTGAGAAGAGAGGTTTTTTATGTGGAAGTTTTAGCCATGTTCTCATATCAGGTTAGAAACATTCCTTCTTGGGCATAATGATACTGGAATTTAAACTCCAGCATATTATTAGTGATATGACCAGGGTTTTTGTTGTTGTTGTTTTAATTCTAGTATCCTTGGGTCAGAATTGGGTATGAAAAATTAGATCATTGGTCAGGGAAGAAAAATAATTTGGAGAAAATAATGATTTATATATTCATAATAAAATTAAAAACATTTAGAAAATGTTCCTAGCTAGCAAAATGGTATCAATGAGACTAGAAAATCTCTAATCCTCCTCCAAGTTCATCAATCTATGAAAGGATCTTATCTGCTTTTAGAGCAACTACAAACAGAAAAGAAACTTTGCTTTCTGTCAAATATGTAAATCTCTTTCAGCATTGCCATAAGGACCATTGATTACTTTCAGGAATTCCAAGGCTTCTGCATACACATTATCAACATGTGTTACTCAAAGAGACACACTATGAGGAGGCACTCAAAATTAAAAGAATGAATTTCTTCTCTCAGCACTCTGACAAAATGCCTGGCAGATCAACTTGAGAGAGGTTCTTTAGACTCAGGTACTCAGAGGAGTTGGCCTGTGGCTGCCTGGCCACACACACTTTGGCATGGCGTCATGGCAGTGGAGTGTGTGGTAGAGGAGATAGATGTTTTACTTTATGATGGGTGGGAAGCAGAAAGAGATGTGAAGGGGCCAGAAGCCAGAGGAAAATTTCAATGATGTGCCACTGATGAACTACCTCCAGCCCCAATGTCTGAAGTTTCCAAACTTCTCAAATGACACCAACATCTGAAATGAATCATTCAATATGTAAGCTTTTGAGAGGCATACTCAAACTTTAACACTATATATATATATATATATATATATATATATATATATATATATATGATGTGTATATATATCATGTATTATGTTATATAGATTTCATATATATGTGTGTGTATATATGTGTATATAATACATACACATATATGGGAAGCAGTTATTTTGAATGAGAAGACAATAGAGATACTCTAGGTGTATAAAGCTGTTTCCAGTAGCCATAGGTTATTTTATTAAATGAAAATCCCTGTTCTGAGAGTGGGCTACCTGCCCAAATGTTGATTACCAGGCCACCCAAACAATACTGGCAGCTGTACTGCTTCTGGTTGCCAACCAGCACTAGCAATACCTTACTGATGAAGATGCCACATGTCTTGGTTGCAAGACACAGAGAAATCAAGCTAAAACTGGGCTGGAAGCTTCATCCCTGTTGGACAACTGTGCTGGTTAATTTTATGTCAGATCAACACAGGCTAGAGTCAACCCCAATTGAGAAAATGCTTCCATAAGACCTGGCTGAAGAGAATCCTGTAGAGAATTTTCTTGATTAGTGATTGATGGAGAGGGGCCATCCCATTGTGGATGGTATCATCTCAGGCTGGTGATCCTTGGTTCTATAAAAAATTAGACTAATCAGGCCATGAGAAACAAGCCAGTAAACAACACCCCTTCATGGTCTCTGCATCAGCTCCTGCCTGTATGTTCCTGCCTTGTTTGAGTTCCTGTGCTGATTTCCACCAATAATGAACAGTACTAATGAAGTATAAGCCAAATGAACCCTTTCTTCCACAAGTTCCTTTGGTCATGGTGTTTCATCACAGTAATAATAAACTAAATGAGGACAAATTGGTACCAGAATAGTGCGATATTGCTGTGACAGACCTGACCAAGGTTCTTTGGAGGAGGATCTTGGAAGGACTTTGGAACACTAGACTATTAAAGCCATTGAGTGTTGAGTTCAGTGGGTTATTCTGTAGGAGCTTAGAAGAGTGTAGAGAGTAATACAGATGATGGAGACCTGGCTTATGAAGTATCAGAGCGAAGTAAAGACTCTACTGGGCCACTTGTGTGAAGACGCTGTGGTGTCTGATGAGCTGGAGATATGATAACAAGACACCAGAAACACTAAAGTAAAAGCTTGTTTTATTGGGACACTGATCAACTGAGGTTGAAGAATCAGTTGTGTTTAAATATAGGCCAATATGATCGAGATGAAATATTCTGGCAAGTGTTTCCTCAGAGTCAGCACATATAAACTCTATTTATAAGCAGTGAATGTTAAACTTGGTGCTGGCAACCAAACTTGGTCATGTGTAAGAGTCTCCCAGGTAGTACTGGTTTTGAAGGCGTGGAGGGGTAATGCAGAGCAGCTGAGGCTTGGCACTGTGGGTGGCCAGGAGAGGCCATTAGTGAAGATTCAGCTGGAGTACCAGTGGAAGCCCCAGGATTGAAAATGTCATGGAGAAAAGTTGAGGCTTTGTACCACAAAGAGAGCCTAGGAGAGGATATTGGTGTAAGTACAGTCCAGTTGCAGTAGAAGACTCCAGTCAGTATGAAGAACAGCAGTAGTGATGGAGTGGTGCCAGCTGGAGCCTAAAAGACAAGCTGTGTGCTGCAGATGGTAGAGCTGGAGAAGTGATGCAAGCCCTATGAAGGAGCCCAGAAGACAATGAGTGAATCCCAGATGGAGAATTGAATTATTTATACTGTTGTAATTTTGCTTTGTTCAGATTATGATTGTACCCTGGTTCTTCCCTCTTGAAATAAGGAAGTATTTAAGTTGTTTTTATTTTTATTTTTGTGGGACCCCACAGTTGAGAGACTTTCAATTTTTAAGAGAGATTTTGGATTTTAATAGAGACTTTGGATTTTTATAGAAACTAAACTTTTGAAGTGTTTAGAATGGTAAAGACTGTGGGGTGTTTATGTTTGTAGCATGTTTTATATTTGTGGTATTCATTAGTCTGAGATATTAGGGATGGACAACAATAAAAATAACAGAAAAGGTTATATCGCAAAATAAATTGTGTGTCAAGTTGACAGGGAATCAATTGTGCTTGCCAACTTTATGACAACTTAATACAGAGTAGACTCGACCCCAATTGAGAAAATGTCTTTGTAAGACTGGGCTATAGGCAAGCTTGTAGAGTATTTTCTTAATTAGTGATTGATGGTGGGTGGAGCCACCCCTGGGCTAGTGGTCCTGGTGTGGTGGTTTGTGAAAATGGCCTCCACAGACTCATAGGGAGTGTCATTATTGGAGGCATGATCTTATTTGAATAGGTATGGCTTTGTTGGAGGAAGTGTGTCACTGGGATGGGGGAAGGGCTGCTGTGGATATCTCTCTGTACAAATAAAATGCTGATTGGCCAGTGGCTAGGCAGGAAGTATAGGCGGGACAAGAGAGAAGAGGATTCTGGGAAGTAGAAGGCTGGAGAGAGACACCACCAGCCGCTGCCGCCATGAGAAGCAACATGTAAAGACACTGGTAAGCCACAAGCCATGTGGCAAAGTATAGACTAACAGAAATGGGTTAATTTAAGATAGAAAAGGTAGATAGATAACAAGCAGCCTGCCACGGCCATACAGTTTGTAAGCAATATAAGTTTTTGTGTGCTTTCTTGGTTGGGTCTGAGCGACTGTGGGACTGGCGGGTAAGAGAGATTTGTCCTGACTGGGCCAGGCAGGAAAACTCTAGCTACAAAGGGCTTTGAAGTCTTAGAAGCTCAAGCCAGGCTCAGTGGCTCACTCTCTCTTTCTGCTGCCTGTGGATCAGAATGTAGAAATCTCTGCTCCTTCTCCAGCACCATGTCTGACTGCATGCTGCCATGCATCCAACCATGACAATAACGCACTAAACCTCTGAACCAGTAAGCTCTAATTAATGTTTTCTTGTGGTCATGGTGTCTCTTCACAGTGATAGAAACTCTAAGACATCTAGGTTCTATAAGAAAGGAGGCTGAGTAAGCCAGGGCAAACAAGCCAGTAAGCAACATTCCTCCATGGCCTCTGCATCAGCTCCTGCCTCCAGGTTCCTGTGCTGTTTGAGTTCCTGTCCTGTCTTCCTTAGATAATGAACAGAAATATGGAAGTGTAAGCCAATTAAACCCTTTCCTCCCCAAGCTGCTTTGGTCATGGTGTTTCATCATAGAACTAGTAACTCAAACCACAACACCAACTTTCTAGTGTCAGATGTGCTATGAACATTGCTATGATAGGATGTTATCATCAACAGTGGACTCTGCAATAATACTGACCAGCCAGGCAATATGAGTCTACTGATTTAAAGGGAGAGAGAAAGAAAACAGGGTGACCCAGAGTGAATATACCTAAAATGCATTAACTCTATGTATTAAATGTCATAAAGAAAGCCATTATTATTCATAAATAATATATGAATAAAACATTAAAATAGGAAACACAAAAATAAATATGAAAATAATGTCCAACAAAAGTCAGATTCTTCTTGCAATCATCATCTATTGAATGATTTTTTAAAATAATAATGATAATAAAGGATCATTGTGACCTTGGGAAGAGCCAACAATGCTTAGATAGAAAAGTATGACTTACTCACAAAATAACAAATCATATTTATACAACTAAACTAACTTGGTCTTTGAGGAACACAACTAAGATATGACAAAGTTAGATAGCAGGGTATTATTCACAATGCATATTTTGGACACAAGACTGATATGATACTCAATACACAGAAGCTCTTACAACTCAGACTTAAGAAAACTAGCCCCCTACTCCCCACCCAAGCAGTGAAACAAGATGCCAAAGATTCAGAGAAGCATTACCCAGAAGGCACAGTAATGACAGGCATGTGAACAGCTCTGCAATATCCAGTATACACTGGGGGAAAAGTATACACAAAAATTATCAATCCAAACCCATTAGAATCTCTACAGTTAAAACACTAAGAACTATATAAGGGTGAAGATTTATTTTGGGAAGAGACATGGTGTCTTGGTTTTTCATTTCCCAGCTGCAATTTATATCCGAAGTCATTTTGTTGGTTTGGGTTGAGGTTTTCTCTCCCCTCCACTCCCCTCCTATCTCCTCCTCTTTGTCTTTTCTTTCTTCCTTCTTTCTCCCTGCATCCCTTCTCCCTCCCTGCCATCCCTGCTTCTTTTTTATAGGATCATCCACCTTCCTTCTTTCCATCAGGTATTTGCAATATTCAGGAGGATCAGCATCTGTGTTGCCTTTTTCTTTTGTAGGAGGCGTTCAGGGCCATAGTCTTGACTCCTAAGGTAGTCAACATCTGTTCACAGTAATAATTACTCTCCATGCATGCACACATCTATGACAGGGGTGTGGACTTGTTTGCACTGTCCTGTGGCATAAGAACCTGTGGTAGGGTGCTCAACTCTCATTCAGCTCTGGCTGGCTCCTTGCTTCTGTTGCTTCAGTGGTGTGTAATGGTCCCATCAACTACCTGGGAGTCCTACCATGGTCAGGTATGGCTTTTCTCCATCTCCATTTTGTGTTGTGTGTCTCCATGAGCTGGGCCTCTCTACCCTAGTTCAGGTATCGCCTACTCTTTACAGATTTATGTCAGTCAAAACTCATTAGCTTGTGGTGAGGATGTAAAATTATTAAGCCACTTCAGAAATCTTTTTTTTTGTCAGATTTTCAAACAGCAAAATTTGTTCTTAGCCAACAAATCAGCTATCCATTTTCTGATTATTTGACCAAGAAAAATAAAATAAAATCAACAAACAAACTCTTGTTTATTATAATGAGTACTTAAGAATACTCTGGTGTACATCAACAAGTGACTAGGTAAACAAAATGTTGTGTTTCCATATAATTTAATACTATTGCACAAAAATAAATACCCAACTATGAAAAAATGTGGGTATCATAATTCAAGAATAAATATATACCAACTGCATGGTCACATACTATAAAGCACTGAAAATTCAAACTAAATTAAAATCACAAAACAAACCAAAGTCTATACACAGAACCACAGGTAGCAAATGGAGAGGCATCAAGGGGCCATGGAGGCTTTCAGGAGGAAGAACATCAATATTTTGTGTTTCAATTGTGGTGTTTGCATGTGTCAAAATGTATTGCATCATAGCTTTTAAACAAATGTCATTAATAACATATGAATGAGCTAGATTTTTTTTAAATGATGTAGAGCATGAGTAGGAAGGGCAAGCCTTGCTGCAATTTCTTCATTACCATTGAAGAGAAGGTAGTGGTTGTACAAAATTGAAGGAGGGCAGCGCTTGCTTACCAGGCCACAGAAGACTTGGTTTGAAGACATGGGAAAATCTTATTCAGCTTCTAGGTTTAGAGCAGGCACTTTCTTTTAGCCTCAATATCCTTCTGTGTGACATTGTTCCACAGTCCTGCTCTCACACTGAACCAAAACAAATTGTGGTCATTTATTTGACTTCTGGTCACTGACTTATTGCTATGTAAGAGTATTCTGAACCTTCCAGAATGTTCCATTTTAGTATCATTTTATTCCTTCCTTCCTTCCTAATTTTTTTTTCTTTCTTTACCATTTGCCTTCTATCTAAGGGATCTTCTGGTTTCGTGAAAATTCTTGCTGTTTTGAAACCTAGTTCTGTGTGAATGGTAATTAGACAGGGGTAGCCAATTTCAGAATAACAGCTTTAGGAGAAATGGAGCAATAGGGATAGACAATGTTTTATCACTGTTTTCAATTCCTGCTCACTTCATAAAGCAACTGCTGGAGGGCTTGCCTCTTAAGTTCTCTGGACTCAATAGGCTACTCACTAGGCAATCTTGAACAAGTAGAGCTGAATTAATTGGGCAATGGAAAACCTTTCTGAGAATAATGGGGTGACTGTGTGCATTTGGATAGTTTGATAAGCAGCCCTTACAGAGAACAGGAGCTCCAATGTAAGCTAAAGAAGTCTGGGAGTCCCCAGCTTTCCAACACAACTCTAAGTACTTCTTTTTGAGCCTGGGACTACATGCCTTTTACTCAGTTAGTGGTTCTGTGTGTTCTGAACATGATTCTAGTTCTGGGTTAGATGTCACTTCAGATTATGAAAGATGTGATTCTTCCTATAAACAATCTTTTGTGATAGAAAGAACATACAGAAATATAAGCATGTGAGCCCATAAACAAGCACAAAGCTCTTCATGGGTGTTGAATGAATATTGGGAGGATACAGCATTCCAAACACTGTGGAAAGGCTGCAAGGGGATCCTCCCAGGTGAGAAATGAAAGTAAGCTGTTTGACCACAGGAAGTAAGGGGGGCAGAAAGAGGGGCTTAGTCAACTTAACTCCTTTTAGACAAAGCAGTGTGCCCAGACTGGCAGTGTATACAATCTTTAAGTAACATATGCATTGTGGTAAGTGGTCAACCGTGCTGCCCAAACTGATGGGCCTTTACAGTTCAAGAAAATAATATTTAGAATTCCTTCTACATACAGATATAATATGAAGTAGATCTACCAAGAAATGTGGTACTTAATAAACTGTTCACAGAACCATTATTATAGAATATTCTATCTTGTGATACACCTGACAATGGAAAATTTCAAAATTTGCATGATAGTATTTTTAAATGCTCTTACTATTTATTGTATCTTAGATGATTCCAAATTTTGAATTTGTGACATGCTCTTTCTTCTGTAGAAATACAAACATTATCTGTAGGCCTTCTAGTTGAGAACTCTCTAGAAGGTAGTCTTTCCTATTCAGAACTCAGACATACAGTTGCCTTTCTGACCACCAGTCTCAATTATTTATGTGCTCATAGGCACTCCTGACATCAATAAAACTGAATCAATCACAAAGATCATACTTTTTGACCCTCCTATATTGTATAACCCAAGCACCTACACAATTGGTGTCTTGTATCTCATCTAAAAGAAAAATATTTTCTTAGAAAGGTTACTCCACAATATCAGAACAGCAACAACTTATTGCCTCCAGATACATAGTTTTCACTACAGATGCACAAAAGGAACACAAATCTTCCAAAGGGAAATAAAAGCAGCAGATAGAAACCTCAATTAAAGAAAACCCATGAAATACCTAGAAAGGAAGCCAAAAAAATGATACCAAGAACACCCAGTAAGATGTAAGAGAATTAAAACAGAAAATATAAAAGAAAAATGAGAAAAGCAAGATATGAATGGAGAATTCACCAAAAAGAGAGAAATGATAAATAAATACCTGACAAATTTTAGAGCTAAATACTTCAATTAAATGAAATGAAAATACAATTGTCTATTTGTCAGGGTTTTCTAAAGAACAGAACTGATAGAATGAATGTCTGTATTAGAGTTACTTACAGGCTGTAGTATCACTAGGACAAAAATGGATGTCTTCTGAAAGAAAGGTCAAGGATTCAGTAGTTGTTCAGTCCATGACACTTTATTTATCTAGCAGTCCCAATCTGGTGCTGCAGTCCCAAGTAAGCACAATAGTGTTGCCTGTCTTCAGTCTATTTGGGATTCTGAAGAAGTAGGTTCTAACACGAATGTAGAAATGCCTCAGGAACACAATAGATGAACTTACCTGCAAGAGTGAGGGTAAGGAGGCAAAAAGCAAAATCTTCCTTCTTCTATGTCCCTTTATGTAGGCTGTCACTAGATAGTGTGGCCCAGATTTAGTGTGGGTCTTCTCACCTCAAATGATCCAATCAAGAAAATCCTTCACAGGTGTGTCCATCAGTTTAGGATTCAATTGATTCCAGATGTAGTCAAATTAACAGCCAAGATTAGCCATCACAGACCCACCCCCTTGTTAACTTGATGTACAATCACATCTCCTTATGCCATGCTTAATTTCCAAATGAAAATAACACCCTGGTCATAATTTTGCCTAACGTGATATAACCATCTCATGCACAACTGCAAATGTAATATATTTGAGAATAGGTGCAGTGTCCTTTCAGACACTTAATTCTTTTATTTAATTATGATAAACAATGATATCTCAATTAATGTTGTGTTACATGATAAAGATATAGAGAAAAAACACAAACATCACCTAATGTATGGGTGTATATGCACAAAGATGTTCTTCACCAAATAGGATAGAAACACTATGTTAGTTACAACCCACAATTCACTTGTCTTCTGCATAGACCAAATAGAAGAGTTAAAGGAAAATATAATGGAAACTGCCATCTGTGCATCTTTCAAATCTCTAATGGTGGCACTAATTTTTGTAATTTCAAGGATGTGACACTATTTTTTGGTTCACTGTTTTCTTTGGTAGAGGCCACTTCAATGGCATTTCTAAACATAATAGCCCTTACTCCAAACCCAGGGCACCAATGTGGGAATTCTGCCAACTCCTATGTGTATCTATCCTAAATACATATGCTGGAAGTGTAGAAATGACTGGAAATTTAATTTGGGGATGCAGTGGACCCACTGTGAGTCAAACTTCATCTATAACTCCATTAATCACCAGACCTCTCCATATGCCCCTACAAAAACATGTATCTGTACGTGTTTGAACTTCACTCCTGGTATCAACTTCTTTACTATTATTCTGATAAGACCTTAAGACCAAGGCAACTTACAGAAGAATGAGTTTATTTGCAGATTACAGTTTCAGAGACTTAGAGTCCATAATTATCATAGTGGGAATAATGGCCCACTGGAACAGTATCTTATAGCTCACATCTTGAGAAACAGCTTCAACGCAGAGAGAAAGAGACATGACACACTGGTTATGTTGTGAGTCTTTTGAAACCTCAGAACCCACCCCTACTTACAACAAGCCACACCTCCTATTTCTAAACATTCACACCAACCAGGGATGGAGTATTTAAATATCTGAATCCGTGGTGGTTACTCTCACTCAGACCACCAAAAATTGAGAGTGTCCTGAACAGACAATAACAAGCAAAAAAGAAAAATCTGAATGTGAAAGTAACTCTTTTTAAATAACCTGCAAGGGAGTAAAATGAATTTCAACAAATGCAGTGAGCCTGTAAAACTTAAAAGGTTACAGCTAAGTGACAAATACTTGCATTGTGGTAATTCCAATGGGGTAAGAAAAGGGAAAAGACAGTGAAACCCAATTTCATGAAATAATACCTAAAAAAAGAAAAGTAAAAAATCCAAGTCTTCCTACAGATGAATATCCAGGTCTAAGAAGTTTGAAGTGCCTTAGATATAGTCAACTAAAGAACTTTACCAAGGCATATTGTAGCCAAAGTGTCAAAAGTACAAGATAAAGAACTTCAAAAGATTGTAAGAAAACCTTGTAAAGTCATATATAAGGGGATGACAATTACAGCAGATCTCAAGTAGAAACCCCATCGTCCAGAAAAAAAGTGATTATTATGCAAATCCTGAATAAAGGTTCTGCCAAAAAAAGAACATTGTGTCTGGCAAAAGTGTTCTTCAGAAATTAACTCTTTCCTACTTTAAGCTAAGCCTAATGAGACATGATTAAGGATTTCTACTCTAAAAATGGGGAGGGGGTACTAATCACCATGATAAAAATGCAAATGGACAAGGCTTGCTAGAATAACAGATGTGCAAAGTAAAAAATAGAAGAGAAGCGAAATGTACGGTGACAGAAAACCAGCAAACCATGAAAACAAAATCACAATAAAGGTGGAAAGGAACAAAGAATCTTTAACACAAGCATGAAATATGAAAATGACAGGAGGAAACTTGAACCTCTCAATAGTATCCTAAGTGTAAACTGTAATCAAAAGACACACGCTACAGGAGAAAATGCAGGCATGACCTGGCTTCCAGCTGACTTGGCACACGGCTCTTCTAAATGAGAAGAGTGGTGTACACCATGTCCCAGAAGTCAGATCTCTGATTTCTGAAGTAGTATGAGTATGATAGCTGCACTCACTCTCCAGTCCTCCTTTAATGTGCTTTTTACCCATAGAGACCTTGGTGGTGTGAGTGCTCACTATCCAATCCAAAGTAATGTACTAACCAACCACAGCCCATAGCCTTCCACTACATATGTAGTTGCTCACATGCAATAAAGCAGACACCATTCCCTTTAACCCTCCCTAGAGTGATTTATCTCCACACCCTTTACCAACCCACAGGCATGGCTGTTTTGTCAGGGAGGCTCTCCTAAAGGCAGCACTGTACTTGTTGAGTAGATTCCAAAAACAACAAAGACCCAGTTACATGCTGCCTCCAAGAAACTCACTTCCTTGGTAAAAATATAAGTTGAAAGTGAAGAACTGGGGAAAAAAACCAAAACCCAAATTCAAAAAACAACGTACAAATGAAGATCAAAAGTGATCACACTCAGATCAGATCATACTCAGATCAGATAAAGCAGACTTTGAAATAAAACACTGAGCAGAGGCAAATAGGGTTACTACATACTCAAACAAAGAGCAATCCATCAAGGAAGTATAATATAAATATGTGTATAAACACAAATATATACACAAATACATATACATCTGTATGTATTTAAATACATATATAACAATGGTTGATACACACATACAGAAGCAAAAATAATTACATATGAAGGGTGAGAAAGAATCCTTGTTAATTTTCCAATGCTAAGACAAACTATTTTAAAAGGGGGGAAATATTTATTCTGACTCAAATTTCAGAGGTGATAATCCATGATTGACTTGGTTCACTGTTCTTGGACTCCCCCAGATTCTTTTTAAGAGGACAGCATTACTTGATAGCAAACTAAAGATATAATACAAAAGAAAACTTTAGAAGCAAATCTTTGATCAACACAGATGCAAACATTATCAAAAAAGTACTAGCAAACCAAACTCAACTGAACATCTAAAACATCATACACTGGGATCAAGTGAGATTCATTCCTGGGGTTCAAGTTTAGTTCAATATATGCAATCAATAATAATACAATGCATCAACAGAACTAAGGACATAACCATAGGTTCATCTCTCAAAGCCCACTCCTAGCCACATATCTCCCCCAGTTAGTCTTCACCTCCTAAAGGATTCATAACCTCCCTAAATAGAGCTACTGATTGGGACCAAGTATTTAGTATTTAGAATATGAGCCTGTGGGGACATTTCACGTTCAAACTACCTCTGATAGCCTCTTGTACCCTCCATGGACATCTGTACTTACATGGGTGGAGAAATCTTCCACATCTATTCACATATACACATTTTAAAAATAGAAAAGTAAAGTCTTAAAATACACACACACACACACACACACACACACACACACACACACAGAGAGAGAGAGAGAGAGAGAGAGAGAGAGAGAGAGAGAGAGAGAGAGAGATATGCCCACTTTAACCACCCACCACACATTCACCACAAGAGCTAAATAATACTCATAGTACTGGAGTCTCAACAAGACCAGATACATGATAGAAAGGTATGAATGAATGATGTCCACATTGTAAAGGAAGTTTAGATACTCATATTTGCAGGCAGCATGCTGTTACACATAGCAAACCTAAACATTCATTTTCCACCTGGAAGCTGATAGATCTTGTAAGCAAACCCAGAAAAGTTGTAGAATACCAAACAACATGAAAAATGTTTTTGCCTTTTTAGAGACTGATGATAGATTGGCTCAAAAAAGAAATTAAGGAAGCAACCTCATCTGTAAGAGCTATAGAAATATTTAGGAATAAATTTAATCATGGAATTGAGAGACTTTTCTAATGAAAATGATGAAACAAAGGAAAGAAAAGAAGGAGGACACACAAAAGGACAGAAATGTAGTGATATATTGTGTACCCTAATAAACTTCTGCCGACAAAGACATCTATCCTCTGTGCATGGAGTGAAGGGGTAACATTGTTTAAAAGACCATACTGTCCAAAGTGATGTGGAAGTCAATAAAACATTTCAAAATAGTAATGACTGCTGTGTTAGTCACTCTTCTGCTGTGATAAAACACCATGACTAAGACAACTGAAGAGAGAAAGGGTTTGCTTGGGCTTACAGTGCTGGGCGGATACAAGTCCATCATGGCAGCAAGTTGCAGACACGGCAACATGGACAGCTGAGAGCTCACTTGTCAGTCACAAAGGGGAAGCAGAGAGAGCACACTGAGAACGGCATGGGTTTTAAAACTCTCAAATCCCACCTCCAGTGACATACTTCCTCCTCCAACAAGGCCACACCTCCTAAGCATCACCAGTGACACAGCTGGGGATTAAATACTCAAATGCTTGGTCTGGCTCTATGGGAGACATTCTCATTCAAATCATCATAAATTGAGATAAATCCAATTATTTATACCCTTCACATGGAAGCACAAAAGAGCTAGAGCAGCCAAATCAATCCTCAACAGTGATGGAAGAACAGCATTTAGCTCAAAGCATATTTCAAAACTATAGTAACCTAAAGAACACAGCTCTCTCTCTCTCTCTCTCTCTCTCTCTCTCTCTCTCTCTCTCTCTGTGTGTGTGTGTGTGTGTGTGTATGTGTTCAGGTGTGTTTGTGTGAGCACTTGCACACATGTAGATGACTGAAGCTAGATTCCTCCCACTTACAATACAGCAAAATTAACTAATCCCAATCAAAGGCCTAAATTCAAAACTTGAAGCATGATGTTATTATAAAAAATCATAAAGGAAACACTTCAAGACACTGCTATGGTTAATTATTTGTTAAGTAGGAAAGTAAAGCTTAATTTCACAGGCAACAAATGTGAGAGAGAAGTGAGGTTGAACCAAACTGAGATCTTCATTTTTTGACAAGAGATGTCAAGCTAGAACTCTGTATCTTCCATTATTCGGTGATTTGATTTAGATGACCTTCATTATATATATATATAATGAAAGCTTCTGTTTTACTAGGTTTCCATACTACCTACCCCTCAAATGGCCTTTCATATTAGTAGTCTCTTCCTATATTCCCTCCATCAACCCCCTCTCTTCTCCCCTTCCCCAACTGAACTTCCTAGTCCAGCATCCCTCCATCTACCCATAATCATTTATTCTATTTCCCTTTCTTAACTAGATCTATATGTTCCCTCTAGTCCCTTACTCTATACCCAATCTCTGTGGTTCCAAGGATTGTAACTTGGTTATCATTAACTTAACAGCTAAAATCCATATACCATGTTTGTCTTTATGGGTTTGGGATACCTTACTCAGGTTGATTTTTTTTTTCTAGTTCCATCCATTTATCTGCAAATCACATGATTTCTTTGTTTAGGTTTTTTTTTTTTCTTTTAATGGCTGAGTCATTTTCCACTAGGTTGATTGCCACATTTTCCTTAACCATTCTTCTCTTAAGAAATATTTAGGTTGTTTCCAATTTCTGGCTATTATGAATAGAGCAGTGTCTTGTGGTAGGATGAAGCATCCTTTGGTTCTATGCACAAGAGTTGTATAGCTTGATCTTGAGGTAGATTAATTCCCATATTCCTGAGAAACTGCCACATTGATTTAAATAGTGGCTGTTCAAGTATTCATTCTCACCAGGAATGAATAAGTGTTCTCCTTTCTTCACATCCTCACTGGCATGAGCTGTCACTTGCTTTATTGACCTTAGCCATTATTATTATATAAAAACTAGCAATTCATGAACATGGGAGATCAATCTTCTGGTATCGTATTCATTGTCTTTCTTCAGATTCTTAGAGTTTTTATCATACAAGTCTTTCATTTGCTTGTTTAGAGTTACCCTAAGATATTTTAAATTTTTGGAGGATATTGTGAATGAATTGTTTTCTTTTTTTTCATTTTTCATTTGTATATAGAAAGGGTTTTTATTTGTGTGAGGTAATTTGGTATTCAGCCACTCTGCTGAAAGTGTTAAAATAAATCTGTTTCCTGGTGTAGTTTCTAGGGTCACTTATGTATACTATATCATCTTTAAGTGCAGATACTTTGATTTCTTCTCTTCCAATTTGTATCCCCTTGATCTCCTTTAGTTTTCTCATTGCTTTAGCCAGAACTTCAAATATTATATTAAATAGATATGAAGAGGGTGAGCAAGCTTGCCTGGTTCCTTATTTCAGTGGAATTATTTTAAGTTTCTCTCCAATTAAGTTGATCTTGGCTATGGGCTTTCTATAAATTGTCTTTATTATGTTAGATATGTCAATTATATCCCTAATCTCTCCAGGACTTTAATCCTGAAAGAGTATTGGAGTTTGTCAAAGACGTTTTATACATCTAATGAGATGATCATGTGGGCTTTTTCTTTGAGTTTATGTGGTGGATTACATGTATCGATATATAAATATATATGTGAGCCATCCCTGTATCTCTGAGATGAAGCCTACTTGATCATGGTGGATTGGCTTACTTTATTTTTTCATGTGTTCTTGGATTCAGTTTGCAAGAATTTTTGAGAATATTTGATATTGTTATGGCTGTTGTTGATTCGGATTTAAGGTGATGTCTAAGCATGTGGTTTTTGGAAGACTGTAATTCTTGCTTCTGATATCTGGTCTTGTCTTTGTTGGTTAGGTGTTTTCTTTCTTCTTTTCTGTTGCTCTCTCTGATTCCTAGCAGAGTGTGGTGGCTGTGTGTTGCCTGGTAGGAAATTCTTCTGGAATCCTGATAGGTGTGGCCACTGGCGTTCCAGGTAAAATGTGTTCCTGGGAATTGAGAACTGACAACATTCAGGAATATGGATGGATTAGGATAACAGACTGGAGTGTGGGGTTCCACATGAGGAAAGAGAGCAGAATCTTCTGTAGCTGAAGTTTTCATGTGTCTACCTGGCTCCTACAGCTGCTCAGACCCAAGTAAACACATAGAAACTTAAATTACTTATAAACTGTATGGCTGTGGCAGGCTTCTTGCTATCTAGTTTTTATATCTTAAATTAACCCATATCTACTAGTCTATAAATTGCCATGGGGCTTGAGGCTTACCAATACTTTTACATCTTGCTTCCTCTGTGCCTGGCTAGTGACTGGCAGCATCTCCTGACTCAGCCTTCCTGTTCCCAGCCTTCTCTTCTCTGCTTGTCCCACATATACTTCCTGCCTGGCTACTGGCCAATCAGCATTTTATTTATTAACCAATCAGAGCAACACATTCACAGCATATAGAGAGATATCCACAGCAGTCTTCCACCAGGATCTGCTTAGTCCCTAGGGTATGGAGAAAAGAATAAAGAGAGGCCACAGCTGGTGGTCTACTAAAGAGCAAGTGATAAAGATGATAAAGAGAAGAGACTGGGGCATTAAACTTAGGGGAGTGGAGGGAGAGGTGAAGATCTGCAGTTGCTTTCCTTGTCAGAGTGGTCTGTCGGTTCCTAAAGAGATCTTGCTGGGCTTTGGGGCTGGGATAAAGTAATGACTTTGGAGGAGGGAAATCTGCAGGGGAAGATCTGTGTGATGGACTGGAGATGGGAACAAGGAGGAAAGGGAGGCAGCAGCAGGTGGTTTGCTAGAGATCTGGCAATGAGACTGGGTGACTGGATTTGGAAGAGAGGACAGAGAGGTGAAGATCTACACTTAGCCTACCTACTTTCCCTGGCTGAAATGATTTAGTAATAACACATTAAACCAAGGTAGCATTGTTCTGTTATTAGGTATACAAACATACTATGTCTTAATAAGACATAAATGTAATAATGAAAGTTATGACTGTGATAACCTAATAGATACAATTAAATTTAACCTCCCCAATTCAACCTAGTTCTCTTTGATTTCAAGTGTGATATAACATATATGATAAGAAGGCAGCTGAACTTTTTACTGTGAAGACACAAGCTCAAACACTCTACCAGTATGTAGAAGAGGACTCTTTGAAAGTTGTGGTGTTTGAAATAACTGGATACAATCCAGGGAACCTTTTAAGCTAATCTTTCAGCTCATGAAAAGAGTTGTGTAGTAAACACATGTTCAGAAATCACACAGCTGATGGGCAAGCAGGTGAAATACTTCCATATATACTTTTATCTCCATGGGGAATAAAGATGTAGTTCATAGTCTGGGGAACCACCAAAATCCAAAGAATACACACAATGTCTTGATTCTGAAACTTCCTGCTACATAAAAACTGCTCCTACTACTTTGTCTGCTGAAAGATGACACCACATAATGCTCTAGCCATTTGCTTTGCTTACATGACAGAGAGCATAAACATATTTGATTTGCCCATTAGAGACACTGCTTTGCTGGGAATGAGTAAAACTGACTATGAACAACCACTTCTGTTTGTAACACGATATCAAATGCCATGCACCAGATCCTATCTCTCTCCTATGCAATCCTGCTTCAAGTCAAAGGAGAAAATGTTGTTAGTCTCCTCCTATCAGATGAAATCTACACCAATTCACTTATTAAACAATGGTTTTGTTTGTTTTTTTGTAACTGAAACAGAAAAAAACTTTGATTAGACAATTTCTTGTTTATTTCCCCACTATTCAAAGTTACTATTGATACTTTGTTTTTGTTAGTATACAACTCACTAAGGATCATACTAGAGAGTGGAAAGAAAAGAAAAAAAAATAGTAACAATCTCTGATTAATAAAATATGTTCTCTTTTGATTATGAAACTTGAACAGGAAGTTTACAGTAGACAAAACAAATTGAAAACCTTGCAAAGGTAGACAAAGCACACCACATCTGACAACCCCCATATCCAAAATCTGACAAGTCTTTCAATGTGTAAAATTCTGCACAATGAACATATGTGATATAAGAAAGAAATGAAAATACTGTACAAAATTTCCTTTAGACTATGGGTATTATTTGTATATGAAACATGAATAAGTTAGTATTTAGATGTGTCCCATCTCCCAGAAATCTCATTGTGTACATGTAAATAGCCCATCACCTGATAAAATTTGAAATCTGAAACATGCAGTCTCAAACTTTTAAGGGATGCTCTACCTCTAGCAGTTGTACAACTGAATAAAGGTTCAGCATCTTACAAGTGATTTTTCTGTGTCAGTAACTGGGTGTAAATTTAGTCTTTGGGGAATGATTTTCACTGCATTTCACACTCTTTTGGAAGCCTTTTAATTTGGAAAGCAGCGTGTACCACATAGCAATGTCTTCTTGGTTTCTGTCACAGTGTTGGTGGCATTTGTTGTTCATCACTCTGAATGATTTGGAAGCAGCATTGTGTGACTGATCCCTCAGTTGCTGTCCCTAGATAGGGCATTGTCTTAGGTTCAGTTTTGATCATTGTTAACAGATCAGTAATAGTGAATGGCTTATGTGTATTTCTGAAGTGTACAAAAGCATTACCAAGAAAGTAATATGTGCAGACTCTTAAGCACACATGGGAATCTGTGCAGCGTGCTTTCAGTATTTGTAATCGCAAAGTTTGCTAAATGTTTTCTATGGAGACTGGAGACTCCAAGGTTAAGACTGACCTTCTAGGCTGCATTTCTTGCTTTTTAGAAGACTTGACTCCAGTTTCTAACACCAGTGTCAGGTGGCTTGCAAACACTTGTAATTTCAGCTCTAAG
This sequence comes from Onychomys torridus, assembly GCF_903995425.1. Classification (NCBI taxonomy): domain Eukaryota; kingdom Metazoa; phylum Chordata; class Mammalia; order Rodentia; family Cricetidae; genus Onychomys; species Onychomys torridus. The sequence goes on along the minus strand of NC_050444.1, from coordinate 37,342,862 downwards.
AGATCCAATGCCCTCTTCTGGCCCTGTGGGCAGTTACACACATGTGACATGCACATGCACATTCACACACACACACACACACACACACACACACACAAAATGGACCTTACTAATGAAGTTTCTTTTTCTAGCATACAAAGAAGAGAAATATATTAGAATTCAAATTTGTGGTCTACAAATTCCACAAACCTTAACCTTTAGTGAGAAACATTTATTTTACTAATACTGTTTCCCCCCAAAAAATCTGGATTTGGTTTTACAGAATGAAAACAAGTAAACAAGATAATAAAGTATTTCATAATTTCATAATAGGAGCATGGCTATGCAAACCAAATTCCTAGTGGTGTGGCATGGTGTGGTGGTCAGATGAGTAAGATTTCAGGTATTAAGCTTTTATTTCTGTGGAAACACAGCACATTTAGCCATCCATTCACTGTGTTTTTTCCTTGTAGCATCTGAGTAAACAAAAATACTTAGACTTGCGTTTCTGACTGAATATTCCAAAGGTATTGCTTACAAACGGCTGCTGCTCATGAAACTCAGCTCTAGGTTTTTCAAAATGTTGTATTTTTATTATCTTGATAGAAATGAGTCCTCCCTTGAAATTATTGCTGATGACTTAGCTGCTTTTTATTTCATGTGTCCACTTCTTAAAGTATAGCACAAAGACATCTGGCACTTCTCATATTTTTTCTACTTTGTATTTTGAAATAATAACCAGCTATATAATGGAATAATTTGGAGTGAAATTTCTCTTGGGAGATAATGGCATTGTCTGCTGATTTCTTTAATAAGCAAGCCTGTTTTCAAGTCTGACCTAAGTGCAGATCATCTATTTGGAAGACCACCTATTGAATGACTTCATGGGAGACTCTTCTTTGATATGAGTATTTAAGGACTTTGTAGTTTGCCGTTTTAAATAGCTGTGGAACTCAAATGAACAGGATGAAAGAGGTTTGCAACTGTGCGGACTGTGATATCCAAGCATCCACTGCCTTCTGGGGAGGCTACAGTATCTACACCCCATAATCTACAATATAAGAAACAGCCACTCACTCCATTGTTTAAAACTCAGAGCTTAAGATTGTTGATTTTGTTCATAATTAGTAGTGTTTTCCATTAAGCTGTTATGATCTATGATGACCATGCAGTCATCTCTTCCATTTTGACATTTCCAAATATTTTTTAATATCTCCTAAAACGAAGTTCGAATGTGCTTTTATCAGCCTTTGAATTTAAATAAGACCCTAGTTAACTCTTAATCATATTTCTAATGAAAAACACATTAAAATGAAATTGATTGACAGCTAACCTGAAGAACATTACTCAAAGTCCATGTGGATTTGGAATAGAAACCATCTCTTTAATGGTTCTGTTTCTGCTTAGTCTATTATACATCAATGTGAATGTGGTCGGTGGGGCAGTTATTCTCTCCTTGTGCAACACAAGCTATTCTTCATGAGTATTAGGTTTGAAGTGCTGGAAACATAAACCAGCATGCTCACTGGGCTGCTTTTGCTCAATTGTGACATTATTGTAAGATTTGCCAACATGGACAAAAAAAGTTCAGTAATCACAGGATAATTGAGAATGTTTGTCTGGTTCCCAGCTATCTAGGTTAAATCTCAGGAAGTCTGTGAGACTACATCTGTATCAAGACATTTTCCTCCCTGAACAGTCCTTAACTTCCAGCCAGACCATATTCTGAATCAGGAGAAGCCTAATTATCTGCTGGGTCTAAATGGCTAGGTTGGGCCAGGTCCCAGATTGTAAATTTGCTTTGAGGAACCCTAGAATTCATTTTGAGAGTTGGAATGCAATCGAATGGTAGCACAGCTCTTACCTGTGCCTCCATATGTCCTCTGATAGTGGAAGAACTCCATCTGGTGCCTTCTGAAGAAGTGCCCCGCAAAGACCCATGAATGAAGGCATGCTTTCTGTCTTGTGGTGTTATTGAGATTCCTTGAAAATTTAAGGCATAGAGTTCAGTGGTAGGACTCCCAGTCATCAGGGGCTTCTCTCAAGGAGCATATTAGGACCCCAGCCACCTGCTTCACCTTGCCTTCACTTCCTAGACGTAAGATGAATGCTTTTATCCTGCATTGCTGTCCCACTGTACTACCACAGGATAATGGCAATGGGACCAACCAATCACAGATCACTTCCAAACTGTGAACTAAAACACACCCCCTCTTTTCTTTTTTATGAGCTGATTATCTCAGGCATTGGTGAGTAGTAGTGACTGATCTCAACACATGACCCTGAACATGCTCCATATGCTTCCAGTCTCTGTACTAGGAAAGTCGTCTGCAAATTAAAAGGGGAGATACTGTGATGGGTGAGGAATTCTGTGGACCTCTGCAGTCCATCATGTCAAGATATTGCCTCTAGTCTCTGTATTAGGCACAGGGCATACATTAGTGTGTAGCGGATGGAACAAGTGTGATCATACCCCTTGTATTGCTTATCCTTCATTGTCTCAACTCTGGATCATGACCAGGTATGGGGTCAGTAACTGAGTGAAAGGATTGAAAAAATGACAGCATTAAATGTTCTCTGAATGCACAACAACCACAAATGAATTCAGAATCAAATGCATAAGGAATCTAAGACAGGACCCATCAGTGTTCCATTGTGTGACTTATTGTAACCTTGGTTGCACACACCACACAGGCACTTAGCCCCAGTTATGTCTTTAGAACAAGCAACAGAATCCATGTTTCTGGACACACACAAAAGATGTTACTGCAGCTGTACTGTCACGCCACACTGTGTAATCATCAAGGGCAGAGATACTTAGATTGTATTATATTAGAATATTTGATTTTTAAAATTGTTGTTTGATTTGCTAACTTGAGTATTATTTTTAAATTGTCAAATGATTTTGGCTTGGGAACAGAACAAAATTTCCAACAATTTCTGGAAGGGACTTAAACATATACTGCCATTTAATATTATGTATTTATAGAAATTGGCATTCATAGAACTGATACTTATAAAATCAAAATATTAATCAACTCTTAAAAACATTCAAGATTTTCTATCTGCAGTATCAATATTGAGCTTATCTGATTCTTTATATAAAAATACATAAGTACATCCACTGTGTTGCAATTTAAATTTGCTTTCGTGTGTGTGTGTGTGTGTGTGTGTGTGTGTGTGCACGCGCACACTCGCCCCACCATGTGCATGTGTGTGGGTCAAAGTTCCCACCATATTTTTGGAGACAAAATCTTTTTCCAAACCTGGGGCTTGCTCTTTGGCTACACTGGGAGACCAACAAGGCCCAGGAATCTGCTTGTCTTTGCATAACATTCTGTGTAGGATGACACACATACATTAACACCCAACTTTTACATTTGGTCTTAAATAGCTGAACTCAACTACCCACACTTTTGCAAAAACAACTATCCATCAAGCCACTTCTTAAGTCCCTGCCTTATCTTTAATAAAGGTAAAACTGTATATATGCCAAAGAACTTTTAAAAATAATTACTTGGTGATTATGGTCAGCAAACAGTTGATTTATATGCTGATTTTGATACTTACATGCTGAGTGTTACATAAAAATATATGTGGTGAGGCCAGGCACAGTGGCTCCCACTTTTAATTCCAGTACTCAGTAAGCAGAAGGTAGGCAAATCTCTGAGTTCCAGTCATGCCTGGTCTACCTAGTGAGTTCCAGGCCAGCCAAGGTTACACAGGGAAATCTTGTTTCAGAACTCCCCCATCCAACAGTAAAACAAACAAACAAACAACCCAAAACCTTTTTTCTTGGGTGAAGAGGGTTCCCAAATAGAAATTTAAAAAACCCAAAGATAATGGCTTTCCTCTGTGGAGCCAAAGGAACCCAGCCTAAACTCAAGAGCATGTTTAGATTAATTGTGAGGCTAGGCAAAAACAGTCATCCTTATTTCAATATTCTTTTAGGATTTTTCTACCCATTGCTTATGTGAAATATAAACCAGTCACACTTCTTAGCTGAGACCACTGGGCAAGGAAAAATAAATATTAACAGAGCTTCCAAGGACATTGGTGCTGTAGCATAGAATGCACTGGAATGCTATAGGAGCACTGTGTCAAATGAAGACCTCTGTGAAATTCCACAGATGTACATCCTGCCTCCAGACCAAAGGTGGGGCATAGCCACTGAGCATGCCTTCAGGCAAGGGTTCTCATTCCAACTCTTCACACACTGCAGCTCTGGGCAACCTCTCCTTTGCAGTTCTTTTTTTGACATTGATTTATTTACTTCAGAATATCCTAAAGTTGAGCCTCATACGTCTATATTCTCTGGAAAAAATCATGGTCCTTGATTCAATTGTTCCATTTGATTTGTGGACTAAAAATAAAAGAAGACCATAAGGACTTCATTAAGATTCTCCCTCTCTCTCTTTCTCTCTGTCTTTGTCTCTGTCTCTGTCTCTGTCTCTCTTTCTCTCTCCCAACCCCTCTCCTCTCCCCCCCTATATTTATGGATTAGGAAAGTCTTCTAATTTGGTGGAGTTTGGCTGCTCTAAATTTGCCTTCATGCCTGCCCCTCACCCCTATTTGTCTCTCTAATCTCTATTTTGTTGTGTGTACAGCCAGCCTGGCCAGATGTTGCCAATTACCCTGCAGTACTTTCATATAAGTGAACACTATGCAGATGTTACCTGTTCATCTTAGAACAAATGAAAATTGCAGAACCATGGATGTAAATAAATTCCAGTGACACATTAGCAAATCTTTCAAAATGATTATTTAAATATAAAAACATGAAAGAGAACAATGTGACTAAAGTCAGCACTGATACATAGAAATTTTAAGTTGACAGACAGGCAAACTCAAACTATATGAGAATAAACTAAGGATTAACTAACACAGATTTGTAGGTACTAGTGTTCTCAGAGAAAAATATTTATTTATTTATTTATTTATTTATTTATTTATTTATTTATTTATTTATTTATTTTTTTGTGTTGGCTTTATTTTTTTTATTTTTATAGTTAATTTAATTTTACATATCAGCAATGGCTTCCCCTATCCTCCCTCCTTCCGCCCCCTCTCCTCCCAATCCACACCCCATTCCCACCTCCTCCAAGGCAAGGACTCCCCTGGAGATTCAGCTCAGCCTGGCAGGTCCAGTCCCCTTCTCCCTTTACTTAGGATGAGCAAAGTGTCCCAGCGCAGGCCCTAGGTTCCAAAAAGCTAGAGAAAAATATTTTTAGATGTGAAAAAAATAGTCCCTTGGGGTGTTATCTGTATGAATACTGCAGGTAAAATACATCAGTGATCACTGACCTCTAAAGCAATGCTTAAGACAACAATGAGGAATATAAGGATTAAAGTTCCTGAGTTCCAGTCGGCAAAGCATTTTCTCTAGCTGAAAGCCTCAGGTCCCGTTTGGGTCTTGTTGGTCACTAAAGTACAGAATACAGATAACAGAGACGCACTCACAGCACTGAGAAACCCATTCAAGCACAAGCCCTCTGAGGCCTGTGTCATGAGAGTTTAGACCCTCAGGGTTCCAGATGCACCAAGGCTCTTACCTTGGTTTAGCCACACTTTTCCCTTCTTTTCCAACTGGTTTCTGAGCTCAGTATTTCTTAGTCTGTTGTCTTGTTTCTTGGTGATAGAGAATTAAGATTAAACAAGTTAGGTAGTAGAAAAAGAAAAACATCTGAAAAATAATAAAATGATAATCTGGGAAGTTTTTCACTAGACACCAACAAACAACTCACCCTCTTTCACCATTTATTCTTGTTATTCCTAATGATTTGGAATTTTTACAAGTAAAACTCTCTGGAAATAGAGACGTTAGAAAGAAGCCATGACAGTTATTGATTTGGGGTTTTGATAAGTATAAAGAGCCAATCAAATAACTAAAAGTAGAGTGAATCCTTTAAATAAATAGTGAAATAGTGCTGTAACAGCTGAATTTTGATAAGATATTTAAAAATATTAATTTAGTACCTTACCATGCATATGGATAGATATTAATTCAAAACCTAAGGTGATCATTAAAGCTATAAAACTGTCTAGAATTAGAAAAAATAACTAATGAATTTGAAAATATATGTTAGTTATGATACTCAAAGATAAAAGTGAACCGTTGCCAAGTCAGGCTTTAATATTTTGCCCAAACTTGTAATTGAGAAAATGAAAAGTCAAGATAAATGAACACCACTCTTACATCTGAGGAATAAGAAGGTAAAAATTGCAACAGCTGGATATTTCAACAGCCATTTCATTAAAGAAGAACCAAGAGAAGTTGCTTTGCATAGGAAAATGCAAATTAAATCTCACTTGAAACATGGAAAACACTGTATGTTGGTGAGGGCACAGGTAGAGAGCATACATGATCTCTCACTGTCACAACATTTGGAATCACTTTGCCAGTTGCTTCTACCTGCACTTCATGGTTCAACATAGCTGTACCTCTCCTAATTGCTTGCCCAAGAGAAAAGATTAGAAATAAGTGGACACTAAAACATATACACAGATGTTTCTTACAGTATTAGTTATAATTTCTCAAATCTGGAAGCATTCATGTTATCTATCAACTAATGAACAAATGTACAACATATGGTTTATTCATATGAGGCAATGTTATTAGTAATAAGTAATGAAATAATGATTATATGAGAAACATAGATGAGTCTCAAAGAGAAAACACCAAGGGAAAGCAGCCACTCCTAAAACATACCCCATGCATTTTCTTGTACAGAAAGCACAGCAGCAGTTACCTAAGGCTGGTGAGGAATGCAAGGCTGACTGAATAGGCCCAAGAGAAGTCTTGGGGTGATGAAAACATTCTCAACTTGTATCTGGTAGTAGTTGTCCACCTGTGTAAACTTAGTAAGAACCACCAACTGTTCTGTTCACAGCTTCAAGATGAATAACTTATAGCTTAATTAACATTATTTTTTAAGTTTATACAAGGCAATTATCTTATAAACATAGCTGGTTTTGTTTTATAGTCTTAAGTAATAATCAGGAACCAGCAGGATTTCTCGGTGACTAAATGATTCTCCTGCCAAGTCTGAAGTCCTGAATTTGATCCCTGGGACAGACATGGTAGAAAGAGAGAATCAACTCTCTTTGTTGTCCCCATGACCTAGACACACACCCATGAACACCTCCCCCCGACACACACATACACAAGAAGTAAATTTAAAAAAATCTAACAACAAACACTGACAACTGTTAGATTATGTTTAAAGAAATGATGAGTCTTCCATTTCTTTCACTTTGTTTTTGTACTTCAGCATTTTACTGATGATGACCCAGATTTTAACTTTCACTTCTCACAAGATCAGTTATGTAGATGAAAACACTGTGTATAGAAATCCGAGGTAATTAGCACCAAATACCCGATTCTAGATCACGTGCTTCTCATATTATTGACTCTATAAAACATTGAGTTTATTACAGCAGTTACTTAAACTTTCCAGGAAACAAAAATTTTGCATGTCTTAGGACATATCACTCCATGTAACATAGTGCTTTGCAAATGCACATAGCCAGACACAGGAGAGTTCTCAATGAGTGCAGGTCAGCTCACTTTTACTTTACCTGTCTTTACATAAATGTGTGCCAATTGAATTAATTCCTGGTTATTTCACTCATGATATGGGGAAAGACATTTTCTTCTGAAAACAAAAACATCTGAATGAAAGAAAATTCTTCACTTCATTCATGTTTGCTTCACCTTCTTAATACCATTTAATAGGTTGCTAATTAGGATCTTTTGAGTACCCACACTGTAATGAGCATAATGTTGCTACTATTTTTTGCATTTTTTCAGAGTTTCATACCTGTATATAATGTATTTTGATTAAATCCACCCACCATTCTCTCCCTATTCTTCTCATGTTGCTGGAGTTATCTCCAGTCCATCCCAGGCCCACAGCCACTCAGACCCAAATAAACACACAGATGCTTATATTACTTAAACTGTTTGGCTTAATGGCTCAGGCTTCTTGCTATCTAGTTTTTATATCTTAAATTAACCCATTTCTAATCATCTATAAGTTGCTGTGTGGCTTGTGGCTTACTGTTACTTTCACATCATGCTTTCTCTGTCTCTGGCTGGTGACTCCTGACTCAGCCTTCCTGTTCCCAGAATTCTCTTCTCTGCTTATCCTGCCTATACTATATTTCCTGCCCGGCTACTAGCCAATCAGCATTTTATTTATCAGTCAATCAGAGCAACACATTCACAGCATCCCCAGCACTCCCAAAACTTTCTTCTCCCAAATTAGTGTGCTCTTTAAAAAAAAAAAAAAAAAACAGAAAACATTGAGTATGCTTAATACCTCTTGTGTCTTATATGTTAGTGTGTACAGGGCCCTCTACTGGAGCATGGCTAGCCTCTCAGGTACCTCATGCTTTTTTTGTTTTTTTTTCAAGACAGGGTTTCTCTGTGTAGTGTTTGGAGCCTGTCATGGAACTCACACTATAGACCAGGCTGGCCTTGAACTCACAGAAATTCATCTGCCTCTGCCTCCTGAATGCTGGGATTAAAGGCATGTGCCACCACCACCCAATGTCACATGCTTTTGAGGCATAAAGTGACAACTTCTGTGATTATTATAAAGGAACAAGAAACATAAATCCCACTTTTAATTTTTTAATTTATTTTTATGGAAAGATGTTTTACCTTCATGTATGTCTGCACTTCCTGAATGCAGTGCCCTGGGAGGCCTAGAGAGGGTATTAGAGATGGTTATGAACCACCATGTAGGTGTGGGTTTGAACCCTGGACTTCTGGAAGAGCAGTCAGTGCTCTTAACCACTGAGCCATCTCTCTAGACCCCAAACTCCAGCTTTAGAAGTAACATACTAAAAATATAGACTCAGGTCAGGAAAAAAAATGTTTTTTCTCTCTTCATATACCACATTCTCTTTGTTTCTGCCTTAGTCTATTGAAATGTCAAAGCAGGTAAGAGGAAATAGAGACAGGTATTAGGTAATGCTAGATAATAAGGAATACAATTTGCTTTCATTTTAAGAACTTTCTTTTTCATTTAATTGTCTTCATTTATTAATACAAGATGATACATTTTCATATACCAGGCCCCTGTTTTGACAACCCTTTATCAAACGGCCCTTCTGTTCTCTTTCATTTGGTTTGTATTGGCCAAGCTTCACTTACATCCTGATCATCTCAATGCTCACAGAGCAAAAAGGCTTTCTGGAAGGAAGAGAGAGGCAGCATCTGTGATTCTGTGAAATGTGTATCATGATCTGCTCAGGAAGCACACTGGTGCCAAGATGACCTGCTCAAGAGGTCCACTGGTACCAGGAAAGATTTTGTCAGCATAGACTCTACAAAAGAGGCTGGTCATTCTTCTTGTGAAAAGTTTTCAGGTTTTGTGATACTACCAGGGGACAATGACAAGGATAGGATGATGAAGACAAAGGTATCTTGGGTGGGTATGTTCATATGTAAAAGCTGTGCTCTGAAGTAGGTACCCTTCCATGACTGGAAAATGTGGGCTGCACCAGACACTGTTGTTGTTTGTTTTGTTCTTGCTGTTTTTCTCTTTGGGGGCCCCACTACTCAGCTTCAAAATAAATACATGGAGGTGTACTATTACTTAAAAATGTCTGGCTTTAGCTTGGCTTATTTCTAGCCAGCTTTTCTTCACTTAAATTATCCTAGCTACTTCTGCCTCTGGGCTTTGACCTTTTACTTTTATGCATCTTTTTTTTTTCTTTCTTATTCCATGACTGGCTGAGTTGCTGAGTGGTTGACCCCAGGATCCTTCTCTCCTCTATTTTTCATTACTTCTTTGCTCCTCTCTTATGTTTTTCTTCTTCTATTTATTCTCTCTGCCTGCAAGTCCCTCCTATTCACCCCCCCATGCCTAGTTATTGACAATTCAGATCTTTATCAGAACAGTAAGGTGTTTCAGGCAGGCAAAGTAACATAGCTTCACAGAGTTAAACAAATGCAATGTAAAAGAATGCAACATATCTTTGCATCATTAAACAAATATTCCACAGCATAAACAAATGTAACACATCTTCAACTAATATCTCACAACACACTGTATTTATGAAGAAGCTAAACATTGTTTGGTCTGTATAGGAGGTTTTTCATATTATCAATTTTAGTGATTCCATAACTGTGTTTAAAACCATGCAAGATTCTGTTGCAACATAAAATGTAGTGCTTAAGAGAAAAATACTGAGGCTAAATGATGAGTGCCTTTGTGGATAATTAATTTGCTTTTGATTGTGGTTTTCAATAGTAACTTACAAGTTAAGTTCAAACAACATTGCTGAGCTCACCACTGAAATTATATTTTCATCATGTAGTTAGAAATCTATATGTATTAAATAAGCAGTGAGCAAGTACTTATATTAACTGTTAAGAATGACTTGACTTGCAGTTCAATATTTCTGATGAGGCTGTGATAGTTCAGTTCACTTGTCAACTGAATGAGAACTAGAACCTTGGAAGACAGGTGTCCAGGTGCCCCTCTAGGCCTGTGAGGAATTATCTTGATTAGGATAATTGAAGTAAGAAGACCTAACCACTGTGGGTGACACCATTCCCTGGGCTAGGATCCTGGAGTCTATAAAATGGAGAAAGCATGCTGAGCACAAGCAACCCAACTTTCTCTACCCTAGCTTCAAAATCATTATGGAAAATACCTTGAACTACAAGCCAAAATTAAGCTTTCTGTCTTGAATTTCTTTTTTCGGCATATTTCATCACAGCAATGGATTTAACTAAGACAGAGTCATGTTTAAATATCTTAGATGAGATTACTGTATCTTCAAATTCTACAATGCTCCAAAAGAGAACATGTATATATTCTAAAATACTTCTATAGAGCAGGGACCAGAGCCTTCCAAGTTTCCATGGCTTATCCATGCTATTTCTTTCCAGCTTTTCACTCAATCAAATTAATTCATGTTTATTCTAAACTTATTAGAAATTGCATTAAGCAAATTAAAACCTTATCCTACAATTCCTAAGCTAAATTGGCCAACCTGTTGCATTATCCTTCTGAGTTTACAAGTCAACTAGCAAGATGCTGCTGTTTATTTACTTGTCCTGCAAAATCCCAGAGTTCTCCACAATTTAAAGAGGCAAGTTTAAATACGGTTTAAAGAAAAACAAAATGAAGTCCCAGGAAATACATTCCCAGACTTTCACTACTGGATTGAACCATGCCTTCAGTTCTTAGGATATAGAATGCATCAGGGATTGAGGTTTATAACTTCAAGAGAAAAGATAAGAAAAGAAAAAGATAGTCTTGCAGTTTTATGGAATTTATCTCAAGGAAAACACTGTGATTTTATTTTCAAAATTGCCTACTGTATGTTATAGAAGATTCTATGGCACAAGAAAAGATGTAATTATTAGGATCAAGTTTTGGAATTATTTCTATTCTTCTTTGAAGACATAATACTTTTATTAATTCCTTGAGAATTTCATACAAAATATTTTGATCATATTCACTCCTATATTCTCCCCCACCTCCTTCTAGACCACCCTTACATCTCCTCCCTCTCCTAATTTAGTCTCCTCTTTCTTTTCTTCTTATTTTCTATTTTTCTACATTTTTTTACTTTTTTGTGTGAGTGTTTTATCTTTACATGTGTATGCTCATCACATGTGTGTAGTGTACTTGGAGGGCGAAAGAGAAAGTTGGATGCCCTGGGACTGAAATTAGAGAGAGTTGTGAGCCACCATGTCTGTGTTGGGAGTTGGGATTGAATTTAGGTCCTCCGGAAGAACAGCCAGTGCACTTCACCACTGATCCATCTGTCTATCCTGTCTTTTCTTTCTTTCTTTTTAAAAATGTATTTATTTATATTTTATTGAGGATAGACTTTTTGCCATACAGTATATTCTCATTACTGCTCCCTCTCCCCCAGCTCTTCCCATGTCCTCTCCATTTCCCCACCCACCCAACTCCATACACCGTCTCTCTCCTGTTAGAATACAGACAGGTGTCTAAAATAATGATAATAAGATCAAATAAGATCAAGTAAAAACAAATAAATCATAGCACAAATATTCAAACAAACAGAAAAAAAGGGCCAGAGAAAAAGCACAAGAAACACATACAGAAGCTGAACACACACACACACACACACACACACACACACACACACACACCAATAAAACAAAATTTTGAACTATAATATATAAGCAAATTGTCTATGGGGGCAGGAAGGACTGTACAAAGATTGTGAGGTAAAACAACACCATTTAAACTCAAAACCATTGAGTTTGTTTTGTATTGGCCATCTATGCCTTGCCCTTTCACGTGGTTTGTATACCTAATGAGCCTCTATGGGAGAAAACTAATTTTTCCTTTGTAAGTGATAGCTTCATGGTTAGGGATGGGGGCTTGTGTCCATTTCCCCTCTCAGTTTTGGGACTGCATCTGACTCAGACCTGTGCCTACCCTGTGTGTGATGCCACAAATGTTCCTATGTGGGCCAGTCTTGTTTGGAACCAGAAGACACTGTTTCCTTGGTGTCATTGATTCCACTGGCTCTTACAATCTTACCACCTCCTCATCCCAGAGTTCTCTGATCCCTGATGGGAGGGATTTGATGTTTTAAAGTCTATCATTCTGTGCACATTGTCCAGCTGTGGGTCTCTACATTTGTTCTCTGATGATAACAGAGCAAGGCACTGATCTATGAGTACAGCAGAATGTGGTTACAAGTCATTTTATTGCTACTTTCCTTTAGTATTCCCTAACCCCCTGCTTTTATCATCTTTCCACCCCCTCCTCTGCAATGGCCCTTGAGTGCTGGGAGGGCAGTGTGGATGGATATCCTATTTGTGTCTGAGCTCTCCATTGCCACTTGTTCACTGCACTTTGCTCAATCGTGAGTTTCTGGCACTAATCTAAGTATATAAAGATATGAATTTCAAGGGCAGTTTGATACTATATGCATTCAGCAGAATGATAGAAGTCAGTCCACCTCTGGATTGTGAGCTCTTCAAGCATGTGCTCTTGGCCATGTTTAAGGTACTTGGCACACATTTCCTCCTGTGGAATAGACCTTAAATCAAATAAGACAGTGACGATAACTCCATGACATCACACCGCCATTGCACCCATCATGCATCATAGCTTGCCAGGTTGATTGTTACTGCAGTTCACTGGGTTAACAGCTGGGTAAGACTGTTAACTTTTGTCCCTCACCTTCCTACACAGCACCTTCCAATATATGGAATGCAGCCATCAGGAAAGAAGCCTTTCTGGTCAGTGGCAGCTTCATATCTCCACATCCTGTGACCAACATATATGGTGTCTTAAATCATCAAGCATTTGTGGGCAACACAAATCAGTGGCAATAGGATGTATTGTTTTGGGAATCTCCAGGAAACCCCTCGCCAATAACTCTAGGGACTGAACTCTGTGCTTTATAACATGCTGTCAACTGACAACAAAATATTTTGGCAAGTATACTCAACATTAGACTCTGATGGTCTTGAATCTAAGAGAAGCTGGTAATTGCTTTGCAAATGCTGAAGATAAAAATGACATTTTAAGAGTCCGAGGTTTTAATCTTTTGGTTGATTACATATGTTGCACAGAGGTAGACTTTTTAAGAATTATGGGGATTGAATTTTGTAATTTTGCCAGGAACACATTCATGCACATAAATTGAAAGAATTGAATTGATAGGAATTTGTGAGGTATTTTAGGAGAGAATAAAATGAAGGTATGTGGTGTCTGTTTTCTTCAGGGCATACTACTTCATCTAGTGAACACTTTAAAAACTTGTTTTATAGCCTTTCTTGCTCATCTTCTTGAGAGATAAAATCTAGATGATTCCTTAAACTCATGAATTCACAGAGGGCACTATGTCTTCCTGGGTGTTGCCCAGATATCATACATGATAAAAGAGAAAGAGGGAGCAGCGATAGACATTGGAAATGGAATTCCAGCATTTTGCATATGTGTCATTTCAATTGAGATGAATTAGATTATAGAATAGGAAGAAAGAAAATAAATTCATGAATTGCATAATAGAATGTTTTATATGCACATTACCCAAGCAATGTAAGTCAACAGGGTCTTCTCCTCATCTTGGTTAACCTATGACCCAGGAAGACAAAGCCTCAACCTGATAATTCTTCTCCAATAGTAGGAAGCATGGCGGCAGCAAATCTTTACCTAGTTCTTAAAAGTTTTTCATGCAAGATATGGCTCAATCTTGTGCTTGACTACACAAGATTTGATTTCTGCATCTCTCTCTCTCTCTCTCTCTCTCTCTCTCTCACTCACACACACACACACACACACACACACACACACACACATGAAGGATGTGGGAGGACAGGAATAGAAAGGAGAAAGGAAGCAAGCTAGGAAGGAAAGAAAGAAGGAAGGAAAAAAGGAAGAAAAGGAGGAAGAAAAGTTCATATGGATGTCGGATGACTACTGTGCTGGCTAAAGTCATCCGAAAACAGAGAACCCCAATAGAGAAAATTCCTCCATAAGATCTGGCTGTAAGACATTTTCTTAATTAGTGATTGATTAGACAGGGCTCATCAAACTGTGAGTGGGTCACCCCTGTTCCTGGATTCTGTATGAAAGCAGGCTGAGCAAGCCATAAAGTAAGTCACTACACAGCACCCCTGCATGGCCTCTGCATCAGCTCCTGCATCCAGGTTCCTGCCCTGCTTGAGTTCCTGTCCTGACTTCCTTCAGTGATGGACTGCTACCTGAAAATGTATGAGGAATAAACCCTTTCTTCCCAAGTTGCTTTTGGTCATGGTGTTTCATCACATCAATAGAAACCCTCTCCGAGACAGCCATGCTTAACTCTGAAGAATCTGAGGGTGAAATATTCTACTTTGTGCTCAAATGCCAGAAACAAGTGAGTCATTGGTGACTCTGACAGAGTTGCACTGCATAGTCCAGGCAAGATCTGGAGAGCTAATTGATCACATGTCAGTCAAGTTTTACTCTAGTGATCTGAGCTTCAAGTGAGGTGGTGGAGTGCTTGCTGCTGCCCTGTTTCTCTCTTGTCTTGCAATCAGCAACTGTGGTAATTTTCTTTTTAAAATATTTTTTATTATATATACAGAATTCTGCCTGCATGTATTCCTGAACACAAGAAGAGGGCACCAGATTTCATTTTTATAGATGGCTGTGAGCCACCATGTGGTTACTGGGAATTGAACCCTGGACCTCTGCCAGTGCCCTTAACCTCTGAGCCATCTCTGCAGCCCAACTGTGGTGATTTTCAATAGGGAAAGGAGCTGTTTGTTAAATAAAATGATCTTTCCCTAATTTCTCAAAAACTGCCATAAAACAGGTACAAGGCATAAATATGAGTAGGCACAAGAAAACCATCGAACCCTTCGTTTTCCACAGATAACCCTTCTGAAATGCAGATCACTCTGTGGTGGGGCAAGCTGTGGCCAGGTCATGATCCTTAAAACAAACTAAGATTTATGTAATATACTGGATGAGTTTAATAACTGTTACACCTTTAGGTAACATATAGGAAGCATGGCTCCATAGCCGCTCACCTAGCACACCTCTTCTGCTTCATGAAAACATGGTCACAGATGACACGTGATAACAAAAAATGGGCATTTTATCAACACCTAAGCATTCAATGATTTTCTCTGCCTTCTTGGTAGTATGAATGTGATTTTGTGCAAAAATCTATGCACAAAGGGTAGCCTACACTACATGGGGTTGATGTAAGAACACAGTAGGGAACTGGTAAGATATCTCAGCAGTGAAGAGTTTGCCCCAGATGTCTGTGAACCGATTTTATTCAAATCATGGAACCCACATAAAGGTGAAAGAACAGGCTTAATTCCTCAAATTGGCCCTCTGACTTCCACGAACACCAGTGTGTGTGTGTGTGTGTGTGTGTGTGTGTGTGTGTGTGTGTGTGCTCACACACGAACACAGAAATGCACCACTGTACACAGATAGAGAGACACAAATAACAATTATAATAAATATGTTTAAACCACAATATGTCTTTCAACAAAAATGTGAGCTTAAATGGAAAATTATCTTATTTTCTGAAATATTTTCTTGACTGAAGCAAAATATAGCATTTGAATTTGAATTATCTCTGAAAGAAAAGACAAATGGATACTCTAGCATAAGTCTGTTAACATAATTATCAAAGTTAAATTACGTCTGTTAACGTAATTTTCAAAGTATGTGTTCTCTTTCTAATGGCTAGTATATTAGTCAGGGTTCTCTAAAGGAATGGAACTGATAGAATGAACATTATATAAATACATGTATTTATGTGTGTACAAACATATATATGTATGTGTGTATATGTGAATATAATTTAAGTCCCTTATGTTGAAATAAGAACAACTGTTAGTCTGAGAGTCTGAGAGTCTCACATGTGAGCTGGGTACCTCAGCAGTGACAATTTGGTACCAAAGCCTGAGAAGGTTCTTGGAAAGTTGCTGGTCCTTAGTCCATGATGGAAGCCTTGAAATGCTTGTTCTACTATCAGAAGGAAGCAAAAGCGGCGGCAGCAGCAGCAGCAGCGGCAGGGTGGATCACCTCATTGTAATAGAGGAGGCCAAGAGAGCAAAAGGTGGAAAATCTTCCTCTGCTGTGCCTGTTCATCTGGACTGCTTCCAGAAAGTGCCACCCTCATTTGGAGAAGGTCTTCCTGCATTACTAAAGGCAATCCCTCAGTTGACTCTTCCTCTTCAGGTAATTTTAATTTGTGGCAAGTTGACTTAGAAACCAAGTCACAGCCATCACTGGCAGGAAATTCAGTGTCAAAGTTCTTGCACTTTCTCACGGTCAAGATATCAGAGAACACCCCTACTTTCTGTGGTTAATTTTGTGTAGAAATAGGAGAGAAGACAACAGACCCAATATTTTAAGAACCTAAAATCCTGTCAAGAAGTTCAGTGAGAGTTGCGAGATGGTAAGTGGTGAATCAATGTTCTGTTTGTTCTGTTTTGTTTTTGAACACAAAGCCCTGTATCCTGACAAGGAAGCTCAACAGAACACGTGCTTTCTTTTGATTTGTTGTCAGAGGAGGCCTGGGTCTAAGATTTAAAATTTCCTAATATATATCTGGCTTTATAGTAGTTGGCAAAGCTATTTGCATGTGTACATGGGATTAATGGAGGGAAGTCTTAATTGAAAATTCTAGGAAATTGAACATAATAAAAACTATGAATCCTTCACAGCTCTTTGAAAAGTTAAATAGGTTCTGAAGTCAAAGTCTCCTTAGTCCTTAGTCCTAATCTCTCTGTGTTTGTGTAAACACAGATGTACACTCATATACATATGCACACACATGTGTACACAGACACACACACACACACACACACACACACACACACACACACACACACACACACCAGAGTACTAAATATCTTAAAGGGGAAGAGGACAAATCCTGAGGGTGCAGGTTATCAGCAGGAGATTCTGATTGGTGCTAAAAATGATGAAGAAGCTGCCGCGCGGAAAGCTTCTCCTGGAGGATGCCACAATTTTTAGTGGAGAAAACGTAAAACACAGGTGATGTGATTTTCCATCTTTGTTCCCACATTCTACACACACAGAAGCAGTCGGCCACTGAAGTCACTACTCGAACATCACAGCACAAACATTCTCTGATTTTCCTGGTCATTTTATTGATGGGGACTTTTGTTCTTTATGATTTAATGATACCATAAATTAAAGTGAAAAACTCAACTTTTTAAGATTACAAATACTTTTAAATGACCTTAACTTATCACAACAATAGGAACAAAATGGAGATGAGATACTCTCTTTAAGAAATCTTGTTAGGAGTCTGTTGGATCGCTGCACATTGTGAACAAAAATTCCCAGGAAGATGCTGGCTGCACTTGCAAGTGAACCACCTACAAGGCTGACTAACTCATCAGAGCTTCAGATGCTGCAGGTCCAAGCCTAATTACACATCATCTCAGACTATCTTTAGCCCCCTTAATAGCCATTTACAACCTTCCTCTATACCTGCCTGAACAGCTTTGTGACCATTAGGTAAACCATTTGGAATGTACAAAGAGATCACCAGATTTACAACTAACTAAAAGGCTAAAACTATTGTCAGATATCACTTGAGGCCTATAACATGTTTCCCCATTTGCTTAAATCCACCTATTTAATGTATTTGAAAAGTACCTTGATTTGTGACTTCCTTTGTTGTGTTATTATAAAGTTTTTCCAATTGTTTCCATGTTGGAACATGAAATTTGAAGTACCAAAATCTGTGTTCCTGAGACATGATTATTTATATTTGGCTTTAGAATAAATAATCTCTTATCCTCCCTCCCCCAGAAAGAATCTGTTAGATAGTGTATACCCAATGGAGTTGACATCCTGTGGGGAATATTATTTTAAGGTATGTTACTTTTATATGTTGCATTTGTTTAACTCTGTGCAGCTGTGTTATTGTGGATGTCTAAAACACCTGATGATCTCATAAAGAGTGGTGAGGCAGGAGAAAGGATAGGCAGGAATGTCAGGCAAAGAGAAAAAATAGAAGGAGAAATCTGGGAGGAGAAGAGGGAGCCAGAGAAGGAGAAGGACATCAGGTGCCAGCCACACAGCCACACAGCAAGCCAGGGAGTAAGAGTAAGATTTACAGAAGTAATAGAATGGGGAAAGTCTTGAGGCAAAAGGTAGATGGGATAATTTAAGTTAAGGAAAGCTGGCTAGAAGCTAAGCCAACCTAAGGCTGGGCATTCATAATTAAGAATAAGCCTCCGTGTGTGATTTATTTGGGAGCTAGGTGGTGCCCCCCCAAAAAAAAAAGAGAAACAAACAAACAACAACAACATCCTACTCCACAGATATTTGCTCAGCAATAATCACTGTTGCTCTATTCACAATGGCCAGGAAATGGGGGAAGAAAATGAAGTGTCCTTCAACTGATAAGAGGTTAATAAAACTGTGGTACATATGTACTATGGAATATTATTCAGATTTTAAAAAATAAAATCATAAACTTTGCAGGTGAATGGATGGAACTAGAAAAGATCATGTCCAGGGAGGTCACCCAGACCCAGAAATATAAGTGCAGGTTCTCTCATCTGAGGGTTCTAGTTCCAATTCTTCAGATGTGAGCACATATCCTGGTGTAACTGCAGCAACCAGGAAAGTAAAGGCAGACCAGTGTGAGGGTGGGTGTGTGCAGTAGAGATGGAAAAAGCTGGGTACAGGATCTGATGAGGGAAATGAAAGGCTCTAATCAGGTAGAAGAGAGGGAGATAAATATAGAAGAAAAAGGAAGAGGAGGAGAAGAAAGGAGGAGAAGAGAGGAGGAGAAGAGAGGAGGGCAAAACAAGAGTAAAGACATCAGTAAAACTGATAAGGAGTCATACTATAATGACCTACTTAAAAAACACCTATAATACACATAAGTGTGTGTGTGTGTGTGTATAATTTAAATGAAAATTTCTCATTTGGACTGACAATGCTCCCTCCAAGAACCAAAGATCATTTAACAAAAAATCTAACATCAGGCATGAGAAGCTCTCTTTTAGTTGTTAGTGAGGGTTGCCAAGAAACTCCTAAAATATTACA
Source organism: Onychomys torridus (assembly GCF_903995425.1). NCBI lineage: Eukaryota > Metazoa > Chordata > Mammalia > Rodentia > Cricetidae > Onychomys > Onychomys torridus. Next base: position 37,323,324 of record NC_050444.1, on the reverse strand, counting down.
GGCTATGTAGTTGGAGTTTTCCTGCCTGGCCCAGTCAGGACAAATCTCTCTTACCCACCAGTCCCACAGCTGCTCAGAACCAACCAAGAAAGCACACAGAAACTTATATTGCTTATAAACTGTATGGCCGTGGCAGACTGCTTGTTATCTACTTTTTCTATCTTAAATTAACCCATTTCTATTTATCTATACTTTGCCACATGGCTCGTGGCTTACCAGTACCTTACATCTTGTCATGGCAGCAGCTGGCAGTGTCTTTCTCCACCCAGCCTTCCACCTCCCAGAATTCTCTTCTCTCTTCTCCCTCCTATACTTCCTGCCTGGCCACTGGCCAATCAGAACTTTATTTACACAGAGCAATATCCACAGCAAGGCTATTGCTATTGCTCTTGGTTACTCCACAGAGGTGTGAAGTAAATCCCTATTGCTTATGACACAATGCACTTCAGATACAGTTCTCAGAGGTCCCTGAGCTGGACCTGACCTCAATGTCCCCTTCCTGAGGACTAGCATTTATGGTACCAGAAGGTGCCATGCAAACTTACATAGGAGGCAAGCAATCAACGGTCCTATCCAGCTATGATGCCTACGAGCTGTAACAAAGATCAGCATGGCACCGTTATCCTAAGGGTTCAGTAGTGACATGCAAACCTTGGTAGTAACCAACAGATCTCTGATTAGATCTAAGATCAACCGACAAGAAGGAAACTATGCCTGATATTAGATACCTAACTAACTACCCAGGGCTAATGAAGCCTTAGCTATGATCCTTCAACTGCCACTTTACTGAACCAGCATATTCCCTAACTATGTTCTAAATATTTATCTTTATGCTCAGAGATATGTGCAGTCTCATCTTTCACCAAGGAAACTTTTCTTTGTAGCAGATGGAAACTAATACTGAAAATCTCAACCAAACAAGCCCAGTCCCAGATAGAAATATTCTAAGAACCGGGGCATCAGGGAGTTTGCTATGAGATTGCATCTCCTAGTAATATCAGAAACTACACCCACAAAGTGTCACCAACATGACTACCTAAACATTAGCTGAACAAGGATGGTCCCAACAGATATGCCAAAGTGGATTGTGGGGAGGGATCATGAGGCCTTAACCTTACATGAAGAATGACAGACATCTAATGAACACTCAGAGTGGGAGATAGTCTGTCCCAAGGAAGAGCACACCCATTGGTTATCCAATACCAAATGATAAGCCCTGAAACATGCATACAAGTAACATCACACAGACTGAGCAGGTTACATTTATGTATTTAAGCACATATGTATACACACACACACACACACACACATATGAACAATTGATGTAAAAAGAAGATATGAATTTGAAAAAATAAACAAGGAAAGATACATGGAAGGGATTGGAGGGAAGAAAAGGAAGGGATAAGTGATGTAATTATAATTCCCCCAAATAGAAGCAATAATTAAAAAATAATCTGTAGGAGTATTCATTACATGTAGCTTTGCTGTGGATGATTGATTGATAAATAAAACACTGATTGGCCAGTAGCCAGGCAGGAAGTATAGGTGGGACTAGCAGAGAGAAGAATTGAGAGAACAGGAAGGTGGAGAGGAGGAGATGCCAGCCTGCCATCCAGGGAGCATCATGTAGATATAGCAGGTAAAGCCACGGAACACGTGGTGACATATAGGTTAACAGAAATGGGCTGAGTATAAGAGTAAGAGCTAGACAATGGTAGGCCTGAGCTAATGGCTGAGCAATTTAAATAACATAAGCTTCTGTATGTTTATTTTATAAGTGGGCTATGGAATTTCCAGGACTTGGCAGGACCTGGAGAGAAAAACTCTAGCTACAAATGGCACCCAACAAGGTTGGCAAGAGTTTTCACCTGAAACCTGTACTGGCTCCTGAAACAACAACTACTACTACTACTACTACTACTACTACTACTACTACTACTACTACTTCTTCTTCTTCTTCTTCTTCTTCTTCTTCTTCTTCTTCTTCTTCTTCTTCTTCTTCTTCTTCTTCTTTTCTCCCTCTCTCTCTCTCTCTCTCTCTCTCTCTCTCTCTCTCTCTCTCTCTCTCACACACACACACACACACACACACACACACAGACACACACCACAGGATGATGATGATGATGATGATGATGATGATGATGATGATATAAATAAATTTCTAGACACATTGTTCAAAACTCTCAAAGAAATGGTAATAGCAAAGAAGAGGAATCTAATCAAGAGAACAGTTATTGTTGTTGACAAGTTTTCCTGGTTTTCACATTGCTTACCACTACTCTGCTGAACAGCACTTGGTGGCTTTTGTTCTCAGCTTCATTTTCAACAACACTTGTATAGCAGTCAACATTGAACAGATTGGTTTACAAGTCAATCAGGTAACATCTTCAGGGCAGAAGACTAACAACTGACTTACACCTGTTAAGAAATATTAGGGCTACCTGCACCCGGTCTACTCTGTGATGTGGCTCACTGCACACACAGACACCAGTCAGCTTTGTACTTTTTGCATTGCCATGTACAGACTGGGTCTCAAGGAAACAGATCACTTGCAGATCACTAGATATTGAAGTCGCTGTGAGTAATAGAATACCCTCTGTACTGGTCTGGATAATCTCATGTTGGTTTTTGTTTTCCAGCATCTGAGAAATTCTGGAAAGTTTCTTGTTTGCTTATGAGCAGAACAAAAGGATTACAGATTCTCTCTCCCTGTCCTTCTTGCCCTCACTCTCTTTTGCTCTTACACACACACACACACACACACACACACACACACACACACGAGCGCGCGCACGCGCACACGCGAGATAAGCCACCATGTTGGAAGCAGACATAGATACTAATATGTATTATGTATTTCAGAATAGAGAGAGATGACTGTATACATATAAAAGTTCATTCATAATACATTAATTAAAGGATAAGATAATTTTTAAATAAAGCATGACACACATATTGAAACAAGTATGTTAGTCCCATTGCTCCAAAGTGCAATCAAAATGCTACTGTACTTCTAGGAAATTAATAATTATAGACTATTCCATAATTCATAACTTTGGAAAATAGTTAGAAGTGTCTTTCTATTGTTTGAAAGTATATGCACATATAAGATACTTATATCCTGTGTAATTGTTCGTTTTGTCAACTTGACACACATTAGAGTCCTGTGGGAAGAAGGAAACTCAACTTTGGAATGCCCAGATCAGATTGGCCTGTGGTCCTGTCTGTAAGGTATTTTCTTAATTACTAGATGATGTGGGAAGGCTCACCCTACTCTGGATGATGCCATTACCAGGTAGGTGGGCTTGGGCTGTAGAGGAAAAATAGCTAAGCAAGCCACTGGAAGCATGTCAGTAGCTGTGTTGTTCATGCTCCTCACCTCCAGGTTCTGGCCTTGAAATCTTCCTTGGCTTCCCATGATGATGGACTGTAATCTGTAAAGCAAAGAAGCCTTTTCTTCGCCAAATTGATTTTGTTCATCTACAACCAAAGGCCACAGCTAGGACATCCTGCTAGCTTGAAAGTAGAGTTCTTTCTTAAAAGCTCAGAACATCTAGATTGTTTAATTTCATGATATTTGAGGTTGTGTAGTTAATTTTAATTGCCAGTTTTACTGATGTTAGAATTATCTAGAAGATACAACTCTGGGCATGTCCATAGGAGATTTGTAGAAAGGCTTAACTGACAAGGGAAGACACATCCTGATATAAGGGGACATGATCCCACAGGTTGAGGTCATGGGATAATGAAAAGGGAAGAGAATAAGCTGAACACTGGCATTCATCTCTTCACTGACTATGGATCCATTGTGACCACTTACCTCATTCCTTTCCCACCTCCATGGATTGTGCCGTCAAACTGTGAGCCAAAATAAACCTGCCCTTGATTTGCACTTGCCAGACACTTTATCACAGCAATAAGAAAAGTGATGAATATAATATTTATATACACAGCATTATAAATGGCATATACTTGATTAGGGGTTTAACCCCAAGAGGAAACTATCTGAGAAATTTCTGATAATGTGTTTTAGCCTTGGAAATAAAAATTAGGCTTATCTTATGTTGGATCTGAGAGATGTAGTTGTATCGTGTTGAGCTAACTACAAAGGAACCCATGTAGAAGCCTCAACCAGAGAACAAAGAAACAGTTCCCCCCTTGAGAAAAATTAAGTATCGTAGAGCCAAATCAACAGGGAAAACAAATATATTTAAAATCCTGAATTAGGGGCTGGAGAAATGGGTCCCCAGAAAGAGCACTTGCTGCTTTTCCAGAGGACCCACATTCTGATCCCAGCACCCATAACTCCAGCTGCAGGAGGACTAACACCTTCTTCTGGCCTGGACACCCACACACATGTAGTATGCACAGATATAGACATATACACCTTAGTAAAATGAAAGATCAATTTTTGTCTTATACCTGAGTCATTCTCTTTGTTTATAAAACTGTTCCCAAAGCTTACTGTAAAATTCTTAAATCTCAATTGTCATGAAAATAGTTCTTTTCTATTGATGTTCAGCCTATCAGTGTTGCGAAGGCCAGTGCTCCCAAGCTTGAAAGGGGAAGTAAATCAAAAGAGAAGGAGGGAACAGAAAACGTGTGGGGTAAGGTAGTCACAATAGAGGTATCAAGATGAGAGTTTCCCATGAAGCCTGCTTATTCTAGGAGTGCCATGCCAAGTCCTCTCTGCAGATCCAGAAGAGTCAGCTCAGCAGAGAGTACCATCAGACTGTCTCTTCAGAAATCCTGCTCCATCTCCTGGCAAACACGTGAAGTCTTAATTGTAAAATTCTGCCTTCCTAACTTTGCCCTTCTTGGTTTTTGTTTGTTTGCTTACTTTCCAGCTTTCATTCCCATTTCTCCATTTTGAAAACACAGAATTTATTTTTATTTGACCTGAATTTTGTGAACATTCAGTGACATTTCTTCTCTTGGTTCTCTCTGCTCCTGACTTTAAATCTCTCGCTTGTACAGAATTCTATTGCTTTTATGATAAAACCTCTAGTTTTGCCTTCATTCTCAATACTTTCTCCCACATTCAATTATATAAGTACTTTATCTTTTCTTCAAATGTATACAATCTTTGTTCACTGGGACTGGACTTCTACCAGCTTTCAGCAAGAATTTTTCTAAGACATGACATAAAAAGTGGCAAACTTGGCATCTTGCCATGAGAAAAATATACAGTGTCCACAAATAACACAGACTTCATAATATTTCTGTCACATGAGGTGGGAAGCAGTCACAGATATATATGGACCAACAAAGCAAATTCTGGATTTTATTTAACCAAAACCAAAAAAAATCCCTATGCTTTAAATCATGTAACAGCAGCCAATGTGTATGCATGCATTAATGAATACTCTTTTGCACATTACAAGCAATGTCTTGGGGTGAGTCCAGGTGACTAAAACAGAATTAGTACCATGGTAACATTTTGCATATAATTCAGTGTTTCTGAAGAAAGAACCCAGCAAAATAGCCCACCTTTAAATAGAAAACTGTAAGTCGGGAGTGTGCCATTGTTTGTGTTCACTGCGCTGTTTATATTTTCCCTCCTTAATGTTTGCACACATTTCCAGAAAGGATTATTTTCTGTTATTATTATTTTTGGGTATTTGTGTTCAAATGTTGGTCATTTGGGGGAAACATATTTTCTCTAATAGTAATTTTAATTTATTTTCTGTTAACATGTCATCCTACACTATGGCCATAACTCACTTTTAATTTCCACAGCAATCTCTGGTATTTATATAGTTCACATGTGAGCTATATACACAATACCTTTAAAACAACTTATTTTTGTCATCTGATGACGTGAATTTTGTGTATGTGTGTTTATGTGATATGTGTGCTTCTATGTGTGCTGGTACACACACACACACACACACACACACACACACACACACACACACGTGTCAGGGGTCAACATTAGATGTCTTCCTCTACTGCTTTCCACTTTTGTTTTCTTTTTAAAGGCACATCCTCTCACTGAAACCAGACTTCCTCTTGGCTAGGCTGGCTAAATAATAAGCCCCAGGGATTCAGGTCTCTGCCTCCCAGCACTGGCATTGAAGATGCCAGCTGTTGCATTCAGTTTCTAAAGGCATCTGGAGATCTGAACTCAGGTCCTCATTCATTGCACAGCAAGAACTTTCCCAACTAAGTCATTCTCCCAACTCTGCCCACAACATGAATTTTAATGATATTTTTGGATGTCCACTCTGTATGCACTGAATTTAGCTCTTGAACTAGCTTGGGGGTGTGGTGGGCATGGAGTTTCATGAAAAACCATTATAGGGCCTCGGCTATTATAAAAAGATCTATAATAGCCTCTATGTAAAGGTCAGGTAGATAAGCTAAAGCATCCAGTCTCTAAGAAGTCCCTTGATCCCAAGAGTTCTTTCCAAAGCCTTACATGTGGGGCAGGCAGTGGATACCTTGAGGCACCTTAGGAGAACCCTAGGAGGGCACAGTGATGGCCAAAGAGTGAAGATTGTAGCCTCATGGTGGTTTGTGCCAGACTGCTAATAGAACAAGAGTCCATCTTCTATTTTCTCAATCACCTCTGTCCTCCTTCCCTAGGACTAATTCTAGATGAGTTTAAAATCTAGTTCAGCCAGGAGGTGGTGGCACACGCCTTTAATCCCAGCACTCGGGAGGCAGAGCCAGGCAGATCTCTGTGAGTTCGAGGCCAGCCTGGGCTACAGACTGAGTTCCAGGAAAGGTGCAAAGCTACACAGGGAAATTCTGTCTCAAAAAAAAATCTAGTTCAAATCAGATTTTCCTAAGAAATATGAAAAAATTAGCCACGTTAATTTATAATCCAGTTACTCATACATGGTTTCAGAATATCATTTTGTGTAACTTTCTAATGACATGAAAGAGGAAACTCTATTAAAAAATTTAAAACAAGTACAACAAATAATATTATTTTTATCTCCTGATGTTACTTAAAATATATTTTTTAATATTTGTCATACATTGTATTCTAGTCATATCTGTTGACTAAGTAAAATGAGTTTCATTTACCTTAACTATATAAATTTTTAAAAATATGATAGGAGACAAAACCATAGAATATGATTTTTTATTTTAAAAACTTTATTTTATTTTCTCAACTTCCTTGGGTAATAATTTCTAAATATGAGTTACCTCGTTGTGACATATAATATGAACATTTTATATGCAGACATTGTAAAATGAATAAATAAAGTCAACTAATAATATGTGGTTCAGAGAGATGTCTCAGTAGCTAAAACACTTGCCACAGAAGCTTGAGGACCTGAGTTCAAGCTCTAGAACCCACGTAAATGTGGAAGGAGAGAATGTGATGCACAAAGCTGTCCTTTGGCCTCCACACATGTCATGACATAGTGCCTGCACTAGCATACCCTGCATACACGGTAATAAATTTAAAATGAGAACGTTATCATATTTTCCTAATGAGAATTAAGTGGTAGAGCACTTGCCTAGCGTGCATGAGGCCCTGGCGTTAATCTCAGTACTGACAATAAAACTAATAGAATAAAAATATTCATCACCAGCTACTGTTTATTGGTGAGAACATTTAAGATCTACTAAAAATGCAGCTTTATTTTCTTATTATAGTGTGGTTAATCTTCATAAGGAACTGGATTTACAATCAAGAACGAGTCACATGACTGTGGCCATGAGAGTCCTTTCAGGGAGGTGTCACTGAGGAAGGAAGAGCCATACAGAATGTGGGTGGTACCTTCCTGTGGACTGGAGTCTCAGTTTGAGTGAAAAAAGAACGAGGAGAAACTGTCCTGAGCACTAGCATGCATCTCTCTCTGCTTCCTGACTGGATGCAATGTGACCAGCTGCCTTCCACTCTGGCTGCCATAGCTAGAGCCCCCCCATCACCATGCCCTCCCTGAGATCATGAGCCACATCCTCAAAATACGACCCCAAATAATATTTTCCTTCTTTATGTTGCTTCTGTTAGATAGTACAGCATAGCAAGAAGAGAAATAGCTAATACATACGGTAATTAAGTTTTTGCTTTACAAAGTTGGTTTAAAATATAAGAACTATATCTCTGATTTTTCCTTTGAGTTTGTGAAAAGAAAACCACCTTACATGCTAACAAAAATCAGATCAGTTTTAAAATATTCCATTTCTCTGAATTTTGCTTCTTTTCAAAGATAAAAGAGATTGAAGAACTACCAATTCTTATATAGCCTACTGTCCTTTTTTCAGTTCAGTGTCTTATTATTATTTACTATTTAGTAAGTGATGACAAACCTTAGCTGATCAAAATGAAATCTGAACCTTTGGAATCAACCCATAGCAAATGAGAACTAGTGTGTCTCGCCTTTTCTAATGCCATCATCAACAAGCCCTGCATAACCTCTGGTATAAATGTATGTAAGGGGTGCAGGTTAACAGCTACTTTTGGACCAGCATCCAGTTAAAGTATCATCCCCTACCTCTGAATGGGCAGAGTTGCTGAAGTACAGAATGTTTTAGATCATATCTACTCAGACCAGCAGCTGCTCAAGTGAAGAGTTCAGCCTGATGGCTGGGAGTAAAACAAACTTCAGCAAACAGACTGGAACAAGTCTTTGTGGATATGAATCAGATGACCCTAAAAAGTCACACATGGGCTACTTCAAGAAAAAGTTTGTTTTTGTTTTTGTTTTTGTTTTTCTGTTTTGTGTTTGGAAGGAGGAGTCTGAGAAGAGAGGAATTTTCAGGTCAACTGGTGGAAGAATTTGGGGGTTCCACTGAGTCTACACAATGATTTTCTGAGGGGTCTTATTGGGGCTCAGGAAATACACGTGACATTTGACATAGTGGTATAACAAACACACCAAGCAAAAGAGTCTGCTAATTTTTTAACTTGAAGTAATTAAGTGGGAAGAATTGCAAGGTAAAAATTCAACTCTGCACTCACAACCATTGAGTATGATAGCTCAATGGTATTCAAAGATGTCTGAAGAGTTATTTTTCTTTGAATGAATTCAATTTATGTGATAATTTCATTTGATAGAGATTAGTGGAAGTTTGGTAGTACTTTGAAGTGCAAATACATAAACTTTCATATAAGTGAAGACAAACCAGTGTGGACCACTGTGTCCTTATAAGCACTGAGGCAGCTGGGGATGTTTCTCCACAGGTGGACAGTGGCACAAGGGTCCACTGGTTCTGAGACACCAAGATCTTTAGAATTTCTGAAAGTCGAACACTGATTTTTCACCCACCTGCTAGAGCGAAATCACCGATTGATAGAACAAGGCAGGTGAGGTAGCTATCACGAGGACTCTTGTGTGATGTCTTCGTCATCTGCTATAGAATTCAGATGCAGACTCCAGTGGACCTGAGGGGGCCACTCTTACTCCTGCCAGAATTCCTGTGTATCCTTCTGTTCCATCGTAAAGCTAAGAAACAGTCATTTACTTTTTGAAACAGGGTCTTGCTATGTAAGCCAGGCTGGTCTGAAATTCCTTTTGGCTCAGCTTCCTGAGTCATAGGAGTAGATCAAGTCACTGCATCCAGTGAAAACCTTTCTTTGGTATGTGTCTTGTGAAGGAGAAAAAAAGATGACATCCTTAAAAACCAGAGGGAAAAGAATAAATCCCGTGAAAGAAAGAAATCACTGGGCACCAGGGAACCAGGGAAGAGTGGTTGTACTTCAACTTGAAAATCTGGAGTTGGTGCCTTGGAATCTACATAAAAGGTAGACAGAAGCCAAGTAGAAAGCAGTGTATTGTGTGTGTGTTCTACTTTCACGTTTAGTGATTTATGCAATTATTTTAAATTTTTATAATTTCATCTACAAAATTCCTGGAAGCTGTGCATCCGACTCCCTGGAGAACAACCATCTCCTTTCTTCTACTGAGGGTAAGGGATGAGGTGAGACTTGACAGAAGTTCCCATAGTCTGAAAAGAACCACCATGCTGTCTGGAGAAAGGGAAGGTCCCTGGACCAAGAAACGACCGTTCAGCTGTGCAAGTCTCAATTCTAAGGAGAAACAAAACACTTTCCCCACTTCTGATTTTATGACTTCTCCAGAACCACAAGTGAGAGATTGTTCAGGAACCACACTGAAGGAGCAATGTTTTATAAGGTGTGTGAATTGTGGAAATAGAACATATGGTTTGTAAGCTGGATTGAATTCACTCTCATGAATTACTGAGATGAATGAAAAATGCTTTGATTTGTGGTAGAAATTATGTTTTCACAGGGAAGGTCCCTGACCGTTCCCAGAACCCTCTCTTCAATCTGAAAATCTGTTCCTATAAATAGCTGAAATATGAGAAAGCAGAGGGGATTTCAGAGTGTTTGTGTATCTGCTCCACTTATCTTTATGTTTCCCTATAATCTTTCAGTGTCTAGACATGTTCTCTTCAGTAAATTAGAATAGAAGTTGACTTCTACTTGGAAAACATGTGAAATGACGTGAATTGGATGGAAAATGTGTTCTTAATTAAAATTTCATTCATGAAATTCTATACAATATGTTCACAACATAAATAGCTACTTTTTAAAAATTTTCTCCAGTTAACCTAAACTAAATGAATCTCAGTAAAACCGAGGCTGTAAAATCTTTGTCATGTATTTTATGTGGATGGGAGATGCAGTAAAGCAGGACCAGCATGGCACACACAGGGCTCAACTCCAAGCATTTCCTAAGTTGCATCTGCTTCCCAGATATTTGTAAAGGCTAGGGTTGATGCTATGCACTCTCTAGCTGACTAAAAAGGTCTTTGATGCTCACTGCTGACTCTCTTAATCTAAGTTACCCTTCCCTGACTTTGTTTATAGGTGGTTAACAGAATTGCCTGTCTCCTTTTTTTCTTTAGTTTACTTTCTAGATTGTCATAACATCTGAGATATATTCAGGTTTTTTAATCAGATTTTTTTTCAGATGTAATATGACCTTTTAAATTTTCATTTACTTATATACAACTGTATTTACCTTCAAAAAGAAATTTCCATTATTGTTGGCCAATTAGTTGGCACAAATCCATAGATGTGCAGAAATTGGATACAGAAAGTGCCGGCTGCATGAGGTAGGTTACATTTACCTTTAAGCTATATATCACCATTAGCTGGCATCTCTCAGAAGGTACTTACATTCAAGGGTGGAGAATATTCCTAAATATGAATACATCTTGAAATCCCAAAAGAATTAGCAATAATATTGGCTTTATTACTCATTGATAATAGACCTTTGGTGAGATCCACTTCAATTAGACTATTTTAATAGTTAATTACTCCTCATCTAAATGTGTTCACCCCTCCTGACACCCATTTGTGTGATCAGTGAGATGATGGACTCAAACAATGGGGCCCACGTAACAGAAAGCTATTCAGAGCACATTAGCAGAGATGGGTCCATTATTTTGTAGATTATGAAATAAATGTTTCCTAGGCATTTCTTCCAGTTCTCAGTATTTCAAAAACTATAGATAGAACTGATTCTACATGCTTTCAACTGGCGTAAGACAGCTTTAGGAGGGCTGCAGAGGGAGACTGATTGGTTCACTTCACATGTGGTCATCTTCCTGCAGTCACCAGTGACACACAGCAAGGGCACATGGCTTGCACTCACTGTTTCTGCAACAAAGTACGCTGTGTATGAATCGCTGTTTTAATATGGTACACGAGTGTTTATTTATTGTAGGTAATTATCTGCGGATGTCAAGTTCAAAGGATTCTGCAGACATTTCCAAAAATAACATTTCCCCATAAAGACCAAATGGTGATGAGGAAGGAGCTTGTGGATTTACAACATTTATATATTACTGAGGCTCTCGTTCATGCAGCTACAGAGTATTTTTATAGACATAGAGATAAGATGACCCATGCTCCTGGGTATATCATGGGTCATTAATTGCTCTGTTAAAGATAAAGTGGGGATATTTGACTCAATCCTAGATCAGTTGTTCTTTAGGTGTGCTGTGCTGACCAATGATGTCATTGTCACCTACCACCTTGGTAGAGACACCCATTTCTTGGGTCTCATCTCAGACTATTAAATCAAAGTCTGTAAGGCTAAGATCCTTCTGGGTGTGGTTTAGGAAAGCTCATTTTGATGCATGTTAAACTTGGAAACATGTCATATGGCAGTCTCACTATCCATTATGAGGCAGCTAAGTGCCAGTCAGTGTGTTTGTTAGGTACAACAGTGATCAGAGAACATTGCCCTGATACAGAGTCACAGATAAACCTTTCCCGGTAGCCTAGCTATCCTTTCTTTCTTCTCTTGATAATTTGGTTTAGGTCATAACCTAGCAATGAGAAGTCCAAGCCTGATTTGATTCTTATTACTGGCCTCTTATCTAGCTGAATCCTGGATTACAGATATTCTCGCCTTGTACTAGCTCCACCAAAATCCCAGAAAGAAAAAAACCTCTAGATAAAATCCCTTTGTAGTCACTCCCTATCCTTTTACTGCAAATGAACTATTGTCTCTGGATACACATTGCAAAGATACCTAGGCAACTCCTGAGTGAAGGGTATACAAAACAGGAAAGGAACACCCTGTCTATCTAGTGAGATGCTAGCAAATATATGTTAATGAACTAAGAAAACCATCCCTAATTTGCTGCATTGCTGATTTCTGTGGTGTAAATACTTTCATTAATTTCCAATTGTCAAATGTGGTACAAGCAATTTGTTCTGGGAAAGGAAGTACAAAATTGGCTTTTTCCAGTGTATTTGAGCTGAATTTGGTATATAGTTCAGGCTTCATCCAGTTCCTGGCATAGAGTAAGTGCTCTACAAATAAGTATTCAGTCAATGAATGGAATGAGGGAGATCAATGAGAACCTTTTCCCAGTTCTGGTGAAGCCACTGGAGTCTCGTGGGTGTGGGAGTGTGGCAGCCATCTATTCGAGTTGCACATTTTGGTTTACATTCTTGTCCATCCTTGAGAAATAAACAGTTGATATCAAATTGTGTAAACACTGGTCACATAATGAAAACCAGTCATGGCCTTGTAAATAGGTATGATTTAAGTATTGCAACTCATCCCCAAATAATTCAGCAAATATAAATTAATAGGAGGATAGGACACAACTTCAAAGGAGAAATGATCCATATGTCAACTTGTTTAACTGTCAGAACTTGTCATGGAAGTCAGATAATTAAATTGTGGAGGCTGGGCATTTGTAGACACGATACTATTTTCCCTTTTGTGGTTCTTACAAAGGACACAAAATTGTTACATAACTCACTATTTAATAAAGCCTGAGTTCATTCATTTAGAGTTACTTTAATTTTTCCTTAATAAACATCTAAAAAATTATAAATCTTCCTTTTAAAATGTTCCCCTAACCTTAAGGAAGAATATTTATTTATAAACATGATGATAATAAATTCCCATTCTCTAAAACAGTTTTATACCTTTACTTGGAAAGAAAAATTAGATGACATTTTTTTCCCTCTCAGAGTAAAGCTGATTTTTGGAGGGAATTTCAAAACAGGTCCTTTGACTACAAAGCTTTTGTTAACTTCTCTGCAATTAGATAATAGAAATCCCAGCTATTCTTCCTTTCCCTTCTGGGCTCTTCACTTGTTAAATGCTCCCTGTAGGTGTTCATGTTCACTGGTATTTTCTTTCAACAATTCCTGTAAGTTATCCTTTCTTTGTGGGTAAGTAAGAGTTTGCAAAACTTTACACCCTTATTCTTCCATTAAATACCGACACGGAATGGTGGCGTGATGCATGCTAATCGGCAGGACCTCCCTGTGGGAATCTGTGCTAGAAGACTGGTTCACATTGAAGGCAGACAGTGCTGTTGACACTGGCTGTCAAAAGGCTTCAGGTCTTTGAAAGGAAATCTTAATCTTCTTTATTCATGTGTGAACAGGTCCAGGCCCCCATCCCGGGACTCATATGCATTGGCTGTTTAAACTGAAGGTTGCTAGGCTTTAGGGTAGAGTCTGTTTGCCTGTGTCTAGTCCCCTGCAAATGGATGAGGACTGAAAATTAAAATCTGTCTGACACAGACCACAGCTTTTCTGTCTCTGTTTGAAGAGACATGGCAACCTAGGAAGGAATGAAAAGGAATTTTATTGAGCGCAAACCCACTCAATGTTTAAATGTTGGATGCAGGAACTGAATGGTAATTTGGGGCAATGGTGGATTGTTTATAGACAGTGGGATGGCTGTCAATCAAGTCACAAAAGCAAAATTTGTGTCAGGGGAAGAAAAGTGCCTCTCTAGTGACTGAACTCTTGCTTCCTGTTAACATGCTGCACTCCACAAATGAGACTCTTTTCTTCCTGGAAGTTTGCAAGTGCAAAAATTTCAGAAAAAAACAGAAATGCCTTACTTAGCTGGATGTCCAAAACACATGCTATATAATTCCTCTGTTGCCTTCAAAATCACTTCCTCTCGGCAATGGCTCCCTTCCACATTTTTTTTTTTTTTTTTTTTTTTTTTTACTAACAGGAAACCAAAGATACAAGGCTTTAATCATCAATTGAAAAACATCAAAGGTATATAAGACAAAAGATAATGTAACACTTTTAAAATTTATCACAGAAACCCATGATTTTATTTTGAGAACCATGTTTTAATCAAAGAATCTGAAATTTCCTCAAGTTATTCTTTCAGATCATTCATGAGGAATTTCCATCACTGAAAATGTTTGTATAAAATGGAAGAACATTAGCAGTTAGAAAGAGGCTTTTCAAAATAAATCCTGACACTCCTTCTAGATGAAACTTAAGGCATGAAAGTAATATATAGAAATATGGTAAATATTTGCGTACATTTAATCTAGTGAACAACCACTTGAATCCCCTCATTTAGCATGAAAAACAGGAATTAAGCTTTGAACTGTTGTCAGGCAGTTCTCCGTTAAAAAAGACCCTTTAGTTCTCCAAGTGCTTCTTAGACCTCTGTGTGTGTGTCCAGCAAGTTATTTTCCAGAAGTGAAGACGGCAGAGCAGACTCACCCAGGACATGTGCACATTGCTGGGGCTGTTCTTGGAAGCTATTGCATTTTCTCTTTGTAGATTTCCTGCTCCCTTTTGGATTCACATCCTGAACTGGCAAACAACTATTTAGGGTTGTGAGTTCTGTCTTTGGGGGAAGTGAAAGTTAATAAAAGCTTCTCCAGTCGGCTATGATTTTGAGAAGTGTTAATCATATTTAGTGTTCCCTACCCATTCTGAATTATTTGAGACATAGTCACAGGAACTTTGGGATTGAGAAAATTGGAAGATCTAGATTAGAGTAAGGTTTACGACCATGAACAAAGCAAATTTTCCATTCCTTCTTTTTGTCTGTAGTTTACCAGATATCAGAAAAGTGGAGCATCTGGGGCTGGACCTCTCCATCATCAACAGCCCATGAAACCAAGGACAAGAACTGAAGAATTCAAATCAATAAGGAGAGGAGTGGGACTGGACTCACAGCTGTGCTTCTTGACAGTGTGACATCCTAAACTGCCGAGAATGTCATTCATAATAATTCTATAACTGTTTTAAGAGCCTATCTCAGTTAGGGCTTCTATTGCTGTAAAGAAACATTGTAACCAAAAAGCAATTTGGGGAGGAAATGATTTATTGGGCTTATACTTCCATATCACTGTTTATCATCAAAGGAAGTCAGAACAGGAACTCAGATAGCAGGAACCTGAAGGTAGGAGCTGATGTAGAGGCCACGGAAGGGTGCTGCTTACAGTCTTGCTCCTCATGGCTTGTTCAGCCTGCTTTTTTTATAGAACCCAGGACCATCAAAGCAAGAATAGCACCACCCACAGTGGGCTGGGCCATCTTCCACTAATTAAGAAATTATTAAGGCATTTACTCAACTGAAGCTCCTCTCAGCTCGTGTCAAGTTGACATAGAGCTAGCCAGCACAGAGCTCCTCATATAAGAAAGCTCCTATACATAGTAATACGCTTTCTGACAACAAACAAGGGCTTACCAGTGCTCCCCCCTTGAGAGATCAGTGCAAATGAGGAAACCTGACCATTCTAGAGACTTCATACATGGTAAGAAACCCACCTAAATTGTGATCAGAACAATGGTGCCCGCTGTCCACCCTCACCTCTTGTGAGTGCTCCACTTTTGTCTGTGATAAATTCTGTGTATCTTCTACACTGTGCTTTGGGTGTCTCAGCTGAATTCTTTGGTCAGAATTCACAAGGACCACTGAGACAATGAGGTCAAAACAAGATGCCAATGACCTTTGACAAAACCCCTATTTCCTATACAGCATGCTAGTGAAATTTGCTGCCTTCTAGCCTTTATAGGCATGGCAGGTGAGTAAAAGGAGAAGTCTTTGATAACTGCAGAAGCCTCATGGGAAGATGCAGTCATGGCATGAGGATGAGGAAGCAGGGGAGGCAGAACATAGTTCAAGTACTTTGATGACTGTGAACATCTGTCCAAATCACTGGAAATTTGGGTGATATTTGTCTAGCTTTCACTAATGGACAACATAACAGTGGAGGAACTAGAGTCATAGATGTGATGAGTCATAGTTCCTGTCTGAAGAGAGATAGTAACCAGTACCCTGGTCATTTCTGTCTCCTATCCAGCATCAGGATCTTTGTCTTTGACCAAATCTTGGCTCCTCTGTAACCTCATTTCACCTAGTTCTGAACCATGGATCTTAGCATTTTCCTTATTGTGCCCCTATCTCCTACTTTTATCAAGAGAATTCCCTGGGCTTCATATCTGATACTCTTCAACATCTGATCAAATGCTACAAGCCTCCCATGATGTCTAATGATCTCTTGACTTCAGCAAAACCTCAATTCAAGTTTTAAAGAGTCACTGCTGCCCTATCTACTGACCTTCGCACAGTGAGCCCCTTGGTTGTCAATACCCACCTGACCTTGCTGTCTTTGTAACTGAGCCCGGCTGCACTACTTCCTGAATGAAAGCTGCTTTTCCTACTGTCACAACTCACTGGCCCTATTTCCCTTTACCATCTCCACCATTGCCACCATCTCCAGCAGCTTTCCCATGAGAGGAGACGGGGATGCCATCTGGTTGTCACTATCTATCTCCAGCAGCTTTCCCATGAGAGGAGACGGGGATGCCATCTGGATGTCACTATCTCCAGCAGCTTTCCCATGAGAGGAGACGGGGATGCCATCTGGTTGCAGCAAGAGAATCACTGCTGTGCTTATACAGCCTTGAGGATGAAGGTGGGGATAGCAAGAATCTTCAACGGGTCTTATTAATAAAACAAACCTGAAGCCAGGTATTGGGGTGAAGGCTGGAAGATCAGAGAAGCAGAACAAGGCACAGTTTCCTCACCTCCTCAGTCCCTCAGCTGATCCTGTTTCCTCAGACTGGATGCTTCTCAGTCCTCATCCAAATGGATCTCAGCTGAACTATTGCTCAGAAGCCTAAAAGCTTAACCTGCCTGGTTTCTGGTTTTCATGCCTTATATATCTTTCTGCTTTCTGCCATCACTTCCTGGGATTAAAGGTGTGAGCAACCTTGCCTGGCTGTTTCCAGTGTGGCCTTGAACTCACAGAGATCCAGACGGATTTCTGCCTCTGGAATGCTAGCATTAAAGGTGTCAGCACCACCACTTTCTAGCCTCTATATCTAGTGGCTGTTCTGTTCTTTGTCCCCAGATAAGTTTATTAGGGTGCACAATATCTTGGGGAACACAATATCACCACACTTCAGGCTTTTGAGAAGCAGTTCAGCTGAGTGCCGTTCGGATAAGGATATGGTCTTATCAGTGCTTCCAGTCTGAGGCTTGTTCTGCTCCTCTGGTCTTTCAGCATTCACCCCAATACCTGGCTCCTGGGTTTGATTTTATTAATAAGACTATTTAAGATTCATGCTACACGTGGGTTTCTATATGGAGCCTCAATGCCCATGAGAACTGTAGAAAAGGACCATAGATATTTCCAGAACCAGAATCATGAGGAAATGATGGGTTCCTTCCATTTTCCGCAGATGATCTTCACTCCTGGTGGAAAAAAAAAATTATTTGCTCATGCATGCTTATTTCCTCAGGAGCTAGACGCAGTGGAGTTGCCATGTTGTCGTGGCTGGCATGTCAGATTATTAACTTTGGCTACTTTAAAATTACTAAACCACCTTGAGCTTCAAGGAGGGGGAATGAATGTAAATAATGTCAATACTACAACAAGGATGTGGACTCCCTGAGAAGGAAAAGGAAATTGTTCGAATTCCAGAAAACACAAAGGTTCTTGAGGTATAGATTTCTCTGTAGGGTGCTGAGGAAGTCTCTAGTGTTGTTTAATCAAACTGCTGCTGCCCAATGTCCTTGTTCCAGCTCCATCCTACATGTTTCTGGCATCTCAGCTGCTTCTATTCATTGACCCCTTGAAGTCATAATTCATTCTGTCATTACAGAAGACTAAGAAGCTTGCTGCTTCTGGGGGGCAGCAAAACCATTCTTGTCTATTTCTGGCCTTGACTCATTTTTCTCCACTCAAGGAAATTGAAAGTTTTTGAGTGATACAGTAATCTAATTTCCTGGGCTTTTATAAATTTTAGCCAATAGTTATCAACCAATCTATAAAAAATTAGCAAGACAGTTGTAATTGTCTACTGCATGACCATTGAGTCGATTCCATTTTACAAAAGTTACTTTCCCTACCTTAGAAGTTCTGAAGGCCAGTGAGTACTTCCTCGAGGTCAGAAATGAAAATAAAACTAAACACCCTAAATTTCAAATGCCAGGAGAGATTATCTATCTATCTATCTATCTATCTATCTATCTATCTATCTATCTATCTCTGTGTTTTAAATCAAATGCGAATGTTTTTAATGAAGACGGAAATGAACTTTGTGTTTAGCAATTCTGTAATCATTTAAAGCGACATGGTAGTACCAATCCCCACACATCTGTTGAGATAATATCCTGTTCATTTCTCTCACCTCTAGTCCTACTCTCAATATACATCTTCTGAACAAGAAAGAGGCTACAGAGGAGGAATAATTCATTATGGCTGCCCTTCACAGTTATTTCTTTAGTTAGTTATTGCTTTCTATTTTTCCAACCTATGGTAACAATCTCTTCTCAAGACTTCTTTGAATTATTTTATTCCCCAGTACCATAGGAATCTTTTGGCTTTGTCTGTCTCTAACTATCACTGGGAATTTCCTTAAAGTGTTACTGAGAAATATGCTAATTTTGATGCACCCTAGCAACAGGTCCTAATATGAGCAAGTGTTGTTTGCTTTTGTCAGACTCAGTAGACCCCTGTATTATTCAGAGAGGTACCACTGGATACTGAATTCTTTCCCTGTGGTCAATGGGATAAAGGAAGAGTAAATGACTGGCTTCTGACTCTTAGTTAAGTGATTAAGTCGCCTCTAGATGAAGTTTCAGACAGATTTTTGGCTTTTCCAATATCTTTAGTCACAAGTAGTTAATCATTTAAATGTTGAAGTGTCATCTTAAAACTATAATTTTAGCACTTGTAAGGCTCCTATTCTGCCTCCCCATGAGACAGCTTTACATTTCAAAGGCAAAGGTACAGCGAGCAATTGTTGAACAGCTCTGACTCTGACTTTGCTCTCTCACAATCTGAAGCTACTAATCGTATGGAGTTGGGTAAACTTCAGAAATTTGCTCTTAGAGCAGAATGCTATTGAGGTGAGAAACTCTGGCCATGATTCCCTTAGCCCAGAAGCAGTTCCTCAGACTACTGAGGAACTGGCCATTGACACAGTACTTAGCATCTAGGTTTCTGAGAGCACACCAGGTGCAGGGGTTCTCGTCCAGAGAAGTGCAGTCTAAACACTATGGTGTGGTATCTTATAAGCTGTCAGATGAGTTTAACATGTAGTGGTACTTGAGAGCTATGAATTTAAACTCCAGAAAAAAAATGTATTCTCATTGTTTGAGCAAACAGTCTCTTCTAGGACATAGTTGTCTCTTGGTGACAGGTGAGTATGCTCACTATTTGAGAGGAGAGTGAACTCTACATCCTAAAGCACCTGAGTACAGATTGCTCTCTTGTGTAAAAGGTACAAATTTATTTTCTCTTGCTCATTTTTCTTCTTTCTCCTCCTCTTTGTCCCCTTCCTCTTCTTTGTTTATTTTTGTTTTTTAAGATGTGTCTCACTATGTACTCAAGGCTGCCTTCAAATTCCCAATTTTCTTCCAAGTGCAGGGATTAAACATGTGCATGACCAAGCTAGCCTTGCATTTTTTAAAATCTATATTTGAATAATTAAATCGCCATCTTGGGCATCAAAATAAATAAATAAAAGTAAAGTTGCCTATCAGTAAGCCGTATTGTATTTCTCTGCCACCTTAATTTTGTAAAAATATTTTTAAAGTTGTGAACCATTCTGTCAGTGAAAGCACCTCAAATCTATCTCATTTATATTGCTTGTGCCAAGAAGACAACCTAAGTGGATTGCGGAGCAATAGATCAGCATTACTGTTGTCTTCTAGAAAGTAAATGAGTCAAAAGGGAAGCCATTGGTCTAAAAGTCACAGGCACTCTATACAGAGCAAGTAGTATTTTAATAAAAATAAGAAAGAATATCAGAGAAGTTCATTGGAATCAAGTGTCCTTACAGTTGATAATCTTGCTCACTAATGAAAGTAATTGTGATTAACTGAGCAGGAAGACCAAGGGAGCTTTCCCATGCTGCAGTAACCTGCTGGGAAACGCTAAATGAGTACAAACCTTGTTTCATGTAACAAAGCATCTTCCAGAAGATATCTTAACTTTAGAGTAGGAGCTGATTAAAGACATCTGTGCTCTTTATTTGCCCAAATGTGTGTTTCCAAGGCATGTTTAAAGTATCTCTAACAGAAACAAGAGACAAAATACTACCACATCCCACAGTGTCTTTCCATTCAGTCTTGGGCTAAACATGATGATTAATGAATATGCATTTTCGTTAGGCTTAGAAGTGGCTTGATCATAACTTTGTAGGCAGCTGAACTGAACTGTTAAAATGTACTCTTTGGTCAAAACCTCAAGTGAGGATTTACAGTTCACTGTATTTGGATAATCCCAGGAAGGAAAAGAGAAAAAGCAAGCCATTGAGTTAAAAAATTGAAATGGAAATCAGTGTTCCCTAAAAGGCCACCTCAATCCAGGTATATTTATGGCAAGATCTGGCTGCTGATTCTGATGATGTCAACAGGAAGAGAATAAGTCTAGGTGATAAGATCCCTGGGCAGTCATTGCCTAGGAAGATGGCCACAGGACACTGGTATTAAGAGCAGCTCTTGGATGTCCTCTCTTCTACCCCATTTATTGTTCACATATATACCCTTTTGTGTAAGAATAAACATTGGATTTTATTTAAAGGTAATTGGGTTTATACAGAAGTCAGGCCAAGCTTGACCTAGGGGGTACCTGCTTAGCATCACAGGATGCTTTTTTTGTGTGTGGGCCACAAATCACTGATGCACAAGGAAACCAACCAGCAAGCATTTCACAACATTTTAAGGAATGCTATACATTTCCAGGTGCTTTTTTTTCCGCAACCAGAGACCTCACCATAGAATCAACTAATCCCTCTGATCCACAAACCTTTTCAAACAGCTTAAGCTGCAGGGGCAACCTGTGCCTTTCA
This sequence comes from Onychomys torridus, assembly GCF_903995425.1. NCBI lineage: Eukaryota > Metazoa > Chordata > Mammalia > Rodentia > Cricetidae > Onychomys > Onychomys torridus. The sequence continues at coordinate 37,301,786 of NC_050444.1, read as the reverse complement.
GACAAAGGCTAACTGTTCTTCCTTTGTGATCCGAGTGCACCTTGCTACCTGATATGGGGATATTATTTGCCAGCTATCTGCTTTATACCTCTAACCAAATACAAAAGAACTGCTTATTTATGGAAATAAGACAAGTTGAATGGCTTCTGCCATCCTACTCCAATTTAAAGAATGGGGAAGGATGGAATGAATTGTTCTGTAAAGAACTCAAAGTGACTAGGTCTCCCTGAATCTCCTTTCAGATTGCTGTATCGGGAAACATAATTCTGTGTGACTCCTTTTAAATACTGTGTTCAGTTCTTCCAGCAATAGAAAAGACACTAGTGAGGTCAAGAAATCTCCTTTTTGCCAAGTAACCATGAACTGAAAACAATCCACCATAAGGAAAAATGTGGACTTCTTGTTATTTTGAAATTTAGCAATGATATTGAAATGATTTCCTGTATCAGCCCTTCATGCCATTTGTTCAAGGGTTTTATATGTATTCTCTCTCTTAGCTACAATTCCCATTAGATAAGGATTCATTATCCTCATAGATGAGTAAAATGAAGTGCAATATAGGCCCATTCAAGGTGGTAAGCCACTGCAGGATATACATGATTCCACTACTAGAGCCTAGAGTTCAGGCTTTCAAAAATGATAGCCTTTGGGCTAAGGAAGTGGATCAATGGAAGAGAGCTCACCTAGCATGTGAAGTCCTGGGGTTAGTCCCAAGCTATCCAAAAACAAATAAAAATGATGCTCAAAATTGTCTAGTACTAATGGCATAATAGGTGTAGAGGGTTCTCAGAGTACAGGCTTTAGTCTATTAGAAAATCAAAAATAAAAATGTTTTTGTTCCATTGGTGATAAGGATAAAATTAGATAAGCCAAATTTCTGGTTTATTAAATGCCTATCATCATTCTAGAAGAATTAACACAATTGTCGCTGACTGATGGGGTCCAAGTGACATTTTTCATGAAGTGGATTATTGTTGGCAAGATGGATTCATTTAAAGATACAGGAATTAATAGAGAGCCTTAACTTTGCAAAGGTAAATGAAAGCAAGGAAGAGAACTCTAAGGAGAGTGTGTATTGATGCCAAAGCAGAAAGTCGTAGAAAAAAAGAATTGGCTGGAGTGAGCTCTTTCTAGAGTTGTGGAGGCCAGAATGCCATTATCTGCAGATCCAGCTGCCAAGGCTTCCCTCACAGGTCCAAACAGAGGCTTCCTGCAGAAGACAGCAATTGTATCGGTTCATTTCTACTGCAAAGGACAAGACAGGCTGTTGTGTTCTCCTCCTAATGTAGAATGGACAGGGTCTTCACCATCTGATTTCTCAGTGCAAACTACAGCCAACCCGAGAATCCCGCTTGACCTCACTTTGACATACAACTACAGTTCTTTCTTCTCACCTTATTGTCACTGACAGCTCAGAGATCTTAATCTCTACCACAAGAAGTTGGAAATTTGTATTTTCTTAAGCCAAGGATTTGTTCCTGCTATCCATTAAACCCTAGATATTTAGAATCAATCTTTTTCTCTCAGTGATTTGTGGTTTTCTTTTAGGCCTCCTGATGAATCCCACCTGAACTGGGAAAATCAGCCATGTATTCACACACATGGATCTTCTGTGCTCTTTTATTATTTTCCTCTTTAATCTGGGAAACAAAACCTAGTAGTAGAGGGCTCATAAATTCTGATACCTCACCATTACAACCAGCATCTCAGGTAGAATCTTTCTCACTGTAAGCCATGTGTTACCACAGGCCTCTAGGAAGTCTGTGAAGGCAGCAGAAATATCTGGGGCAGAGTTGAAGCACACCCAGAACCACTGGAGCTCCTTCTCCCTGGAATCTGATACTTCCAAGTGTGATTCCTAATGTCTAGCAATGGATATTCATTTCATTTGTGGAACGGGTCATACTGAGATTTACATATGTGTTGTATAGAAAAGCAAAATATATCTCAGTACATGCATGATCACATTCTAAGTGAGCAGAAAACAAAACCTAAAACTTACAAATCTGAGAAAATGACTGGTAGTAAAAGAGGGTAGGGATAGAAGGGAGACAATGGTACATGTGGGGCATGATAATAGCAAATTATACATAAGCATGAAATTATGAAAGAGTAAAGAAATTGTGTTCCTCTTCTGTGTCCACAGAATTAGTTCGTAAGGTTTGTCTTTGTAATATGTGGAGTATTAACTCCATGGATCACTGTGGCACTGAAAATTTTAATGCATATAAACCAGACTGGACATCCTCCACAGTCACTGTTATTTTATACATACATACACACACACATACATACATACATATATACATACATACATACATACATACATACATACATACATACACACATATGAGTACGTGTGTGGACTTTTTGATTTTCTATTTTTTCAGTTATATATCTCCTTTGCTTCATCTTCCCATGACTGCTGTAGCAATGTATTACAAATTGAGTGATGGAAAATAAAATAAATGTATTGCCCCAGGACTAGTGAGATGGTTCTGGGGTCAAGAGTAAATCCTGCTCTTGTAGAGGACCTGGGTGAGTCTGATTGCTGGCACCAAAGTTGGGCAGTCATGACTACTATTGAGAAAATGATCATGGTCTTGAAAGTAATCTAAAGATGTGATGTAATCATCAGCAAATTCCAATAGCTTCTTCAAAGAAGCATGATAATTCCTGAAACTGAAAGGAAAGTATGAGAGATGTTGACTAGCAAAGTTATCCTAGGCAAACAGTAATGCTGAAGGCATCCCAATACCTAATCACAAATCATACTACAGAGCCAGGACAACAACATCAGCATGATGGTGGCTGGCAGAGAAACAGACCAGTCATCTAGAACAGAAAACCCAGGAACACACCTACAGACACAGAGCCACCTGGTTTTTCAAGAACATATTTTGTAGGAAGGACAACCTCTAAATGATGCTATAAACTTTGATATCTGGTGATATTAGGTTGAAATCCAATTTTATGTTTCAGACTGTATAAAAGTCAGTGTAAAATGAGTTAGAAACTTCAATGTAAATCTTAAAACTTTGAAATTACTAGAAAGGAAAATACCATGAATTTAGGAATAAACAAAAATTTTCTAAATAGGACTCCAATAATTTGGAAAATAATAGCAAGAGTTAATAAATCTATGCTAGCTATTCATCCTGGAAAAGATGAATATAAAACCTACACAAATAACTCATAAAACTGAGCACCAAATAGTAAGTAATCCACTCAATAAAATGGCTAATGAAATGAGCAGACCTTTTCAAAAGGAGTTTAGCTGGCCAGTCACGGCATGGAAGACAAACAATGCCATTAGGGAAATTCAAAACTTCATTCACATCCCATGTCAGCTTCTTATAATTACTATCACCAAGAAAACACACACACACACAAACAAAAGCAACAAATGCCTGGAAGGAAGGGAATGAACTCATGTGTTGGTGGTAGGAATATAAGTTTGTGTAGCCTCTGGGGAAATCAGTATGGTTTCTCCCTGAAACCTAAAAATATAGCAGTATGATGAAGCTAGGTCATCTTGGGTATAACCAAAGGAATAAAAGATAGCACTCAATAAATACAGCTGCATAGGCATTTCCCAGGTTTATTATAACAAAATATACAATAGCCAAGTTTTGAGTCACAAGATGAATAAAGTTTATATGTACATATATGTATATATATATATATATATATAATGAAGTAGTCATAAAGAATAACTACATCATTTTCTTTATCAGAAAATGTACAGAACTAGAGATCATCTTGTTAAATAATAAGCCAGCCCTAGAAAGACAAATATTACTTTTTCTCTTATACTTGTGGTATAATTGTTCTTCTTTGTTATCTACTTGACTACTCTATAATAAATTAAAAGACAAGCTGTTGGGCACAGGGAGTGAGATATTTTCTTTATCATGTTATTTGAAGTGGGATGAACCATCCTAAATGAGCACCACCTTCCAGTGGAGACCCAGACAAAAGGAAGACAAAGTCTTCTTCCTTTGCTCTTGCAGGCATGTCTATCTACCCTGCACTCACAGTATAGTCCTACTGTTCTTTCAATGATAACAGAACCCAGATTCTTTGGGCTTCAACTGGACTGAAGACCAATGACTCTCCAGCCACATTCTAGGCCTTTAATAGAAGATCGGGGCTGCTTAGGCACCCAACTGAGCTGCCACTGTGTTCACTCTCCAGTATAAGACATTGTTAGATTACTTAAAGTATTATCATGTAAACCAATCTAATAAATCCCATTTTAATATATATATATTCATTCTATCAATCCTGCTCCTCTAGACAGCCCTGACTAATATGGAATCTAGTAGGAAAAAATATATGTGAAACTAGACTATGGGATGTATTAATGGTATGGAAGGGATTAAAAGAAAGGATGATTATGGGAGGCATTATAGGGTGAATGTAATCAAAGCACATCATGTACATGTAAGAAAATATCACAAGTAATCCCATTATTTTGTATAAATAGTATATATTCTAATAAACACATCCAGGGGATAAAGGAGATAGGGGAAGGAAGTAGAAAGAGGATAGGAATGAGAAAGTTTGGTTGGGGGTGCAAATAAATAAATAAATAAATAAATAAATGAATGAATGAATGAATGAATGAATGAATAAACAAACAACACATCTACCTGACAATATTTGAAGTTCTTTTTCAGCCTGCATTTATAGCGTTCCTCAATTCATCTTTGGTTTTATCATTTTCTTTATGAAAAACAAAGCTTTGTGAAATTCCTATCATGATTAAACTTGAAGAAACAAAAATTCCCTTACAAACAGAAGAGGAAAAAGTGTTCTGTAATTCAGGATCATAGGAAATGAAGAAGAGCTGGGTTAATCCCCATGGGAATCAGCCGAGTTAATGGGAACTTTGCAATTCCACATGATCACATGATATGCTGTATGAATTTGCAGAGTACTTTAAAAGTATCTAAAATGTAAAGATAATGGTTTCCTGGGGTGTTTGGGGAGAAGGTCAGGAAAGCTCCCTGAAACTGGATTCAACTGGGTTTGAAAAAGGGACAAATTACATATTTCCATTTCTTGGCTTCAAGAGATATGTTAAATTTTAAAAATTGTTTTTGAGCCCTTGTTCATACACATCTCTCAACACCGCACTACCCAGTGGCACATGTTTGTGGTGAGTTTTACTTGTTACACCAGGAAATAACTTTGATGAAAAGGCTTCTTTATTGTAGGCTAGTATCAGTCATGGATTCTGTTCCAAGGATGATTTTAGGCCACTCTTTATGGTTTGAGTGCATCTCTGGAATTGTTGGCTTCTCCATTGTTCTTTTTTTTAAAACATTTTGAGATAAATTGACAAAGCATTAAGAGTTTGTTTATGATCTGATGAGAAGCATCTATCTATATGATTAAGAGGAAAAGTAAATTCAATAAACATGTACCATCAATTTAATTGTGAAAAAGGAGGTTGTAATATATACATCTAATTGGTGAAGTTATTCTAGGTTCTGGCTATGTCTATTATGAGCCATGAGACCTTTTAATAATGTTATCTCACATAGTTGTGGTGAAAATTAAATTAAATAACATGGAGAGACGTATTGAGCACTGTATTCATAATTAAGCTCATATTTTACTTGCTGTCAGTTTCTGTATCAGCAAAGGAAGGTTAAAGCATTGTATTCTCTGGGGAAATTGGCATGAGTTTATATAATCCATTCTTATATGATGACATAGTATTTATCAGAGAGTTTTTGTAATAATTCATTATTATTGTTGTAAATATGAAAATAGCCATAGACAGTTTGTAAATAAAATGCCTATATTGGTGTGTCTATATTTCACAAAATTTGTGCATACTGCATTTCGAATTTCATATGATTTTGTTATGACATATTTTCTTTTGTTTTACTTTTCAGTGGCTTAAAATACAAAGTCATTCACATTATAGCTTGCCAAGCCATTACACCATTATAGAAAAGCTCCAGGATCTGTGGACACTGGATTTAACTGTTGTTGATAATGGGTAGTTGCTGTTGAGGTTATCATACTCCTGAAGTATTTGACATGTTCCAGATCCTATAATAACATCTACACAATGTTACTTAACTTTCTCAGAAACACTACAAGATAGACGTTACTTGTTGATAGTTGATTAAATTAAAACTATATCTACTGAGTAAATACTTCCACGTTATGGTTCAAATGAGTCTGTGGCTCAAGTGTTGAATGCTTATTCTCCAACTGGTGGTGATATTATGAGTTATGGTGGAAATTTAAGAAGCAGTGCCTGGTTGGAGAGAGTGGGTCAATAGAGGTGTATCTTTGAAGGTTATACCTGGTCTCTAGCTCCATCATCTCTGTCATCTTCCTGTTGTTCATAGTGTGAACACACTTCTGATCCACATGCCTCCAGGATGAGGCTGTGATGATGATCAGCTTCATCCTGGGCCCAGAAACTATGGATCCAAGGAGAACAGACTGAAATCTGAAACCAGGAGCTAAAAGAATGTCCTTCTTTGCGTAAGTTACTCTCCTAGGTATTTTGGTGAAAATGAGGAATGATAACATACTATTCAATGCTTCTTATATTCTGGGAAGTTCTCTGCAAATTGGACAAGTTGGTTGTAGAAATGAACACATACCCAGAGGACCTACACCTTGGAAAGGATAGATATATTATCAAAACTGAAATGCAAACCCATGAATCCTTTTTGATTGGGGTAATCTCTGTAAAGGAAATAGGAAAACATATGAAATAGTGAAAGTCACTCACTCATCTAAACTCTTTGAAAGGAACATTTGAGGAAACCTCTGAAGTGACATCACAGCAGAGATCTAAAGACCAGAATTAACCAGCCATATGAAGGTTATGAACAAGCCCCTGGAGGTACCACACACTTAGAAAATCAGCAGTGTGACTTGGATGCAAAATAGGGAGAGAGTGGGAAAAGTGGAGCCTGGGAACTCCACAGTGTGATTTATATGGCCCAGTAACATGGGAAACCAGGGCACTTGCTTTTTATGACAAACACAATGGGAAGTCCTTAATGTGCTTTTAGTGGATACTAACTAGTGAATCATTTATACAGGTCAAATTCAGAGCTCAAGAGACCAGTAAGGAAGCAACTACAGCAGTCTTTGGGGAAATAATGGTGGTTTGAACAAGGTTACCAACAGAAATAGCAGATGAGTAAATGGCTCTAAAAATAGAACTTGCACAAAGCACTTGAGTTTAAAGAAGTAGGTTTTATTGACAGTGAATTTTGGGTTATGAATAAAAGAAAGGAATGACCTACAGTTTTCTGATTTATATGTTAAAATGGACTGCAGCTTGATTTATTGATGTGTTGAGTATATGGAAATTTGAAGTGGGAAATATTTTATTTTGGAAGTGACATTAAAGATAGAAATTATATATTCTTTTACTTACTGAAATAGCAGGTGACTGTATTATTCTGAAATTAAAAAGTTAGTATTAAAGATAAAAATTTGGAAGTCTTCATCTGACAACTTATAGGTAAAACCTTGGTACCTTAGGATAGTCTGTAGGGAAAGATAAAAATGAAGGCCATGTGAAAAGCTTGAATGGTCTGAAGTGTGTCTTTGAGATGAACAAAGAGTTCTGAGGACTGGATTTTATTTTGCGATACAATGCTATGGTTCCTCAGAAAGCACAGACAGAGACTGAGATAGATAGTTCTAGAGACAAACATAGCTAGCCAACGGTTCATCTGTATGTAGTAGGCCCACAGCATGATGTTGTTCTCTTTGTTCAACATCATATAGATGTTCCTAAAGGATCATGTTCCTTGATTCGTGTGCAGATTATCAAACAAATTGCATATTAAAGTTTGTTAATTAAAATTCTAGAGGTCCTTAAAGTCCACAGTCACCTCTCAGTAAACATTGACAAAGCTTAAAACCCCCGAAGCAGTTTCTAATTCAGACTGCTGCTGCTTTTAGTTGGCCCTTTACCTTTGAATCTTGAGCTGACTCATGTTCCTAAATATTTTTGTATCTGGAATCTTCACTTGAAATTAACTCTATATCTTAAGAAAGAACAAAATACTTTTATGACTTTTTCAAGTTAATATTTTCATTCCATTTAAACATTTGAAACAGGACCTGTGGAAGTATTTTTTACTTCTTTGCTAAAAATAAATATAACAAAAGGTAATTATAATATACTCTGAAAAAATATAAGAAAAAATGATAACTTCATTCAAGAATAAAGCATACACTTTATTATACCCATAATTAATAATTATGTATTTTGTTTTATTAATTAACCTGGCACAACAAAAATATTTCTTGGGCTAAATGAGTTAAATACTATAAGTCAATATTAATAGTTAAGATTTTGCTCTTAAAACATGTTCATAACTTAGAAGATAAAAGTAATCTTATTTGAAATATGTGGAAAATAAGGTAATTATAAGACACAGCAATTGAGATTATATCATGTGTTCTTACAGATCTAGTACAATAAGGATGTAACACAATGATACACATTTAAAATGTCATTAAGTAATGTTTGCAATCCAGCCTATAAGCAAAATAGATTTCAACTATCAGTAAATAACAATTGTGTTAATATATATATGATATATAGTCACATAGATACTTTATACTGCCATATATATGCAAATATTATATATATATATGTCTATAGAAAAGATCATGTTTGCTCACATTTCTGTTCATATTCATATACATTTCTGTTTCCCAAAGTCCTAAGTACTAGTTTATTATTTGTTAAGTCATGGGCACTAATCAACAGGGATACTGCAAGAGTTCTAATTTATAGCCAATTCTATGTTGTCTGTTCATCTTTTTAAAAATAATAATAATAATAATAATAATTATAATAATATTATTATTATTATTATTATTATGTGTTTTAATTTTACATATCAGCCATGGGTTCCCCTGTCCTTCCCCCTACTGTCCCCCCTTCCCCCCCCAGCTACTCCCCTCCATTCCCATCTCCTCCAAGGCCAAGATTCCCCTGGGGATTCATTTAAACCTGGTGGATTCAGTACAGGCAGGTCCAGTCCCCTCCTTCCAGGCTGAGCAAAATGTCCCTGTGCAAGCCCAAGGTTCCAAACAGCCAGCTCATGCACTAAGGACAGGTCCTGGTCCCACAGCCTGGGTGCCTCCCAAACAGTTCAAGCTATTCAATTGTCTCACTTATCCAGAGGGCCTGATCCAGCTGGGGGCTCCACAGCCTTTGGTTCATAATTCATGTGCTTCCATTCATTTGGCTATTTGTCCCTGTGCTTTCTGCAATCTTGGGTTCAACAATTCACACTCTTACAGTCCCTCCTCTTTCTCGACAATGGGAGACCTGGAGCTCTACCTGGGGCCTGGGTGAGAATCTCTGCATCTACTTCCATCAGTTATTGGATGAGAGTTCCAGCTCGATTGTTAGGGTGTTTGGCCATCTGATCACCAAACTAGGTCAGATCAGACATTCTCTCTACCATTGCCAGCAGTCTACAGAAGATGTATCATTGTGGATCTCAGGGGACCTCTCCAGCACTCTGCCTATTTCTGTTCTCATGTGGTCTTCATTTATCATGATCTGTTATTCCTTGTTCTCCCTTTCTGTTCTTGATCCAGCTGGGATCTCCTGCTCCCCTAAGCTCTCTTTCCCTCAAACCTTGCCCTTCATTACTGCTACTGTCATCCAGGGTGTTCATGTAGATCTCATCCATTTCTCTGTCATTGGGTGATCCCTGTGTCCCTCCTAGGGTCCCATTTTCTAGGTAGCCTCCTGGAGTTGTGTAGCAGTCTAGTCATCTTTGTTTTACATCTAGTATCCTCTTATGAGTGAGTACATACCAAGTTTGTCCTTCTGAGTCTGGGTTACCTCACTCAGGATCATTTTTTTCTAGATCCATCCATTTGCCTGCAAACCTCATGATGTCATTGTTTTTCTCTGCTGAGTAGTACTCCATTGTCTATATGTACGACATTTTCTTTATCCATTCTTCAGTTGAAGGGCATCTAGGTTGTTTCCAGGTTCTGGCTATTACAAACAATACTGATATGAATATACCTGAGCAAATGCCCTTGTGGTATGATTGAGCATTCCTTGGGTATATGCCGAAGAGTGCTACAGCTGGGTTATGAGGGAGATTGATTCACAATTTTCTAAGAAAGCACCATATTGATTTCCAAAGTGGCTGTAAAAGCTTGCATTCCCACCAGCAGTGGAGGAGAGTTCCCCTTGCTCCACATCCTCTCCAGCATAAGCTGTCTTCTGTGTGTTTGATCTTAGCCACTCTGACAGGTGTAAGGTGGTATCTCAGAGTCATTTTGATTTGCATTTCCCAGATAATTAGGGATGTTGAGCAATTCCTTAAATGTCTTTCAGCCATTTGAACTTCCTCTGTGGAGAATTCTCTGTTTAGTTCTATAGCCCATTTCTTAATTGGACTGTTGGGCATTTTGATGTCTAGTTTCTTGAGTTCTTTTTATATTCTGAATATCTGTCAGATGTGGGGTTGGTGAAGACCTTTTCCCATTCTGTAGGCTGTTGCTTTGTTTTGTTGACCGTGTCCTTTGCTCTACAAAAGCTTCTCAGTTATAACAGGTCCCATTGATTGATTGTTTCTCTCAGTGTCTGTGCTACTGGTGTTATATTTAGAAAGTGATCTCTGGTGCCAATGCATTCAAGACTACTTCCTAATTTCTCTTCTATCAGGTTCAGAGTAACTGGATTTATGTTGATGTCTTTGATCCATTAGGACTTAAGTTTTGTGCATGGTGACAGATATGGATCTATTTGCAGCTTTCTACACATTGACATCCAGTTATGCCAGCACCATTTGTTGAAGATGCTTTCTTTTTTCCATTGAACATTTTTGGCTTCTTTGTCAAAAATTATATGTTCATAGGTGTGTGGGTTAATGTCAGGGTCTTCAATTGGATTGCATTGGTCCACATGTTGGCTTTTATGCCAGTGCTAAGCTGTTTTTATTATGGTAGCTCTATAGTAGAGCTTGAGGTCGGGGATCATGATGCCTCCAGATGTTGTTTTATTGTACAGGATTCTTTTGGCTATCCTGGGTTTTTTGTTTTTCCCATATGAAGTTGAGTATGATTCTTTCCAGATCTGTGAAGAATTGTGTTGGTAATTTGATGGGGATTGCGTTGAATCTGTAGATTGCTTTTTTAGGTAAGATTGCCATTTTTACTATGTTAATCCTGCCTATCCATGAGCATGGGAGTTCTTTCCATTTTCTGACATCTTCTTCAATTTATTTTTTCAGGGACTTAAAGTTCTTGTCATATAGGTCCTTCACATGCTTAGTTAGAGTAACCCCAAGGTATTTTATATCATTTGTGGCTATTGTAAAGGGTGATGTATCTCTGATTTCCTTCTCAGCCTGTTTGTCTATTGTATATAGGAGGGCTACTGATTTTTTTGAGTTGATCTTGTATCCTGCTATGTTTCTGAAGGTTTTTATTAGCTGTATCAGTTCCTTGGTTGAATTTTTGGGGTCACTCGTGTATACTATCATGTCATCTGCAAATAGGGAAAGCTTGACTTCTTTCTTTCCAATTTGTATCCCCTTAATCTCCTTATGTTGTCTTATAGCTCTGGCTAGAACTTCAAGTACTATATTGAACAAGTATGGGGAGAGGGGACAGCCTTGCCTTGTTCCTGATTTTAGTGGTATTGCTTTGAGTTTCTCTCCATTTAATTTGATATTGGCTGTTGGCTTGCTGTAGATTGCCTTTATTACGTTTAGGTATGTTCCATGTATTCTGGATCATTCCAAGACCTTTATCATGAAGGGGTATTGGATTTTGTCAAATGCCTTTTCTGCATCTAGTGAGATGATCATGTGTTTTTTTTTTTTTTCTTTAGTTTGTTTATATGGTGTATTACATTGACAGACTTTCATATGTTGAACCACCCTTGCATCCCTGGGATGAAGCCTACTTGATCATGGTGGATAATTGTTTTGATGTGTTCTTGGAGTCTGTTTGCCAGTATTTTATTGAGTATTTTTGCATCAATGTTCATGAGGGAGATTGGTCTGTAGTTCTCTTTCTTTGTTGCATCTTTGTTTGGTCTAGGAATCAGGGTAATTGTAGCCTCATAGAAGGAGTTTGATAATATACCTTCTGCTTCTATTGTGTGGAACAATTTAAACAGTATTGGTATTAAGTCTTCTTTGAAGATCTGGTAGAATTCTACAGTGAAACCATCTGGTCCTGGGCTTTTTTTGGTTGGGAGACTTTTAATGACTGATTCTATTTCCTTAGGGGTTATTGGACTATTTAAATGGTTTATCTGGTCTTGATTTAACTTAGGTATGTGGTACCTATCCAGAATATTATCCATTTCTTTTAGATTTTCCACTTTTGTGGAGTAGAGGTTTTTGAAGTATGACCTGATGACTCTCTGGATTTCCTTAATGTCTGTTGTTATGTCCCCCTTTTCATTTCTGATTTTGTTAATTTGGATGCTCTCTCTCTGTCTTTTGGTTAGTTTGGATAAGGGCTTGTCTATCTTGTTGATCTTCTCAAAGAACCAACTCTTTGTTTCATTAATCCTTTGTATTGTTCTCTTTATTTCTATTTTATTGATTTCAGCTCTCAATTTGATAATTTCCTGGTGTCTGTTCCTCCTGGGAGACTTTACTTCTTCTTGTTCAAGGGCTTTCAGTTGTGCTGTCAAGTCACTAGTGTGAGATTTCTCCAGTTTCTTTATGTGGGCATTTAGTTCTATGAATTTCCCTCTTAGCACTGCTTTCATAGTGTCCCAAAAGTTTGGGTATGTGATGTATTCATTTTCATTGATTTCTAGGAAGTCTTTAATTTCTTTCTTTATTTCTTCCTTAACCCATTGGTGATTCAGTTGAGCATTATTTAGTTTCCATGGGATTGTAGGATTTCTGTAGTTTTTTCTGTTGTTGAAATTTAACTTTAAACCATGGTGGTCCAATGGAACACAGGAGGTTATTCCTATTGTTTTGTATATGTTGATTGTTGCTTTGTGGCCATGTATATGGTCGATTTTAGAGAAGGTTCCATGGGGTGCTGAGAAGAAGGTATATTCTTATTTGTTCGGGTGGAACGTTCTGTAGATATCCATTAAGTCCATTTGAGCCATAACATCAGTTAAGTCCATTATGTCTCTGTTAAGTTTCAATTTGGCTGATCTGTCCAGAGGTGAAAGTGGGGTGTTGAAGTCTCCCACTATTAATGTGTGGGGTTTTATATGTGATTTAAACTTTAGTAATGTTTCTTTTACATATGTGGGTGCCCTTGTGTTTGGAGCATAAATGTTCAGAATTGAGACTTCATCTTGGTGGATCTTTACTGTGATGAGTATTTAATGTCCTTCATCATCTCTTTTGATTGATTTTAGTTTGAAGTCTATTTTGCTGGATATTAGGATGGCTACACCAGCTTGCTTCTTAAGACCATTTGATTGGAAAGTCTTTTCCTAGCCTTTTATTCTTGGGAGTTGTCTGTCTTTGAATTTGAGGTGTGTTTCTTGTATGCAGCAGAAAGATGGGTCCTGTTTTTGTATCCATTCTGTTAGTCTGTGTCTTTTTATAGGTAAATTAAGTCCATTGATATTAAGGGATATTAATGACCAGTGATTGTTCGTCCCTGTTATTATTTTTATTTTTAGTGGTAGTGTGATTGTACTTCTCTTCTTTGGGGTTTACTACTGTGGTGTTATCTATTGCCTGTGTTTTCATGGGTGTATCTGCCTTCCTTAGGTTGGAATTTTCCTTCTAGTGCTTTCTGTAGGGCTAGATTTGTGGATAAGTATTGTATAAATCTGGTTTTGTCTTGGAAGGTCTTGTTTTGTTAGGGACCAAGATGTCAGGAACCAAACATGAACCATGGAAAGTACTAGCTAGACCAGAGAACAAGTCATAAGACCCTTCCCAGAGCAGTAAGCAGAGACCCCCAAAGATAAGAGAACATCCCACAGTCAGGTGCCATGACAACTGAACGTAAAGATCATTCTGTGGTCAGGTAGCCTAGCAACAGAATAAACTGCCCCTGACCAGTGACCTTAGCCGACATCTCGCAGTTACATGATCTGCCTCACACATCTTGCACCCCTTCCATGTTCTACGTGCCCCTTTTCCCTTTCCCTCCTTCCTGCCCCTTCCCCTCCTATGCTATATTAGCTTTGCGGATTAAAATAAAGATTGGCAGCTTGATCAGAATCCTGTCTTGCTGTCCTCCTTTGTATCACCCTCCCCTTTCATTGGCTCCCACAGGTGGGTCAGCCCTGTTGAAACCCCGCTGGCCATGGCATTGTTCACTCCATCTAGGATGATTGAAAGTTTTGCTTGGTATATTAGACTAGGCTGGTATGCATGGTCTCTTAGTGTCTGCATTATATCTGTCCAGGTCCTTCTGGCTTTCAAAGTCTCCATTGAGAAATCGGGTGTTATTCTGATGGGGTTGCCTTTATAAGTCATTTGGCCTTTTTCCTTTGCTGCCCTTAATATTCTTTCTTTATTCTGTACATTTAGTTGTTTAATTATTATGTGGACAGGGGAATTTTTTTGGGGGGTCTAGTCTGTTTGGTGTTCTATAGGCTTCTTGTATCTTCATAGGCATTTCATTCTTTAAGTTGGGAAAGTTTTCTTCTATGATCTTGTTAAATATATTTTCTGCGCCTTTGAGTTGGCATCCTCTCCTTCCTCTATCCCTATTATTCTAGGTTTGGTATTTTCATGGTGTCCCAAATTTCTTGGACATTTTGGGTCATGACTTTGTTGGTTTTAGTGTTTTCTTTGACTGATGAATCTATTTCTTCTACCCTATCTTCAACACCAGAGATCCTCTCTTGCATTCTGTTGGTTATACTTGCATCTGAAGTTCCTGTTTGTTTACTCAGATTTTCTATTTCCAGCATTTCTTCTGCTAGTGTCTTCTTCATTTTTTTCTCTTTCCCTCTTCAGGTCTTGGACTGTCTCCCTTGCTTTTTCATGATTTTCTTTCAGGGACTTATTGTTTTCTTCTGCTTTAATTGTCCTTTCCTCTAGTTTTTTATAGCGTTCTTCCCATTTTTTGTTTGTCTGTTCCTCCACTTTATTTTTTATTTCTTCTATATAAGGCTCTAGCCTTTTCAAGATTGTAGTGGATAGCCATCCCAGAATTGGCCTGGAAGTTCCAACCCCCATTGAGGCTTCGGTAATGGTCACGCCCACAAGGCAGGGCAGAGGAGGAAGCGGAAAGACCAAGGATCGGGAGGGGTCACTCTCTTGGTTCCTGGACTCTGGACGCTGGAGGTAGACCGAGCAGAGTTCTCCAGAGAACACGGCCGGACTGCAGGATACCCTTGCCACACCCTGTAACCTACCCCTTCATTTGTAAGTACCCCACAAAATAAACCTCCCTTTTAACTATGTGGAGTGGCCTTAATAATTTCACCAATATCTGGCGCTCACGTGGGGCAAATTCCAAAGGCCTAGGCGGCTCCCTCCCTCAGCCTCCTCCCTGGCTGGCGGGTACCTAAACCCGCCTGCAAAGTCCCATTTAACCAGGGGACGCCTACATGGTTCCATTCCCGAAAAAGGGAGTAGCTAGTCCGGTCTCAGCACCCTAGCTTATCCCCCAGACCAGTGAAAGATATTATGGTAGACTGTCATATACATTAGTAAACAAATTTAGTAATATAGCAGCCTTTGCACTGTTATGAATTCTTATATGTTGATACAATTATAAACTTTTTACATTCCTATTTAAGATAATTTGTATATGTTTGTTATATTGTACACATATTTTTACTCTTATGTGAAATATTTGTATATTGATACAAATGTGAATTTATATCTGTCATACTGTATGTATGTTCTACTTCTGTTTAAGATATTCTGTATGCTGATATATGTTTAGGATTATTATCATATTACATATTGCTCTATACATTCCTACCTCTGTTAAAGATATTTTTTGTATTGTCACAATTTAAAGTCATTGTCCTTTTACTGTACATTTTCTTACAGACTGTTTGCCTTATTTATAGAAAGCTTAGTCCTTAGGTTGTTTAGGTAGATAAGACTTACATAGTTATTGTCACCTATGCTTGTCATCTCTATAATTATGTTAGTTAGGTTATCCAGATTTATAAAATCATAGGTCAGATGGACAGGTAATCTTCAAACACTTCATGTACCTAGAGAACATGGCATTTAAATAACTTAGAATTCTGTTGACGTGAGACATAATTGCTCCTGGCAGCACCAATTTGATCCCAAGAAAATGTTGGGCTTCTAAGACATTTCCATTTGGAAGTTTGTCTTCTTGGCACAAAATGGCCTACTGGGCAAAGAACTGCCCTTGCCTCAACTGCTGACAGTACAAATGCTGTCCTTTTTGGACAAGCAGGACACAAGGAAAGTGACCACTATACTTTGCCAAGACAGGGTAAGATGGTCTTTCAGAATTCCTGCTTCTGAAAATGGTCTGTCAGATACTCTAGGCCTGTAGCCAATTTGAATGCACCAACGATGCTGAGAAACATTAGGTGACTGTCCAGGCTGCTAGCTGTCTCTGTCTACTCTTGCAATACTCCTGAAAGTTGCTTGTGTCCTTCTCCCATTTCTCAGGTATTATTATATTCCATTTCTGGTCTTTGATGAGGTTGGAGATTAGCAGTTATAGTTACAACTTAGTATATATACATATATAATATTTTAGATAGGATATATTAAGTATTAGACTCAGGTTATTTAGGATAGGCCACCTTTTGGAATGATCTTTGTAACATGCCACCTACCCATGCCCTAGACTTCCCTGGATTTTACTATGTGTTTTTTGCTTGATATTGTTTGCACTTATTGTAATTCCAACTTATCTAGGTCATTATCCCTCATTACTCCTGGACAATATTTGATAACCATCTCTTTGTATATAGTCTTGTATTAGGTTAGAACTTCCTTATTTAGACAAAAGGGGGAGATGTAGTGGATAGCCATCCCAGCATTGTCCTGGAAGTTCCAATCCCCATTGAGGCTTCGGTAATGGTCACGCCCACAAGGCAGGGCAGAGAAGGAAGCGGAAAGACCAAGGATCGGGAGGGGTCACTCTCTTGGTTCCCGGACTCTGGACGCTGGAGGTAGACCAAGCAGAGTTCTCCAGAGAACACGGCCGGACTGCAGGATACCCTTGCCACACCCTGTAACCTACCCCTTCATTTGTAAGTACCCCACAAAATAAACCTCCCTTTTAACTACGTGGAGTGGCCTTAATAATTTCACTAATACATGATGTTAATTATAAGGTTGTTTTCTTCTTCTTCTTCCATTCTGTGATGTTCAGGTCTAGCTGTTGGATAAAGGCTAGGTTCTGGTGATGCTGTATTGCTCTTTATTTTGTTGTATATACTTCTGCCTTGGTGACTGCCCATCTCCTTGTGGGTTCGTTCTTGGTCTTATCAGTGTACTTGGTTGTAGTTGGAGAGCTTCTCTCCAGGTTCCACCAAGCCCCATGGTCCCACAACCCATGTATAAAATAATCATACAGACACTTATATTATTTAAACTGCTTGGCCATTAGCTCAGGCCTACCATTGTCTAGCTCTTACTCTTATATTTAGCCCATTTCTGTTAGTCTATACTTTGCCACATGGCTTGTGGCTTACTGGTGTCTTTACATGTTGCTTCTCATGGCAGAGGCTGGCAGTGTCTCCTCCCAGCCTTTCTGTTCCCAGCCTTCTCCTCTTCCTTGTCCCGCCCACCCTATCCTTCCTGGCTGGCTACTAGCCAATCAGCACTTTATTTATACAGAGTGATAGCCACAGCACTTGGTCCAGACAGAGCTGACAGATTTCAGGAGCCTCTCTCTGGTTCAGATGGAAGCTCTGGGCTGGATGGGAGCTCTGGTCCAGATGAGAGTGCTGGTCAGATAGGAGCTGGGGGGCTGGACTCTGAGTCTCAGGAAGTCCCTGGTGTCTCCTTATCTTGTCCAGATGGGAGATCCTCTTGTCCAGATGGGATTTCCGGGACAGGATGGAAGCTCTGGTCCAGATGGGAATTCCAGGGCAGGATGGAATGCTGGACACTGGTCTCTAAGTCTCCGGAAGTGGCTGGGATCTCCAGCAGATGGGTGTGGGGGCAAGGCATTGAGGTTGTAGTGTCCACCAGAGGGTCTCTCTCTGGTCCAGATGGGAGTTCCGGGGCGGATGGGAGCTGGGGGCTGGTCTCTGAGACTCAGGAAGTGGCTGGGGTCTCAGGCAAATGGGTGTGGGGACAGGGTGTGGAGAGAGCAGGGTCTGCCTCCAGTCTTGGGAAAGGGGAGCCTTCCCACAGGGCCCACAGATTGGCAGGAAACTGGGGCCAAGTTGGGCAGGTCCTCCTAGGATGGTGCCCAGGGGTGGGCGTTGATTGTTCATCTTTACATGAGATTTAAAACAGTTTTTTTTTTTTTTTTGGTTGTTGTTGTTATCTACAAGTAATGACCTTCCTCATTGGTATTTATGCTTCTGTTTTACCTCCATTGTTTTTGCCTGTTTTCTGTTCCATATTTGAACTTCCAAATAAGGTTCACCCTCAACATATTTAACCAGATTTCTTTTTAAGTGTTTTTACACTGAATTTTTTTAGGAAATGGTTTTCTTTTTAGCTTTTCAAAGTAATCCTAAAAACTGTAGAATCCCTAGGGCCAAATTCCAGTAGTATTAGGATTAGACTCATTCAATTACTATACTTTATATATATATATATATATATATATATATATATATATATATATATATTTGCAAAAGAAGTAAACCTTAACTAGTTGAAATTTATTGATGGTCAGTCAGCATTCATGCATTCCCAGATGTGTATGTAGGCATTTGTTCCTTGGTCTCACGTTTACACAATTCCTGTGTACCTCTGAGACCCATGAGAGCTGAAGAGCACATTTACTGAGCAATAAATTTCAAACATAAGCTAACAAATGAGCTACGAAACAGTACCCATGTGTAATGTAGAGCATCAAGGCAAAGAACAATAAGATATACTCATAAAGCCATATTAGGATTGTTTTTAATCCACATTTAGTATATATGAAGCTACAAGCACATCTTGTTTTATTGAAATGGTATGTCTTTGCTATCAAACATGAATTTACTATGAGTTTTGTCACATCTTAATTTTTATTTTTTAATATTATAAACTTCACCATTAAAAACTGGCAAATAGATAAAAATATCACACACCAAAATTAACCAAACTCCCATATCCATACAACTCAATGGACTTTGGTATGGTTAGAATAGGTATTCAAATGGAGCTTCACAGTAAAATTTTCATTTTTATTATTTAATATATTTTATGTACTTATCCACCCCCCCCCAAAATGACATAGCAGATTAGAACTAGAAAAAGATTTAGCTTTATATCCTGTTTCATAACCTATGCCCGTTATCTGAATTGAATCCTTCCTCAGTCTGTTATATATTTTTTTATTTTTGAAATTAGATTTATGCATTTGATTTCATGTATGTATTTTACCTGCAGTCATGCATGTGTACCAAACTGGTGCTTGGTGCCCTCAGATGTCAAAGGAGGTCATTGGATCTCTTGGAACTGACTTAAAAATGGTTGAAAACCAATATGTGAGTGCTGGGAATTTACATGGGTCCTCTGCTAGAATAAGAAGTACTCCTAATCACTGAGCCATCTTCCCAAGACCCACATCTTTTATATTTAGCATACCTTGTTCTCTTTTCTTTATGTTACACTCCATCCAAATGTACATTTGTTTACATATATACATATATTATTGACTAGGTTCTGCATATAAGAAAAAGCACATGTTTTTCTTTTCTTAGATTGTGTGACTTGACTTAATATTATATTTCCAAGTCTATCTACTTTTCTGCAGAATTTTTAACTTTATTTTTCTTTATAGCTGAGTAGCATCCTATTTTATACATATATCAAATTTTCATTATCCATTCATCTGTTTGATGGACAACTAGGTTAATTCCAATTCATTGCTGTAGTGAATAAATCACTAATACCATGATGATACACAATTCTCTACAGTATAGTATGAAGTTCTCAGGGTGTGTTTCCCAGGAGTGAAATAATGGGCCGTATGGTAATTTTATTTTTAATACTTTTAGAAAACTCCAAATTGATTTTCACAATGCCTACATTAGTTGGCATCCCTCACAAAGAGTTAATGTTCTTTTCTCTCCCAACCTGTTCATCATTTGTTGTCATATTTGTTGATGAGAGCCATTTTTACTGGAGAGAAGTAGTATTTTGAAGTAGTTTTAATTTACATTTGCTTAATGGACATCTTAATTTATGTATCATGGTTTATTAATAGTCTATTTTACTTTAACTTAAGCTTTTGTATTATGCAAAACTTTAAACTATATGTACTTTTATATATGCTTCAAGCTGTTTTCATTTTAGAAAAATTAAGAGAAACTGGAGATTAGCATATGTGGTCTTTGTATCTTTGTATTTACTTATACACACTATCAATGTGTATGTATGTTACACACACATATACATGTGTGTACACACGAACATATAACTCTACACACTATTAATGTGCATGTATGTTACACACACATATTCATGTATGTACACACACACACACACACACACACACACACACACACACACACACACACACACACACGTATAACTACAGCATACCCCATAGTTTTCCTGGGAGAAAAAAAAAAACCCTAGAAAGTGTTTATATCTTGGAATAATGGCAGAGCTCAGGAGAAACACTGAGATTTTTAACACGTAAGAAAACTTAGGTACTTGGAAGTCAATTGTTTCAAAACTTGAATCAAAGTGAGCCCCCTACTTTCCAAGCCTGCTCCACTCTATCATATTTTGTGGATAGTAATAAACAGCCTCCAAAGAGTGTTACTTAGAGACAACTTTCGCCAAACTTCCTCCAGTGAAAGAAGGTGACAGGATGTGCCCCCTGGGATTTGCTACTTTGGCATGGGATCACCTTGAGCTAAGACATCTCAAAACACACAAATGCAATAAAGAAGCAGAAGGAAAGACTTCTTTTAAGAAAGATGTGCTGGCTTCCCATACCAGGAAGAAACATTTGAAAGAGGGAGAGCCTGGCCCAGCCAGATCTGGGAGCTGACGATGTTAGAGCAGCAGTGCTCTCCCTTCTCATGTGTTCTAGTTACTTCTAACACATTGGTTCTCTTTGTCCACACTAGCACCTCAGCACTAGATCTTGCAATGTGTGCTGGTTTTACTTTTGTATGAGGGCTCCTATAAACAGACCATGCCTCCATGATTTTCTCATGAAAATCTTTCATGGGTCAATTCAGTTCTCAGGCCCAGATAGAGACAATAGAAGAGCAGAGGTTGGCTTTTGCCTTCTCAATAGTCTGTGTTGATTTTGTTTCTACATTTTATATGAATGCTCCAAAGTGCACAGTAAAGTCCATTTAAGTCCTAAATATATGACAGAATTTTATGAAACTCAGACTTTTAGTGTTATACATTTTTTAAAAAAAATCTATGGAAAGATACAAAGCTTTGTAAGTAAGCTTTGTGGGATGGTTTCTGCATTCATGGAATAACTCTTGATAAATTTTATCTTTTTATGTAGAGTAAGCAACTCCTCTGTTAAAACCTAGCCAACTCCAGACAGTTTCAATTTTCCATATGTCCACAATGTAGATTAGCTAGCACTGAACACTTGCACAAAACTGAGTTTTATGAAGAACCTCGGAAAAGTCATTTGCAAGAATAATCCCAAGTTCTATCTTATGAAGACCTTTGTCATCTGGGAAAAATGAAGGCACTGTTAGAAAGTTTGCAGTCATTTTTTTTTTCCAAAAGCTGTTGCTGACTTTGTTAAAAAATTGTTCATGCTATTCTAATATAGTCTGATGTCCCAGCTTTGTATTTTTGGTCTTCCTGAGAAAGACCCAAGGAGGCTCATATCTAAGGGAATTTTGCAACACTTCAAAGCTGTCAACATTATGGTAACCTATTCTTTAGTTTGTTAGCATCTGTGGACACCTTTCCAGAACCAGAGGTGCATTTTCCTTAAAGGTGGCAAAGTAACAGGAAATACAGCCACCTCTGCAGAAGCACAATGAAGAACTGATGATGAGTCCTCAGCCACTTTCCACACTGACAATGTTTGTTAGTGTGATATTTTCTCTGTGCCTAACTAAAATTAATTGAGGGGACCCTGTACGGAAATAGATGTTTGATATATTTGAGAAGATGGGTCCCCCAAACCATGATAGAATCCTTTTCTCCCAACCACATTTTGATCAATGTATGCTGCTAATTTGTCATAATTTAGTACCCACAAATTTAAAATTACTTGACAAGGCCACCTTGGCACATCTCAGAGGTGTTCTGTGACTCTCACAGCTGTAAGTTCATAGAGTTCTCATATATGATTATATTCGTTACTTTACTGACACTACAGTAAAATACAACCGAGTGCAATTTATGGAAGAAAAGGTTTATCTAGGCTTACACTTCCAAGATAATAATATTCCATCATGGAGAGAAGGCATCATAGCAAGTGGCAGACATGGAAGCAGAAAGCTTGAACACATACCTTCAACCACAAGTGTGAAACAGAGAGTGGAAACTGACATTGTGGTCTTCTAGTGAGCCTTCTACTGCTGTGAGAAACACCATGATTGAAGAAGCTTGGGAAGGAAAGATTTTATTTTATCTTACAGCTTAAAGTCCACCATGAAAGGAAGTCAGGGAAGGAACTCAAGGCAAGAATCTTGAGGCAGGAACAGAAGCAGAAGCCATGAAAGAATGCTACTTATTAGCTTGTTTTATTGGCTTGCTTAATTTGCTTCCTAATACAACCCTGATACCTGCCTGGGAATTGCATTGCCTGCATTGCGGGTCCTCTCACATCAATTTTAAATCAAGAAATTGCCCCACAGACTTGCCAACAAGCCAATCTGATGGAGCCATTTTCTTAATTGAGGTTCTTTTTTCTCTGCTAATTATAAATTGTGTCAAGTTGACAAATATGTAACCAGCACAATTGACCTCTTGTCAACTTTTCACAAATAAGTCATTATTAAATTATAATCATTCCTTCCTTGTTTATTACCAATATCTCATGTTAATATTAATATAATAATATAAAATATAATATAGATTTAAAAGTCCCGTGGTATTTTAAAAATTCCAACACTTGGGCCAGGGAAATGGCTCAGTGGGCAAAAGTACCTGCTTCTAAGCCTTATGAGCCTGATACAGTCCCTGGTTATCACATGGTGGAAGGAGAGAACTGACTCTGGTTAAGTGTCCTCTGACCTCCACATTTGTGCCATGGCAGATCTCTCCACCTGCAAAATAAATAAATAAATGTGAAAACTTATTCTAACAGAACACTTTAAACTGTAGACTCTTTAAAATATCTAATATTTCTTTAAAAGTTAAGTCTCTCAATTTGGGCCTCAGTAAAATAAGAAAAAAACAGTTACATACTCTAAGGAAAGAAGCAGGACACAAAAATAATTAGATGGAAGTAAAACCAAGCTCTATCAGGGTAAATCCAATCCTGTAGTTCACCATCGTAGATCTGGAACGCTGTATAGTCTGGGCTCTAACTGGCTCAGGGAGTTCCAACTCTCTAGTTCTATAATCTGTATTCAACACAGCTTGTCTCCTGGCATTTAGGTCAGCTTCATACCACACCTGCCCCTGTCCTTGGTGGTGGTTCCACAGTCTTGGTATCTCCAGTATGCCTGAGCTTCCATAGACTGCACCTTCACCAATGGCCTCCTGCTCTATCTTCCAGTATTGGTGCCAGCTTCAGCTTCTCTCCATGACTCCTTCAAACCTGGGGTTTTCACTGTAACTGAGAAGGGTGATATAAATTTCTCACTTACCACTAAGCAATCTACAGTCTCTTATTCTCTGAATTACTACCAGTTGTGAGTCTGTGGTGATATCTTGTATATCCCAATAAAGCTTGCCAGAGGATCAGAGGACAGAGCCAGCCACTGGATTAGACATAGAGGCCAGACAGTGGTGGCACACACCCTTAATCCTATCATTGGGAACTCAGAGATCAGTCTGGATCTCTGAGAGTTTAAGGCCACACTGGAAACAGAGCCAGGCAGTGGTGGCACACACCTTTAATCCCAGTACTGGGAAGCACATGCCTTTAATCCCAGGAAGTGATGGCTGGTCAGAGAAAGGTACATAAGGCATGAGGAGACAGGAACTAAAGCAGTTCAGCTAAGACCCTTTCAGATGAGGACACAGAGGATTTCATTCAGAGAATTCTTTGAGTTGGTGAGGTAATAGGTGGTGGCTGTGACTGGCTCTGCTTCTCTGATCTTTTAGTTTTTACCCCAATATCTGGTACCAGTTTTTTGTTTTTCTTAATTAAAAGACCATTTAAGATTCAAACAACATGAGTCACTATATTAATCATCATTTCATGCAAAAATACCCTTCTCTGATAAGGGTTGAAAGATGCACTAATCTAGGGGTATAAAGGGAAGTATTTAGGGGCAGTTTAACACTATGTCCATTCAGCAGCAGAACAATCTTGTTAGAGTCTCTCTTATAGAGAGATAATTTTTAAGAGACTAGTTAGTTTTTTTACCATTCAGTAAGACACACACACACACACACACACACATATAATTTGATATTTCTAAGTATAAGATATATGCAAGAAATTAAATAAGAGACAACATTCAGTTTTCAAGAAAAAGTCAAATCTTGGCTTGCTATAGTTTTTTGATTTGTGAACCTTCTAATTTTTGAACAAACATGTGCTGTGTCTCTTTTCTTTTTGGGTCTATTTGTAGTAATGCAAGAAGGACAAACAAAGCAATGACAGAGTGAAAAAGCAGTTCCACCCATGTCTAGCCTGGTCATTTTCACTCCATTGGGTGCTTAAAGAAGTAGCTACACCACTGAAGAAGAGCCCCTTCAAACACCCCAGCCATCAGTTGTTAATGACATTTATCTTTGTGATCCTTGAGCCCCAGGCCTTCTGTGAGAGAGTATTATGGGGCCAATCCTGTGTGACCATAGATATTCAGCTTTCAAGATAGGAATTTTCACAGTGGATGTATCATTGTGGATTTCTGGGGACCTCTTTAGCACTTTGCTTCTTCCTGTTCTCATGTGGTCTTCATTTATCATAGTCTGTTTTTCCTTGTTCTTCCTTTCTGTTCTTGATCCAGCTGGGATCTCTTGCTCCCCTAAGCTCTCTTTCCCTCGAAGCTTGCCCTTCATTACTCCGTGCAATAGTCGAGAGAAAGCCTGATCTGACCTAGTCTGGTGATCAGATGACCAACCACCCTAATGGTGGTGCTGGAACTCTCATCCAATGACTGATGGAAATGGATGCAGAGATCCTCGGCCAGGACCCATGTGGAGCTCCCAGAGTCCAATTGTCGAGAAAGAGGAGGGACTGTAAGAGTGTGAATTGTTGAGACCAAGATTGGAAAAGCACAGGGACAAATAGCCAAACTAATGGAAACACATGAATTATGAACCAAAAGTTGTGGAGCCCCCAACTGGATCAGGCCCTCTGGATAAGTGAGACAATTGAATAGCTAGAATTGTTTGGGAGGCACCCAGGCAGTGGGACCTGGACCTGTCCTTAGTGCATGAGCTGGCTGTTTGGAACCTTGGGCTTACACAGGGACACTTTGCTCAGCCTGGAAAGAGGGGACTGGACCTGCCTATACTGAATCCACCAGGTTTAATTGAATCCCTAGGGGAGTCTTGGCCCTGGAGGAGATGGGAATGGAGGGGAGGGCCTGGGGGGAAGGTGGGGGCAGGTGCAAGAGGGGGAAAGATGGGGGAGCCCATGGCTGATATGTAAAATTATAACACAAATATAATAAATAAAAAAGGAGAAAAAAGATAGGAATTTTCAATGTCATGCCTGAAAGATGAAAATTACTCTACCTCTTCCTCTGGCTTTCAGATTCTTTCTACCACCACTTACCTGATGATTCCGACATATCAGAGGAGGTGATAGACCCATCCTTTTCCCCTATTTAGGACTGAGCATTGAACCACTAAGTCACAGAAACCGTCACTTATTCTCAACACTTTTATGGATGGAGGCTACATAGTAACTTCCACCAATTGCAAAAAGAAACTTCCTGGCCATAATCAACATTATCACTAACATACAAGCATAAACAAATATCAAGAAAGCAATTTGACATTTTATCCATTTAGCAAAGTAAAAACAGTAGCTTCTACAGTAGGACCTATAATACCAATAGTCCCAAGATTTTGTCTTGATTACAATAACAAATATGTGCACCCCTTGTGGAGTAGGCTTTAAATGGTTGGTTACTCCAATAACAACTATGTCACTGTCACACCAATAAACATATATTGCCTAGCACAATGATAATAGGACCTTTGGTGATAATTCTCCCCACACAGCCTGCATAGTCCTTTCAGGTCAATGCTTGTCAGTACAGTCAGAAAAAACAGCTTATTCCAAGCTTGATTTTTCCATATTCTCTAATAAAAGTATGCAATGTCTTCAGAAATAGTGTCTTACAGTCTACTTCTTGTGTGTAATAAACAATAATATCACATAAAGGTTTGGGAACTTAGTGGCTTCCCTGGTTAACAATTCATAGGGAGGCAACTCATCCATGACATGACAGTGGAGTTTTATTCAATAAACTTGTGGTTTTTAGGCATGACTTTTTCTACCCAAGCAGGTTTTTATTTTTTATAAGTCATTCAGACTCCCTGATGGTTCCTTGGCACCTGGTGGACAGGGAGCCTCAAGAAAATACATAAAGGTATTTCACAATTACAGTGTGAAAATAAAGAAAATACATAGTTCCACACATTGTTCATATTATTATTAAGATATAATTTGACAGAAATATACTTATTGAGCTATATTTTATTCCTAGGACTCTTACTTGCTCAGTCATAGTCACGCCTACCTGGTCTCAATGCTCAAATTTATGGCTGTAGTTTAAATAACAATTCATTTTTTTCAGTGAAATATAAAATAAACACAATCCTATCTAAGTTATAGAAAATCACACAGAGAGGGCAAAATAATATATTATATAATCCACATGGAGGTTATGAATTACAGAACACATGTAAATAAAAGCTTTTGAATCTGATGGAAATATTAAAATTTCATTTAGTTTGAAGCCTTGGTTCATACATATTTTAGTCTTGAAGCAAGCTGTATAACAGGCAATGATTATGTCCATATGGGAAAAAAGCTTTTCCTCTACTTTATAATATCCAATGATTTCTCAAAGGAGACTCTGAACATAGTATGTTTGAATTACATGCATACATGCACATAACATTGATTTTTTTTGTTAAACTTCTACACTTTTAAATGAGACTATGAGTTGAATGTGACAAATCAGATGATTTTTATTCAGTTATTTCTATATTAGGACTGAATTTCAGTAGAAATCCTTTTAATATTCTTCTGTTTGGGGTCAAGAGTATGTATGATAAAGAGAACGTTTTTGGGTTTCAATCACTTGAACACATATTTTTCAGAAACTATTAATGAACAACTTTTAATTCACTTTAACTTTTAGCAAACAAAAAACTTCAGTCAATAGCCATAACTGATATGGTCTTTTAAAAATGCATGGTGTCTTCCTTTTATAAAATGTCCAGACTACAGAGACTCACTGAATAATTCTATTTTTGTAAAGTAAGCCTCTCAGAATTGGCTGGGGGTCACTGAAGTGGGTGATTCTGTAATTTTAATAGTAATATAGGACCTTCTAAACTTTCCATTCAGCAGCCATTGAAGTATTTCTAGGCATACCTATTCCCTCATAGAGGATGAATTCTCTGCCTAGAATTTTTGGTGGCAAAAAATTATACCCCAAAGAAGTCATCTTTTTTGGGAATTTCTTCCAGAAACTTTTACTTTCATTCACTGGCCAGAATTATCACATGCCCACCTGTAGCTACAAAGGATGCTAGGAAATGCAAATTTGCACCTGGTTTTATACTGCATCTGTGAAAAGCAGGTGATATTGCAGAAGGAGAAATGGGAGACCAGTATGAGCAGACATGAAAAAGTGTGACCTTGAACAAGAGTCAGAATAAACAACATGAGTGAGTTCTCCATCCAACATGATGTATTTTTAAAAAAATCCCAAATTGGAATAGTCTTTTATCCATATAGTTACATCTAAGTTATTTGTTGCTAGGTTAAATGTTATGGTTTACTATTTTCTTTTATTATTGTAATAAGCGAGTTTAAAACAGTTTGTAAGGCCAGATTTGAAATAAAAATATTTTGGCAAGAACCACGGTTGGACCACACTGATTTATAATGTAGATTAGCACTTTTGGCAGGTTGTCTCACTGAGTGTGACATAGCTAGTGGAATTCCTTTCAAAAATTAGCTTTGCATACAGCATTCCAAATGGTTTCTAAGAAGAAATGAAACCATTCAGTGGTTCCTCTGCACAGCCATGATGAGGTGTCCCAAAAGCCTGTGTCACAAAAATAGAGCACCTAGAATTAATCCTCTATAATGAGTTGTGCACATATGCGTATTTTCATTAAACTTAATTAGCTAACCACAGCCTGTAACTTACATCTGTATGGTATGTGTTTATAGAATAGAGCAGATGACATAATGTAGATTTTGGCCAGTAATCATATTCTCTTTCCACAAACATCATCTGAAATGATAAAGACAACATTCACAATGAATAGCTCTCAGTAGGTGAAAAATCATTAGAACCCACACTTGCCAATGCAATTTTAATCCCATTTTGTTGCTCAAATATTTTGAGAGGGAGATATATGGCTCTATTATAAGGCTCAGTATTTCATTTTAACAGGAAAATGACTCTCAAATATCAAGGGCAAAAGACCAAAAACCACTCTAGTTGGTAGGACAAGGCATGTGTGAGAGTTGGAGTTGAGGCTGTGCTCTGCAGGTAAACATTCCTGAAAGGACCACCATGATCCCACAGCTTCAGCCTCCTCGTGTTCACTTGCTAACACATTGAAAACAGGGAGTTTTAGTAAAGGGTTTGTTACCTTTTAATGTGTCTTCCAAAAAAGTTATCAAAAGGAATAGAGTTCCTTCTGTGCTCCCTTGCATATGACAACATGGAAATGGGAAAGCCCTGTCACATCTCCAACATGGGAGAACTTCACTCTGTCTTATTTTAATTGAGTGGTGGATATATTGTCATTGATCAATAATCTTTTCACTATGTCCTTCTAGGACTCCACAACTGCCATTAACTCCATTTCTGGTTACTTTCCCTGAAACAAGCCTTCTTACTCCCTGAGAAGGTTTTAAATACTCACTGTATGTTTTCAACAATATAAAATACCCCCTCATATTATACTTCTGTGGATAGATTATGTGAAAAGAAATTTTAAGTTATTTAAAATGTAAGAAATAATTGTGAACTTTAGCAATCCCATGTCTGTCAAAAAAGATACTGAAATCTCACCACAAAGTTTGAGAGGAAGTGGAACACTGTAAGCATTTTGCTTGTGTGACCTATTGGTATGAGTTTGTGCTTTTATTAATGAAAAGATGTTATGTTAAACTGTCTTACAGATTTGTTGGGAGTTCCACTCAGAACATGGTAAGAACTCAGGAGGATGATCTGGGTGGCATACAGAATTAGTTTATATTGAGGAGGCATGAGACCCCTGGGAAAAGTGAAAAGATTAGGA
This sequence comes from Onychomys torridus, assembly GCF_903995425.1. Lineage (NCBI taxonomy): Eukaryota > Metazoa > Chordata > Mammalia > Rodentia > Cricetidae > Onychomys > Onychomys torridus. The sequence continues at coordinate 37,272,114 of NC_050444.1, read as the reverse complement.
TAAGAAACACAGTGCACAATTACCTAACTGCAAAGTGTCTGGTCATGAGAAGGTTCTGGAATCAGAGCAAGAAAGGATCCCAGGGCTGTGCCTCCAAGGACCATCCTTCACCATCCATCCCAATACTGCCTGATGCAGTTCGCATAGCTTGCCCTGGTGGTATATGCAGTTTGTTTTTGCAATTGTGATAAGAATAATTTCTCTTAATTTTCCGCTCAGTTCTCTTCCCCTACACCAGCTTGACATTTTAATGCCATTGTGTGACTTGTACTGTAGTTTTAGGAAACTGCAGTAGATTTGGGGAGTGGGACCAGAAACAGACAACCTCTCAGAATTACCTATGAAAAATGCTGCTTTGACTAATTATGAGTTCTTTCATTCTGATGGTCTACATAATCTTATGTTGATTTTTAAAAAAGATACAAAACAAAGTTCTTTTGACAATATGTTCAACATCTAAGTTCCCACAAGGATCTTCTCAGTACTTCCAATTTCAGAGCAGCTGAGACATTTTTTCTTTAATCGGTCTGGGCTGTTTCTGTGTTCTGTTCTGAAACAAGGTTTCTTCTATGTAGCTCTAGACTGGCCTTGAATTCACAGATCCTCCTTCCCTTGCCTCCTGATTGCTGGATTGTAGGTATGTGCCATCACAGTCAGCTCCATTTGGTAAGACGTTTCTTGGAAGACTCAGTCTACTATCTCTAAGAAAGCAAGGTGATAAACACAAATTGTGCTTGACCAGCTGGTAAATGGAAACTGCTTGCTTTTGTATTTGGTGAACACAGATGAATATCCCAAATCTAAAAATCTGATGACTGAAATGATAAAAATTCCAAACTTCTCTTTTGAGAGCCAGAAGTCTCAAATCGAAAGTTTCAGACATGATCTCATGTGTCAGTTTGTAGGCACACAAGACATATTGTGTAACATAAATCTACTGTATGAGATTTAAACAACACACAGACACACTCAAGTACAAATACATGTAGAGTGTATCTTTGAAGTATAAGTGAATTTGGGGGTTGAATTTGAGCAATGCCATTAAGATATCTCATTGCAAAAGCATATGTAAATATTCCAAAGTCTTAAAAACTCAAAGTACACACTTCTAGTATGAAGCATTAATAAGAGATGCTCAGCCCACATAACCAGTCTAGTATTTATCACCAAATTACTCAGTATGCCTAGATTCAAATGTTAGTCTTCAAGACACATTTAGGGGTTGGGGATTTAGCTCAGTGGTAGAGCACTTGCCTAGCAAGCACAAGGCCCTGGATTTGATCCTCAGCTTCAAAAAAAAAAAACAAAAACAAAAAACAAACAAACAAAAAAAAAACCATTTAAACACATACATAAGACATTAAAATTAAAAATGTTTCTCTTCTGTATTAATACCCTATACTAAAAGGAACTATTTTCTTAACAGACCATGTGTTATTTAACTAGCTTTTATGGTATTTTCTGAAGGTGGCTTTTAATATTACAGTGTTGGGGGTAAATATTGGCTAAGGGAATGGAGGGGAGGGGATGGGGGGAAGGTGAGGAGAGGGGTGGGAGGGGGGAGGACAGGGGAACCCATGGCTGATGTGTAAAATTAAAACACAAATATAATAAAAAAATTATTGAAAAAAAGAAATATATCATAATTTTACTCTAATTAATATATATAAAATATAACAATCTTTTCCTCCCAAGTACTTTTAGATACAAATGAAACCTCTGAGTTGTAGTAGTTACTTTTTAATATCTGTGACAAAATGACCTTGTAGAAACAATTTAAGAAATGGGTAATTTTAATCCTTACTCATGTCTTCAGAGACTTCCAGCTCTCTTCCTTAGTTCCATTGGTTCTAAGTCCGTGCAAGGCAGGTTGAGGATATGTGAGGAAGGACGTTGTTGCTTTCATGGAAGACAGAAAGCACAGACAGTAGCGCTGAGGACCTGATACAAGCTCCACAGGCATGTCCCCATGGTGCAGTTCCCCCACTTAGGCCCTGTATTCTAAAGATTCCACAGCCTCCCCAAACAGCACTCCAGCTTGGAAGCAAATGTTCGACACAAATGGCAGGTGTTTCATATTTAAATCACAATGTGGCTTAAGTTTCCAATTTTGTTTTATGCTAATATGATAATATATAAATATACAGTGAAATATCAAGGAACCCAGATATTTAAGAACTTTTCAAAGTTTAGATTAAGAGTGAATAAAAATATACATCCTGCCCTTGCATTTTTTTCTAATCTCCAAAAGTCCTCATCATGAGAGTGGTCATTACAATTAAACAACTATACTACAAAGCAGACTCCTTTAAGAATCTATCCCTGTAATTGCATATTTATTAGTACATGTATTTAGTGGCATAGATGCCAACAGGACCATTTAGGTTAGATTCAGGGGAAATGGTCATATGAAAACATATACACACATTAAAACATTTCACCACCTAAAGAACAGTTTTGGTTATTTTGAATGCAGCTTTTGTGGGTTTTATAGTTTATTTTAGAAGTTATAAATTCTTTTACTAACACTTCTATTGAGGATCCCAATACTGTTTTCACTTTGAAATGAAGTCTGGAATGGAGACAAATCTCTGAATCTTACTCCCAGGTCGACTATGAACTAATAACCATTTACCGTTAGTCCATATTACTTATATTGAAGTTGAGGAAAGAAGAAACAGAGTTAAGAACTTTGTAGTAGAGTGACAATGTGGGTACCTTTGATAAACCAAGAGCCAAACAAAGCCTGAGGTATGTCTCATTTTGCCATCCCTTGGCCATGATCTTTGAGAATCACAGTTAGTACGTAACCCAAATGATGCCAAGTAATCTCCTTCACTGACAGAATGCTTACAGCTGAGTGTGAAGGTTGTATTGAAATTAAACCTCTAACCTCAGGTAACTTGCTCAATGACAGTTAGTATTCATCAGCAATTTGATGAGATCTATAACTACCAAATAAACAAGCATCTATGAATGCCTGTGAGGAATAGCCTAGACTGAAGGGTTTTCTTCTGAAAAACAACCACTTAAAGAAGTATTTTGCCAAGGTCAGTCTAGAAGGTCAACATAGGCTATTAGAGGGAGCTAAGCTTCATCCCAGGCTAGCAAGTCTTGACTATACTAGCCACATGGCTTTGAATTTGGAAACATAAAAGATTCAGGATTAATGGATCCATGGATCTAGAGAGCTGTATGGGTCAGGAGACATTTGGCAAAGTCTGAGTTCCTGAAAAGAGACTCCCTTGGAGGCTCCTACATGAAGCTGTGGAGATAAAGCATATGGAGATCCCAGGATGTTAGAGATACAAGGACCATGGGACATTCACTGAAGATTGCTGCAAGCATTGAATATATATGGCTTAGGAGAGAATCTATGTGAGCTAAAGGCAGCAGGGTAGGAAAAGTGGGGAGCCCTAAGGGTTTGGAGCCCAGATGCCTGAGACAAAGCAAGGGACTCTTCTTTGCTTCCTGTGTGCCCATACATCTCTTTTGGAATAGGAGTATTTATTCTATGCCATTATAAACTTCATTTATGCAATTTGATTTTTATTATAGATAGGCTCATTGTCAAGAGATTGCCTGAATCGTAGAAGAGAGTCTGTGTACTTTTAAACATTGATGAACCTGTTAAAGACTATGGGAACTTTTGAAACTGAATTGAATATTTTGTGCAGTATAAGACAACCCTAAGCCTTTGGGGACAATTGGCAGGAGGTTATAATTAAAAAATGGTATAGGACTGGAAAGATGTCTCAGTGGTGAAGAATATTTATTACCCTTTGCAGAGGACTCATCTGGTAGTTCACAAACAACTGTAATTCCAGTTCCCTGGGACTTAATGCCTTCTTTTGACATAAATGGCCACTAGGTACACATGAAGGTAAAAATTTCATACATGTGTGATGGCTATTTTTGGTTGTCAACTTTACTAAAACTGGAATTAACTAAAATAACAACAAAAAAATAGTGGGCACACCAGTGAGGGAATTTTTGCTTAGTTTGAAGAAAGAAGATCCAGTTCTAGTTCAGATCTTGAGGTAGTACTACTTGAGGTAGGAAGACACATGTCTTTAATCTGGGCCATGCCTTCTGCTGGAAGTTTATATAAAGACTTGGAAGAAAGAAGCTTTGCTCATTGCCAGCTTGTTCTCTCCTTGATAGCAAATCCATTCTTTCACTGGCATTAGAGCCTACTTCTTTGGGACTCCAGAATCTACTGAGGACCAACTGAGATATCCAGCTTCATGGACTGAAAAACATCTGGATTGTTGGACTTTTGGTTTACAGCCAGCCATTGTTGAATTAGCTAGACCACAGCCTATAAGTCATTCTAATAAATCATCTACATATATATGTATATATAGATACAGAGGTAGAGATATATAGATAGATGATATATTAGAGATTCAGTCTATAAGTTCTACTGCTCTAGAGAAACGTGACTAATAATACAATAAGTAAATTTTTTAATTTAAAAAAATTAAGCTTTAAAAATTAAAAATATAGTTTGGGTATCAAGTTAATAAGACATAGACTTGTGATATTTAATACTGATTATTAAGTTGACAATATCTAGAAATCCCAAGAGAAAAGCCTCTGAGGGATTAATTTGATTGGTTAGCATCTGCAGAAGACTGTAAGAGAATCAATTTATTAGGTTGATTGAAATGAGTGGCACCATTTCCTAGGGTTTTCTAGACTGAATATAAGGGACAAATCTGAGCAGTATCTATTGCTGATTTCTGCTTCTTGACTGTGGATGCAATGTGACTAACTGCCTCATGTTCCTTGAAGTGTGCTTCCCAACTATGATAGATTGGACCCTCAAACTCTAAGCCAAAATAAAGGCTTCCTACATTAAGTTGCATTTGTCAAGATCTTTTGACACATCAACATGAAAAATAACTACTACATTTGCTATGGGCTTGGAGTTACACAGGTTTGGCTAAGAGCCCAGCTGTACACTGCCCTTGCTGTACAATGGTGGACAAGTTAGGTAAATTTTCTTGACCTCAGTTTGATTACATGTAAAATAAATCAAATAATAGAAGTCACTCATATAATATTTGTTAAAATTAATGATGATGTGATCCTCTGCATTTCACTAACGATGCAGAAGGAGAACCAATGAAGATTGCTTTATCATAACCCTAAATCTGGATGCTTACTCTTTTTATTCCACAGAGGAAAAGACTGAGAAACATCAAACAAGGCTTGATGGAAACAGTTTCTCATTGTAGCCCTCTATCAAGAAATTTGACTTTTTCTGGGCATTTCAAATGGCATGATACCTGAGCTTCCCAAGGGTCTTTCTTCAAGGAGGTGAGGAGTTGATGGGAATGTCCCTGCTGAATCTCAGCACAGCCAAGCTTGCCAAGCTATAGAAGGAATATCTTCATTGCCATCTGCCTGCTTCTCTGAGACTTGGAGACTATATAGACATGAGAAACAATGTCGCCTTTCTCACTGCCTCAAAGCCTCTTGCAGTAGCTCTCCCTACTTTACCCACAACATGGCTGAACAGGGTGGTTCCTGGAATAAAAGTGTCTTCTATTATCCTTCACACTTCTTCCAAGCTCACACCTCATCTGCAATTGCAGTCCCTGAAATAATGCTGAGAAGTAGCTTCAGGGATAAATGACAGCACTCTGGCCACTTCCACCAGCTGCCTCTGTAAAAGTCCAGTAACTACCTGTTGTTCCGTAGGACACTGAGATGAAGACTCTGAAATAGAGAGATGACTCAGTCTGTGAAATGCTTATTATGCAAGCAAGGGAATCTTAACCCAGTCTCTTATATCATCATAAAAACCTGGCCTGTACTTGTCATCCCAACACTGGGGCTTGTGGAGGTGATGTGGGGACAGGATAATCCTTGGGACTTGGTGATAAGCTAGCCTAGCTGAATTGGAAATTCCCAGGCTTCAGTGAGAGACTAGCCTCTAAAAAGCAAGGTGGTCAGTTCCTGAGGTTGGATTCTTGACCCTATATGTGTGCATGCACATGAGTATCTCACATATGTGAAAGCATAAACATTCATGCACATTCACACTTACAAAGAAACATGTTATTTTTTTAAAAAGAATAATTATTTATATTCATGTCTGTGTATGAATCCTTGTACCATGCCAGAAAACAGATTAAGGATACTTCCTAGACACTGAAAACGTAAGTATGTATTTGCCTCTTAGGAGTAACTAAGTGAACAATGGCATTCTAGAGTAGTAAGCACTAAAATAAATAATGCATGGCACTCAGAAGATACAGAGGAGATTAGTATAACTCTGTTGCAGATAGCATTTGCTTAAGGAAGAAAATAAAAATCAAAACCTAGGTCCTGAACATAATACATGCATACAAAATGCGAGTCATGTCCAGCGACATGGATGTGATTCAACAAAGGAAAGAAACTGACACTGAATGCATAAAATACTCCATGGAGAACTAAAGAAGAGTTACCTTAAGCAATCCACACAGAAGGAAATGTAAATGTCAACCCAGTACATATAAAATATGGGAGCACTCGGGTAAGAGTGGTATACTCTCAGATCTGGCCCTGGTTCCCTCTTCTGAGTGTACACAGCAAGTTAAATGACAGATCCCTCAGCTATTAAATAAGGTAAGTGGGCAGAATGGGTTCTGAGGTCCTCTCTGCCTCTCGTATCATCATAGCTGTAGTCAGAGAAAACCAGAATAATAGACAGTTGCAGTTAAAGTCACAAGCAAAAGAAAGCTATGTGGTGCTTCACCTTTACCATCCATAGAGGAAGGGAATGGCCATGATGGACAGGCCCCTTGGGAAGCAAAGTGGGTGGGGAAATTACAGATGTTGAGAATTTAGAGATAATTGATGTTGGATGTGTTTAAGTATGATGTTTCAGGGTAATACCCTAGCAAAAATGAGTGAAGTTCGTTTGTTCTGAATTTTAAAATAATAATAGTCCAGCATTTTTCAGCAGGGAAAAAAAATGCATGTACACAGAAAATGAAAGTCAATGGGACAGACTGCACAGAGACGATCATTCTCCACAGGCACATGTTGGCAAGCCAGCTGTTTGTAATAAGGCCAGGCTTTCAATTGATTCAGTATTTTATTCAACTGGCTTTCCTTTTGAAAATACTTACATCAAATACTGCAAAAATGAATCCAGATGTAGTTGCTTCTTCAACGTTGTTGGGAATGTATGAGCAAATGGAAGATAGATCATCTGATTATAAAAATAACTCAGAGTTCTTTTCATGTTTGGAAATATCTGAAACAATGTCACATCAAAAGTCTAGATGTAATTCAAAAGACAATTCTGTCCTCTACAATAGTGGGCACATCCATTGGCAAAGTCACTGTTTATTGGGTATTTGTGGATTAATATATGATTATTTAATTTGATAGACCATGGGGAATGTGTATCATTGTCATGAGTGGCTAACTCTCATGAGAATGTTGCAAAAGGTCTTTGATACTGAGGAAAAAAGATTATGAGACTTTTCAGTAATTGAAGAGAGCATTTATTTAATTATAGCTATTTTCACTATAATTTTAGAGGAAATACTACACAATTACATAAACACTGAATATAATGTCTTAATTTGCATAGCATGTGGTTAAACCTATGTTCTAAAATAAACCAGAATCATAATTATATATACTTTTGAAGTTAAGACCTCATATTTTCACCAAACATAACCATCTATCATTTTATTTGTAAATATTTTAGTATAACACTTTTTAGCTATTAATATATAGTGCACTTGAGAGAATAATTATTTATATCTCCCTATCTTTTTGAAAATACCTACACAATTTAATGTGGTTAATAACTTGGAAGAACACTATTGGCAACACTTTTTAAATCTTTATTGTTAAATTGTTTTTGAAGTTCAATGTGAAATGTGCTGCTTACTGTTGGAAATCTATGGGGCTCTATTCCAAGAATCTGTCATTCTCTTTGAACTGCTATAGATAGACCTTTGCTGTTTAACCACTGCATGCACACTGACATGGTTGGTTGGTTCAGCACCCATTACTAATATATTTCATACATCATCCTCTAGAATTCACCCTTTCATGACTGCACGATCACAGAACTGAATTATTTTTTTGAAACTTCTATGCCATACAGTGGCTCTTCACAAATATGAGGAACATTTTTCACCTTAAAAATAAGAGTTCCTGGGGATAGCTGCATTTTGTTTTAAATTCTGTGACCTCCAGGGTATAGTATGCTAGTGGATACACACATAGAGTAGGGTATATTATGATCAAATGAGAAGTGCTTCCCTCATCTCAAACATGAGTATGTTTTACGCAAATGGCCCTTTCACATTCCTGTAGCTATGCAAAATGTTTACTGATTATTGTAAAAAGGTTCCCAGCAGAACAACTGCTCTCCCTCTGTGTGTTTCTGCATCTTCTCCACCCTCTTTCTATCCTCTCCTTTACTACTCTTCCCTAACTCTAATGAACTACTCCACTCTATTTGCCTGTGAAACTGACCTCTGAGTCTTCACAGACGATTGAAAGCAAGTAATGTTTGTCTTTTGTGCCCACCTTATTTGTACATTTCCTTTTTTAAAACCCTGGCTCTTTGATAAATAAACCTTCATTGTTCAAGTCATATGGCCAAAGAAATCACAAGTGAACTGGTAAGAACTCTGCTGTCAGAGAATGTACAAGCTCTAAGCAGAGATGGAATGCTCACACCATCAAATAGGTTAAAGAAAAAAAAATATATATAGAGAGAGAAATTCTTATCAAAGAAATAAGCCCATTCAGCAAAGGGCAAACCTGCAAGACTGTTAAGCACTAGATAGGAAACACAGAGGCTTAAATCTCTTTCAGTGTTCTGTAGGGTGTTCACTCTAAGCAAAGGCTACCTTGATTCCTTCATCAGGAAACTGGAAATAGTGAAGAACTTCTGTTAAACATCGACCCCTTCTCCTCACCTCTGTGTTCTTGACTATGAAACTCTGCTTGATTGCTGGTTATTAGGGATGACCTCCCCACATCTTGATCCAAGGCAAATTCCTCCATTTATCTTGTGGAAGCCTAGAATACTTGTAGTAATTTTTATAAGTAAAATTTTGTTGCTACTAACATCTTATCTTCTGAGGTTGATTCTTTGAGAGTAAGCCATCACTGTGTAGACCTTATTTGCATCCCTAAAGTCATGAGACTCCAGAGTGTATGCCAGCAGTTCTTAGTAATATCAGCCAAAGCCAAATTGTTTTGCAATTTGAAAACATTTTAAAGTTGACAGTTAAATAATACAAACTGTTGTATACAGATCTATTTTGAAAACATTTTAAAGTTGACAGTTAAATAATATAAACTGTTGTATACAGATCTATTTATCTCCTGTTTTCCTGTGTACTAAGAATAGGTAACACTTCTGTAGCATTTACTGTACATTAGCACCACCTGCAAGAATTTTACATGGAATCTGTACTTTTATCACTCTATTCAGGAGAAAGAACAGAAAGACTTGTCCCAGAAAACACAACTATTAGATAATGAAGCCAGTGATCCAGTCCTGGAGTTTACAGTCCTTGGAGTTTACAGCCTTAGACCTGGAGTCTACAGTATTAACCAGCCTTACACACATTGCTCAAGCAAATCAGATGCATCTTCACTGGGGTTCTCCAAATCCTTCATTTCTTTGATTTAGTTATTTGATGTAACTTCTTTTACAGTCCCATTAAAATAGCTGTCTCTGCCATTAGAGATGAAGATGTCAATAAAGCTGAAAATATAAGTTAGCTATTGAAATTTATACACCAATGTACGTGTTCTCTCCCCCAGATACCTTCTCATTTTCCCTCTTCCTTCCTGACCCACTCTTCTCCCACAGAGAAAGGGCATTGTGTCCACATTAGCAGCCTAACCAGCAGAGAAATGTATGGAAGATTAGAGCTAGGTAATTATGCTTTTCTGTGACTCCTTGAAATTATGTTGGTTAAACAATGCAACTATATCCTAAATCCAAACTGTTATTACTGATGAATTAAGTATCATGGCTTAGCATTATTAGGGGGTCTCTCATGTGATGCTAAAGAGGATTATGCAGCTGTCCCATGTTATTTTTGGAATTTCACAGACCAATGAAAAAGATTGGTAGAAACCCACGATGAAACCCAGTCACAGAGAAGCATTGTGTTTCCTAGACCCTATATTGGCCATGTAGGAAAGATATTTTCAATCTACACAAAAATGTGTGTAAGAAATATAATCAGCAAAAATGAATCAGAAAATCCGTGCTTCAATTCTGACTGTGCTCATCATCTGGGCATGGGAAAGTTAATTATCACTTTAGGCTCCAGGATCTCTCAGCACGATTAGCTCAAGAAAGACTCACGGATGACATCTTGCAGTGAGGCATAGCTCAATAGCCATGGCCATGTGGGCATCCTGCCCTACATTCTGACAAGCTTTGTTTATTGTTTTATAAAATAAACAAGAATTTTAAAAAGCAGAGGTCTCTTAAAGGACACCCAGAACAGCTAAAAAATAATGTGTCACATGTTAGATGTCAAAACAATGAGTCACTTCACTTAAAAGAGAAAATGGACAAATTAATCTTTGTGCTTCATATTGACAAAGCAACTAGTTAGTGGACTCTTGCTTTTCAATTTGTTGAACAATGTACAGGCTTTCATAGAATATGGGAGCACGCTTAGTGTGTTATCTAGACTGGAATAACTGTACAACCTTTCGAGTAAATAGGACATATGCTCTAATTGTTTCTTACTTTGCAGTGAAAGCAGTAATGGATAAACAAAAGCAATCATGCAATGTCCTCATCACTTTTGTTCCTTCTATGGGAACCCATGCCAACATTCAAAAGGAGATTATAAAATTAAATTTAATGAATAAATTGGTCAATACTGCCTCTGGCTGCTACCGAAAAGAATCCCTTCTTTATTATTTAGTTCTTTCGGTGTTTGCTAGAAATGTCTACAGCCTTCAGACTTGAGTTTGTAAAGAATGTTTGCAAGAAAAATCTTTGTAAATGTTATTGATACTTTGTGAATGCTGTCTATATCAAAATTAACCTTGTTTTATACATAAGGAAATGGTCTACTAGCTTGGTGTGCATGTTGATAGGCATTGCTATAAATTTTATATTCAGTTGTAACAAAATGTTTTCTATGTGAGATTAAAAATGCATTCAGAAGGGGGCTGCTAAAGTGGTTGCTCACTAAATGGTTAAGAGCCTTAGCTGCTCTTCAAACAGACCTAGAATTGAGTCCCATCACCTACATGGATACTCACAACGATCTGAAACTCCAGTTCCAGGGCACCTGATACTCTTTTCTGGGTTCTTTAGCCACTGCTTGCATATGGTACACAGACATATGTGCAGGCAAATGCCAATATACACAAAATAAAATATATATATATATTTTTAAATTCATTCTGATATAAGAAGTTTAATTGTATCAGAATATCCAATTTTAATATAATATGGAAGATCTTTGAGCAAACTGAAGTCAATTTCCCTCTCATTGAGACTGAGGCATGCATAGTGATTTGTTTCTAACACATACAATAAGGCAAAAATAACAAACACACTAAGATACCTTGGCCAATAAATGAGCTGATTACTTAGAGGAGCCTGGGCAACTTTTCTTCTCAATAGGCCGCTACAATATCAAAATTTCCAATCCCCAGTCAGTGTTTTTCCTCAAATACATTAGCATTTTTGTGATTATGTATCTGGGCAAGAAGGTCAATGGTTGTAATCTCAGGAAAAGGTCTTCTCAAGGTTCTGTGTGTCTCTTTATTCCCTAGAGAAGGAATATAAACAGCCCTAATACCTCAGATCTGGTGATTTGCTGTATAGTCTGTTCAATTCTCTTTCATGACAGGTCACCGCAGCTGCTGTGCTCCATGATCACAATGGTCATATCAAGCCCAGAGGAAAGTTCTACACTGCATTTACCTCAAATATTTACCATTGTCTAGCTTGGCTTGTACTGACTAATGAAACCAGATATAAATTCTTGCTTTTGGAGTATACATATATTTTTTAAATTACAAGGAAAACTAGTAAGTAAAATACTATATATGTAAAATATAAACAGACTCATGATATGTGCATATGTAAAAGCATTAAATGATGATAAGTACTATGAAAAAAATCAAGTGAAATTGTTCTAATAGAAATTGAGAATATAGTGAATATCAGAGGCTTGGGAGGAGGAGGGAAGAGTGGGAACTGGTTAGTTAATAGATAAGAAGCTACAGCTGGAGCAGAAAACAACAGCTTGTGTTCTGTTGCATGGCAGAGTGACAGCAGATATAATGACATAATATGAATTTCAAAAAACCTAAAAAGAAAATATTTTGAGTATTTGCACCACAGAGAAATGTTTTATGTTTGAATTGATTGGTATTGATCATTTATAAACTTCACAGAAGAATTATTACTAACATTTGGAGTGTTGGCTGCATGATTAATGATGAACCAAAAAGTTAGCATAGTTTACTCTAACCCCAAAACTCTATTATGGATGAGAAAACAGAAAAAGACTAATTCTCCCACAAATCACACCTTGAGGAAATGGCAGACATGACACTAGACAGTCTGTGTTCAGAACCATTAACTTAACTCTAACTAATTTTTGTCTTGTTCTGAGAATGTGTGTGCTCTTGTAATATCTAAGTTTTGTGTTATACTGTACAGTAGGGTGACTATAATTAAGAATGGAGATAAACCAAAATGAGTCTCGGGAGAAAATTCTAGTTCTTCCCATAAAGCCTTTACCACCATCTTATGCTCCATGATTCCTCAGGAAAAACAACACATGGAGAACAATTTCCATAGAAGAGATTCTAACAGCAATGCTTTAGAAATGATTGTGTTATCCCCTCACATTCAGTGAACACAACAAAATGTATTTTCATTAGTGTCTGCCTAGAACTGCTTGTCTGCTCTCCTAATTAGGCCCCAAAATAGTTGGAAGAAAATAATAGGTGTTTTATTCATCTCATAAAAATGTAATAGTCTTCCATCTGCCCTGAGAGAGAAAGGTCATTATTCAGGTGTTACTCTCACTGTGCTTCCTGCATATGTCTTCATGCTGCTGTGATCTCTGGGTTTACTGCCACACTTAATACATTTTACTTATTTCATTATCATCTTAAGTGTGCTTGATAAATTTAACATTCAAATGAGATGTCGATACTTGAAGTCAGGCACTGAACATTGCAAGGCTTAATGCGCCTGGATTAAAATACTACACTCTCCTTTGCCCCTCACTGAGAGAACAGGATGCCCCATCTATCAGACATTTTGGTAGCAAGACTTAGAAGTCTGCTGATCTTACACTAAAAATATCAGAAATTATTTTCTACAGTGTTTCTGGCCAGACTGCCAATAATTGCAAATACAGTGAGTCTTAATTTCTCCTTAAAAATACTGTTACCTTGTTTTAACACATGTATCTTTAGAAATCGCCATGCCATGCTTATCTGTAAGAGGAAAATGAAAGAGTCTTTCATATATATTATTGGATTTGTGAGGCTAAGCAAATCCACTTTGGAATAATAAAATCTTCATTGGGTTATTAAAGACTGAACTATGTCATATTTATTTTTTTTACTCTTACTTCATGTGCTTTGTGTTCCACTGAAATTTTCAGAACTTCATAAACTTCTTACCTTGTAATAGCCAAAGTATTAAGCTATAAAACTTTTACCTCTCTCCAAAATGGCTCAAGCATGTCAAACTTAAAATTAACTTAAAATTCTATGACTTGGCTCCTTCTGTAAGCAGGACATAATCGTAATTCAAATTCTCAGTTCCAAACTAACCACTGGAAAGCATGACTCCTTTTACATTGACTGGATACTCAGTTCTCCAGCAGCCAGCAAATCTATTTTTCATTTCCTCCTGTGTAGTCCACTGTTAGGAAAGGCAGACATTGGTGGCAGAAAGACCTGAGATCAAGGCCCTTTATTCTGTGATATTGGAAAGAGTGTTTTGTTTTTTTAACTTTCTTTTTTAAATTCTGTTTTTTATTATAATTTAAAAGAATTTTTAAATAACTCTGCATAATGTCTGGCTGTGGGTCTCTGTTCCCATCTGCTGCAGGTGGAAGCTTCTCTGATGATGGCTGAGCAAGGCACTGATCTATGGGTATAGCAGAATACCATTAGCAGTCATTCTGTTACTATGTTTCTTTAGACCAGTGTTATTTGGTTTACCCTAGGTCTTTGGGCTATCTAGTCTCAGGATCTTGATCACTCATGCAGTGATGGGCATGGGTTGATCTTGTACACTGGGCCTTAACCCAAATCAGTTTTTGGTCAGTTTGTGCCAAGATTTGTGCCACCATTGCATTAGCATATCTTGTAGTTAATATACCATTGTACTAGCATGTCTTGCAGGTAGTACACCATTGCACTAGCATATCTTGCCAGTAGCACAAATAAAGGGCTTGTGGTTAGCTTGATATTTACATTTCTCTTTTGATAGCTTGCAGAGCACCTTCTTGTAACAAAGACACTGGAACACAGGGTTTGTGTAGGCACCAGCTCTACATCTCCATGTTCAGTGAGTTGTGTAGGTGATTTTCTACAGCAATGGTACCTTCTTGTCATCTTGTAGAGAGCAATGTGTAATTGTAGTAAGAGCCTGGGTTATGGATTCCCATAGGGCCTCTTTGGTCAACAACTCAATTAGATATAACCCAAACCCAGCACTTGAAGTTTCCTTTGATGACTAGAGATGGCAGGTTGGGTCTCTGTCTTCTCCATTATTTGGAAGTTTTATTTAGATTGTCTTTGTGTGTGTGTGTGTGTGTGTGTGTGTGTGTGTGTGTGTGTGTGTGTATTTTAAGTGGTTTCTACACCCTTAATTTTAGTTGTCTCTCTGCACATTCCCTTCTAGTACCCCTCTCTCCTTCCCATCCCTGCTTGATCCTCCCATTCCAGACCACCCCATATATATATATATGTTCTAGTTCCCTTTCCTAATGAGATCTATCTATCTAGACTACCCCTTACTCTATACCTACCCTCTGTGGTTATATGGATTAGAAGTTAGTTATAATTGAATTAATAGCTAATATTTATATGTAAGTGAATATATATTTGTCTTTCTGGGTCAGGGATACCTCACTTAGGATGATTTTTTTTTCTAGTTCCATCCATTTGCTGGCAAATTTCATGATGTTATTTTGTTCAATAACTGAATAACATTTCTTTATGTAAATGTACCACATTTACTTTATCCATTTGTCTGTTAAGGGACATCTACATTGTTTCCAATTCCTGGTTATTATTAATAGAGCAGCGATGAAGATGGTTGAGCAAATGTTTCTGTGGTAGGAAGAGGCATCCTATCCTTTGGGTATATGTCCAAGAGTGGCATGGCTGGACCTTGAGTTAGATTAATTCCCATCTTCCTAAAGAAATGCTACACTGATTTCCATAGTGACTGTACAAGTTTTCACTCCCGCCAGCAATGGATGTGTGCACTTGTTTTGTTGATCTTAGCCATTCTGACAGGTGTAAAGGAAATCTTGAAGTAGTTTTGATATGCATTTCCCTGATGACTAGGATGTTGAAGATTTTTTTTAAGTGTTTCTCAGCCATTTCATTTTCTCATTCTCTACTGAGAATTATTTGTGCCACATTTTTTTCACTGGATTATTTGTTTCCTTGATAACTAGTTTCTTCTGTGCTTTAATGTATTTTGGATATTAGCTCTCTATTGGATGTGTGGTTGTTAAAAATGTTTTCCCTATCTGTAGGTTGCCCATTTGTGCAAATAATGGTGTTCATTGCCATGCAGAAGCTTCTCAGTTTCATGAAGACTTTGTGGTAGTTTGAATAAGATTGACATTCAAAAATATATGAAAAGTATTTATATATTTGAATGCTTAGGGAGAAGCATTAGGAAATGTGGCCTTGTTGGAGTAGGCATGGGCTTGTTGAAGCATGTGTGGATCTATTAGAGGAAGTGTGTCACTGGGGATGGGCTCCATGGTTTCAGAAGCTCAAGCCAGGCAGTGTAGCTTGCTTTTTTCCTGCTGCCTGACAATACAGATGTAGAACTCTCAACTACCTCTCCAGCAACATGTCTGCTTATGTGCTGCCCATCCATGCCAACCTCAAGTAAATGTTTTCCTTTATTACAGTTGCCATGGTTACGGTGTCTATTCACAGCAAGAGAAACTCTAACACAGTCCCATTTAATAATTTTTGATGTTAGTGTCTATAATAACTGTGTTCTGTTGAGAAGGTCTTTTTCTGTGCCAGTGAGCTCAAGACTAGTCCTCCTTTCTCTTCTATCAGGTTCTGTGTATCAGGTTTTATATTGAAATCTTTGGAGTTGAGTTTTGTGCCAGGTAATAAGTATGGATCTATTTGGATTCTTCTACATGCAGCCATCCAGTTTGACCAGCACCATTGGTTGAAGATGCTTCCTTTTTTCAGTATATATTTCTGACTTCTTTATTAAATACTAGGTGTCCATGGGTGTGTGAATTTATACCTAGCTCTTCAATTTTATTCCATTGACCAGCATTTCTGTTTTTGTACCAAAACTATGCTGTTTTCTTACTATAGCTTTATAACACAACTTGAAATTAGGGATGGTGATATTCTCAAGAGTTCTATTATTATTCAAGATTTTTCTAGCTATCATTGGTACCTTTAAGTTCCCATATGAAGCTGAAAATTATCTTTTTAAGATCTGTGAAAAATGTGTTGTAATTGTGATGGTTATTTCATTGAACCTGTAGACTGCTTTTGGTAAAATGGTCATTTTTAATATGCAAATCTACTGATCCATGAGCAAGGGAGATTTTTCCATCTTCTGATTTCTTCTTCAATTCTTTCTTCAAAGACTTGGAGTTTTTGTCAGGAAAGTCTTTTGTTTGCTTGGTAAGAGATATCACAAGATATTTTAGACTGTTGTGAAAGGTGTTGTTTTCTTGATTTCTTTCTCAGTCCATTTGTTATTTGTATGTAGGAGGGCTACTGTTTTGTATGAGATAATTTTCAACCAGCTCTTTTGCTGAGTGTGTTTATGAGGTGTGTGAGTTTCCTGGTGCCATTTTCCAGGTCAATTTTGTGTACTATCATTTCATCTGTAAATAAAGACACCTTGACTTCTTTCTTTCTATTTCACATCCCTTTGATCTCCTTCAATTATCTTATTAATCAAGCTAAGACTTCATGTACTATATTGAATAGGTATGGAGAGAATGGACAATCTTGTCTTGATCTTGATTTTGGAGAAATTGCTTTGAGTTTTTCTCCATTTAAGTTGATGTTGGCTATGGGCTTGTTGTAAACTGCCTTTATTATGCTTAGATATGTTCCTTGTATCCCTAATCTCTCCTGGACTTTTATCATGAAGGGACTTGGATTTTGTCAAAAGACTTTTCTTCATTTAATGAGATGATTATGTGTTTTTCTTCTTTAAGTTTTTTTATGGTAAATTACATTTACTGATTTTCATGTATTGAACTATCTCTATCTCTGGAGTGAACTCTATTTGATCATGATGGATAATTTTTTTGATGTATTCTTGTATTCAGTTTTGCAAGTATTTGATTTTTTTGCATCTATATTCATAAGAGAAGTTGGTCTGTAGTTCTCTGTTTTCTTTCTATGTTAGGTCTTTGTCTGGCTTGGATATCAGCATAATTGTGGCTTTATAAAGTGAATTGGGCAATGTTCCTTCTGGTCTGTTTTGTGGTATAATTTGGGGAATATTGGCATTAACTCTTCTTAGAAAGCCTGGGAGAATTCTGTCCTAAAATCATCTGGCCCGGGTTTTGTTCTTGTTTTTGTTTTGTTTTGTTTTGTTTTTTGGTTGGGAGAATTCTAATGACTCCTATTTCACTATGGATTATAGGTCTATTTAAATTGCTCATCTGGTCTTGGCTTGTCTTTGGTAAGTTGTATATATTGAGGAAATTATCTATTTCTTTTAGAGTTTTCAATTTGTTGGAGCACAGGTTTCTAAAGTATGTTTCTCTGGACTTCTTTGTTATCCGTTGTTATATCTCCTTTTTCATTTCTTTTTAAAGATTTATTTATTTATTATGTATACAGAAGAGGGCACCAAATCTCATTACAGATGGTTGTGAGCCACCATGTGGGTGCTGGGAATTGAACTCAGGACCTCTGAAAGAGCAGTTGGTGTTCTTAACTGCTAAGCCATCTCCATCTCTCCAGCCCCCCTTTTTCATTTCTAATTTTCTTAATTTGGATATATTATCTCTTCCTTCTAAGTTATTTGGATAAAGGTTTGTCAATCTTATTGATTTTCTCAATTAACCAACTCTTTGTTTCATAGATTCATTATATTATTTTTGTTTGTTTTATTTTATTGATTTCCACCTTGAACTTAGTTAGTTCTTGCCTTCTATTCCTTTTGTGTATAATTTCTTCTTTTTGTTCTAGAGCATCTACATGTGTTATCACTAGTATGAGATCACCTCTCCCCCACTTTTTATGATGGCACTTAGTGCTATGAACTTGCCTCTTAGAACTGCCTTCACTGTGTCCCAAAAATTTGGGTATGCTGTGTATTCATTTTCATTCAATTCTAGAAAGTGTTTGATTTATTTCTAAATTTCTGTCTTGACCCATTTTAATATAATAGAGTTTTGTTCAGTTCCCATGAATTCATAAGCTTTCTGTTGTTGATATCCAGCTTTAAGCTGTGATAGTCAGAGAGGATTCAGGGTGTTACTATGATTTTCTTACATTTGTTGAGACTTGCTCTATGTCCATGTATGTGATGAATGAAAACAGTGGGAATAGATGCTGCAGCAGGTGTTTTCTTGCTGGGAAGTGACCAGAGGATTTGATTTGGAGTTGTAGAAAAAGAGATAGAGGTCTACCTGTAGCTCTACCTGCTTCCCTGTTCACAGGAGTTGTCTGCTGAAGTTGGGAGATGGGGTAAAGCAAAGAGTTAGCAGAGAGAGGTTATGAAGGGAAGATCTGTAGGACCCACTAGAGGTGAGTTGGAGGGTGGGGAGGCTGGTCTGATGTTCTGCTGCAGAAGTGGGGAAGAGAGTTGGAAAATGAACTTGGAGGACTGGAGAGAAAGATGAAGATGTGCAATTATCCTGCCTGCTTCACAGGCTGGAGTGGCTTGGTGTTCCCAAGGAGTGCTTGCTGTAGCTGAGGAGGGGGAAGAATAAAGCCTGTTTAAAAATCAGCAACTTTTATTGGTATCAATTTGTTTGTCTGTATTTGGAATTGTATTGTAAATGTGGTTGAAGATTAAAAATAATAAAATATTTAGTGTAGTATCTAGAATGAAGTAAATCCCATGAGGAGAAAGAGTAAATACCATAATCTTTAAAAATTGATATGTCCTTTGTTTAGCACCTAATTTTTTAAAACAAATTCAAGTCAAGTTTCCATGAAGACAAACACATTATTTTCCATCTTGCCCTGCATCCATGAAAACCCTAAAAGTGTTGATGTGAAGAAATGATAGAGTGATTATGATATGCAGACTTTGTCCAGGGTGAACTTCACTGTAACTCATCCACTAGCACTGCTTCTAGAAGTTGATAGTGTTCTAAGAGAATTCTGTGAAACTTTGTATGCCAATTAATTAGATAACCCAGATGAAGCAAGCACATTTATAGGACCACAAATTATCAAAACTGACACAAGAAGAAATGGAAAATTTCAATATAAGAAATAATGAAAGTCCAACCAGAAATCAAAAGCCTTTGAAAGAAAACCCCGGGCCCAAATGACCTCACTATTCAATTCCACCAAACATTTAATGGACCAGAGTTAACTTTTCTCAAACTACTGTAATAAACAAGTAAAGACCAATATTTTCAACACATTCTGTGATGTATTATCTTGCTTTTAAAGCTACAGGCCAATTGTGCACAAACAAAGGTTGACAGCTGAGGGAAAGTTACTTTGTTAGTGGTTCAGCCCACTGGTAGAGAAGCACACATGATCCTGGAAATAAACTCTCACTCTCGGTATTGTAAGCAACCCTAATGAAACTCTCTCTCTCTCTCTCTCTCTCTCTCTCTCTCTCTCTCTCTCTCTGTGTGTGTGTGTGTGTGTGTGTGTGTGTGTGTGTGTGTGTTTGCCCCTCTCTCTCTCACACACATACACTCAATAACTCCATTTTTAAGCTGTTTAATCTGTGGTATTCAACTATGAGAGTTTAATACAGTAACATAACAGAAAAATGTAGACAACGAATTTTCCTTCTAAGATGAGGAATGAGCATGTATGCCAACTTTCAGCCCTGCTATTTAAGGTTCTACTAAAAGTCCTAGTCAGATCATCTAGTTGAAAAAGAGAAAATGAGTCAGTATGAATATAAAAATAATTGCTTAAAGATACTGTAATCCCATACACAGCAAATTCCAAGGAACTGTTTTAGACAGTGTACTGTTTAGTTTTTTTGGTCAACTATACACAAGCTATAGTCATTTGGGAAGAGGTACCTTGACTGAGAAAACTTCTCCATTGTATTACCTGTAAACAAGTCTGTGGGGGCATTTTCTTGATTAATGATTTATAGGGGAGGGTAAGGCCCATGTAAGTGCTGCCACCCCTGGGCAGGTGTTTCAGTGTTAAGACCCAAGCAAGCTATGAAAGTAAGGCAGTAAGCAGTACTCTTCCATGGTTTCTAGTTCAATTCCTGCCTCAACATTCCTGCCGTGGCTTCCCTTTATGAGGGACTAAAACTGTAAGGTGAAATAAACTATTTCTTCCCCAAGGTGCTTCTTTCTGGTCATGGTATTTTCTTTTTTTTCTTTTTTTAATTATTATTATATTTGGGTATTTTCTTATTATTTCTCTTTTTTTGAGCTTATGGTATAATTATATCATTTCCCTTTCTCTTTCTTTACTTCAAGCCCACCCGAATAACTCCTTGCTTTCAAATTCATGGTTTCTTTTTAATCTATTGTTGCTAGTTCTATATATGGGTATATATGCATTTTACTAAATACATAACTATCCTCATGGTTTTTATCACAGCAACAGAAAGCATATTGGGACAGATAGTGGACAGAGTTAATAGACCAGTTAATAAAAGTATAAGAGTCCAAGAGCGAAATAAATTCAATCATGCTTCTATATGCCAGCTAAAGAAAATCTGGAAAGAAGATCAAGAAAACAATGCCACTTACTATACCATCCAAAAGAATAATATATCTAGGAATAAATTTAACCAAGGAAATAAAGGGAAATTTCCTTACAAATTGTGAAACATTGCAAAAGAAAACTAAAGAAGACCTAAGGAAGATGAAAGGTATAACCTGTCCATAAGCTGTTAGATTTAATATTAAGAGATAAATACCTCCAAAAGTAATCTGGAGAGTCAATTAATTTCATTTCAAAATTCCAAGAACTTTCCTACAGAAATGGGAAAGCTTATCCTTACATTCAGATTAAAATGCAACACAGTGCAGACATATAAGGCAGCTAAGACAAAGATGGTAGACAGAAAGAGAATGGATAGATGGAAAGATAGATAGATAGATAGATAGATAGATAGATAGATAGATAGATAGATAGATAGGAGTGGAACAAGTTAGAAGAATCACTTAGCTTCCAAACATGCTACCCAAGATACAGAATTCAAATCATAACTCTAGAATAAAAACAGAAGCATAGAAAAGTCACAGAATTCAGTCCGACAATCAAACTGATATATCCATGACCAACTCATTTAGAAAAGCTGTCATTGCCTGTTAATGTGGAAAAAATAATTTCTTCAACAAATGGTTCTGGAAATGCTGATGTCCACATGAAAGGGAAGCTGCTTTTCCCAAGCAAGAGATGGGAGCTGAACCTTATCAAAGATAATAAGAGTTATTAGCTTATATCTAATGGAATCAAATGAATGTAGTAGATTAGAAAGCTCATCTGTTCCCTTCCTCAGGCAGTCCTTCATGGCTATCAGAACCTGCTTTTTCAGGATTCCAAAGTAGACTGAAGACACACAGCTCTGTAGGATTCCACGTGGCAATGATGAATACCCCATCTCATGAAGTGAACAGCTACCAGATCCTCCACCTTTCCATCAGAAGATAGTCATTGTTGACTTTTTCTCTCTAAATATATACATCTTTCTATCAGTACTGCTCTTTAGAGAATCAGAACCATGGTTAATAAAACACATATGGACTCCTGTGTTTGAAAACTTGGTCCATAGCTCGTGATAACATTTTGGAAGGTTCTAGAACTTTCAGGGGGTGTAGTTTCGCTGAAAGGAGTGGGTCACTGGGGATGAGACTTGAGGTTTGATGGCTTGCCTCCATTTATCTTTTGTGCTTCCTGATTGCAAATTTAGTACAACCAGCTATAGTCTCATGAAAGAGTCCATCCCCATGAATTATAAGTAGAAATAAACCTGTTCTTAAGCTGCTTTCTAGCATGTATTTGGACACAAGAGCAAGGAAAGTCACCATACAGAGTAGATTCCTAAATAGAAAAGTAAAGCTACAACTATATATTTAATGTAATAAATACATGACAAATTGCATATTTGATATAACATTGTGGTGATATATTGCATACCCTAATAAATTTTGCCTGAAGATCAGAGGAGAGAACAAGCCACTAGATTAAACATAGATGCCAGGCAGTGGTGGCACACACCTTTAATCACATACAGCTTTAATCCCAGGAAGTGATGGCTGGGTAGAGAAAAGTATATAAGGCTTAAGGAGACAGGAACTGAAGGCTTTTTGGTAGAAGCCTCCCTTTCAGCTGGAGTCTTCAGGGAGAGGACTCAGAGACATTCAGTTGGAGAATTTATGGAGCTGGTGAGGGGAGACGTGATAGTGGCGTGTTCCTTTCTCTCTCTTTATATAACTATGAAATCCCTGGAATTTGGGATCCTCTGGCCATGGCTCCAGAAGCATTGAAATTTTAAGTGTGTGTCACCTTGCCCAGCTTTTTTTTGTGTGTGTGTGGCATTTTCTATAATAAAAAACCCTGCTGGATTTAGCAATCTCTATACATCTCATTTGAAGTAAATGCTAATTACCATGGCCATGGAAAGATCACTGTAGAACTACCCTAAAAGATGTAAGTTCTGAGTGGGACAGAGTGGTACAGAATGAAACAAAGATTTCCTACACAACTTTAAGAATTTGACTTCTCTTAGAAAACTCCCCTACTGTCCCCAGTATTTGTTTACATTTTTGTTTCTGTTTTTATTTTCTTAATACTGAATCAACAACAACAACAACAACAACAACAACAACAACAACACACACACACACACACACACACATTCAGCATTCTGGCTTCTTTATAGTATTAAAAGAGAAACCTAGTTACAATCAGCTCTCCTGGGTCACCTCTACTTGCATCCACATGTTGTGTGCCTCTGCTGCCTGTGGTTCCAGATCCTTTCCACAGTCTTCTCAGATTACGTAGATACTCTTCTATTCTCAGAACAAAACATATTCAAGTAGCCTATGTGACTCTGTGCTCCGCTTCTAAGCATTAACTCTTTTTGAGGCTAAATACATGCATTAATACTACTTAAAGCCCATTTGGCTTGATATAATGGCTAGTACTGACACTCTTATGTGTTTCAGGCTTTGGGCTTTCACTAAACTGTGCCAAGGATGGTGGAACCCTATCCTTGCCATCTCCCTTTCAAGGGAATTCTAAGTAGCTTTATTGTGACAATACAGTGGGCCACTCCAACCCATTGCATGGTGTCTGTGTCCAAATGTTGTGTGTAAGCATGGGAGAAGAGCTGCACAAAGAAAAATCATTGTTTTTGAAATCTGTCAAGTGGTAACAGAGAGGTTACCCTGAAAGTGACAATCTTTTGGTTGAGAAATGTGGGGTCGATATTTTGCCAAAGTGAGTCAGCAGGAAGGTTGAAGCACTTTTGAGTTGCTGAGTACTGAGAAGTTCCAGTAGAAGCCTTGAATTCAGGAGCAATCCCTGCCAGAAAAGGAAAGTGAACAAAGTAAAATGATCTAGTAGACCCCTATTAACTTCCATTTCCTTTTTGAAAGGGACCTTGGACCCAAAGTCCACTACTCATTCAACTCTTCAGACTCAAGCATCCCAAGGCATTTGCGTCTGTTGGAAGAGCTGGCAATTAGGAGATAATAGGACAGTTGTATGCATACTGTCTTAGCTGATAAAGTGGAAATGATTGACATGATAACCCTCATTTTACAGACAAAAAGCCTTGGGGAGTTTCCAAATGGTCAGCTGAAACTGAAACTAAACCCAGATCCCCTCCCCTATCGTCCTGTTCTTTGGAGTCATTATGCATCTTCCCTACTGCTTGTTATATTGGACTCTCCAAAATATCTCTCTTTGTTGTTAGTATCTATTTTTCTGTTTCAGGTATACACAGAAACTTTTTAACATTAAGTGAAATTTTTGTTTTTATTGGCTGAACACTAGTCATCATTCAGATGGCTTTGTGGAGGAAGCTCTTGCCACTAGAAGAACAAGTCCCATGGCCTGATTTGACTTCCCACACCAATGCAGAAATGGAAGGAGAAAAATGACTCCACAAAGTTGTCCTCTGACCTCCACTCAGGTACAATGGAATGCATGTGCCCCCATCATCATACATAACACATAACTAAATAAGTTAATTAACAAGTAAATAAATAAAAATATCACATATAATATGTTGAGAGATTAGAAGCAAAATAAGCAACACAATGACATCCAATGAATGATAAGATTTACTAAAATAAATATTAACAGCCTTTCCCAAATGTTCCCTGTCACAGAGTTTGCCTGAGTGCACCTCAAAGAATGGAAAGTTTATCTCTGCTGACAGACATCTAACAAGCATACCTGGTGTTTGAGTTAAGTCTCTATAGCTCAGTGAGATAATAAGAGTGAAGAAACCTTAAGAACAGAGAGAAAGTATCATGAATACACATAGTTCACTTCAGAATGGAATTTCCTTCAGCATAACTAATGCCTACATTATGTGTAAAAAATGATACAGCAAGACTAGAGGCATTCAGAAAGTCATGCTAGAGTTTGAAATGAATTCAGTGTGCAAGGAGCCATGATAAGTTTGGGATTGCTTTAGAAGCTGAACCAATTGATTAAGTATAAAATCCTTCATGTTATTTTTTAATTATTACAAAGTGAGCTAAAAGTAATCACTTATTTTTCATAAAAATGCTTTTGAAGATTCCTTT
Source organism: Onychomys torridus (assembly GCF_903995425.1). NCBI lineage: Eukaryota > Metazoa > Chordata > Mammalia > Rodentia > Cricetidae > Onychomys > Onychomys torridus. The sequence goes on along the minus strand of NC_050444.1, from coordinate 37,246,951 downwards.
TTATTTGTGTGTATGCATGTGTCTTTGTGTCAATTTATGGCATGTCTGTGGGTTCCTGAGGAGGTCAGCAGAGGGTATTGGATCCCCTGGGGCTAGAGTTAGAGGCAATTGTGAGCCACTTGATACAAGTACTGGAAACTGAGCTGGAGTCCACTGGTAGAGCAAGAGGTGTCCTTACTAGGTGATCCGTCTATACAGGTCCTCAAAACAATAGCTCATGCCCACAGGAAAACAGTATATATGATTCATCATGAAGGTGAACATGACACATAAATGAAAGTGTGTATGTGTAGTTTATATATATATTATTGTATGTTACATGTGCATATTTATATAAATTCATAAATATTTGAGTATTCCCTTACCTACTTAGGCTACAATTACATGCTGAACTTTTTATACATATACTATTTCATTTATGTGTTATATATTTATTTTATTATATCTTTATATTTTTGTTCACTATTTCTTCACCAACTGTAGTAGTTAATATTGTTTGTCAGCTTAACCTGGTATTGAATCACCACCTAGAAGTCAATCCTCTGAGCATGTCTGTGTGGGTTTTTCTAGATTATATTAATTGAAGTGGGAAGACCCACCCTAAACATAGTCAATGTCATCCCCCAGGCTGGGGTCCTCCACTGGATAAAAAGGGGAAACAAAGAGAGCACCAGCAGCCATCTCCTTCTTCTTCCTGACTTCAGTATGACCTCAGTTCCTACTACCTCCCTTGCCAGAATGGACTCTACTCTAAGAAGTGAGGCCTTTCCTGTGGTAAACTTGATCATGTGATCCATAGGATTGGGCTAGAAGTCATTCTTGATATATTCTGGTGGAGATCCCATCTCCTTTCCATCAAGGACCTGAGAACTTGAATGAGGCTGATTTCCAAAATAATGGGACTGAGTTGTTTAATGGAGGACATTCCAAGACAGATACTGTTTGCTCCTCTTATTAAGGCAGAAGGAGGGTAGGGAGCATGGCAAAAAGATTTTAAAAAAAAGCTATGGATGCCAATGAGGATAGGTGTGTGAACAAGTTTAAAGTTGTTGACAAGGGAAGTACACATGACAGGGCATCTGCAGTTGTTAAAGTCAAACATCCCAGTACTCATCCCAACAACAGGAAAGCTACCTAGAGGGCAGGTCCCCAAACTACGATGTCTCAGCCTTGTGCAAATAAAAATATATCTGAAAAGAGACAATTGAAACTCAAAGAACCAATTAGGGGACCATACCTGAAATCAAACACCCGGGAAGGCAGATGTCATGGCATCCATGGTCCAGTGAGGCCAGGCTACTTCTGGAGCTTCCCACCAAACTTGGCAGCATTGTTCATTGATTATGTAAGTATGATAGATGCAAGAATGAATGGGTCATGAAAGACTCTGCCAAAGTTTGAAAAGGCTGTTGAAGGGGGGGGCAATGCATGGCAGGGCTGTAATTCCTGGAAGGTCCTAAGAGGCCATTGTATGAGTTTATTAAGGTGAAATCTAAGTGGCAATAGAGACCCAGGGAGTTGCAGATACCATGACTACAGGATATTAACCAATTAGAGCTGCAGACATGGAATAAACATGGCCCAAGACAGGCAATGGTGCTCCAGACAAAAGACTTGAAGAAGTGAGTTTGCTCAAACCAGTTGGAGTCCAGATGATCACTGCATCATGAACTGAAGATGCCTAACATGGTGGTATCACTTGGTATTTTCCACATTGGACTTCAGTCTTTCTATGTTCAGATATTTTTTGCTATGCCCCTATTCTTCTCCGCTCTTGCAATGGAAATGTTTACCCTGTGCCGTTGGAAGTATGTAATTTGGTTTTGTTTTGTTTTTAGATAATGTGTGTGTGTGTGTGTGTGTGTGTGTGTGTGTGTGTGTGTGTGTATTTGTCACAGTACATGTGTAGAGGTCTGAGAACAACTCAGTGGGACTTAGTTATCTCATTCTCCAGTATGAGTTTGGGGGGCGTGGAACTCAGGTCATTAGGCTTAGCAGTAAGTACATTTATCTACTTAGCCATCTTACTACTCTCTCTCTCTCTCTCTCTCTCTCTCTCTCTCTCTCTCTCTCTCTCTCTCTCTCTTGTGTTATAGGAACTCACTGGTAAGAAATTACCCAGATTTCAGTAGAAAAACTTTGCACATATACTTTTAAACAGTTTTGAAATTGTTAAAGACTATTGAAACTTAAAAAAATATTTTATTCTCTTTCTGTTCTTGATTCAGCTGGGATCTCCTGCTCCCCTAAGCTTTCTTTCCCTCAAACCTTGCCCTTCATTACTCCCACTGTTGTCCAGGTTATATATATTCATCAAGTTTGGGATGACCAAGTAAAATGTGAAAGTTTATTTGAAAGTATCTTTAAATCATGCTCTACTTTATAGGAGTCAGCACTGGAATTTGCAAATGATACGACTTTGGTTTCCACCACAAAGACTGACCATTCTAGTTAGAGGACAGTCATGTTTCTTCATCAGAATGTTTGAACAGATATATCCTGTTGTACTTTAAATTATAATAGAAATCTTGTGCTATATGTATCATTTTAATGTAGCTTGCTTTTAAAAACATTTAAATGATTATCAAACTATTGATTCTGAGTATATTGGATAATGAAGTTTATGATATATGAAGAGAAAGAGTCTATAGTATATGGAGAGAGAGAGGGGGGGTGTAGTGGGTAGCTGTTTCAGCTTTGACCTGGAAGTACTATTCCTACTGAGGCTTCTAGTAACTGCCACACCTACCTATGACCCTCCCCTGGGCCGGGGCTGAGATGGGAGCCCTTAAGACCCAAGACCCAGACATGCCAGCCTCTTGTTTCCTGGTGATCCTGGATGCTGGAAGACAGACTGAGTCAGAGCTCTCCAGAGAACCCTGCTGATCTGCACCTCACCTCTCCCAGATCCTGTAACCAACCTCTTTACTAGCTGTAAGTTACCCCCAAATAAACCTCCTTTTTAACTAAGTGGAGTTGCCTTGATAAATCCCCACATTAAGAGATAGGGAGAGAAAGAGATACTCTCTTAGACTGGTTTATGTTGAGCTTTTCATACCCTGGAAAGCAATGTGACTTAAGTGACTTGAATGTTTCTCCTGTGACCAGTCTAGACTAATGCTCACTTCCCTGAGATATGAGCAACTCTAGTTATTAAAGTTGAGGTTAGTGGTACAAAAGTGAAAGTAGCTAAGAGCTGAGTCAGTATCTTTGTGAAGTGATTTGTTCCCAAGTAGCAAAGTCCAACTCCATCTCATGAGCCCTCATGCTACAGCCTCATGGAAAGATTAGTTTCAAAAGGCCTTGGGATGCTAAGTATAAATAGTAACAAAAGAAAGTGATCACAGTTGAATAAAGATCAGTCCTCACTTGTCAAGTTCCATAACAAAAATGCTTTGTGGCTGCCAAACAGACATTGAATATGGTCATAAGAGTCACACTGGCCTCAGAGTACTACCCAACAGAACAGAATAGACCTGATGCACAGTTGCCTTAGGGTTTTTACCACTGTGAAGAGACACCATGACCATGCAACTCTTATAAAGTAAAATGTTTAATTGGGATGGCTCACTTACAGTTCAGAGGTTCAGTTCATTATCATCATGGTATGACATGCTGGTGTGCAGGCAGACATGGTGCTGGCTACATCTTAATCAAGAGACAACAGGAAGTGGACTGTCTCACTGGGCGTGTCTTGAGTATATATGGGAAACCTAAAAGCTCACCTCCACAATGACACACTTTCTCCAACAAGACCACACTTATTTCAACAAAGTCACACCTCCTAATACTGCCACTCTTTTTGGGAGTCGCTTTCTCTCAAACAACCACAATGGTCACATAAACAGAACAGGTCTCACTTTTCCTTGATAGTCCATCTAGCTTCCTGTCCTTCCCATCAGTCAGCTATCAGTTTAAAACATAGCCAGTATGTCTTAGGATTTTCATAAACTCTACATAAAGAATTTAAAGTGAGATATTTAAAGGAATGAGAATGCATAAGCAATAAGGGCTTGTATGAGGAAAGTCTAGGCAGCTGACTGTATAGTAATTGTTTTCTTTATGACGTGTGACATCTTCAGTGTCTGCAGACTTTTGGGTCCTGTGGTGGGGACTCTACAATCCTGGTCAGGAGCTTCGCTTGGTGTGGCTTCCTTTTCCTTCTCAGTTTTCCTACTTAAGCTGTGTGGAATATCCCTACCTCCTCACACATGGATTCAGAAAGATGAAAATAGTGTTGAGTAAAAAGTGAGTGTGCTTTTAACATCTGCTGGGGAAGTGGAATGTATCACTCAACTAGAGGATACACTAAGCTATCTGGCAGCTCAATAGCACAAGCAGCCAAAGAGCTGACAGCATCTTTTCTGTCACTTTTTAAAGTGGGATTTTCATATTTCAGGGTGATTAGCTACACAGGCACTCTTACCTTTCAGAGCTTGTCCTTTAGCACAAGTGCTAAGATCATTATGGTCATCAAGAGCAGCAAACAGTGGGGGACTGGAACTGATGGAGTGGCATGCTATTAAACAGCCTCTCACATGCTTTAGACCCTCCTATTTGGGGCCTTCCCTGCTTGAAATGAAACCAAATTATCTAATGGATGCCTAATTTGTTTGCTTTAAAATTGAGATTACAAGCTTTTTCAGAGGTACCCTCTGGAATTTTATGTGTTAACCAATTATTACCCACTCTGAATTAAGCCTTCTATTTTCTGAATTTTTCTCCTTCTCTTGGAGTCTATAGCTGCCAATCAAAATTAAATGGCTGATTCCTATCATGAAAAAAATAGATAAATAGATGAATAGATAGATAGATAGATAGATAGATAGATAGATAGATAGATAGGCTGAGTTAAGCCTTGCTTCACATTCATCCTTTTATTAATGTACTTGTTCAAAGTTGCTGGACACTGCCTGCAGCTTGTTACTGAGTCAGGGAAGTACACAAAAAGAAAGGCAATCCACCCAGATGGCTACAGAGAGATATATGCACTGCAAATTTTATAAGGTAGATCTGTTTAAAAAGATACAAGAAGAAATCAGAAGTGGAAATAGTAAAGAGCATGTCATTTTTTTGTGTGTTTTAATATATTTAAAATATTTCAAAATTAAAATAAGATCATGTGTGAAAATAACAAATCAGGAAGGGGATTATGAGAGAAGAAGAGATTTGTTGCTACTGTTCATTTACCACAACTTATATGTGGGGTGATTTTATATTTTTATTGATGACAATTGTTTTCATACAATGTACTTTGATCATGGTTTTCTCTCCACCAACTCCTCCAAGATCCTCCACACTTCTCCAAATACCCAACTTCATACACTTTCTTTTTTTCATTCTTCTTAGAAAACAAAGGAAAAAAAAAAACAAAATAAAAAGAAGAAACATGCACACAACAACAAGAACCACAGAAACACAAAATCAGGAACCATAACATACAAGCAAAAGATCAATAATACAAACAAAAAAAACTAAACAAACAAACAAAAGCCCCCCAAACAACAACAAAAAGCACAATCACAGCAACACAAGACAAAATGCCTACATAAATGCCATGGAGTTAGCTTTGTGTTGACCATCTACAACGGGGAGTGGAACCTGCCCCTAAGTATGATTTGTATACCCAGTGAGACTTCATTGGAGAAAACTAGTTTTTCCACTCTAGGCCATTGTCCATTGGAGAGAAATGTTAGAGTGGAATTCTAGTAGAATCATCGTATCTAGGATAAACATTAGAATGAAACAGTTATTTTCACTGTATCTAGGGTAGACATCCAAATGAATAGTTGTTTCCTAGAAGTGCTTTGACCTTGAAGATATCATTGTGGAAAACTGTGATTGTTTTCTGCTTTCTATAGAGTTGTTTTTCTGAAGGAGCTTTACAGCCTTTGCATGACTTTGGTCACATGACAGTCCTGGCCTTGCATTGTTTAGTGCTGCAAACAGTGCACAATAAGGACTAAAGTTGCAGGGATGTGGTGTTTGCCTTCACAAAACATAGATTAGGTTAAGGGCTTTGATATGAGGAACCTATTTTACCCCCCCCAAAAAAAAACAAAAACAGATTTTGTGTAACAATAAATATGCTTCTGCGACGTTGTTGAAGATTCAGTTAATCTAGACTGTTCCTATCTGCTGCCATAGAGCCAGATTAAATCTTGGAGTAACCCTCTTTTTTAAAATATTTCAAGTAACTCAGAATACCAACAAGATAACTTCTTGGTTGGGGGAGGGGGAGTTTGCTTTCTCCTCTTAGCACTGGGACCTAGTTTGACTTGGACCTGTGCCAGCCCTGAACATGCCACCATAGCTCTGTGAGTTCATTAGTCACCAGTTCTCTTGTTTCTAAAAGACACCATTTCTTCAACTGTCTTCCATCCCCACTGGCTCTTACAATCTGTCTGCCTCTTGGAAGAAGAGATTTTTTTAAGGAGGGTAGCTAAGGGAGGGCTTGGGAGAAAACAAAGACAAATATTAAGGAGGGTTTTGGGTTCCGACTGGAGATAACAAATTTTAAAAACAGAAGAGGGGTCTGTAGAGAAAGAAAGAAAGCAGTGTGAGAGAGGAGAAAACAAATAGGAGGTAACCAAAGGAGTTAGTATGAGCCAAGTGCAATGATTCACATATAGGAAACGTCATTGTGAAACCTATTCTTCTGCGTGTAGATTCTCAACCATTTCCATTAAAAGTGAACATTCTTTGCCCCTCATTTGCTGTGAGCATGCCTTGCTTTTCTCTTTCAATAGTTAAATTAGGAAAAAGAGCCAGCACTTATTGTATATGGCAGATGTTCAATAGGGACTTACTGAATTAAATTTTTTAGAAAAGCAGTATTCAGTGAATGTGTCTGCAATATAAGGGCACTAGTTAGGATTGAAAGAATCAACATATATGAAATGGTCCCAGGACATACTGAGAAGACAAAACATGATAAACATTATAGGCCAAATGATTTCTTTTCATTGTGGATCTTTGTTCTAGTAGGGTCAAGCACTAGATTTAAGAATCCATATAAATAATTAATAAGGATTACAGACAGATAAAATCATTACTTGGTAAAACTATAGAGACTCACTATAATTATACAGAATTTAATAACTAATGAATTCAATCATTAGTTGATCATTATCTTCAGTGTATAATTTTAATAGATTTTATGTCCATTTAAGTGATTGGTAGGAATTTTGAGGGCTTCTTTAGAAAGAGGCTCATTAGAATTTCTGAAATTCAGTTATTGGATGAGAGTTCTAGCATGACAGTTAGGGTGTTTGGCAGTCTGATCACCAGAGTAGGTTAGTTCAGGCTTTCTCTGGACCATTGCCAGTAGTCTATTGTGGAGGTATCTTCGTGGATTTCTGGGGGCCTCTCTAGAATTTTGCTTCTTCCTATTCCCATGAGGTCTTCATTTATCATGTTCTCTTTTTCCTTGTTCTCCCTCTCCGTTCTTGATCCAGCTGGGATCTCCCACTCCCCTAAGCTCTCTTTCCTTGATCTTTGCCCTTCATTACCACCCCCCCCACACACACATCCAGTTTGCTTATGTAGAATTTCTCTGTCATTAGGGGATCCCTGTGTCTTCCTTAGGGTCCTGTTTTCTAGGTAGCCTCCCTGGAGTTGTGAGTAACAGCCTAGTCATCTTTTGTGTTACATCTAGTATTCTCCTATGAGTGAGTACATACCACATTTGTTTTTCTGAGTGTAGGTTACCTCACTCAGGATGATTTTTTCTAAATCCATCCATTTGCCTGCAAACCTCATGATGTCATTGTTTTCTCTGCTGAGTAGTACTCCATTGTGTATATGTACCACATTTTATTCATCCATTCTTCAGTTGAAGGGCATCTAGGTTGTTAGAGATCCACAGCCAGGCCCCAGGTGGAGCTCCAGGAATCCAATTGGTGAGAAAGAGGAGGGATTGTATGATTGAGAATTGTTGAGACCATGATTGGAAAAAGCACAGGGACAAATAGCCAAACTAGTGGAAATACATGAACTATGAACCAATAGCTGAGGAGCCCCCAACTGGATCAGGCCCTCTGGATAAGTGAGATAGTTGATTAGCTTGAATTGTTGAGGAGGCCCCCAAGCAATGGGACCCAGACCTGTTTTTAGTGCATGAGCTGGCTGTTTAGAGCCTGGAGCCTATGCAGGGACACTTTATTCAGCCTAGGAGGACGGGACTGGACCTGCCTGGACTCAATCTACCAGGCTGAGCTGAATGTCTAGGGGAGTCCTTGCCCTGGAGGAGATGGGAATGGGGGGGATTGGGCTGGGGAGAGGGTGGGAATGCGGATGGAGGGAGGATAGGGGAATCCGTGGCTGATATATAAAATTAAATTAAATTAAATTATAAAATTAAAAAAAAATAAAGTTATATACATTGTTCAAAAAAAAAGAAACTAAAAAAAAAAAAGAATTTCTGAACTTCAATACCTTTGGTACAGTCTAAACATAGGCTGAAATAAGGCATTCATTACAGGTCTGAGTTTTTCTTTTATCATGACAATATGCTCCTGGAATCCATTTTTCTCTTTTGCACCTTTTATAATTATGAATTAGATTCCATTCACAAGAATGCTGGGATACTAAAGAGCTTAAGGTGACAGGTATGCAATATTGAAAAGCCCTCTGCATCATTACCTGTGCTGCCTGTCAGTGAGGGGAGGTATGTCTAGAATGTTCACCTGTGTGGCCCAGACACACTGACTCTGCTGTGATGTTTCTAAAGAAAACAAAGAATGACCAGAATTCAGTCACCCACAGCCAGAATGGAGAGAGCAAGATGAGGGTCAGGTATCAGCCTTCTGAGAGCTGATTCTTAAACCCATCATCAAATTTGAGCTGAGCACACATAAGTGAGCACAAAAGCACTGGACATGATTTTGTAGGGTTTTTTTCCTACCTGCTTCATGGCTGCCACTCCTGGGTTTATTCTCTTCTTATTAAAGACTTTTTCCTACTCGACTATCAAGCTACAAGCCCTGCTAGTGACATTAAATTGGTGCCCACTTTGTTGGAAACAGGTCAAAGGAAATGTCAAGGCAAATCAGAAGAAACAGCAAAATATGGAAAGAGTTAAAATTAAAGATTCTGAGAAAAACATCCAGTCTCAGGTGAAAGAGCACTCAATTATGCCTTACACTTCTTGTAGGTTCAAATTCCTTCTCTGAGAATGCTACTAATACTCAGAGCTGGAATCGTATATTACAACGGATGACAGAAATGTCAGGAAGAGTTCAAGCTGTAGAGATCAATAGAAATGCATTGTTTTTAAGGTCCAGAACAGCTCAGCTCACAGGCCAATCCCATGATTTGTGTCACACTCAGAATAGCAGTTATGTGGTCATCCATATCACATTTATATGGGAATAAAAAGGAGTTGTCTTCACAGTCTAAGACAAAGTGGGAGATGTCACATGTAATCAGTTCATACTAATGTATTTTAAATAATAACTGGAAGGGAGGAAGCTTTCCGCCCCATTTCAGTGTGATTTATCTATGTCCTGCATCTACAGTATAATGGTCTTCAGCAGTAGGGTCTTACCTTCTAGTTTCAGTGGGAAACAACGTGCAGCGGCAACAGCGAAGGGGGCACCCTAGCCAATATTTCTTCGGGAGGCATCACTCTTCTCATATGTGGAACCTAGATTGGAAGTTTTAGATGTCTGTGTTTAGGATAGCATGAGATATGAGGAAGATAGGGAGAGGGGGCTTAATAACAGGTTGTCATGTGATGTGATTTGACTTTTTTATATGTTGTACTGTTTTTGTATTACTGTATTTTGTATCACTTGATTACTTGATTATGATGCATGGTCATTCTTAGATACTGATGAGTTCACTTTGTTACTATTTTATTGAGTATCTACATTTATTAAAAACAATGATCTGTAGTTTTCATTTTGGTCATTGTATCATTGTATTCTTGTCTGGTGTCACCTAGAATTACTTTTCTTTCAAAAAGTTGGAATGCTTTGATAAGAATTAATATCACCTTTTCCTTAAAAACTGTATAATTCAATAAAACTGTATAGTCTCAAGATTGGGGGGCATTTTATTACAGCTGTAGTCTCTTTTCTAAACATTAGTCTGGGTTTTCTGTTACTTCATAGTTCAATTTTTATAAGCTATGGATGCCCAGAAATTAATTCACTTCTAGGTTTTCTGCTTCATTGGAACATAGTTGATCCTAAGGTCTAATGTATATTTGTATTTCTATCATATCAGTTGTAATGTTTCATGTTTGTCCCTATTTTGTCTTCATGGGCTTCTGTCCTCTTCTCTTTGTTGGGCTAGGTATAACAGCTGGGTTTTTTTTTTTTAAGCCTTTCATAGTCATTGATATTTTGTATTATTCTATGGTCTCTCCTTTATCTGTTTACCTCAGTCTTCTCTTTCTTTCCATCTGCTGATTTTTGTTTTGTTTTGCCCTTGCTTTCTATGTCCTTGAGATAAATAATCAGGTTGTTTATTTCATCCCATTTTCTTGACATAGTCATTTATTTTATATATATATACATATATATATATGTATATATATAAAATTTTATATATTATATATCTATTATAAATGTCCCTATAGCATGATTTATTGAAATCTGATATACTGTGTAAAATCATTTTCATTTGTTCTAAAGAATTTTGTAACTTCTCTTCCAAGTTCTTCAATGTTCATTGTTCAGTAACCTATTATGAAGTATTTGTGGATTTCCATGTTTTATAAAGTTTTTTCTTTGTTTATTTCTAATAAATTATTGTGATCAGGAAACACACATATTATGTAAAATTTAGAGTTTTAATGATCTTTTGAGATTCTGTTTGTGATGTAACATATGGTTCATTCTAAGAACACTTCATATGCTGAGGCATATGAATATTCTGTAGCTTTGCATTAAATGTTCTACAAATGCTGATTAGCTTTTCCTGGTTTCTGTTACAGTTTAATGCCATTTTTTTATAATTTTTTTATGTGGGCGATTTGCTCATCAATGAAGATGGGAGTTTGAAGTCTCATTACTATCATATCTGATCCAGTTTCTCCCTTTATGTATAATGTTGATTGTTTTATAAAATTTGAAACTGTATTGTTAGATGTGTCATGTATATTTAACACTATTTTATCCTCTTGTTGAGCCCTTGGTTCCTTTTTTCTTTTTATGGCTTTTGTGTTAGAGTATATTTTGTCTGACATAGAGTAACTATTCTTATTTGCTGTCAGTGTGTGTTTTTATGGACTGTCTTTTTCATGCTTTCATTTCAGATTATGTATAAGGTGAGACTCTGCATAGGGAGCTCCCCATTGGCTCTTGGTGCTGTATCCATTCCATCAGTGTCTTTGATCAGTAGTTTCTTCACCTTTAAGGTTGATATATGTAAGATTTAGTCCTCTCATTTTAGTATATGTCATCTTTTGTTTTGAACATTCTTTGTTTTATTCTTCCTTGGATGCTACCACACCTGGCTCTGTTCCCAGTGTGGCCTTGAACTCACAGAGATCTGGATGAATCTCTGCCTCCTGAATTCTAGGATTAAGGGCATGTGCTACCATTGCCTGGCCTCTATGTTTAATGTGGCTTACTTTTTCCTCTGAACCTCAAAAAGCTTTATTGGGGTGCACAAATAAAATACCACAACAGATTCCCTTGACCTCTTATCTTGGAAAGTCTTTATTTCTCCTTCATTTATAGCTTTGCTGGGCATAGCACTCTTGACAACTCTTTATGTGAGAACTTGTAATCATTCATTCCATCCCCTCCTGGCAAGTAAGATTTTTGACTCAGAAATCAGCAGTTAGTCTAATGAAAATTCTCTGAAGTAGGATTTGGTACTCTTGAAAATGTTAAGTATTCTTGATTTGTCATGTACTTTGCACACTTTAGCTATGATGTATTATAATAAAGATCTTTTCTGTGTATGTCTGGCTGAATTATTGTGCTATGATTCTCCTGTACCTGAATAATCACAGATTTCCCGAGATTAAGGAAGTTTGGGCTATTATTTCATCAACTAGGCTTTGTACAGCCTCCCCTGTTCCTTTTTTGAGTATTCCAAGGACTGTAAATACAGGTTTGTTTAATAATGTGGCAAAGGTACTGGCTGTCTCAGTTATTTCTCCTTCTCTCTTTCCTGCTTTCCTTGGCTGGTTGGAATAATCAGAAGAGCTGTCTCAAGTTGGCACGTTCTTTCTCTGCTCGAGCTAGTCTGTTGATTTACCCATTGAGCTCTTGGTTACCAGGAGGATTATTTTATTTCTTTTCAATATTTTTGACTTTTTCTATATTTCTTATTTATATCCTGAATTATCCTTCTAATTTCCTTCAATAGAATCTCTGTGTCATCTTTAATCTCATCAACTGCCTTACAAGCATGTAAGTATTCTTTTAAATTCCTTATGAGGAATTTTATCGATGATTATTGTGTAATTTTTCAAAAATTTTATTACATTTTAATTGTGTGTGTGTGTGTGTGTGTGTGTGTGTGTGTGTGTGTACATGCTACATAGAAGAAAAGGCAAAGAATGAATGTATGGAAATCAGAGGACTCACATACATTCACATGTCTCTCAGAGTGTCTACAGTTCAGAGGAAAGCTTAGGGGCGTTCTCCCCTCCCACCATAGTGGTCATGTGGAGTGGGTAGCCATTCCAGCTTTGATCTGGATGTTCCAACCCCCACTGAGGCTTTGGTAACTGTCACACCTACAAGGCGGGGCCAAGAGAAGACCCTGAAGACCCGAGATCCAGATGTGCCTGCTCTCTTGGTGCCTGGACCCTGGGTACTGGAGGTAGACCAAGCAGAGTTCTCCAGAGAACACGGCCGGACTGTGCTACACTTTTCCCAGAATCCCTTAACTTGTAAGTTACCCCACAAATAAACCTCCCTTTTAACTTTATGGAGTGGGCCTTAATAATTTCATCAATAGTCATGGAGATCTAACTCAGGTCATCAGGTTTGGTAACAGACACCTTTACCTGCTGAGCCATCTTGTAGGCCCTGTAAACTTTTTTTTTTTTTAAAGAGTTGTGTTTATTTTTGGAAGCATAATATTAATTGTTTTTAAAAATATTTTTGTGATACCACACTGAATTTTATACATTTGGTGAATTTAGCTATCTCTACTACTTTTAGAAGGTGGCTTCCACTGTAAACAGCTTTCTCCTGAAAATATGCCTGAGAGTCTGCAATATTTGGTGTTGATACTAGCGAGGCACCATCATAGTTTCTCTATAGCTTCTTGGACTTTAATTAATGGCTTTAAGTAGAGTGTGTGCCATGGAAAGCAAAATAGACTTTATATCACTGTAGTCTGTTTGAGTGAGGGTACTCAAGGCATGCATGAAGCACCTCAAAATTAGCACAGAGTGTAAGCAAGTGGCCATTCTAGCAATGAGAGTGAACCACTGAACATTGGTTCCTTTCCCTAAGTACAGACAGAGAAAAATACTGGAAAGAATGGCTGATTCTGGCTGACCTGGGAGTGGTAGGGCTTCTGAGGTAGTGTCCTGTCTGAGTGGCAGCCTGGACATACACACAGTACAGGAGTACATCACTGTGTACTCCTAGTCCCAGGAATGGCCCAAACCTACAAATTCACATGTGTGGTGGGACTCATCACTCCTCCTGATACCCTCTTTTAGTTCTAGTGGTGGTGTACACCCCAAACAGAATAAGAGAAGGTATCAATGAGAAACCATAGAGCCTGTACCATGCAACTGTTTTCCATACAAAAAAAGGTGGTAATGGACTCCATGTACCTGCCTCTGGGTGAAGGTACCAACCAGAAAACATGATACAAGCTAGAGGTGCCTGGTCCAGTGCACCTACCCCAAGTCTTAGTAGTGACAGAATTGTTCATGCATCTGGCCACACCCTAGATCTCAGAGGATAACCATCCTCATCTTTCTTGTCTTGAGTCTCCTTCAGTCTCCTGTGTGCCAAAACACCCATGCCTTGCAATATACAGCAGGGCATGGGCTTAGATGATTGAATAACAATTTCCCTATTGTGTCAAGTTGGATTGTGATGCTGCAATCTGCTATGGTAGACTGTCTCTGAGATCATAGGGATGGAGACATGCAGAGACATGAATTTGGACAGAAGATTCTTTGAAATATATTGCCTTATCCTAGAAACTTGGGTTTCAGAGAATGACAGAGAGACAGCATAAGTTCTTCCTCCAAAGCAAAGTTACTCTATCAAATGCCAAGTTCTGTCCTGAACTGGACTACAGGCCTATAGCAAATGTGAAATTTCCCAGTAGCCAAGATCACCACTGTTCAAGTTCCTTGGGCTAGCTGCTCAATTTACTTTCTCTGGACAAAAGAAGTCCCGGTTAGCTGAGAGACCAGGGATGAAGTAGCTGAGGTTCCCGATTCCTTTCTTTAGGCTTCCACCCCTGAGTTGCCAAGTCTCACAATGTTTCAGTCTCTTTCTTGCTGAGACCTAACATTTTCCAAAAGTCACTCACTCAGAGTAGCTCCTAGCCCTCTGTTTCTGGCCTTCTTTGTGGGAGAGGTGAGTTCCAGGGGCCTCTAGTTATCCCATTTCTCTCATTTGCATTTTAGAGATACAATGTTCACGGGAGAAATATAAAAAGCATCGACATTTTTACCAAATGACACAATTGAAATATAAAAAGTAAAAGCTTGCAAACATGTAAGAAATTGCCAAAAAGGGAAGAGGAGGCTTTGAAATGCCACTCTGTCCTGGAAAGATGGATGACAATGATTGCTATTCATAATGTTTGACATTAACTGCCTATCTACAGTAAGATCTTTTCATGAGCTGTCTAAATTAATAGTTAAACTATCTGGAAGGATAAGTCATTATTAACCTCATTTTTCAAAGGAGCAAGTTAAGATTTAGGAAGGTTAAATAATTTGCCCAAGCAGCTAAGAAATGTTGGAGCTTGGATTTGAGCCTCTCATGATGACTAGCCAGTCTCTTAAAGTTCTATATGTAAGCCAGTGGCCAGTCTTACAAGTTGGCCTCATATAGTCTCATTTTTCTGTTTTAATTAAGAATTGTTTCATACAACATAGTTTGATCATGGTTTCCCCTATCCCAGCTCCTCCTAGATCATCTCCATCTCCCTACCTGCCTACTTTAGGTTCAGCTTTTCTCTACCAAATTAACATACAAATAAAACACCAAACCAAAAAACTCAAAACAAACAAAAAAGCAATAAGACTAAATGTTCAAAAAACATTCAAAAGCACAAAGGCAAACACATGCTTGCGAGGGCACCACACACTGTATTCATTTGTTGTTGGAAACCCGCTCCTGGGCATGGGGCCTGCCTTGGAGTATGGCTGATTCTGTCTTGACACTTCATTGGAGAAAACTGCTTTGCCCATTGCCAGCAGTTATCAATTGCAATTAGCTTCTTGTTTAGAGAAGGAATCCCATTCCACTTCCCCTTTTTGGTGTCGGGATGCCATCTGAGTTGAAACGGTGCAGATCTTTTGTATGCAGCCGTTCTCTGTGAGTTCTATACATACCAGCCCTGCTGTGTCTTTTTCTTTGGAGTCACCCATCATCTCTGACCCTTACATTCTTTCTATCTCCCCTTTCACATAGGTCCCTGAGCGTTGATGGGGAGGGGGGAATTTAATGAAAACATCCCATTTAGGACGGAATGTTGCAAAGTCTTTAACAATCTGCATATTGTCCAGTTGTGGGTCTCTGTGTCAATTACCATCTACTATAAGAATAATCCTCTCTGTTAAATGAGGAACTGATTTGCAAATTCTGTAATTTACCTAAAGTTTCTACTTATTATTTGTTCTTTTTTCCTTGAGCTGCCTCATTATAAGGCTGGGTTTTTTTCTTTTCTTTTCAAAGGTTTTGTTAATTTCTCTTTCTCTACTAAATTTCTTTTCTACAATTTATCAGTATTGTCTTCCATCTATATTTTTGGACATACTTTGCATTCATTTTGAGTTTCATGAGCTACATGTACATACACTTTACAGAATTTGAATACTTTTTCTCTAACATGAGAGCCTGAGGCTGAGTTTTAAACCACTGTGACAGTACATAAGATGCTTCAATTTGTAACTTTCAAATACTATATTTTTAATTTTTTTAACCATTTCACTCTGATTTCTTACTTGATGATAGATTCTTATATTTTCTAATTTAAAATGTAACTTTCTGGAGGTTGGAAAGATGGCTCAGCAGTTGAAAGTACTTCTTGTTCTTCCAGAAGACTGGAGTTCAGTTCCTCACAGTTGTGTTAGGAAGCTCACAACTACTTCTAATTCCAGTTCTGGAGGATCCAATGCCCTTTTACATACACACATATGCACACATGCATACACACATACACAAACACACACATACTTAAAAGGATATTTTAAAGTCTAATTAGGTCATTAATAATTTGTGACTTAATTACAGTCCAAGGGTAAAGAACATGAAATAATAAATTAATATAATGATTTTCTTCTTCCTCTCATCTTCATGGCTACTTTCAAGACCCACAATCACAGCCATTCCTCACATGTCTCAGTAACATAATACTCTCTGAGTATTCATTAAATATATGCGTATTCAAGAAAGAGTCCTGGGGGTTATTGAGCCTTTCATTGTATTTTTCAAATATGGCATTACACCATGCATCTTATTTGGTTTCTATGTATTTCCACTGGTCACTTTCAGCTCCTGACTACAGCTAAGTGTCAGTCCTGCAGAGATCACAATCTGCTCAAACATTCTCTAGGCATGGAAATCTGGATTGCCTCCACCTTCTATGATCTCACCCTCTGTTCCCTCATGGGTGAGTTCCTTGGGATATTGATGGAGGAGTGGAATGGCTATGGCAGAAGGCAGATGCAGTTTTATTAAATACTGTCAAACCTGTCTTCAGAGCTCCCATCAGAAGAAATGGAAAATATTTGTTTCTCTGGGAATTTTCCGTTAGTAGATATTGGGAACACTGACCTTTGCCACTCTAATGGTTGTAAAAATTTAAATTTAAAAAGCATCTATCTAATTTTAGTGAAGTATAATGTATTTTACTATTCTTTGCCCTATATTTTCTTGAGTATTTCCCCTTTCTTCCTGTTTTGATGTGAAGGCTGGCATTGGATCATGTGTCTTACTTGGTTTCAGGCCTGGGATATAGTTTAGGGGCTCGGGATTCATTTAGTGTTCACAGACCTCTGTCTTCCCTCCTCACAACGTTAGAAAAGAAGAAAAACAACGTGCTAGGGATAGTGGTACTTGCATGGCTGAAGCCAGAGGACCATGAGTTCAATGCAACTGTGGGCTACAGAGGGAAATTCACCTCAAAAGTAAACACACCTATACAACAAAAACTAAGGAAAAACCAAACCAACCAAGATTATTTATTTTAGCCTTTAAGTGGTCTCTAGTTTTTGAGATTGTAAAGTCCTATTCTGATAACCATCTTCTAGTTTTTTCCTTTGATGCCTTTAGTTGAATAGAATGCACAGTTTTAATACTGCCAAATTCCAGAATGTTTGCCCATGTTTATGTATGCTCTCAGAATAAGCATTTGCTATTCTTCTGCCATCAGCTTTCTGTGAATATTTTTCATAGTGAGAGCTATGATGCATATCTTCTCAAGGTTGTAAATGAACTTTTCCAGCTTTTCTATGAAATAGTTTGTTACTTCCAAAGCTAATGCCATTGGTACTAAGTTCTCCTTATAGACATGAAAAGGATCGATCCTGAACTCTATTCTATCCATCAGCCCTGTCTTCTAGTTACAGGATAGTGGTGAATCAATTACTGTGAGTTTATATTATGTTCATATCTCTTAATGAAGCTTTCTTTCGTTACTTTATTTCAAAAGCAAATTTCTTTGGAATATTGTTTATGTATATACATTTAATTGTCTTTTTGTGAAAACAAACAGACATAGTTTTCTTTTAGGCATTTGGCCACACTGCACATATACACTAATTTGTGGGGAATCTTTGCCATTCTGCCCTGGATCAAAGTTTTATCAATTTTGTGACATTATGTGGATTTCCAGGGCTTGTTTCTGACATTTTTGTGTCCTTTGAAGTTCCAGTTCCTTAGCAATTTGGCTCATAACTTGTTTGCTTTGGTGCTTTATATTATTTGTTTCCAATGTAGAGAGAGGCAATTTTTAAAAAAAAAATGGGGTTGCTTTGACAATACAATGTAATTGCTGAACTCCATTATAGTCTCATTCCATGTATGTGTTCAACAAGGACAGTTCGAAGCAATGCTAGGCAAGAAGTATCCATGGAGAGGACACTCACTGAAGCAAATGAGGCACATCTTCCATGGGGAAAAATAATATTCTGACATTTTACTGTCTGCCCTTACTACACAAACATCATTTTTCCAATGTCATTATTTGAAATGCTGTGGTTAAATAAATGTCATACTTCTACAACACAAAATGGAGGTTATGAGTCTCTACATAATTTGCTTTGTAAAAACAAATTCATACAGCCCTGCTTTTTCACTTATGAGTGTGTTCATTTTATTGATTTTCCAATAAAAGTATACTTTTAAGTGTTTAACCATTTTCTTTCGGTTTCATTTATATCAACAATGTATATCTAGAATAGCAGGCAAATGATTATCCTACAGTCTGAGAAACAATCACGAAGCAGAAACACTACTGCGGTCAGAACCCAGACCAAGAAACACTAACAGAAGTACAAGCTACCAATGCACAAAACTGTATTTACAATTCTGATTTTATTTCCTTTGGAAAGTGTCCTAGAAAGTGAGTTATGCGTTAAATAACATAAGAATTTTCAAAGTTCTTTATAAATATCAGTAAATGCCTTGTGGGAAAAATCATTTCATAGTTTTAATAAAAGATCACATAAGACTATCTCAGAGGAGTTATTGCTATATCAATAATTTCCAATTTGGTTTTTTAATCTCATTTTTGTTATTACTTGTATCACTTTTAAGAATGAATTTTTGTTACCATCTCAGAGCGTGAATATTCTTTCCTTGGGTTGTTTCATTTTAGAAAGAGTTCTGGTGGTTTTTACATTTAAGCACAGTTTATATATGAACAATATTAGCCTTGAGAAATTCTTGTTTTAAGTGGTTTTCTAATTCTATTGCTTTCTAATTTCTAGAATTTGTGTTTAGTTTTAGTTTTTTTCATATTCTTGTATAAATTATATTTTAATCATTTAATAGATTTTAATGAGTCTATATCTGTCTTTCACCTCGTTAGTTCTCCTCTCTCTGCCTCTCTCTCTTAGGGTTATGTGGGCAGGGTACCTTGGTGGATCAACACCAAGGAATACCACAGAGACCACACTACCCAATAGATCTCACTCAAGAGATTTATTGGGGATGGAGGGGCTTAAAGCCATCTCAGAGCGGGGACTAGAGAAAGAAAGGGAGGAGAGACAGAGACAGAGACAGACAGGGCAAAAGAGTGCTCTGTGATAGCAGAGACCTTTTAAAGGGTCTTGATGGCTGTTGATGATGTGGCTGCTAATGCTGAGTCACTGAAGACAGCCCAGGAGAGGGCCTGGTTTCTAGCACCTTCTATGACTGTTTGGTAGTCCCTGCCTTCCACTACAAAGCTCTCCTTTATAAGGAGTATTTGTTCTGGAATTTATTTTCACATTTGTAAATAGTGTTATATGCTTACATTACTACTTCTTGCTTTTTAATATCAGTACCTTTGAACTGTCTACAATGAAGATAAATATTTTGCTGTTATCACACACATCCCATGTGTGTGACATTTCTGTCCATATCAACACAACAGTAACATTGTATAGCTCAGTATTTAGGGCCTATATTGCCTCAGGTGTGTGATGGTGTCCATAGCTTGGCCATATGTAGGCAGTATGTATGATTATTTTTAATTTTTCCTAAATATTTTTATTTCTTCTGGTGTTAGTTATTTGTTCTTTTTATTTATTCTCTATTAGGTCTAATTCCCCAGGAAGTATAGGAAGTTTCTCCTTATTTGTGAAAAAAAATCATCAAAGTTTATCATTTTAATAGTCCAAGAGGCTCCTAGAACCTCTAACCAGCTACAGTCTGATTTGTTTTGTAACCTACTGAGTCAAGTTAGTGCTCCTCATGAGCATGGGAAATGCACCAGTGGACACACCCTCCACAAACAGCTTGGGTGTGGTTTGTAGGGTAAGCAGGGCAGCTGGAGGAGGGACATGGGGAGTGGGAATGACCATGTTCTGTTGCAGACATATTAAATTCTCAAGCATCTAGAATAGGTATTTTTTAAATGAAGATGCTGATACCTTGCAGTGACTCATGAAATGAGGAAACTCCCCAAATTCTTCTCCATAGCTCAGCAGTGCTCAGGAAACTGGTTGCAGAGTTTTGATGGCATTGCTGGATTTCTTTCAGCCACAGTTGTTACTGCTGAGAATCTGTCTTTCTGTCAAAGTCTTTGTTCTCTTAATCTAATCCCTTTCCATAAGTAAAGCTATAGGGGTTCCTTTTAGTCCACAGAGACCTTGGAATTTAATTAAGTCATACTTTAGTGTTTCTGTATTTATCCACAAACTGAGTCCTCATTGGACTTATCCTTCAGGGAAAGTTTTATTGACATTTTCTGTTTGTTTGTTTGTTTTTCCGACCTCCTTTTTCTTCTGTTTGGTCTTTGTTTTCTTTAATACCTACTTCAGAGATAACAAAAGATACTTACTTTTTACATTTTTCTTCTCACATTTTGGAAATAATTTCTAATTATTGTCTTTCTTCTGTTGTATTCCATTTTCACTACCATATTCCTTTTTATTCTTCACTTAATATATATTTTATTATTTCTGTAATAATGTGTATGTGCATGTGAGTGCAGATGTGTGTGGAGTCCAGAAGAAGGCATTAAGTCCTCTGGAGATGAAGTTACAGGCTATGATGAGCAGCCCCACATAGGTTATAGCAACCAAACTCAGGTCCTTTGCAAGGGCTGAGAACACTCTTTTTTGTTTTTATTTTATAATTTAATTTAATTTTACATATCAGCCACAGATTCCCCTGTCCTCCCTCCTCCCAGCCCACCCCCCCCATACCCATCTCCTCTAGGGCAATGACTCCCCTAGGCATTCAGCTCAGTCTGGTAGATTCAGTGGAGGCATGTCCAGTCCCCTCCTCCCTTCACACAGGCTGAGCAAAGTGTCCCTCCATAGGCCCCAGGCCCCAAAGAGCCAGCTCATGCACTAAGGACAGGTCTGGGTCCCACTGTCTGGGGGCCTCCCAAACAGTTCAAGCTAATCAACTGTCTCATTTATCCAGCGAGCCTATTCCAGTTGGGGGCTCCTTAGCTATTGGTTCATAGTTTATGTGTTTCCACTAGTTTGACTATTTGTCCCTGTGCTTTTTCCAATCATGTCCTCAACAATTCTCAATCATACAATCCCTCCTCTTTCTCACCAATTGGACTCCTGGAGCTCCACCTGGGGCCTCGCCATGGATCTCTGCATCTGCTTCCATCAGTCATTGGATGAGAGTTCTAGCACGACAGGATGTTTGGCTATCTGATCACCAGAGTAGGTCAGTTAGGGCTTTCTCTGGACCATTGCCAGTAGTCTATTATGAAGGTATCTTTTTGGATTTCTGGGGACCTCTCTAGCACTTTGCTTCTTCCTATTCCCATGGGGTTTTCACTTATCATGGTCTCTTTTTCCTTGTTCTCCCTCTCTGTTCTTAATCCAGCTTGGATCTCCTGGTCCCCTAAGCTCTCTTTCCCTCAACACTTTCCCTTCATTAACCGCCCCCCACCCCACATGTTCAGTTTGCTCATGTAGATCTCATCGATTTCTCTGTCATTGGGCAATCCCTGTGTCTTTCTTAGGGTCCTCTTTTCTAGGTAGCCTCCCTGGAGTTGTGAGTAGAAGTCTAGTCATCCTTTGTTTTACATCTAGTATTGAGTGAGTACCTACAGATTCAATGCAATCCCCATCAAAATACCAACACAATTTTTCACAGACCTGGAAAGAATAATACTTGACTTCATATGGAAAAACAAAAAACCCAGGATAGCCAAAAAAAATCCTGTACAATAAAACAACCTCTGGAGGCATCACAATCCCTGACCCCAAGCTCTACTGTAGAGCTATAGTAATAAAAACAGCTTGGTACTGGCATAAAAACTGACATGTCAACAAATGCAATTGAATTGAAGACCCTGACATTAATCCATACACCTATGAACATATAATTTTTGACAAAGAAGCCAAAAATGTACAATGGAAAAAAGAAAGCATCTTCAACAAATGGTGCTGGCATAACTGGATGTCAACATGTGGAAGGCTGCAAATAGATCCATATCTGTCACCGTGCACAAAACTTAAGTCCAACTGGATCAAAGACCTCAACATAAATCCAGTTACTCTGAACCTGATAGAAGAGAAAGTAGGAAGTACTCTTGAACACATTGGCACCGGAGATCACTTCCTAAATATAACACCAGTATCACAGACACTGAGAGAAACAATCAATCAATGGGACCTGTTGAAACTGAGAAGCTTTTGGAGAGCAAAGGACACAGTCAACAAGACAAAGTGACAGCCTACAGAATGGGAAAAGGTCTTCACCAACCCCACATCTGACAGAAGGCTGATAACCAGAATATATAAAGAACTCAAGAATTTAGACATCAAAATGCCCAACAGTCCAATTAAGAATGGGCTATATAGCTAAACAGAGGATTCTCCACAGAGGAAGTTCAAATGGCTGAAAGACATTTAAGGAATTGCTCAACATCCCTAATTATCCAGGAAATGCAAATGAAAACGACTCTGAGATACCACCTTATGCCTGTCAGAATGGCTAAGATCAAAAGCACAGAAGACAGCTTATGCTGGAGAGGATGTGGAGCAATGGGAACTCTCCTCCACTGTTGGTAGGAATGCAAACTTGTACAGCCACTTTGGAAATCAATATGGTGCGTTCTTAGAAAAATTGGGAATCAATCTCCCCCAAGACCCAGCTATAGCACTCTTGGACATATACCCAAGGAATGCTCAATCATACCACAAGGGCATTTGCTCAGCTATGTTCATATCAGCTTTGTTTGTAATAGCCAGAACCTGGAAACAACCTAGATGCCCTTCATCTGAAGAATGGATAAAGAAAATATGGTACATATACACAATGGAGTACTACTCAAAAGAAAAAACAATGACATCATGAGGTTTGCAGGCAAATGGATGGATTTACAAAACATCATCCTGAGTGAGGTAACCCAGACTCAGAGAACACTCAACTGCAGAACCCTGTTTCTTTTTATTATTAGAGGAATTCTTTTTCTTTAAGTACAATGATGTTTCCTATAGACCATATTTCTTTTTACCTCTGAAGTTTTTCTAATTTTTGTATTTAGAATCTTTGCATCTGTATGCCCTTGCATTGACTGTGTCATCTTTGAGTGACTCACCCCCCCCAAACTCATGTTTAATATCTGCATTTTCTCTAGATGCTTTGTTCTCCTCAGCCATCCATTAAGTTGCCAGAAGGAGACCATAAAACCATAGTGGAAACCTTCCTGCCCATAGCAGTCTCTGCTGTAGGCTTTCTTGGGTGACTGGCAGGGCAAATTTTGTTGCTGATGTTGGTGGTACTGAGCCCATGATGTAAATACATCTAGATTTCCTTTCTGGTTGTGCACTGTTCCACAGTGGGAGTAAGGGGTAGTGGAATCCGCCCTACCCAAATTCTTCCACCTGATATAAGCAAGGAATAAGACAGGTTTCTGAGCTTTTTGTTGTTGTTTTGTTGTGTTGTGTTTTGTTGTACTTCCTTAATCTGCCTGTTTTTTGCATGATTGTACTTATAGTTGAAGGGGCTCTGACTGGGAGATTTTGGGAGGCTTTTGTAGCTCAGGCTGGCCTTGACTTTGAAATCTTCCTGTTTCAGTCATTCTAATACATAAGTTACTGATTTCTGAACATACACCAGCACATGTGCAGCTAACTGCGTGCATCCATCCTCTATTTTTAGCACCAACCTAACTCTCATTTCCAGAGTTATCTGATACTCTAAAGCCTGAGCTTCGAAGCCTGCAGAATTAATCAAATTGTGTCTTGGGTTCTTCATCTGCTAACAAATTTATAATTTGCCCATTATCAATAATATTTTTACTTGATAACATGCAAATATTATTCCTATCACGTTTACTCTTCTTCCTGTTCTTATGGATTTTCACTATGATTTTATTTAATGTTGGAAATTCTATATGATTTTACTCAATATTGGAAAGAAATGAGGGAACTATTTCAATTCTAGACTGTGGTTCTTAACACTTGTGTTTAATCTAGAAAATTTTAATTTAAATAAAGTGACATTTATTAATATTTTCCTTAAAAATTCTTCCTTTTACTTTTATGCTCAAAAATTTTTCTAGAAGTCAGTTCTATGTTTTATTTTACATTTTACTTTTACCATGACATTCATATTCAATTTTTAGATCATCCACAAATTATTCTTTAAATATTTGGTCAATACCCTGTGATTTATTAAATAACTCACTTCCCATTGTTTGGTAATGTTTCATTATTACTATCCAATTTTTACCAAATCTTGGATTTTTTTCATGAATACACTGGGTAACTCACAGATATGCTGTGTCCCTGTCTCATAGAATCACATTGTTGTTTTTTTCTTTACTTCTTCTTTCTCTCTTCCTTCTTTTCTTTCATTCATTCATTCTTTCTTTCTTCTTTTCTTTCTGTTTCTTTTTTATTTTGAAACTTATCAAAAATCATTGTTAAAACACACACACCCCAAAATTAAACAAATCAAAAGACTTTCTTCTTTCTTTCTCCTCCACGTTTTTTTTTTATTTTAAAAGAAGTAAAAACAAACCTTCTGATGATTTTTATGAGATGACAGTGAGATCACCTGGTGTTGAAAGTGCTTAAATTCTATTTTAAAACAGAAAGAGCAACCATTTACTTTATGATCCAGCTAACCTAGAGTAGCTGGATTTAAAATGTGCAGCTTTTCCCCTCTTTAATTCTCTGAACTCATTCCCAGGTATTCTGGAAGAATAGTGAGCTTGATATAATCAACAGTAACTTGGTACTTAATTCTCTTAAAATTTATTTAACCTTCAATTGTTACATTTTCATTAGTCAGTCTGCTCACTAATTTTAATTCCACCTGCAGCTCTTATTTGATTTCTTTCTCTACTATCTTTAGTCAAATATTTTTCTACCCTGTGGCAGGAGATGCCTGCAGTGCTGGCATTGGTATTAAAAGCTTATGCAGGAAGAGCAAGGGGTTAGGATAAAAAAATAGCAGGATGGTTGCATGGACTAGATTGGGCCCTCCCAAATTCATATGTTGAAACCTGAGCCTCTAGCTTTACTGTGCTTTTTGACAGGGCCTTTAAGGAAGTAATTAAGATGATACAAGAAAAGTGGGTCTCTACCCAATATGACTTGGTTTTTTGTTTGTTTGTTTTGTTTGTTTGTTTTTGTCTAAGAAAAATAAGAGACACCAGGAATGGTCATGCACACAGAAGAAAGGCCATTGAAGCACCCAATGAGAAGAAAACATCTTGTGAGTCAAGGAGGGTTGCCTCTGGCGAAATCAAACTTGCCAACACTTTGAGTTGAATGTCTAGTGATAGAGCAGTAAGAAAATAAGTTACTAGTGTAACCCACCAAGCCTGTGGTATATGTTATGACAAATCAAGATGACTACTAGGGACAGATAGATTTAAAAGGTATATACGTTTGTTACTTCAAGTCCACTGATGTAGTAGAATAAGCATCACATTTTATCCTTAAAAAAAATATTACCTGTAGTCTATTAAACCAGCTTCATGAACAAATGAGGTTCCACAATATGAAAATTTAACAACTTGCATTACTTTTGAAATTACTTTTAAATACAACCATATATTGTACATTCACCAGATTCCCCTCTATGCCCCCAGTCCTGACCTTCTTGGCCTCTCTCATTCCTCCCTTTTTCACCCTAGACAATTTCATTTCTGTTTTCATGTAATAAGTACATACACAATTTTGTATAACTCTATGAAATCTAGGAAGCTGCAATGAGAAAAAACACATATTTGCCTTGCTAGCTTCACATAATTATCTCTAGTTGCATCCATTTTCCTACAAATATATATAACTTCATCATTTTATAGTTGAAAAATTGTATATACATCTCACATTGTCCTCCTCAATTTCTGTCTTGGCACATCTGTCTGCTTAGTTAATGTAGCTATTGTGAATGGCACTATAATAAACATTAATGTGCAAGAGTCTCTGAGATACTTTCACTAGGAGATGTTGAGCAAATACACAGAGAAGTATAACTGGGTCATAAGATAGATCTATTTTATGTTTTTTGAAAAATCTCCAAATTAACATATATGGAGGCTGGACTCCTGTACAGTTCAACTAGAAGTGTGTATGTAAGTGTTCCTTTTGTTCCACATCCCTGATGGTATATTCTTTATTTTCTTTTTCTGTTTTGTGGTTTTTGATTCTTACTTCTTTATTAAATCTGTTTTTTTTTAATTCCTGCATATGTACTATGTTTACATCATTCCCATCTCCCTGTTATCTCTCTTACCCACCCCATTCTCTCTTAATTTCATGGCCTCTTTTCTGGATTATTATTGTTACATGTATGCATTTATGTATAAAAGCATAAAAACAATTTGCTGGATCTGTTTAGTGTTGCTTTTATGTATGTCATTTTGGAGGTGTCGTCTACTTGATATTGGACCAAGGGATTCACTAAGGGGATTCCCTGGGAAACACTAGTTCTATCCCTCTCAGCAGCCATTAATCTCCTGTAGTTCATCGAGGGGTGGAGCCCCGGGAGAACCCCCCCACTGTGTTCCCTGAGCTTCTGTGTAGGAGTTGTGTTGTGGAGCTATCTGTTGAGGCTGGGCACCACACAGTCAGTTTTCTCTTCATTTTGATGTTCTTTCTTTTTATTTTTAATTTTTTTTTCAAGACAGGGTTTCTCTGTGTAGCTTTGGAGCCTGTCATGGAACTCACTCTGTAGCCCAGGCTGGCCTCAAACTCACAGAGATCCGCCTGCCTCTGCCTCCCGAGTGCTGGGATTAAAGGTGTGCGCCACCACCGCCCAGCTTGATGTTCTTTCTTTAATGGTCATTGTCTGCTGCAAGACAGAGCTTCCTTAATGAGCAGATAATCCCTATACTTGTCTGTGCTTATAAGGATAAGTATTTAGAATATTGTTAACCATTAAATAGGTTTAGGAAAGTGGCAGCAGCAGGCTGTCCTCTAAGAATTATGAGTTCATTAGCAATGTGGAGTTGGCAAGGTTTGCAACATCAAACATAGATTCCCTTCTATCAGTGCCTTAAATCCATCCAATAGCACATCTTTTGGTTACCTCTAAGGTATAATAAGTGCCACTGCTGCACAGTTTGGGACATTGTGTCATGTTGGTCATTGTTGTGGTTTGTAGGCAGCACAGAAAGGTCTAACTATTGATTACTTTTTTCCCCCTCTTGGCAGCTTGCAGACCACCTTCCAGGACAGTGAAAGAATCCCTAGGTTTTCCGGTCATATCCAGCTTGATTTCTCTGAATCCTGTGTCTGAAGTACCTGGTGTTTTCAGCAGTAGGACTCACCTTCAGATTCTGGGAAGGAATCAAGGGCAGCATCAATAGTCTATATTGCCTGAGGAGTTGCTGAACCACACTGACCGGTGGCTCCAAAGGAAGTTTCTCATGTCTGGAGTAGTGGTTTTGGTTAGTCTACATCTTGGGGAAAGCATTATCATCCCAAGTATTATAATTTCATTCAAGCTATTTATACATATGTATTGTCATTTGTATGTATTATACATAATTTTGAATAACTATAAAATGTTATGATTCCCTATAGCTTTTTAAAGCATTTTAGTGTTATCTATTCTTCCTCTTTCCATCTGTATCGTCATCTCTCTCTCTGTCTTAATTATTACTATTGTGGCTATGGTAAGATAACCATAGATAAAATCGCTTTGTAGTTTTGATTTGCATTTATCTGCCATTTTATGAGGCTGAACATTTTTTTATGTTTATTAGTATTCTGTATTTCATCTTTTGAGAAATGTCTGGTCATTTCATTAGACTACTTATTAATTAGGTTGTTTAATTTTTGAATTCTTGGTATATTCTAAATAGAAATCCCATTTCCTGTAGCTAACTCTTTAGTATCTTGTTTCTTTTGCTATGCAGAAGCTTTTTAATTTCATTTTCAGAGGACTTGGAGTCCCATTCAGACTCCTTCCCTGTGCTCAAATACCCTAAGTGTAAAACTCCTGGTTCTTCTACTATGTCAGCTCCAACAGGCAAAAGGACTAGTCATACCCTAGACACAGAGCAATGCCACCAGCATCAACAGCAGAGATTGCTTTGAAATGCTGGCTGTCGTCCTGGACAAGAACACCACTCATCTCTATGCCAAGCACTTCACATTTGGCCATAGCTTTGGATAAGTTGCCCCCATTGTTCATCTCGGTTTATCACTCAATGAAATTCAATCAGCTACCAGCTCAATACCAGACACACATAAAAGTGAAACATACAGGTGAAAGATGTCTGAAAAGTAAAATGATAAAGATATAATTATTTTATTATACTACTTGATGATTTACCATGTAGTATTTTTTTTAGTATTTCCTCTTATCAAGATATCTATAGGAAAGGAGAAATAATAATAAATATTTATGATTTGGTATGATTTGGTAAATGTAAAATATGCTTCCAGTAAAGGGTTTCACTACATGATACAAATTAACTTTTCTACTAAATAAACATCATTTGGAAGCCTGTCATGACTTTTAAAAAGCTGTGCATCATTTGATTATGAACCTTCAAGTCAGTAGATTTAAATTGATTGCATTTTTTCAGTATGATGATTTATTCTTTTACATTTTTATTATAAAAATCATACAGACAATATAAATATTCAAAGACCATGATGTTATGTAACAGATTCCCCCAAGATTGAACATTCTATCCTGGGAAGGTAAACAACTCAAAATAGCTTCAGGAAGTCCCTAAAACTGACCAGATTCATTAGGCCTCTCCCTGCCAGAATAAGCACTAATAGTTCATTGTCTCCCTCAGGTGGAAGGAAGCTATGCTGCAAAAAAGACTCTAAGACCAGAACAGCTGTCTAGAAGAAGCAGAAACCAGCCAATCTGTTACCCATACTGGGGTGGGCTTTGGTAATGGCTGCATTTGAGTCATTTCTGCTCCTGTATGTAACCTCTCACCCATATTTCATATTTAAGTAACGCCAGTAAAACTCATGGTTCACCAAGTTGGACTGAAGTTACTCATACTTCGATCTGTTGTGGGCTCTCTATGTGCGGTGAGAAGACATGTGTGCTACATCTATCCAGAAAAAGTTTTATCATACAACACATGACAAAAGTCATTGAATAGGTCTTGTTTTGTGTTGTAGGCTGCTTGTTAGTGACTACTATGATGTAGCTCAAGCTGGCTCAGAAGTCACCATGTAACTCAGGCTGGCCTTCAACTGACTGTCTTCCTGCTTCAGTGTCCCCAGCGCTGGCATTACAAGTGTTTGCCATCATGCTCATCTGAAAGGTCTTAAAATAACTGAGTATGAACTCTCAGAACAAGCATCGACAGTTAGATGTTTGTCCTTGGTAAAAGGAGATGATAATAGAGACAGACAGATGGCGGTGGCCTTGCTTCTGTGCTTGGCTTTCAGTTTCCAACTCGGGCTTTTGTTTACCTCTAGCACTGACATCACACCAGCTGTGAGGAGCTTTTAACATGAGTGGAAATGTGCTTCTGAAGATGACTGCCCAGGTACTGAGGGATGCAAGGCATGACTGATGTCGGGTCACCATGGCTGTGTCCAGCCCTTTATAGATTCCATGTTTTCACTTGATTCATTTCCGCAGTCTACTGTAAAACAAGTGAGGTGGTTGGATTTGTTTTTTCTTTTGGTGTGATGGCACTCGTCCCTGTCCTTTCTTCTTTGGAAACCAGGATGGTTCTCCATTTTTGCTGTCATAGCCATTTCTCCTTAAGTCACTCCCCTTGGGCTGAAACTTTCTCAACTGGGAAATGAAGAGTTTGCACAAGATTGTCTGGAATCCTGTACTTGCTGTGTGTTGCATTTTTAAACACATCTTGTTTCCTGAGAGTGAGTTCTTAACTTTCTATTGTCTCCATAGTACCCAGCACTTCAGTGCCACAGAGAAGTCTTAGACTGCTAAGGGTCTACCAGGAGACATAGCAACACATCACCTAGGTAACATGTGCTGAAAAGATGAAAGAGCCAGGTTTCTCCAGTCATGCAGTAACTTTAACTTCTAGACAGAGTGGACATGTTTCTCCAAGTTTCTGTTGGTGCATGTGTTCATCTTTGTTTACACAGCACAAATGTAATTAATTATACTTTTCTGAGGGATAGAACAAATGATACCACAAGCAACTCTTTTGAATTATAACTCATGAAGATGGGGTTGAATTGGTTTTTATAACATTTGAACAATCTCTGCCAAAAGAAAGTATACAAAATCATTTCTATACATCTTTAATCTATTTTCAGCAACAAAAATATCATTGTTTAGAATAACAGTGTGTCATTCTTAATGACCAATGCAAACTGAATACACCTGTGCTTGCAACCTATAAAAAGTGTAAGCCTAACTAACATTTAAGCATGTGTTAAACTTGCCTGTATTTTTTTTGAGAATTAATGGAAATGCAAACTTCATATGGAGCCAGATCTCTGGGCTTGACGCTGCCAAGAAAAATAGATCTTTGAAGCAGATCTGAAAAGCAGGTGGGAAGCAAATGTCCTTCTAAAAACCATTCAGTCATAACTTACTTAATGAAAGTTAGTAAAATTTAATTGTTCCAGCCCAGCATAGTTTTTGTACCAAGGATATGGTGTCTTTTGATGAAATTTTATCTCTGATCTCGCCCTGGTGCATTTGCATTTTAGACTACTTGCCAGTATTTACATGATGATATCTTGTTATAAGTGTTACAACTGTAGTGGCTTCCATGATGAGAAGATGGTGGCGGCTTCATTGATGAGATTGTTATAATTTGCAGGCTGTGTAGGAGCTGTTCCATCAGGAGGAGGATGCTCCAAACAGAGAAAAATGCCTATCTTAGAGACTTCAAGCTATAATAGTGAGGCTTTTCATGATTTGCCTTGCCTTCTTGACTCCTCTGAGGAATCTCTTCTTCTTTCCATCATACCAAATCATATCACTATTATCTGTCATGAAACTTATTCTGCTGTGTGCTTGAAAACCAATTCAAGAAGCGTTTCTTCAGGACTCTCTTGCTCCTCCCTGTCCCCCATTGCAAGACCTCTTACCCCCTGTGCCTCCCAGTACCTCATGGAGCCATTTGTCCCATCTGGCTCTGCCTCTAAAGCCCATTAGCATGGCATTTCACTTTGCAGTGTCTGTGGATTCCCTAAAGCATAAAATAGTGCCCGGCATGGTGGAAAATCAAAAAAATATGTACTGAATAAGTAGAAATGATTATTTATGGAAAAATCCACACCAAATATGCAAAGGAACAGTATCCTTCCCTATATTTGATGGATTTTTTAAAGGTTTAAAATGAAAATATTCTCTTGAAACACTTCTCCCATGCTAGGTTATGGAAAGGGATTTGTGTGGTTAACAATTTGGTTCCATGACATCTCCTAGCCATAATTTACCCAAGAAAAGTGTTTCATGTATTATCTCAGATTTAGAAAAGAATGGTGTGTTGCCTTAAGTGAGGTGTCCTGAGCCTGTTCTTTGTTCTGTGCTCACTCTAAACTGAGAACAGAGCCTACTATACTAAGTGAACATCATGTGACTTTTTATCATCTTAAAATTTGGGGGGAGCTTGAAGGACTTGAGATGACAATGTAGTTAAGTGATAGCAGATATTGCTATCACAGGAAATCATCTGGGGTTATAGAACCTTACTAGTCAGCAATTACTCACTTTCACACTTTTCAGGCCCCTCACTAAAAGTCATATTCCTCTACTTCAAAGTGTTTTCAGCGAATATTTTCTGTTTCTAAGCAAGACATTTTTTAAAGATAAAAGTTGTGTGTTTCCTGTGAAATAAAACTCAAATGATAGTTATCAAACTCTGAAGAATTTTCTAAAATACCTCATCATGTGTGTATGACTATTAGGAGTAATGTCTATTAATGAGTCACCATTAATTCTTCCTAGTTTGTCTATTGTCTATGTGTTCTCTTACATGAATGATGCCCATCACAGTACACACATACTTACAAAGCACACAAGTCAGGATGTAAATGTCAGTTTAGATGATATTCACAAAATGCATTATTTGGGTTTCTGCTTTCATAGCATCCTCCTGGCTGCATTGTTTCTTTCTTCTCGCTGCTTATGAAACTAAGCTGTAATCTTGATTATTTAAATTTTTCAAATGGAGTCCAGAAAACCTGTAAGCACATTCACAGGCTATAGAATTGGTAAAGCAAGCAAACACTTAAAGATGCTCCTTTTAGCTCATAAATATAAAGGTGAGGTTATAATCTCACTTGGTTCTAACACTACACATTGCTAGTGCAACTGATCCCATTGTGTGTTACAAAGCTGAGCCTCAATATGTGAGATTATATGGCCATAAATTAAAATTATTTGACATATGTCAATAAAATAACATTGCCAAGTACTAAAACACTTTGGCTTTCTGTCAAGTCTGAGGTCAGGGTCTGTAAGAATGACATAGTCCCTTTCCTTGCCTGCTTATTGCTGTGGCCCAGAGGCTGTAACAACCAGATGTCTGGCACTTTGCATTTAAAGGGCTCACAGTTTTAGCAGATAAAGCCCCAATTTTCTTTCTTTAATTCAAGTTATACTGTTTCCATTGAATTATATGCTCCTTTTTATTAATGTGATTTTCTCTTTTTCCATACTCTGTCATTACTAGCTAAACAACAAGAAAATCATAGCTTATTGTATGTTTGAATTACTTTTTACCAGATGGTCAGAAGAATAAATATACTTATTTTTTCCTCTTGTTTCTTAGATTGTGTGTTATAAATCTTGGATGTTACTTGAAAATTTTTCCATGCAGTCTTGGCATCCTAAATGTCCCTCATCTTATACGTCTGCCATATACCTAAGGTGTATACCTATATACACTGGAAGGGAGAAGGGATGAATGGACAACTAGATGAACCTAGAATATGCATCATTTGAAACCATGACTTTTCTTAAGACTGGCTCAATACTGTAATTTAAAATCAACAAACAAACAGAAATATCAGTCTGCACTAGTTTGTTGAAAGACTATTGGCTGATTCTCCATTGGTAAGTTTGCAGTTGGGTCTACTATCATAACTAAAGAAAATCAAATCTCATAAACTTCCAACTATGTTTTGTGGGGCTGTGAGACTCTAGTTTGCTGTGTAAGGGAGCATTGCAACTGCATCATTTAGTTCCATTATTGCATTTTAAAATTAAACTTCACTGTGGTTGTTATATCCAACCACCTTGGTTTTATCTGAGTTGCTCTAAGAAACAAGGGCCCTGCTATATGTTTCATAATCCTTATTTTAGAGGGAAATTCCATTCATAAAATATAGAAAGGGTGAAAACACTGTGCAAAAGCATCTGAGTCCCAGAACAGCCCTGAATAAATTCAATCAAAAGACAGAGGCCATTCTGAAGGGCATTCCTGGCTCTTTTAAAATATGATTGATTCCAAATCTTGGCACAGAGACACAGGATAACCTCTGCATGTTGTGTGCTCATAAGTGAAGAACTGTATTAGAGACTTGGAAACCAAGAAGAGGTTTCCACTGCTCAAAGAATGAATAACTTGAGCATGAATAACTTGAGCATCCATAATGAGATATTCAGAATCATAGAATAATATTAGTATGTTTCAGTCCATGCGAGCGTCTGTTGGTGTGTTGGTGTGTGCACACATTTGCACATCTCACTATCTTCATTGGTCACATTTGGAGGATACTACATGGACCATCTCAGTAAGGTGAACAGTGGTAACAGAAGGAAATAAACATTCCTCTTGTCTTTTTTATGAATGACTCAAAGCATTGTAAGAACTGCTATTAAAAGGGGGGGGGGCTGCTCTGAATGACACCATCCTTTCTAGTGAATGAAGAAAGACTAATTGCATTGTTACTCATTTGCCATCACTTGTAAGCTAAAATATCTATGAAATGACGTTTGCATGTGAATTCATACCACCAAAGTGACTTAAACATCTATGACACGCATGCCTGCTGGTGGAAGTATGCACTAGCACCTAGGACATCATTGGGATAAGACATAATTCTGAATCCTACAAAGCCTTACACAGTCTGCTCATTCACAAAACGTACAACAGATAAAATGCCTGGTAAATAGCATTCTGGGGATGCCCAGGCAATGTTATACTATAGAGCGGCACATCTCAAGGACAGGGGGCATTGGAGCAAAAAATTCAGAATGGTACTTGACCAGCCCACAATAAGATCAGAGTTCATGGCAGAATCTAAGTTAATGATATCATTATCCACATGCTCTAATATGCTTCTGATCAGGAGACAGAAGCTGTGTCATCTGGGACAATCCCTCTTCTCACACGGACCAGCATGCCCAACAGCACAGCACTACTTCACAAAACAGCTTGACTCTTTAAAATGATATATATGTAATTTATATAATCATAAATATATAAACATACAAATAAGGAGTAGCATATATTATGAGTTACATATAAATTACAAATTTATATATTATAATGTATAATTTGAAATATACATAGTAGAGGAAATGAAAATCTATTGATGCATACCTGGTATAGATGAGGCCCTTAGTTTGATTTCCAGCACTTAAATAAGAAAATTAAAGCCTGAACAAAGGTGTGACCCTCCCTATTGTTCAATAAAACCCTGGAGCTAAAAAGCAAAGTGAATACAAGTTGCAAAATAAAAACAAGGACAGTTGAATAATGATTAGAATTAATATTAATGGACTGCTACTTTGATAAATGGGATAATGCATTATTGTTGCAGTTCCTGTTTGCAGATAAGCTTTGGGATATTGTGGATAAAATGACAGAAGGCTTAGGTTTGCTTCAAGTCTATGGAGGGACAAATGAAGTGAATAAACTCAAGACAGACTTGATAGTGCCTTTAATTGAGTGGTGGTGCACACATGCAATTTCATCATTTTATTCTCTCCAATTTTATGTATATTGACATTTTCCAAAATAAAAGTTTTAAATTGAAACTAAAAGAAAGTTGAAATCAATAAATTAATACCACGTCTTTAAAATCAAAGTGGTTGTAGAAACGGAAAGCTATGGTGAAGACCAAAATACCATTGAGTCATTTTCAAATAAGCAGGAATAGTTAATGAAAACACGATATGTATGTTGAGAACAAGTTAACCATTTTCTTTGCCAGAAAATTGGTTTTCCTCACATTGAAATTTAGGTGTTGTATAGGGTATATATACAGAAATGTTCCTGTAACCCACTGAGATGTGTTTTCTCTCCATTATATGCACAGCCTTAACCCAGTGACTGTGGTTGTGAACAAATTTAGAAATCAGTTTTCACTGACTCAGTCCAGTCAGGCTAGTGTCTACAAGAACAGGAAAGTTTATACAAAGACACTAGGGGAATTCCGTGTTCTGACAGAGGCCAAGACTGGAGTTATACCAGGAACTCTCAAAACATGGCTGGCACTCATAATTTAGCAAAGTGGTGTGGAATTCTCATTACAGCCCTCCAAAGGAAAAAAACCAATTGA
Source organism: Onychomys torridus (assembly GCF_903995425.1). NCBI lineage: Eukaryota > Metazoa > Chordata > Mammalia > Rodentia > Cricetidae > Onychomys > Onychomys torridus. The sequence continues at coordinate 37,211,217 of NC_050444.1, read as the reverse complement.
TGCTTTGATTTCAGATGTCATCCTTAGTGTCTAGGAGAGAATGTGTCAGCTGTTTTAGACCACCTGAGTTGTAGCACACTGTTACCACAGTTACTGGGTACTAATACCCTAATTGAGCTTATTAGAATTGGTGCTTCATTATCTATGCATCCAGACAGGAAAAGGGTGATTCATGATGTTTCTGCATAATCTTCATCAGAAAGTAAGATCTCTGTTTAATAGTTAAATGGGTTGGTAGTTTAAAAAAAATCTTAGAATTGGAGCTTCTGTTTTCATATTTAAGAATGGGTAATGGTAAAAACTATCATAAGCAGGAGAAACATCCAGCGCCTTTGATAAAACAAATGAGCACCTTGCCTGTGTAACAAACAAGGACAATAGAATAATACCAAGACAACTGGCTGTTTGGGGAAATCCTGATCATTTATTAGACATTTTTAATGTGTGTGATAATATGTGGGTCCCATCGAAGCCAATATTTCCCTTTGTGCTCTTCTTGAGGCTTCTAGATAGCCAAGTTCTGCAAAACCTTGTAAGAAAGGTTGACTTGCTTGTACAAACAATTCCATGGCATTATGAGAGTAAGCTTTTTAAAAGCTTTTTACCATAATTGTGATTTTTTTAAAGAAGAAGGGAAAATGAGAAAATGATTTTTAAAACCAAGCAAAGTTAAAGTAAAGAAAACTTAGGACTTCTCTCTCTTGACTTGTTACACATTTAATGGTAGTTTACTTTTTTTTTTTTTAGTGACATCAAATCTGTGTTCCCTTCCCTTTTGTGACCCAGGTAAGAGCTGAGTGGCAGAGATCTGCTCCCAACAGAAGTACACTACAACCAAATGAGAGAGATAGCAGCAAATCCAGGGAACAATGCTCAAAATTTCCTCCAAGTGGGTCTCAGAAAATTAAATTCCGTCCAGAGCAAACTGTGTGCTACTCTCAGCCCCAAGTCTTAAGTTCTTTTTAAACATATTATTTTTTATTTGTGTTTGTGTGTGTATGTGCTGTGTGTCTATGTATGGGTATGTACACACAAATTCAGGTGTCCATGGAAGCCAGAGGAAGACCTCAGATCACCTGGAGCTGGAGCTAGAGGTGGTTGTGAGCTGCCCAATGTGGGTGCTGGAATCCAAACTTGGGTCCTCTGCAAAAGTGGTGTGAACTCTTAATTGCTGAGCCATCTTTCCAAGTCATAAGTTCTTCATTCTTGGTGCCTTTCAAAACTCCACCAGTTGTAGTAAAGCCATTGTTTTACTCTACTGCATTCTCTGAGTTGCAGGAATGGTACTTTCTTGCCACCTTCTAGCATCTGCTGTCACAATGTTCTTCAGAGATGGACCAGCCATATGGACAAATAAGTTTTCAAATATATTTATACACATAAAACTACTAATCTTGATGTGCATCTCTGATATCAAAGTTGCTTAACTCTGAGCTGGTGTTATACTCAGTGGTATTCAAAAGTACTATCAGAATATAGGGAGTGAAGGTTTGGAGGCTGAGAAGTGAACAGTCAAGGAAATACATGTCAAAGCATCTTGAGTTTGGAAATGGAATGCCTTAAATAAATATTAAAAGTTTGAACTGAAATAGTTTTCAAAAGATAGGTCTCAAAGATGTGCTTCATATGCATAAATTGTTACATATTTTTCCAAACAGATTAGGTGATGTGAGATAATTTCTTAAAATATAACTTAGGGAACAAGAAATATGTTAAGTGGGGGAAAGGTGGCATGGAGTGAGAGAAAGCAAAAGCCACTTTGGGAGAAGAAATGGAGAACAAAGGAACAGAACACTCACTTGGGACGGTTAGAGGTGAATGTTGGTTGATTTATTGGGTCATGTGAAAATATCTGATCTTTGAATGTTAATTAGCGATTAGTCATTGGCCATAACTTTTCCTCTCTTAAGCTTAAACCTAAAGCTCTCAGATCTGAGCACACACATTGCAACCACATGGACATTTAAGAAAGTACCGACGTCAGGAACTCACACTAGAGATTCTCTTTTATTTGATCTGGGTACAGCCTGCAATTGTGTGAGTGACTTGTTTGTTTTGTTTTGCTTTATTTTAAAGTTCCCCATTTGAACCTGATCTGCAGCCAAGTTTGAAGTCACTTCCATGAGGCTTCTGTGAATGACAAAAATGAGCATATTTGCCTCCCAATAAGATATGAGCATCTCTTGAAGCTGTTGCCTCCCCATAAACAGGACCTGTGGGCAGCAAAGTAAGGGTACATCTCTTTGACAGAGAACTTTTATTGATTGTGGTTTTTGATCCTGTTTCAGGGTTTCTATTCAGAAGCTTTTGAGGTTCTGACTGAGCACATATGTTTGCAGAAGACTTGATACAGAACAAAGACAAAAAATCATTGACTTAGGTGTTCAAATATACTTCATTAGGAGTTTAGGATGAGAAAGATAGGATGTGTCGGTTTATTGAGATTTCCAAAACTGAGATGCACAGTTGTGAGCAGCAGAGACTTCTTATCTCAGTTCTTTGGGCTGGAAGCTGGGGTGAAGGTGTCAGGGCACCTGATTCTGTGTTAAGGTGATAAAAGACCACTTCTTTCTGCCTGTCCCCTAGCTTCAGTGGTCTTCTGGGAATCCTCAGCATTTCTTGATTTGTAGATACATGACTGTCTTTTCATGTCTTCTTCCAGCATTAAGTGTGTGTCTATCCAAATTTCCCTAGTTTAAATGGGAACCAATAATCTCCAGCTGGGCCCCACTGCAATGACTTCACCATCTGTTGCATCTGGAAACAAACAAAAGCACACCTTATATTCAAATAAGGTCATGATCTAGGAGAATGGATTAGGGCATCAGCATGAAGCCAGAGAGTACATAATGCAAGACTTAAACATCACTTATCTCCTTTTCTTGATATTGATATTGATAACACCTGCATTGTCAATGCCTAAGAAATTAGAATTTGATCCATACATAATGGATATATACATAATGAAAATGGTTTGAATTTTGCCTAATTCTTAGTCTCTATCTGGAAGACTGGAGCCAAGGTTGTGCTCATTGTCCATCTCTTGGCCTACTGTAGAGCTATGTTTAAGACATTCTCCAACTGTTTCTCTCTATAGCAAATGCATATTAAAATGCTATGCATTAAGAATACATTGGATTAGAGACATTTTTAACTAACATGTAGGTGATAGAATGGTCCTCTTAAAATGAAAGCTACATTGTCTTTTTCTCTCTAATTTCTAACTAGAAAAGTTAAATTAAAAACCTGCCAGCCCAGCTGGGCGGTGGTGACACATGCCTTTCATCTCAGCACTTGGGAGGCAGAGCCAGGCTAATCTCTGTGAGTTCGAGGCCAGCCTGGGCCACCAAGTGAGTTCCAGGAAAGGCACAAAGCTACACAGAGAAACCCTGTCTCGAAAAAACAAAAAACAAAAACAAACAAACAAAAACCTGCCAGCCTATGACTAGCATAAGGCTACAGACATCAAATATAGTATAGACATAATATAGTATAGACATCAACTATTTCAGGTTTCCAATATATCAGGACTTTTCTGGAGAAATACAGGAATACCACATCACTTCATCAGGACAACAAATCAACTAAACTTGAAAGAAATGACTAGCTGCAAAGTGTGTGTCTTCTGATCTCTCAGGCTAGGGAGAGAAGAAGAGTCGAGGGAGAAATAAGAGATGAAAGTGAGTTATTTTCCTTGCAGTCTTGGGCAGAGCTGCAATCGTTTACTCAAGTGGACAAGGATGTGAAAGAAAGATATCCTGAAACTGAAGGAATGAACAGACTTGGGCCAAAACACTGAACAGCGGCATTCGGCTTGATCCTATCTTTTCACAATTGCTCTTTAGGGACCTTGCTTTAATGTGGAGTTCTGATTTAAACTCCAAGCATGTCCTTCTGAAGGAATTTCACATTTTGTAAGAAAGGGAACAAAGTGTGTGTGCGTGTGTGTGTGTGTGTGTGTGTGTGTGTGTGTGTGTGTGGTGTACATGCATGTATGCAAATGTGTATGTATGAGAGGAGGTGTGTGTAGTGTGAGTAATGAATTTTAGACTGTCAGATCACTGCCTTTCCTCTGACATACAAAAACAGCATAGTTTATATGCACATATTTTCCATCTAGAAAGAAACGAACCCAAAATTGCAGGGACATTCTGGCAGAGAGCCTCATTAGGGATGTGGAAAGCAAACAGAGGAAGGTTAGTTGGAGGTTCAGCTGTTCTGTACTGATGTAGTAATGTTGTCTTTAGAACAAATTAGCTCACTGGGACTTGGTGACGCAGTGGAGTATTAAAACCTCTCTCTACAAAAAGAACATGTGCAGGGTTTTTGTTTTTTTTTCTTCTTCCTAGCCTGAAAAATGCCAGTGAAAAATTACACAAAGATCAAGCTTGGAAAATGTTTGCTTTGCAGAAAATCATTTAAAAATGGAATCTCAATTTTGTTGGCAGCTCCGCTTTTTAAAGGGGCTATTTATTCTCGACTCCACAGTGTATGGTTTATGGCCATTTATATGGCGCATTGGAACCGCCTGAACTTGGGCACCTTGGGGAGTGTTTGTTTTTATATTTTTTTAAGGTGGTTGGACTGGAATCCAGCATGAATCATCTAAGAGAGATTTAGGAGCATGTGGAGATAAATGTTTCCCAGGTGACAGGGAACAGCACAGCTGGAAGGTGATCCCATGTAAATAACCGACCTGAAAAGACCACGCTTCGGGCTGTCAATGAAGAACAGGACTATGAAGTTTTCATTCCTCAAATGGGGAGGGAAATGTGGTTTTCCATCTAAAAGGAGAATTCTGTCAATTCTTGAACAAAGTGCTGGAAGCTCTCTATAAGGAAAAATTTTAAACATAATATTTATTGATTCTATGGAAATTTCAAAATTTTGCATCATGCACCCAATTCCACTCACCTCCCAGTCCCTCCATATCTACCCCTCACCCCTGCAGTATGCCCCCTCAAAAATTAGTTAAAAACAAAACAAAACAAATGAACAAAAACCCACTTCACTCCTCCATCTCTCCAACACCTCTTCATTCATCCTAGTGACATCGGGAGCTGCGGTGTGTCACACAGTATACCCTTTTGTCCAATCAACTCTGCCCACAAAATGTTCATTGAGTGAGTCACCGATCTGATTCAAGGTCTCTGATTTCAGGCACACCATCATCACTGGGCCCTCATCAAAACTCCTCTGGGAGATCCTGCGCCACCCCAAGTCATGGAGCTCCTGCAATTATTGTTCCACTACAGTGATATTTTATTTATACTGAAATTTGATTTTATTTGTATATTAATAAAGTTATCTTGGGGTCAGAGCAAGCCATAGCAGAAGCTGGGTGGTGGTGGCGCACGCCTTTAATCCCAGCACTTGGGAGGCAGAGCTAGGCGGATCTCTGTGTGTTCAAGGATACAGCCAGCATGGCGACACACGCCTTTAATCTCAATACCAACCATAGAAGACCCGGAGGTCTTTACAGACAGGCAGTGACGAGGAGGTCATGTGGCTGGGTTTACAACCAATGTGAAGGCAGAGCAGAAAGTCAATAAAAAAGAGAGACAGGAAGTAGGTCTCTTGCTGAGGGAAGGACAGGAGCGACAGTGAAGGGTAAGGTTTACAGCTCTTAACTATTGCTCTGACCTCTTGGCTTTGAACTCTGCAATTGGCTCTGTGTTTCTTATTTAACAAGATGGATATGTCTACAGTTGCACATGACCAGACCAACCCCTTCTCTCACCCATGCCAACAGGGCCAGTTCTCCCACGCCTGTTGTGAGGGGTGGGGATGTCTCTCCAAAGTGCTGGGGTCAGCTTTCTCACTGGGGAGGGGTGTACCAGTTGTTCTCTTGATACAGTCACCAGTGAGGGGCAGGGCCAGCTATCCTGGGGTCAGTGAGGGACAGTGATAACAGGAGCCATGGACGTCAGTCCAGAGCCTGACTGCTGTGGGGCCACAGACCCAGACATAGCCCACAGCAGCAACCTGAACCTATCCCGTGTGGCTGTGCAAGCCACTCAGCTTGACATGGCCCCCATGGCAGCAAGGCCTTAGGACACCAACATGGCTACAGGTGGCATCCCAGACCCCTGGCATGGGCATTGCCTTCAATGGTATCAGGCACCACAAACATCAACACAGACCTGGGCTGCGGTAAGGCCCAGTGACAGCACAGCCTTTGGACACCAACATGACCACAGGATGTGGATTAGCCCCTGGGTATCCATGTGGCCTTTGGTGGCATCATGGGCCATGGACGTCACAGACCCCGACTATGATAGGACCACGGACCCAAACATGGTCCCTGGCAGTAGCCCTGGCTCAAACAACACCACAGAATTATTTTCTTTCCAGTAAGAGAAAAGTGACAGATTATTGGGTAATTTTTAAATTTCTAATGAATTAGAGTAAACTTCACTTACACATACACTTTTAAAGCAAATTACTCCTCAATTTTTTATTACATAGAAAATATATAACCAATTTTCTATTATTTAATGCTAGTACCTGTGAAACTATGGAATTTCTTTCTCATAATGGTTGGGCCTGTACTAGACAGATACCTCAGCAGTTAAGAATGCTTGCTTATTGCTCTTGCAGACTTGGGCTCTGTTGCCAGTGTTCCCCTTAAGATCACAGCTTCCTGTACCTCAAGATGTAGGGGATTTGACACTTGCTACTTCCACGAGCACCTCTACTCATGTGTACACACCTCCATACACACACACACACACACACACACACACACACACACATCGCCAAAGACACAACACATAAACCCAGTTAAAAGTAAAATTAAAAATCAAGGTCAGACCTGTTAGAATGGTATGTTGGATATGAAGTGAAGAAGAAAGATTGATTTAACCAATAAGAAAGAACTAGTTTATAAATTTATCATATTAAATGAAGAAATCAGTCTCTTTTCAACCTATAAGAAGATTCCAAATAAACTGTATAAATCCAAACAACATAGATATTTAAGGTGTAGATTAGTGTCTTCTACTAATCCCAATAAAATGAGCATTTATAGATATTTAGAGATATTAGTTTTCCTGTCAATAGGTCTATTGGCTTAAGTTTTCTATCTTAGAAATGTTTACCCAAGTTTGGCTACATTTTTCAACTAGAAAAACAAATGTACAATTTCCAAATTTCATTCTTATTCTCATATTATTACAGTTTACCACAAAAGCGTGAATGATTTTTACATTTCTAATTATCTTATTCTAAAAGTTGATATTTTGCTAATTTAAATTTAACCCCATCTCTCTGTCTGTCTTTCCCTGTCTCTCTCCTCTCCCCACCCCCACCCCCACCCCTCACCCCATTCTCAATAGAGTCTCACTATGTACCCCTCCCTGCCCTAGGACCTGCTATATAGATAAGACTAACTTACTCACCAAGATCCTGTCTCTGCCGCCTGAGTGCTTGTAATAAAGACATGTTCCAACATTCACAGTGACATTAGCTTTCAACTGATCTAAGGGACCCACAAAGCTTTGGCAGTTGAATGTGTGGGTAAGGGCAGGTTGGATACAAGAGTGCAGGACCTCTCAGCACACACTTAAGGCCAATCATGCATTTGAGAGCACATTTCTACACAGAATGTGCATGCTGAATTCACTTCCCAAGCAGAGAATGATACAAAGTAGATGAGAGAATTTAAATATCAGCTTAAGATTAAAAATACTAAACCACTGACATGAAGCAAGGAATCACAAAACAATAAGCTTTTGTGTGTGTGTGTGTGTGTGTGTGTGTGTGTGTGTGTGTGTGTTTACTTTCAGCCACCGAGTTTTTAACTAGTCATATACATTTTCAAGTTCTGTATGTAAGTATACGTGCTTATTATCACTTACCTTTGAATTATTGTGCAAAGCACAAAGTACACTTGCAAGAGCTTAGCACAGTGTTCATCACAGAGGTAAGACAGATAAACAGTGGCTTCCCTTGTTCTTTGCATGCTTTGTCTCCGCTAGTGCAGACTGGTGAGCGAGGAGACTGTCACCATTGCTTCACAGAGGATGGAGAGATGGGAGACGCTTTCCCTATGTTCCTGCAGCTCTTCCGAGAGGTGCTCAGAATCCATCTCAGTCTGGTTACTCTTTCTTCTGTTTCTGCCACCATCTTTTAAGAGAACTCGTTTGCTCCTAGTAAGAAGGGAAAATCAAACTCAGCACTTTCTACTCTAATTCATAACACAGATCACCTCTGGTACCAGGTGCATGAATGTTTTCCACATCCTGAGCAAGTACTTCTGCAGCTGCAGACACCTGTTGAGAGTCCCCTTGATACAATTTTATCCTGACTCAATCTATCTGGAGACAGTGGGTGTGGGCTCCATAGACTGAGGGTTTAGCCCCTAAAGGCCCCATCCCTTGCTCACCTAAGATGTCATTTGCTAGCGCTGGAGTAGGTTTTAGCTGGGTTTCTGGCATTCCAGCTATCATCATGATCCCACAACCCTCTCTTCTACTTTGTCTAATGCCCCCAGGAAGCCTATAGAACTTGCTCTCTCTACTGACTTACTATAAAGTATATTACAAAGGATTTAGATAAAGACATACATGTGGTGAGACATAGGAGATGGGACGTGGAGCACCCATACCCTGCCTAGGCACACCACCTTTCAGGGACCTCTAAGAGTTCAGCTATCTGAAAGCTATTCAAACCACTGAACTTAATGTGAATACCAATAAAGTGTGGGTACATTCTTAAGAACATTTAACTGGAACCCACGGAATCCCTATTTGCATTTTGAACCTTCTGCTTTTTGGATGCTTAATAAATTATTAGGAAAATTTAGAGGATTTTGTGGTTCATTTGGTTTGTTTGGCTGCTTGGTTTTGGTGTTTACTGGATTTGGAACTTTGTTATTGTTGTTGCTTTGAGACTTTTGTGTTAAGATTCTTAAAAGTAATGGATCTGATAAAATGAATATATATTAAAAGCAAGAGGTAGTTTTCTCTTCTGTCCTTGCTCATCGGGTAGAGAAGATGTCTGGATGTGGCAAAGGCGGCAAAGGGCTGGGAAAAGGCGGTGCTAAGCGACATAGCAAGGTCCTGTGAGACAACATCCAGGGCATTCCAAAGCCCGCCATTCGGGGCATGCCTCAGCGCGGCTGCGTCAAGCGCATCTCCCGGCTCATATATGAGGAGACTTGCGGTGTTCTAAAAGTGTTTCTGGAGAATGTGATCCATGATGCTGTCACCTACACTGAGCACGCCAAGGGCAAGATGGTCAGGGCTATGGATGTGGTCTATGCGCTCAAGTGCCAGGGCTGCACTCCTTATGCTTCAGCGGCTGAGCGTGTCCACAGGCCCTAGGCCTTCCTTGGTCTCTTGCATCACCACCCCCAACCCAAAGGACCTTTTCAGGTTTAAAAAAAAGAAAAAAGAAAAAAGAATCTGTTAGATTGGTTTACATGGTATGGCTGGGTAGTCTGACCAATGCTGTTTTCATACTGTGAGACAGAGAACCTGTCACTGCTCAGTCTGCAAGCCTGGAGGCCTCAGCTGTTCCAGTCTGGCTCTGATGGCCTGAAGGAGTCCTAGACAGCCACCAACCTTCAGTCTACATTGGAAAGCCAAAAAGTTGGCAGAGGTGGAGGCAGAAGCAGAGGTGGAGAAAAAGGCAGAGGCAGGGGCAGGGGCAGGGGCAGGGGCAGATATCTATGAGTTTGAGGCCAGTCTGTTCTGTATACTAAGTTCCATGATAGCCAAAGCTATATTGAGAGACTCTAAAAGTAAAAAAAAAAAAAAGAAAGAAAGAAAGAAAGGAAGGAAGGAAGGGAGGGAGGGAGGGAGGGAGGGAGGGAGGAAGGGAGGAAGGAAGGAAGGAAGGAAGGAAGGAGAAGTGGAGGGAGGGGAGGAGGGGAAGGAAAGAGAGAGGAGGAGAAGTAGAAAGAAGAAGAAGGAGGAGGAGGAGAAGGAGCAGCAATAGCTAGATTTCAGTGTTAAGTAAAAGATCGCAGCTGCAGAAGCAACAACTGAGGAGATGCACTTCTAAGCAAGATGCAAAGGCAGGAAGGCGAAAGGCAAAAGATTTTTTTCATGGATTTCCCTGTATCTGTCTGCCATTACAAAGTGCTGCCCTCTTTGGGGTGAGTCTTCCCACTTCAGCTGACCTGGATAAGAAAAACTCTCACAGATGAGTCCAAAGGCTTGTCTCTTTGCTGATTTCAATCTTAGTCAAGTGAGCAGCCATTGTGAACCAACACAGTGTCATAGCTAGGAACTCATAGACAGCTCCGTTGGAATGTGACTGGGCTGCAATGTGCTGATCTCGTACTCATAAAAGAACTAGGGAAATCCAGTTGTCTGTTCAGCTTCTCCTGCATTCCCTCCTCAATAGACCTTCTGCATAGAGATCATGTTACCTGCTATCAGACAGCATTGTTCAGAGGAAAGTGGGGAAGATGGGCACTTCTGTCTTTGGAATCTGGAAAAAATTCTACTTCCTGTGGCCTGTGGTTGGTGGCCTGCTTGGAGGAGTACCTCTCTTCCAGGAACTATGAGAGATTGTGTATGCATAAGGTGTCACAATAAGCATGGTTTATTTCAGGGCAAAATTTGTTTCCCCCAAATGGGGACAACACAAAAAGCAGTCAAGGAGGTTTGCAGATCCAAGTTTGGTCCCTGGTATGTCTGCTTTGGGAATGATTCCATCTTTTTGGGCAATTTAAAATGGCCAAGTACTGTGTGCAACAATTGATGTCTGTGATTGACTAAGCATCTAAAACATATAAGGTTCAAAATATGAAGAGGAGTTCCATGGATACCAATTAACTGTTTTTAAGGAAGGCTGTATCCACACTTCAATTATTTTGGTAATTTTCACATTAAATTTAGATATTATAATCACATTTCAGGTAATAACTTACAAAATCACATTCTATTATACCAGCTATTTACATAAATGGTGATATTTTGGTTTCTGGTATTGAATTCACAACCCTCTAAGCATAAATGTATTCAAATTTAGTACCAGACGTACAGGCAAACCTACAAAATAGTACCTAGACACCTCCCTTTGTTCATAGAGTGATAAAATGGAGATCCTCGAAAATGCCATCATCTTATTTGAATGCATTTAACTGTGAAATCTGGAAGAAGATAGAAACCAGAACAGGCTGAAGACATGAAGTTGGCTTGCTAAGGGCACAGTGTGACAGTTCATGGTGATGTTCTTCTTGCCAACAGTGTAACACTGTGACAGTTAACGGTGCTGACAGCTCTGCTATACCCATAGTCTAAAGTCAACATGTATGTTTGCGATCAGAATAAATTCACTGTGTGACAAAAACAGCATTATTCTCAGTGGTTTGGGGAACCTGATGGCTGTTGCCTCTCCAAGCCCTGGAAAATTGGCCTCAGGCCCTTGGGAAAGGTCTATTCATCCTGCGTATTGTGTTTTCTCAGGGGAAAATGGAGTGCCCAGAAGAACTGGCTTACACAGTCATGGAGAACCATCTCTGACTTTATATCCCATGTAGAAATGAGTCTATATTCTGCAACAGTTTTCCCTGCTCCCAGTTATTTACAGGCCTTGCTCCACTTAATCTCCAAACCAGATTACTTTTGCTGAAAATACTATAATTGCATTAAATCCTATCACCCAGAAGATATGGCTGAAACCCTTATCTGGGACCCAGTGTTACATCAAGAGAAATAACGGTATGTTGAACACTTTCTGGACACAATGGAATTTTTTTCTTTCTGATACTTATTGTGTTCGTTTTATATCATCTGCATCATCAACATGCTTTAGATTTGCACATTTAATTGGTTAAGTTGGGCAGAAAGAAGCATGTGTAAAATACGTCATTCTCAAAGATTTGTCTGGTTTAGATTTCCACATGTCTCAAAATCAGACATAACTAATGGCGATTTATGAATTAAACAAGTCTTTAATTTTTGTAAACAGCAGAAATCATTTTCCTGGGTGGGAAATATTTGCCCTGACAGAATTCAGCCGCCATGTTGGGTGAACTGAACATCAGAAAGAGGGAGCAGTGGGCTGAGCTTGCCAAGCTGTTCTTCCCTCTTCATAAGCCACTGAGTTCAAGGGCTTGGATTCCACAGAAATGCTTCACATTTACAGAGCACTCCGTCACTGTCAGGCACCACAGTTCTATAGGGCCACTCCCGGTGTTAGGTTGGGAGTTGTGAGGAAAGTAAGCATCTTTTCTAGGATTCTCACGGGTAAGAAGTGGAAGTCTGGGCTCACCAAATGAGCATGCAGATCTCTGGAAGCCATGAAGAAAGCCAACCCTCGTCACGCCTATCAGTAACTTAACATCAGCAATGTGAAGGAGGGGAGACACGAGGATTGCTGGGCAGTGCTGGCTAAAAATTCAGGCCTGGGTTCACAGGGAGAGAGAGAGACAGTCTTTCTCAAATGAATAAGACAAAGAGTGATTGAGCAGTACCCCGCTGGCCTCTGTACACAGCCATGTGCAGCCCCCTCAATGCAAGTAAGTGTGCATACATCACACACCTATACATGTACACACATAGTCATACAACAGAGAGAGAGAGAGAGAGAGAGAGAGAGAGAGAGAGAGAGACAGAGAGAGACAGAGAGAGACTGAATTGGTGCCAGGAAAACTCACATCTTTCTACCTTTCAAAGTGCTTTCTATCTGTATATATATGTATATGCACATACAGGACTTAGCACTTTGTCATTACTGTTGTCTAAGTGCTTGTGTTTTTGTTAGAGTGGTACCTTCCCTCGTGTTCCATGGTAAACTGTTTATTAAAAGGCAGGCTTGAAGGAGAATCACACTAAGCTACTAGGCACTTGCAATATCCATTTAAAGACAATTTATTTTTCTTTCTTATAGTTATTTGGAAACACAGTGCTTTTGAACTGACTTACTTCCTCTGCCAGAGCTAAGGTGAAATAAAGGGGCTAATAGTCTAAAGAAACATTTCTAGAGAATAAATGGAGAAATAAAATGGCCAATTTCCACACCCCAAACCTCAAGGTAATGGTGACTAAATCACTTTTCCCTTCTTGCCTGCTCTCTAGCACACTTCTTACAAAGCTGCATCTAATACCTGCACATAATAAATAGAAGGATGAAGAAAAGGGGCAGAGGAAGAGAGGCAGAGAGAGTAGGGAGAGAGAAGAAGGGAGGGAGAGAGGAAAGGAGGGAGAGAGAGTGGGCGGGATCATTTCATGGATGGACAGTAATTTGTCAGTTGCATGAGATCCAAAACTCACGCACTGTATTAAAAACACTAACTCACCAAAAATGAAAATATTGGCTGAACCTAATCTCACCCTAACAAATGCAAATAATCACTCTGAGTTCTAGTCCTGGAGAGGAAGAAAAAAACAAAAAGCTATTGGCTATTATCTGTTGTAAAGAAACAATGACAAAATTAACACATATGTTATTTCCCAGTCTCTGGGTCTCTGATCATCTCCTAATGGAAAAACCCAGTATATGATGGTGTGTACCTAGAAATAGATCCTTCATCATCCACACATCTCTTCCCTTCTCTTGCTTTACTTATCTGGATGCTAATTCTTATCATCCTTACTGCTACAGCCTCTGCTTCCTCTGCTGTGCAAAATACAGAGCACACAAATTCATCTGAGGAGCGATGCTTACCTCTCCTACTCATTTTTTCCCTTTTTGGCTTGAATTATAATTTGAAGCAATAATTGTATATATTGATGAAAAGCAAAAATATTCCAAAATACAAATGGAACAATGACCAAGTCAGTACAGTTAGCTCTTGCTTTAAGCATTCATTCCTGGAAATATTCAAACTCCTCACAGCTGCTCTAAAATCGGTACTGTTTGTTACACTATATCACCCTACCCTGCTGCAGAAGAACACTATGCCCTGATACACATGGCTCTATTTCTTTATTTATTTCACTCATTTTCTCCCATCTCTCTTCAGCCCTTCCTAACTTCTGGTAAACTCTATTATACTACCAACTTCTATGAGGTCAAACTTCTAAGCTTCCACGAAAGTATAAGTACAAATAGTATTTTCTTGTCCTCCAGGATAACCCATGTTACAGCATGAGACAGAACTCTTCTATACAGTTAAACCCTCCTTGAGGATATACACTGCAATTTCTGCATCCATTCATGAATTGATGGACACCTAGACCAATTCCATCTACTGGCTACTGTGAACAATGCCACAAGAAGCCTGCACATTTTGGCCTGATAATTCCCTTTTATTTGGACATATACCTGATAACAGGAGCATACTGCCAGGTCACATGAAACTACTATTTTCAGGTTTTTGAGGAAAATTCATAATTTTCCAATGCTGTATTAATTTATTCTCGCACCAACAGTGTCCAAGAGCCTCAATGTCTCCACAGTCTTACCAGGGATTGTTCTATTTTTCTTGTTGACAATAGCCATTCTAACTGGGGTCATTGCCAGTTGATAATGTTGAACATGTTTCTGTATCTGGAGTTATCGCCAGTCCTGCCCAGGCCTGCAGCGACTCAGACACAAATAAACACACAGATGCTTATATTATTTAACATCTTTGGACTAATGGCTCAGGCTTCTTGCTATCTAGTTTTTATATCTTAAATTAACCCATTTCTATAAATCTATACCTTGCCACGTGGCTCTTGGCTACTGGTATCTTTACATCTTACTCCTCATGGCAGCATGGCTGGCAGTGTCTCCTGGCTCAGCCTTCCTCTTCCCAGAATTCTCTTCTTTCCTTTTCTCGCCTACACTATAATTCCTGTCTGGCTACTGGCCAGTCAGTGTTTTATTTATCAGTCAATCAGAGAAACACCTTCACAGCATACAGATATGCAGATCATGTTTACCTCATATGTCAGCCATTTCTGGGTTCATTTGAGAAGTGTGTGTTTGGATAATTTACCAATGTAAAAACGGGACCATTTGGGTTTCCTTATTGAGATGTTCAAGTTCCTCATGTATTCAGAAAACTCATCTCTAAGAAAAACAGTCTGTGAATGATTTCTTCCAGTCCCTTGGCTATTTCAAAACATTTGAGTTTGATATGATTTCTTTCATCTACTTTCAATCTTCTTGTCTGTGTTTTTAGGATTTTTATCCAGAAGACCTTTGCTCAGAACAATGTCCTATAGTGTGCCCTCTATATTGCCTCCTGGTAACCCAATAGTTGTATAGCTTATATTTGAGTTTGTGATTTTCACTAGAGAGACTGGGATCTAGGCTCTCTTCTGCATGTAGACACCCAGCATGACTTGCTGAAAGACTATCCTTCCTCCATTGCACTTTCTTGGTGCCTTGGTTGAAAACTAATTAGCTGTAAACATGTGTGGGTTGATTGATGAATTGTATGTGACATCGCTCAGTGTCTGCCATTGCTGTACAGTTTGACTTGCTTCAACTTTGCTGTGTATCTGAAGACAGGCTGATGATACCTCAGGCCTTATCATTTAGATGTTTTTGACTATTCAGGGTCTTTTCAATTTAATATAAAATTTACAGATTTTTTTTTCACTTTTGATGAAGAATGCCTTTGATATTTTGACAAAGATTGTATTGACTCTGCAGGGCACCAAGGAGTATGGACATTTTAGTGATATTAGTTCTTTTCTATGAACACAGACACCTTTCCAGGCTTTACTTCCATCATTTACATTAGTGTTTCTTAGCTTTCAATGTAAAGATTTTCACCTCCTTTTTTATTTTTGACTTTTTGTGACTTTGTTTAGTTTGTCATTGATATAAGAAAAATATTTTACTGATTTCAGGGTGTTAATTTTGTATCACCCCACTTTACTTTTTGAAATATTTTTGTCACTTTTAAGTGGAATCTTTAGATTTTTCTGTGAATAGTGACAATTCTACTCTCCTCCAACCTCTTGCCACCAGTTTTCCAATTTTGCATTTTTACTCTCTCAAAGTAACTCCAATCCTTGTTATTTGGGCTTAGAAAGTCCCCTGTTATGTTCAGACACAAGTATAAAGCAGGTTATACTGGTCCCCCAGAGTGGCACAGGCCAGGTATCCTGAAACAACATCCTTTTCTCCTGAATAGTGTGACCGCTCTTGACTCTCTCTTGTGTCTCTTGACATCTATCCAAGAATGCCCCTCGGTTCTTTATATAGGGAGATGTCAAATAGACACACTCATGCACAGGGCCAGATAAATCTCAGCAGGACACATAATGATTTCTGTATGTTTGAAAAAAAAATGAAAAAGAAAATTAAATCTGTCACCCATACAGTCATTATTCAACAATTGATAGAGACACTTATCATTATATCAGATAAACTGTAACTTTTCAAAGAGACAAAAAGATCTTGGTAATTATTAATCAGTAGGAGTTTTTCAAGATTCTGTTATTCACATATTGATCTAAATTAGCATTTTTTAAAATGTATTCTCAGTAAAACTATAAAGTAAGCATTGTTTTTTCCACCATTATTGGTAAAGGAAAAAAAGCAGTAAATTTAGTTTTATTTGGACATATAACTTCCACATGGAAAAAGCCACATAGTTTCAACATCGTATTTATTTAATTCCAGAGCTAGTTACCTTCTATGAAATAATTGATTGTTTAGATTCTGTACTTAGCATCACTTTTAGTTAATAGGGCAATAAAATGGGAGGAAATTTGAGAATTCCTGGCTTGATGAATGCCTATAAATGAACCTCTTAACCACTGCATAACTTTGGCTCTTGTACATGGGCTCCTGCTAACATTCTTTCTAGAAACTTCTTTCCTCAGCATCTTGTGAAACATTTCCCACATAGAATCATGGGCAAGGCCTGTTTGTCCAGGAGAGAACGGGAGGTCTTCCTGAGTCTCCCTCCATGTCAGCTGTCCTGTGGGATGCACAATGATGCGGACCGTAAATAAATGAACGTTAGAGGCAGAATTGCTGTTCTCACCAAAAGAAATCTAAGAAGAAATTTCTCAGGGCCTTTGGTTAAGTGTAGAAGTGATGTTGTTACAAATCCAAAGATGAAAAACCAATCAGAAAAAAGCAATATCAGAGCATGGAAGTGAGCACATGGAGCCAATCTTAAACTTTAAAGAAAGGGATGATTATTTCATAAGGGTAATGGCATGGTTTGTTACCTATTTGCAGAATATAAAATATTAAATTATAACTCCATCTCCATTACACTCCCAAATAAATTCCACATGGATTAGAGAAAGAAATGTAAATGTTAAGCCAAAGCCAATGGATCAAAAAGAAAAATATATCACAAATATTCAAAAAAATGTATTGTATTACAGACTGGCCACGTAACATGTTGGTTTAAAACAATGGAAGAACTCATACAGGATAATGGTCAGAAAGATTTTCCCACAGAGAATCTGAAATTTAATGTGGCCTCAAAAATACTGTAAACAAAATTTGTAGTCAAATAAAGTATTTCTGTAACTATTTGCTCATATTGGCCAATAACTTTGAAAACCTTAATGTATAAAAGTTTCCCTCAAAATAATTCAGTTAAATGTGCTATATCAAAGTGTACATATTCAATATATATACACATATATGCATACATATGAATTACATAAATATAATTGTCAGAAAATAGAGGTTTTAATAGCAGGTCTGAAATGACTTACACATGGGGAAGGTGAAGTGGAATTCTCTCTATTCTTTTATATGTGTTTATGTTTATCCTTGCTCTCCTAATAACAAACAAACAATAGAAAAGAATAGACTATAAACTATGATAGCCCACACAGACACTTTGTCTTAGTGAAACACATATTAGTGATATTCCTGGATTTTCTTTTGCCATCATATATTCCAGACTTCATACTGCAAAGCCAGTAACCTAGGAACAACAGGTGCATGCAATGACCCCATAAAAGATTGCAGTCTTGGCAAAGAACCAGGAAAGGGGCAGCCAATGGAGACAGGAAATGTAGAAAATTACTGTTCCCACTCCAGGCCCCTTTCCACACAGGCTAGCAAAGCCCAAATATGAAATCTAGACTTCCACCCTCATAAGTTTTTGAAGAGATGTCCCAAACGCCCCTGTAGGGGTGATGTCAGTGGATACCTAGTAGAGAGCCACGACTCTCATTTCCTCCAGGAGGACAAAGTTCTCACTGCAGCAAAACAGAAATCATATAGCAAGCACAGACTGCCATCCTACCAGGAAGAAGCAAATGTTCCTCCCTGCCACCTGTCAGATGGTGTCAGAGAAGCCTAAGAACACCGGGATACTCAGCACCATTCAGGAACAGCCAGGCTACCTCCAGCAGTGTGAGTGGAGACCGTGTGGATGGGAAGCACAGACATCCATGCACATGAGGAGCTCTTTATGCACAAGTGCATAAAGTGATAGAGAGTGGCAAAGGCTGAGGAGGTCAAATCTACACCAGTCCCAGGTGCCACCACAGTGTGCCACCACAGGAGGTCACACTGCTGTAGGAATGCAAAATGGTAGAGCTACTTCTAGAGCTACTTCGTCAGCATCTGATGAAGCTAAACCTAATCCCACAGGGTAACCTATAGTTTTACTCTTACTTTAAGCAAGTGACTTGAAACTTTATATCTGTGGTGAAGCCTAGCGAGAAACAATGTTGGTTTTATTGATCACGGCTGCAAACTGGAAGCTAGCAAACTAAGTGTCATTCATCCCATAAATAAACTGTAGTAGATCTGTATTGTGCAACAGGAGTAAAATGCACTGTAAATCCATGAGAAAAATCTGAAGAGATATCAAATATATATTGCTAAATGGGAGAAGCCAGCATGAAATGAAAACACTGCTTTCTATATGTTGTGGCCTGAATTAGAAAGATCCCCCAGTGGTTCATGTATTTGAACATGTGGGGGGTGCCATTTGGAGAGGTGATGCAGCCTGGCTGGAGGAAGTGCCTCACCACGGACCGGCTTTGGGAGTTCATAGCATTGTCCCACTTCAAATTCACATCCTCTACTTGCCTGTTTATTTCTTGAAATGTGATTCTCAGTTTCCTGTGCCAACCACCTATTGCTATACCTCTCCCACCAATATTGACTCTGCCTCTTGAAGCATAAACCACAGTACAGTCTGTTCCCCAAGTTGCTTTTAGTTATAGTGTTGTGTCACAGCAATAGAAAATGACAAATACACTACAAAATTCTTATGAAGAACTCTTCAGAAAGCAAATTCGAAAATATTAAACTGGTTGATGGTGGCCAGTAATTGGGTATAAAGACAAGGAAGTATGAATAGGTATTGTTCCCGGAGGTGGGAATGGAGATTGGGGCCTTAAGAATAGAGAGGCTGTGCTTTGTAGTGCTGTAAAGATTAATACATAACATTATTTCAAAAGCCACAAAACTTACCTCACAAAAATGATACAGTATAAAAGAAAGGCTATAAATAATAATTGGCTCATTAGTTTTAACAAAAACACCATGTTCTTGTGTACTGGATGCTAAGGAAAACCATGGAAGAAAAAGTATGTGAGTTTTCTCTGTAGTCTACACAATGTTTCTAATTTAGTTTGTTCTCTAAACATTTGCACTAGTTTGATAAAGGTTGTAGAGTTTTAACAACTTCATTACTGATTAACGATTAAAAACTCTCAACAATGTAACAAAGACTTCCTCAACTTGACAGAGAACAGCTACTAAAATCCTAGACTTACGGGAAATGTTAAACTGTTAACACTTTTCTCCTATGGTAAGGATTAGAATGATCTTATCAGTTTTCCCTGCCCTTATTTGGCATAACTCTAAAACCACCAACCATGGCTATAGATAGAAAGAAGTTAAGATATGCACAGAATAATGTGCAAGATAAAACCACCATAAATGGCATATGAAACAAGTGTCTACATAGAAAGTCAAAGTGAATAGACAAACATCTTCTCCAGATAATAATATGAGCTCAGCAAGGACACAGATGCAAAGCACACACACACACACACACACACACACACACACACACACACACACACACATTTCACTTTTAATTCCATGTATTTGCAATGACTACATAAAAAAACAAGACTTAACAAACAACTTATAGTCTTTCAAAAACAAGTGAAATGTTTAGGTGAAAACCTACCAAAAATAATAATAGAAATTTGACATTAAAACTCTGCAATGTGTTACTTTCCTTTCGTTACTGAACAATGTAGCCTAAAGTGGTTTAAAAGAGAACAAGTCCATTAGAATTAATTATTTCCTTACTACTTATTTTGTGTGTGTGCAGATGCATGCACATTTACTCATGGAAATTGGAAAACAACTTGTGGAAGTCTGTTCCCTCCTTCCACCATATGGATTCCAGGATTTGAACTCAGGCCCTTAGGCTTGGCTGTAGACATGATTGTCTGTTGACCCATCTTACTGACCCCATCCATTATCATTTTTTCAGGTGAGATATCTGAACTGTGTTTCATGAGTGTAAAATCAAATAGTATTCTATCAACATTTCTCCCTAGCTTTCTTCAGAAGACTCTATCTTTTTCAGCTTTTAACAGCCCCTTCCATCACTGTGTGTAGTAGCCCCAAACATATTATGCCACCTCTGCTTCCATGAGCTCATCTTTGTGTAGAAACCTGTGCTGCTTTCACATAAAACCTTTAAAATTGTATTTGGCCTGTAAAAATTGTCCAAGATAATCTTCCCCTCTGAACATTCAAGCACTACCAGATCTACAGACTCCTGCTTACAAAGTAAGTCAAATATTCACACGCATTAAGAATTAGAAGATATTTTTGTGACTGTCAGAGCTAACAAAAGAGTAAAAGTAGTTTGATATAAATGGAGAGAGAAATATACCACACTCATTGATTGGAAAGAATAATAAAGATATCAATTCTCCCAAAATTGATAGATATACTTAATATAATTCTTATCAAGATCCCAGCATGATTTTGAGTAGATTCAAATAAGAGTATCCTAAAATGTATGGAAAGACAAAGAAAAAGAATAGATCAGCATCTTGGGAAACAAGCTGTACCTACCCAATTTATAGATCCACTACTTAGCATTATCTTTTCAAATCTGCTGTCATTATAATCATCTCTCCTACCTCCTGTTCATGCCTAGAGTATGCCTGCCACATCAGCATCTCCATGGATACCTTTTCCCCAAATGGTGCAATGTTGTTTAGTATCTTTTGCTAAGCTCTGTGTTCCATACCTGCTACAAGATTAGTCCATTTACCTATCCAACTATCATTAATCTTAAATCCTCATTTTTACCTCCTGTTTCCCTAAAGAACTCCAGGTATCTATTTTTGCATTATTTCTCTTGTTTGTTCAGGGTTTTGCTATCTCACCAATACTAGACTCAAATTCTCAGTCTTCTTGCCTCAGTCCCTCCAATGCTGGTATTACAGGCCTGTGCCATCACACCCAGACTTCTATGTTAGTTTGTAAATGAAAAACTTATTTATGTAGGAACTTTTATCACTAGCTTGAAACTTGGGCTAAAACTATGAAATAGAGTATTTTGATCTTTGTCCCTCAGCTCCAAGTCATCATCTCTGCCCTGCATTGGGACCATCTCCAAATATTAAAGCCAGCAATCCTTGAACCTTATGAGGAAGGACACTTCTTTTTCTAGAAGTGATTTTACATTTAGTCATTAGACCAACTTTCTTGCTTCCTCTCTTGAATTTTTTTTTAAATGAAATAATCTGGAATGGTAGACCACATCATATTAACATGTGTCTTTTCTTGGTACCAAGCACCTCATAGATATTTTAATTTTCATGAAATTTTATATTAGTCAACACACACTTTTTCCACAATAATTAGCCAAATGATTTTTATGTGAAAATCGTCATTTCTTCAAGTGTATCAGAGTGGAAAAATCAAGGTAAGCAAGCAAACAAATGAGCATCTAAACATTAACCCTCCCTGTCCTCACTGCAGATGTCATGTGACCAGCTGCTTTCCATCCTGCTGCTTTGACCTCTGTATTACAGGATGCTGGACTGAAATAGAACCTTTCTCCCTTACATAGTTTTGTCTGGGTATTTTATCACAATAGCAGAAATAAAGCTAAAACATAAATTGGTTAAGTTACATAACATCATTCAAGAGAATGAAATTGTATAGTAAGTTTACAAATAGAACCAAAGCTATTCTTGACTAAAATCTAAAATGAGTCTATTCATTTTACATCAAACCAGACAAATTTACATGTGTTTATAAATTTCTATAACACAGTTTAAATCGACAGCACAATATGAGTATAGAAATTCCCTGTGTCATCAGGGTAATTTACATTCCTGACATAATCAAATAAATAGAAAAAAAGTAGATAAAAGAACGAAATAGAAGACTTAAAGTATGATGTCACCATAACACACACACACACACACACACACACACACACACACACACACGTGGAGGTGTCTAAAGAAAATGAGTACAAATTAAATAGGACCACTGGGTCCAGCTATGTAAGACCCCCCAGAGGCTTATATATTGAAAGCTTAATCATCACATTATTCATAGGTGGTCAGACCACAAGGGCACTAACTTCATCATTGGATTGATACATCTATAAGTTCAGACCTGAATCAGTTATAAAAAGCTGAGGACTGGATAGATGAAATTGGTCTAGGAGCATGTTTTAGAAGGACATATCTCATCGCTAGCTCACCTTAATCACAGTGACAGAAAACTAACTTTATCAATGGTTTAAAAGAAAATGTAATAAGCAGAAAATGAAAGGAATAGAAGCTAAAAGGAACTCAGACAACAAAAAGGAGCAGATGAATGCCATGGTTTATAAGAAAAAGAAATCAAAGTCTACATTATAAATAGTTCATGTGCCTGCTTGTTGACTTGCTTCTTTATTTTCTTGGTATTTAGCTTGTGCTATTCTTTGTAATTTCTGGATAGTATTCCCTTATCTAACATGTAGCTGATAAATATTTTCCCATAATTCTAGGCTGTTTGATCTGCTAATTATTTCCTTTGCTGTACAGCCTTTTTTTGTTTTATTTCATAGAATTTTATCTGTTGTTATTTGGGGTTAGTTCTTCTGCTAATGGGGATCAACTCAAAAAGTTCTTGCCAAATGGGACCTCATGAAACTGAAAACTTCTGTAATGCAAAAAACACCCTCAATAGTACAAAATGGCTGTCTACAGGATGGGAAAAGATTTTCACCAAATCTACATCCAACAAAGGGATAATATTCAAAATATATAAAGAACTAAAAAAAAAAAAAACAAATTGACATCAAGGAAACAAATAATACAATTAAAAATGGGATACAAATCTAAACAGAAAATTCTCAATAGAGGAATCTCAAATGGCTGAGAAACACTTAAATGTTCAACATCCTTAACCATCAGAGAAATGCAAATCAAAACAACTCTGAGATTCCATCTTGCACCTGTCAGAAAGGCTGAGATCAAAACCACAAATGACAGCTCATGCTATTGAGGATGTAGAGCAAGTAGAACATTCCTCCATTGCTTTGGGGAGTGCAAACTTGCACAGCCACTTTGAAGTAAATACAAAAACTGGGAATAGATCTACCTCAAGACCCAGATCTCTCAATCTTGTGCATATACCCAAAAGATACTCTACCCGACCACAAAGACACATTTAAATATATTAATAGTAGCTTTATTCATAATTTCCAGAAACTGGAAACAACCTAGATGTCCCTCAGCTGAAGAATGAATAAATAAAATTTGGTACATTTACACAATGGAGCATTATTCAGCTGTTTAAAACAATGACATCATGAAATTTTCAGGCAAAGGGATGGAACTAGGAAAAGAAATCATCCTGAATGAGGTAACCTAGACCCAGAGAGACAAACATGATATATATTCACTTATAAGTGGATGTTAGCTGTTATGTAAATGATAATCATGCTACAATCCACAGACCCAGAAAGACTGAATAACAAGGAAGGCTCTAAGGGAGACACAGGATCTTCCTGGGAAACAGAAATAGAATAGACTTTATGGGTGGACTGGGTGTGAGTGGGATTGGGAACAGGAGGGATCAGGTTTGGGAGGGTGGAGGAATTGAAGGAGAGGGAATGGAGAGAAACAACTGGAATTGGGGGTATTTGGGGACGAAACCTGGAGCAGTAGAAACTCCCAGGATTCTACAAAGGTGATCTCGATGAGAACCCCTAGTAAAGGAGGCTATGGAGCCTGGACTAACCATCCTTTGTAACCAGGCAAGGCTTCCAGTGGTGAAACTGGAACACCAACCCAACCACAAAATCTTCAACCTACAGTGTATCCTGTAAGATGTGCAGGGCAATGGAGGTGCAGAACTTGGGAGTAGCCAACCAATAAATGGTTTAATTTGAGGCCCATGCCACAAGAGGAAGTCTATGCTAAGCAATGCCTGAATGACCAGGAAGTGGAGGTTGGATAACCTAGAGATCTAGAATAGAAAAAAAAAAAGCCAATAAAATGATTTCTATTGATATTCTGCTATACTCATCAGTGCCTAGTTCAGTCAACATCAGAGAGGCTTCCAACAGCAACTGATAGTAGCAAATGCCAAGATCCACAGCAAAACATTAGGTAGAGAGAGCACCCAAGTGGAAAACTCCATTAGGTTCCTCCCTTTAGAGTCCAGGGAACTCTGAAGAAGAGGGAGAGGAAGGATGGTAGGAGCTTGAGGAGTCAAGGACACCATGAGAACACAGCCTACAGAATCAACTAACCAGGGCTCACAGTTGTTCACAGAGACTGAAGAGGGAATCACGGAGCCTACATGGGTCTGCCCTAGGTCCTCTACAAATATGTTATGGTGTGTAGCTTGGTGGTTTTGTGGGACTCCTAACAGTGTGAGTGGGGTGTATCTGACACTTATGCCTGCTCTTGGGACCCTTTTCCTCCTTCTGGGTTGCCTTAACCAACCTTGATATGAGGGTTTGTACCTAGTCTTACTGTATCTTGTTATGCTGTGTTCAATTGCTGTCCCTGGGAGGCCTGCTCTTTTATGAAAGGAAATGAAGGAGGAATGGATCTAGGGGATAAGGGAGGTGGGGGCAGTGACTAGGAGAAGTGGAGGGAGGGAAACTGTGGTTGGAACATGTCAAAAAGGGGAGGGGAGAGTACTTGCCTACTCCAATGTCTTGAAGGGTATCCCCTATGTCTTCTAGAAGTTTCAGTGTTTCATATTTTAGATTAAGTTCTTTGGTCCATTTTGAATTGCTTTCTATACAAGATGAAAGACAAATTTCATTTAATTCTTCTCCATGTAGAAATTCAAGTTTGGTAGTACCACTTATTAAACAGGCTATCTCTTTTTTTCAATGTATGTCTTTGCTTCTGTTGTCAAAACTGGTATAGCTTTGTCATTTTACTTTCATGTCTTCTGTCCCATTGGTCTATAAGTTCATTTTTAGATCAATATCAGACTACCTTTATCACTATATTCCTGTAATATAATATGAGGTCCAGTACTGTAATATTTCCAGAAGTATTCTTGCTCCTTAGGATGATTTGACTATTTATGGTCTTTTGTGGTCCCATGTGAATTCTTGTTCTTTATAAATCTGTGAAATAAGACACTGGAATTTTGAAAGGTATTTCATTTAATCTGTAAACTTATTTTGATAGAATGTTCATTTTCACAATATTAATTCTACCAATCCAAGAGCATGCAATGTCTTTCCATCACCTAGCATCTGCTGTGACTTCCTTTTCAATTTCTTCAAGTTTTCATTACAAATATCTTTCATGTCTTTGGTTAATTATGTACCTAAATACTTTTTAAAGTTATTTGAAAAGGAACATTTTTTCATAATTTCTTTTTTGACTGTTAGTATAAATGAAGGTTTTGTTTTGTTTTTTAATTAATTTTATTTTCTGCAAGCTTAATGTGAGTTATAGGTCTAAGAGTTTTCTAGTAATATTAATAGGGTCATTTAAGTAAAGAATCATGTTGTCTGAAAATAAGGGTCATTTGAATTCTTTCTTTCTATTGTCACTTTTATGTTTTTCTCTTGTTTAATTGCCATATCAAAGACTTCAAGCATTATCTCATATATGTGAGGAGAGGGTGAACATTCTTATTTCATTCCAGATTTTAAAGGAAACACTCTCAGTTTGTCTCCATTTAATTTAATGTTGGCAATGGGTTTGCTGTAGATAGGCCTTATTATTTTGAGGTATGTTACATCTATTCATAAATTCTCCAGAACTTTTATTATAAAGATATGTTAACTTTGTTAAATACCTTTCATTATTAATTGAAATAGTTTTGTGTTTTCTGTCCTTACAGAGTGCATTATATATATTGACTTACGTATGTTGTACCAATTTTGCCTTTCTCAAGGAAGCCCACTTGGTCATAATGTATAATCTTCCCACTGTGTTTCTGAATTCAGTTCGCAGGTATTTGCTGAAAAATTTGTTTATCTTCATCAAAGAAACTGGTCTATAGATTCTTTTTCTTTACTTGGTTTTTAGATTGGTATAATAGTGAATTCCTAGAATGAATTTGGTAATGCTCTTTCACATTCTGCCTTATAGACCACATTAAGAATAACTGACATGAGGTCTTCCTTGAAAATTTAATAGAACTCAGCAGTGAATTCATCTGATCTTGGCCTTTTATTAAAATGGAAGCTTATAATACCAGGTTTGGTTTTCTTGATTGCAATGGATGTGTTTGAATTATTTATGTCTTCAGGGATTGTTTTTGGTAGGTGATATGCATTTAGAATTTTTTTCTATTTCTCCTGTATTATCCAGCATTTCAGAGTAAAGATTTTCACAGAAAATTTTTGATGTTCTGAATTTCACTGGAGTCAGTTGTAATGCCAGTCTTTTATCTCTGATTTTATTAATTTTCAACATTGCCCTTTTCTTTATATGAGAGTACTAAAACCCACAAATAGATAATAACTATTTTAAAGTGTTCAATATTCCTAAAACTACCAGGGAAATGCAAGTTAAAACTACTTTTAGATTCCTCCTCACCCCAGTCAGAATGGCTATCATCAACAAATCTGAGGATAAATGGTGTAAAGAATGTTGAGAGGAGAATCTTTATGCATTTGTGGTGGGAGTTCATATTAATACTACCGTTGTGAAAATCAATTTGGACATTTCTCAAAAAATTAAAAGTAGAACTACAGTATGGTCCAGTAATTTCATTCCATACTCTACCATAGTGATATGTACACCCCCATGTTCATTGCTGCCTTATTCACTACAGCAAAGGACTTAAGTCACCCTAGATGTCTATCAACAGATGGATGGATAATGAAAATATTATACATATGTACATACATTTGTGTGTGAAATACTATTCAGCTTCAAAGAAAAATGTAATTACGACAATTGCAGGAAAATTGATGGACTTCCAATGCATAATATTAAGGAAGGTCATACAATCTCAGAAATCAAAAGACCACAGTCTGCCTCATCCATGGATTCTAGCCAATAATATATGTATTTGTGTAAACAAATGTACATGTGGATGCAAGTAGAAAAGAAAGGAAGGAAGAAAGACTAAATATTAGGGAATAAGGAATGATGGCCTGCAAATAATGGTCATGAGTTTTGAAAGAGGATACAATGTTGCTTGCTTTTCTATTTCTAACTCTAACAGAGTTTTTCGTTGGTTTTGGTGGTAGATACCTAAATAAAAGTACATTCCATAGTGAAAGTATAAAAGTCTAACATGAAGCTCCACAGCTTCAGAATGCCTATTCTAACTGGATAGAAGTTCCCTGAAATATATAGACTGGTTGGATCTGGATGTATTGGATCTGATTAATAGGAACATGTGATGTTTTTTATTTTTTTATTATAATAAAGTTAATTTCTAAAATGAGCAGGCTAATATAACTTTGAAATAACTTGGTTAGTGATTCCACTGAGTTCTTGCTTGATAAAAACAATTTTTAATATAGTTATAAACAGTAGAGATAAGAGAAGAACAAAAATTAAATATAAAACATCATGCCTTCTAGTTTAATGAAAAAAGAAACGTAGGTTTATCAGGTAAGAACATGCACTCCTTTTGCAGAGAACCAGAGTTCAGTTTCCAACACCTACCTAAGACAATTCACAATCACCTGTAACTATAGCTGCAAGGCAACTCTGTTGCCCTCTTCTGAGCTGTATGTGCACTGAACTTGTGTGTGCACATACTCTTACAAAGGTATTATATATATATATATGTAGTGGATAGCTATCCCAGCATTGGCCTGAAAGTTCCAACCCCCATTGAGGCTTTGGTAATGGTCACGCCCACAAGGCAGGGCGGGGGAGGAAGCGGAAGACCAAGGATTGGGAGGAGGTCTTTCTCTTGGTTCCGGGACCCTGGACGCTGGAGGTAGACCGAGCAGAGTTCTCCAGAGACACCGCCAGCCGCCGCCATGAAAAGCAACGTGTAAAGACACTGGTAAGTCGCAAGCCATGTGGCAAAGTATAGACTAACAAAAATGGGTTAATTTAAGATAAAAGAAGTAGATAACAAGAAGCCTGCCACAGCTATACAGTTTCTAAACAATGTAAGTTTCTATGTGCTTTCTTGGTTGGGTCTGAGTGACTGTGGGACTGGCGGGTAAGAGAGATTTGTTCTGACTGGGCCAGGCAGGAAAACTCTAACTACATACAGATATATATATATATATATATATATATATATATATATATATATATATATATATATCTTAAATTAAAAATGAAGCAAAACACACAGAGAGAGACATATGATTAGAGAAAATACTTGAAGTCCTCAGTGTTTCAGTAAAAAATGATATAGAAATAATAAACAGACCTATTTTAGAATTAGATGCTAGATAGAAAGGACATGATGTTTGGAGATATAAAGGACAATATCTCCTTGTTCAAGAATCATGAATACACTGGGCGGTGGTGGCACACACTTTTAATCCTAGCACTTGGGAGGCAGAGGCAGGTGGATCTTTGTGAGTTCGAGGCCAGCCTGGGCTACCAAGTGAGTTCCAGGAAAGGTGCAAAACCACCCAGAGAAACCGTGTCTCAAAAAACCAAAAAAAGAAAAAGAAAAGAATCATGAATACAGAGAAGGGTTTACTGTTGTGTAAACCCACCCTCCTTTGTTTGTGTATGTGTGTATGTGTGTGTGCTATATCTATGCTGTTGTGCTTGAACATGAGTGTGTAAGTAGATGTGTGTATAAATGCGAAGTACAGTGGAGGATGCCAGATGTCTTCATCTCTTGCTCTCTGCTGTTTTGCCTGGAGACAGGGTCTCTCACTGCACTGAAAGGATGCCTCATTGGCCAGGATGGAAGGCCAGTGAGCTCTACCTGTCATCACCACCCAATGCTGGGATTACAGGCATACACAGCTATGCCTCAATTTGTGTGTGTGCGAGCACTGGACCTTCAAACTCAGGTTTTCATGCTTGTAGAACGAGTTCTCTTCTCATGGAGTCATCTCTCTAGCCCCTCATGTTGAGAAATCTTAGTGAGTCAAGTACTTATACAGAAACAACACATGTCTTCTCCCTTTGAAAAGAGTTAACAAAGCATTGTTGCACACCAAAAGGTTACAAAGTGAAAGTACAAAAGTCAGGGAAGGACAATGTGGAATGACACAACTGAGGATGAAGAAAAACTTTTATAGAATAAATATTTTAAATTTATATCTCTAATTGAAAATAACACCACCTATAGAAAATTAGGGAAATGCTATCTTTATTGGGAATTTACAACTGTTATTAATTATTTTTATTATTATTATCATGTATGTGCGTGGTATATGATAGGTTTCAGAACATTTACTTAAACTTTATTTTTACATCTAGCGCTAGAAAAACATGTTATTTAAAATAACGCATAATAGGGAATAATGCTTTAAAAGTTCCTTATCAAAAATCTTTTGTGTGTGTGAATTTCAATGCAAAAATTTCAATTTGTTAAAACTGAAATTCTATGAAAAGAAAAAATTCTAGTGGATAAGTCATTTTATCTGTAAGCACAGCAGTGATGTGATGTGGGAAGATTCTGTTGCTACATCAACTTCAATGGAATTTGTTTGCTAGCTAGCTTAAGATTTTGGTCTATGCAATGTGCTTAGTTGGACTTTAGATGACTTCTGTATCCACCATCATTTTCTTCTTACCATCTGCTACATGAAGATGCAATTGTATGTTTTGTCCATATTGTAAGAGTAAAAGAGAGTCATGAAATGTCTGCCAAATAGTGCAGAGTAAGAGCTCATCAATGGCTG
Source organism: Onychomys torridus (assembly GCF_903995425.1). Classification (NCBI taxonomy): domain Eukaryota; kingdom Metazoa; phylum Chordata; class Mammalia; order Rodentia; family Cricetidae; genus Onychomys; species Onychomys torridus. Next base: position 37,181,078 of record NC_050444.1, on the reverse strand, counting down.
TTATGCACTAGAATGGAACTTCTCACAATGTTCTAAGACAAATCCATAAAATAAAATCATCTCTAACCAAATTGTAAGATATATGTGGTGTATATCAGAAAGATTCATCACTAACATGAAAACTCTTTAATCAATAATCACAACATCAAAGACACCAAACTTTAATCTTTAAAATCTATGCCTGTATAAACATTCTTATCTTTATTTTTAAAACAATTTGTAGTAACATTTTTATTAAAAAAGACGTCGTCTCTGGATTTTAGGAACTAAATCAATCTATCTATCTGCTGTCTATCTATCTACATAGATACTTATACTAAATCTTATTAACTATTTTTACTGTGGTATATCTATATTCAAATTATATAGCTAGGTATAAAAATAAATATATTTTATGAGAAAAGCAGGCATTCAGAAATTCACCAAGGTAAAAGAGCAGAATTCTTTATAGAAAAATAATCATTTCAGGAAGATTTATTTATTTGTTTTCTTACTTATGAATTTATTTTTTATTTGAGAAGTCAAATAAGACAATATAGGTGATACAATATATAAATGACAGATAAATGAACCAATGTGTCGTGTTTTCTATAAGTAATATAAAACAATTGCAAGAAAAACTATCTGAGTATTTAGAGTGAGAAAGGAAAATGCCACTTGACATCACTACTTTATATAGAAGAGGTTTTGTTTTTTCAAAAAACACAGACTATTTAAATTTTCTTACAAAAAAAAGTTTCTTTTACTTAAAATAAATCAAGTAACTGAAGCTATAATTCTCTGAAACTGATTTAGCAAGTCAGACAAAGCAAATGGAATATGAAAAAACTTAAAAGCTAATAAAATAGGGTATAGTATATGGGATATAAAAATTCATCAAGTTTCTTTACTAACAGAGGAATAAGAATGGAGTAGGCAAACCTTTAGTGAGAAGCTGAGAAATTCCTACTATTGCTGAAAAGAAAAACAAAGCAAAACAAAAAACAAATCACAACTGGAAAAAAAACCTTACATACTCTAATAAGAATTTTCATAAAATGAGTGTAAAATTATTCCAAAACATAATTCCCAAGCAAAAGTGAAAATAGAAAACAAGAAAGGACAGGACTGATGATAGCAAGATGTTCAACTAATGAGTCTAGTACATTTTACTCAAGAAAAAATAAAGCACAGGAAAATAAAGCACATATTAAATCTCTTCCACAGTAGGACTGGAAGCAAGGCTTTGGGTGGAGTGGAGATGTGACAGAGAGGATACAGTGCAGGCAGGTACAGGATGGCCCTGAAAGCTCCTGGGTGGCCGGAGCCCACCATATACAGCTCAGCTCACAAATCCCCATATCACCAATCACAACCACAGTTAAGCAGCCCTGCTCACCCTCCACACAAGCCTTGGAAGGAGCAAGGTACTGCTGCTCATCACACACAACCTTTTCTGGGTGGCTGTGGACAGGCTCACCACACCAATAGTCAGATGCCCCATACCCAGATCTGCCAGTGAATTTGCCCTGCTTGAAGGAGCTGCATCTTCATCAGAGAGGCAGCCTCATAACCTGCAACAGCTGTAGAATACATGTTCTTCACATTAGCTAGTGGAACAGCATCCAGAACAGGCCAGATGTTTTGTTCACAACACAATTGTCAGCAGATTAAAAACATTGAAATTTATAGCATGTGCCTTTTCTGACTACAATGAAATAAAATTTGAACTGAACAGGAGGTACTTTAAAAAATTACAAAAATACATGAAAATTAAACAACAGTTCTTGGACATTCGACAGGTTAACAACAACAACAAAAATATTAAATAGGAAATTTTCAAAAATTCTTGAAGCAAGTGAAAAGGAAATCAAAGTCTGCCAAAAACTATGCTATATAGAAACATCTCAAGAGCCTAGTCAGCAGTAATGATGTAATTATTCAAGTGTGTCGCTATTATTTGTAAATGTATTTACAATATCTATTTGGGGCTGGTGACATGACTCCAACAGTAATGGTGCTTGCCCTCAAGCCTGACAGTTCCAGTTTGATCCCCAGGACCCAGATGCTGGAAGGAGAGGGCAAACTCTCAGTTCTCCTTTACCACCACACCATCACAAGCACATACAACACAATAAAAACATAATAAAATTAATAAAAAGCAATTCAGCTTTTGAGCAGTGTTTTGACAGTGACAGATGGAAGCGGGAGAAGGAAAGCTATAGCAGAATAAATTAAACCAGAAGAGAAAAACTTCCATCTACACATCACCTTCAGAATTATATACACAAATTCAAGTAGTATTACCTCGTCTTCTTTCAATATTAAGAAATAAGCTGAGGTGCTGAACAACTCAAGATTATCTCCAAGCTACAAGCAACTTCCAGTAGAAAAGGTAACAAGATTAAACTCCTGAATGGGTACCTGTGAGCACTGGGAAACCACAGGCTATTTTCATCTGTTTGCTTTCCTTTGAGTGGGCAATGAGTAAAGAGCTAATTGATGTATTTGGAAATCCATACATGTGAAAAATGAACTTAGAATTGATTATGAAAAATGTTCTTTCCAGAAACAAATCAAAATACATGGTTGAGTTTTTGGTTTTGTTTTTTGATTTTTTGTTGTTGTTGTTGTTGTTGTTGTTGGTGGTGGTGGTGGTGGTGGTGGTGGTGGTGGTGGTTATTTTTTACTGTTTTCCATTATTTTGGTATAGTGTTCTCCATTGTTAAAAATGTTTAAACTTTCTGGAGAAATGAAATAAAGTAAATATTGACATTCCCCTGGTGGAGATCCAGAGTGTGAACATTATAGATCACATGACAAGAAGGCGCAGTTGGTAACATTGCAACACTCAGCATTGCAGATTTGGTGTTTAGAAAGCTCGAGAAGGTATTCATCATTTGAGATCCTGTGCAGCTCACACATGAGTAACAAGAACTCTGGATTTAGTAGGAAGCACAGACAAGTTTTAGCTAACAGCAAGTTTTGTCTTCTCTCTGCATCATTCAAACACTTATGAAGTCACCTAATAGCTATGAGAAAATCTTAATAGTAAGAATAATGTCACTACAAGCACAGGCAGGGCAGCCAGACAAAATTCTTCATACTTTCTTACTACGTCTTTTACTTAAAGGAAATAGACTTGTAGTTGCCAGAACACAGAAATAATTTACCACTTACCAACTATATTTAATTTTTTTTCTTTTTTTCAGTCTATACTATCTTAAATTTTTTACTTTTTATCAAAGAAATTTATTTGTATATAAGTAATAGATTTTTTGTAATGTTTTAGAAGGAGAAAAATACCACAGATTTTGTCCACATTCAAAAAATGAAAAAAAAGAACCCAAAATATTTAGAGACCTGCCATATACTCAGAAAATTGAATTAGAAGTACTTTAAGAAAAGACCTTCCCCACTTCTCCTGATGTATATTTTTAAACTCAAAATTTAAAGCTCAGCTCTATCATTGAGTATGTTTCTCAACCTAGTTTCTAAGATAATACTTCCTATGTCTCTAAATTAACTTCAAGACAAATAAGTGGGGGCAAGCTTAAGATGAAAATAAAATAGAAAATTAGATTACCCAAGGATTGTGAATGTTTTTATACTGACATCTGCTGTGACTCAACTGGAATCTTGATTTCTTATTGTTTGCTCCATTTTAGGATTCTTATTGGTTGTAGTATTAAGGCAACTCCATGTAGTTAAAAGGGAGGTTTGTTTTGTGGGGTAACTTACAAGTGAAGGGATAGGTTACAGGGTCTGGGAAAGGTGTAGCACAGTCCAGCAGTGTTATCTGGAGAACTCTGCTCGGTCTACCTCCAGCATCCAGGATTCAGGAACCAAGAGATCCAGCACATCCAGATCTCAGGTCTTAAGGGTTCCTGTCTTCACCTTGCAATGTAGGTGTAGGCATGACAGTTATTGAAGCCTCAATGAGGGTAGTACTGCCAGGTCAAAGCTGGAACAGCTACCCACTACAGATGCTCATTTACAACATAAAAAAACATGATTTTTCCCTTGTAAAATTTCTTTGAAATTAAAATACAATCACATCACTTTTCTAATTCTCTTTTCTCTCTCTAACCCCTCATGCCCCTCCCCTTTCCCCATCTCAAATTCATAGCCTCCTTTTCTTTGTAATTGTTATGTGCACCCACATGCACACAGATGAATAGATAGATAGAGAGATAGATAGATAGATAGATAGATAGATAGATAGATAGATAAATGATAGACAGATACAGATACAGCTGTAGATGTAGATATGGATATGGACATGGATATAGATATATAGCTTCAACTTGCTCAGTCAGTTTAGTGTTACTTGTATGTATATGGTTTCAGGACTGACCTCTTGATAATGAATAACCAATTGGGGGCTCATCCCTAGGGAAGACTGCCGTGGATATCGCTCTGTGTAAATAAAGTTCTGATTGGCCAGTGGCCAGGCAGGAAGGATAGTGTAGGTGGGACAAGGAAGAGGAGAAGGCTGGGAAGAGGAAGGCTGGGAGGAGACACCGCCAGCCGCCGCCATGAGAAGCAACATGTAAAGACACTGGTAAGCCACAAGCCATGTGGCAAAGTATAGACTAACAGAAATGGGTTAATTTAAGATAGAAGAAGTAGATAACAAGCAGCCTGCCACGGTCATACAGTTTATAAGCAATATAAGTTTCTGTGTGCTTTCTTGGTTGGGTCTGAGCGACTGTGGGACTGGCGGGTAAGAGAGATTTGTCCTGACTGGGCCAGGCAGGAAAACTCTAACTACAGAAGACTATTTCTCCAACTCTTTTAATTCCTTAATTGTCTGTAATTCTTTGGTTATAGTTAGTTTGGGTCCCAAAGAATTTCCCTCTCTTCATGTTAATTTGTCTATTAATATTGCACTTATTTATGTCTTGTTTAGGCAGCCATAATGTTGATGTGAAGCTTCCCTGTCATTTCTAGGAGACACAGTCTCACTGCAGAAATCCTCGTCTTCTGACTCTTACAGTCTTTGTGTCCCCTCTTTCATGATATACCCTAAGTCTTAAGTGAAGGAGTTGTATTGTAGATGTATCAACCAGGGCTAGCCACCACACGATAAATTGCTCTCTGCATTCTAACAGACTGTGGTTTTCTGTAATGGTCGACTTGAAAAAAAAAAAATGGCCTTCATGGGCTCATGTATGTGAATACTTGGTCCCAGTTGGTGAAACTATTTGGAAACCATCAGGAAATGTGGCACTGTTGGAGGACGTGTGTCACTGAGGGTTAAAGTCTCAAAGCCCATGCTCTTCCAAGTTGGGTTCATCTGCCTTGGGATTGTACCTCAAGTTGTAAGTTCTGAGCTACTCAGCACCATGCTTGCCTGCCTGGTGCCATGCTCACTACCATGATGGTCACAGATCTAACTCTCTAAAATTGTAAGCACCAAATAAACTCTTTCTCCTGGAAGTTTCATTGGTCATAATGTATTACACAATAGAAAAGTAATTAAGACAGAAGTTGGTACCAGGAATAGACTATTGCTGCCCATGTTAATTTTGGATGAATGTAGAAGATTTTAGTGCTCTGGACTTGGAAAACTTAAACACTGTAGGCAGGCCTTGATGACCCATCATAGTAGGAGTTTAGAATAGTAAACTAAACAGGATAAGAGTCACATGTATCTGAGGGGATGAGCATGGTGTTTAGAATGCAGCTAGGAACAATGCTGGTTTAGGAGACAGGCACTAGTATGTTCTCTTCTAAGATCCATGACTTTACTAGTCCTGTGTAGTTGCTTAGATTTCTAGTACCAGGCATGATTTTCTTCCTGTTGAGCAGGTCCTAAGTCCAATTACATAGCCCTTGGATACAAAAGCAATAACCTATAATATAGACCCTATATTGTTTCTGGAGTCTCTTAGATTCCCGTGATCAACAGGGATTTCATGTGCCTAATCCTGGGGTTTTGTTAAATAGTCTATGGCTCTTGTGGGCAACATTGTCAGCACAAATAGCATAACATCATTTAAATTTATATGATGTATATGTATATATTTATATGTATTATATGTGATTTTGGCCCAATAAAAATAATATAACCCTTATGTCTTCAAATATCTTAGTTATTCTTCTCTCCTCCCTCCCTCTTTTTTATTGACCTTCTGATCCCTACCCAATTAAAGCTCCCCATTTCCCCCTTTATATTACTTGTACCCCATAGTAACTTGTTAATTTTCTGGTTTCTGTAACTATTCTAGGTTATATACTCACATGTGAAGATCTGGAGCCAGGAATCACAGATAAGAGAGAACATGCAGTGTTGGTCTTTCTGGGACTGGGTTACTTCAGTCAATATAACATTTCTAGTTCCTTCCATTCACCTCAAAATAAATTTATTTATTTACTTGTTTTTTGTTTGTTCGTTTGTTTGTTTTCCCTGGCACCCATGTTGGGCTACACCTGAAATTTTAAAATCATGAGTTTCTTGAGGAAACATAGTACTCATGAAAAAAAAAAATACAAGATTATATTGATGAATTAAGTTTTCAAAGCAAAATGCAGTATTCTGTACACATGTTGTGATGTCCAAAGCCATGTTTGTCCTAGGATATTCTGAACATTTCCTATGGACTTTCATAACATGTATGCTTTGTGTTCTCAATTACTTTCTTGCTCTTTCTTCTTGACATTTTACAATAGGAAATCTATCACAGTAGAAGACATGATCTATGGGTTTGGGAAATCTCAATACATGTGTAATAGACAACTAAATGAATATTGCAGGTGTGTTTTGTATAGTGGATGGAGGGCCCTAATGAATATGATCTAAGAATTAACATTTAGAACTATCCTTTATTTACAATAAGCCAGCATCTCCCCTATTAAAAACACATCATCACTATATCCCAGAAAGACCAACACTGCATGTTCTCTCTTATCTGTGATTCCTGGCTCCAGATCTTCACATGTGAGTATATAACCTAGAATAGTTACAGAAACCAGAAAATTAACAAGTTACTATGGAGTACAAGTAATATAAAGGGGGAAATGGGGAGCTTTAATTGGGTAGAGAGCACAAGGTCAATAAAAGAGAGGGAGGGAGGGAGGGAGGGAAGAGAGTAGAATAACTCTAAGGATATTTGAAGACATTATAAGGATCATATTATTTTTATTTAGCCAAAATCATGTATAATACATATTTCACTATTTAAACACAATTTACCAAAAAATGTGCTTTTAGAATGTTGAATTTTTCAGACGACATGATTATTACATTACCCATTGGCTTTTCTGTGCTGGCAAAAATAATCTATGCTTCAAGAACAAATTTATATTGAGTGAAAAACTGTTAAGCCATAAAAGGCCGTAAAGATTTTGTCATTCGGTGGCCAGTGTTGTAAGTGACTCGAGAAAGAGGGGAAATGTTGATTCTTTTTTTTTTTTTTTTTTTTTTAAATTTTCTCACCAAGTCCAGAAAGCATCATCATTTTTCACAAAACACACTCAGCATGGGTTTCTGGTAGCCAATGCTTTTCTTTTCTTCCTTTCTTTTCTTTTCTTTTTTCCCCTTTTCCAGTTAAATAACTTATGTATTTATTTTACATCCCAGCTACAATTTTCCCTCCCTCCTCTCTTCCCAGTCCCCCCCCCCCCCCCGCTCCTCTGTCTCCACCCCCAAATCCACTCCCCCTCTGTTTCTGTTCAGTAAATGGCAGGCTTCCCATGGATATCAACAAAACAGGCATATTAGGGTGCAATAAGACTAACAACCTCCCTGTGTATTAAGGCTGGGCAAGGTGACATAGTATGAGAGGTAGGGTCCCAGAAGCCAGTGAGAGTCATAGACAGGCCCTAGTTCCCACTGTTAGGAGTCCCATAAGAGGACCAAGCCACAGAACTGTAACATAATGCAGAGTGCCTAAGTCAGTCCCATTCAGGCTCCCTGGCTGTCAGTGCAACCTCTGTGAGCTTTTATGAGCCCAGATTAGTTGATTCTGTGGGTTTTCTTGTTGTGTTGTGTCCTTGACCCCTCTGGCTGCTACAATCCTTCCTCCCTGTTTTCTGCAGGATTCCCTGAGCCCCACCGAAAGTTTAGTTATGGGCCTCTGCATCTGTTTCCATCAGTTGCTTGGTGAAGCCTCTCTGGTGATAATTGGGCTAGACAACAATCCCAGCATATCCCATAGGCAAGACAGACACTAGGTTGAAGGATATGCAGCTAGGTTGTTGTCCTATCATTCCATTTGAAAATGAAGTCTTGCCTGATCACATGAGATGGACAGTCCAGGTTATGTCTCCATCATTGCTAGGACTATTAGCTGGAGTCATCCTTGTAGATTCCTAGGAGATTCTCTTGTGCCAGGTTTCTACCTGACCTCCAAATACCTCCCTTTCTAGTAGTCTCTTTCATTACTCACTCCCCAACCTGATCGTTAATGTTCCCATCCCTACCTGCCCACAATCCACACACAAAACCTCTTCTCTTTCCCCTTCCTAGGGAGATCTAGGAACCCCACCATGAAGCCTCCTTATTAGCTAGTCTCTCTGACTCTGTGGATTGTAGCATAATTATCCTTTATTTTATAGCTAATATCCACTTATAAGTGAGTACATACCATGTTTGTTTTTCTGGGTCTGGGTTACCTAGCTCAGGATGATTTTTTTCTAGTTCCATCTATTTGCCTTCAAATTTCCCATGTTCATGGATCAGGATCAGGCCCTCTGGATAAGTGAGACAACTGAATAGCTTGAAGTGCTTAAGAGGCATCCAGGCTGTGGGACCAGAACCTATCCTTAGTGCATGAGCTGGCTGTTTGGAACCTTGGGCTTACACAGGGACACTTTGCTCAGCCTGGAAGGAGGGGACTGGAACTGCCTGTACTGAATCCACCAGGTTTAAATGAATCCCTAGGGGAGTCTTGGCCCTGGAGGAGATGGGAATGGAGGGGAGGGAATGGGGAAAGGTGGGGGTGGGGGCAGGAGGGGGGAGGACAGGGGAACCCATGGCTGATGTGTAAAATTAAAACACAAATATAATAATAAAAAAGAAATAAAAACTGTGTGGTATTTGTATAAAAATAAATAGATAGATCAATGGAATAAAATTAAAGACCCAGATATAAATCCACACCATGTATAGACACCTGAATTTCAACAATGAAACCAAAATACAATGAAAAGAAAGAAAGCATCTTAAACAAATGGTGCTGGTATTCACCATGCTGGATTCACCATGTAGAAGAATGCAAATAGATTCATATATATCACCCTGAACCAAAGTCAGATCCAAATGGATAAAAGACCTCAATATAAATCCAGATACACTTATCCTGATAGAAGAGATAGTAGGAGATAGCCTTGAATTCATTGGCATGAGAGATAACTTCCTGAAAAGGATACCAATCACATAGGTACTAAGATCAACAATTAATAAATAGGACCTCATGAAACTGAAAAGCTTCTTTAAGGCAAAATCCACAGTTAATAGGACAAAATGAGAGCCTGTAGAATGGAAAAAGATCCTTACCAACTCCACATCTGACAGAGGGATGATTTCCAAAATATACCAAGAACTCTTGAAAGTAGATGTCAAAAAACAAATAATCTAATTAAAAATGGGATATGGATCTAAACAGATAATTTTCGACAAAGAAATCTCAAATGGCCAAAAAACACCTAAAGACATGTTCAACATCCTTAGCCATCAGGAAAATGTAAATCAAAATGACTGATAATCCATCTTACACCTGTCAGAATGGGTAAAATGAAAAACACAAATACCAGCTCAAGCTAGAGAGGATGTGGAGCAAGGGAAACACTCCTGCATTTCTGGTGGGAGTGCAAACTTGTACAGCCACTATGGTGTCTGCCTCTGGTGCTGTTCAACCTGAACTCTCCTCCAAACCCCAGTAGCCGTCTCTCTGTCTGCCCATGGCATTAAAAACTCTTATAGTAAACTCCTTAGTCTCAAGTCATCTATCTCTGTTCTCTTGAACTGCCCACACTATCTAAAACCTAATAGTGGTTTCTGAAGAGCATGAGCACTGATGCTCTTATTTGTTCTGGGTTTAGAAGTCACCACTTTTCTCTTGTTCTTTCTTCTCCTTTGTCTCTCCTCTCTCCCCTGTCTCTCCTCTCTCCTCTGTCTCTCCTCTCTTCTGTCTCTCCTCTCTCCTCTGTCACTCCTCTCTCCTCTCTCTCTCCTCTCTCCTCTGTTTCTCCTCTCTCCCCTGTCTCTCCTCTATCTCTCTCCTCTCTCTCCTCTCTATCTCTCCTCACACCCTCACCTCCAACCCCCCACATGTTTCTGGCTACTTGTCCTTCTACCAGCTCAGAAGAACTTGCAAAGACAGTAACTATTGGGGAATATTATTTTAATTAGGCAAAGAGGTGTTACATTTGCTTATGCTCCAGAATATTACTTTAACTGTGTAAAGGTATGTTACATTTGTTTATGCTACCTTTGTTAATGATATAAAGATGTATTACATTTGTTTCACCTTGCCTGCCTAAGGTACTTGATTGGGCTAATAAAAAGCTGAATGGCCAATAGATAGGCAGGAGAGGTATAGGTGGGGCTGGCAGGCAGAGAGACTAAGTAGGAACAGTAATCTAGGCAGAGAGAGGAAAAGAAGGAGAGAATGAGGGGGGGGGAGAAGGACATGCCCAGGGTCAGAAGCAAGGCAGTCACCATCCAGCCAGACAGAAGCAGTGAAAGTAAGATACACAGAAGGAAAGAAAGGTAAAAAGCCCTGAGGCAAAACATAGATGAAAAGAAACATATTAAGTTATAAGAGGTAGCAAAAAATAAGCCTAAGCTAAGGCCAAGCATTCATAACTAATAATAAGTCTCCATGTTATGATTTGGGAGCTGATTGATTGCCTAAAAGAAAGCTTAGTACAAGTAACAGAAAAAAATCAAGCAATGACAGCAACAGTCACCACATGCATGATGTTAAAAATGCTCAAGCTTTCATACTTGTCTAAGCCCAAGATGCACATCTGGGTCAACTGTGACTCCTGTTAAATGAGTGAAAGCATCAGAACAGATGCTGTGTCCAGCAGATGTGTGGTCCAACTTCTTTTCCTGCCTTAGAAACAAGACCCACTAAATTTTTGGAAATGATACCTCATCCAGAGCAGTATATTTCTGAAGAGGGGAACTTTGTAACAAGTAGTGTTTCTCAATGACAACACACGGCCTCTTTGATTTATAAGTCATAGGCCTTTCTTTTAAAGATATTTAATAGCTGTGTTAGGAAAATAGTAGGATTAAATAAAGATGATCTGTACATGATCTTATACACTATCACCAGGTGTATAATGGTGTTCAATGGGAGAGAGTAGAATAAGGCTATAAATAATAAATACATTTAACACTCTACCTTGATGAATTGAAAGGATCTGCCCTCTAGTCAAGATAAGACACATAGAATATAAGTTCAATGCATCACTTTCCATCAGTGCCTAGGAATTCAGAGGTAAGAAAGGCTAGTAGGAAGTGAAATAATCAGGCTAAGTTTAAATAGAAGTTAGAACATTAGCTGTGCAACAGAAGTAGCAGGAATTAGTTGAACAGCTGGAAGAACCCGTTGTCCAGCTACTAAAAACCAAGAGAGGAAAGCTTGGAGGTGAGCATTGTGTTTAAAACACCTGCACAGGTGTACCAAGGGAAGATATTCCATGCATTAGAATTATTCTTATTAGTCTTATTCTACGATCAGAGGCAATGAAGTTGGCACTATTTTAAAATATTCAAATTTGGAGGCTTTCCCAAAATACCCACCTCTCAAGATTTTGTCATGTTAATACAACCACAATGGCTCCTAAAAGTCCACTACCTTTACTTAGAAGCTGATGGAAGCTTGGGATACCAGTTTGCCTTGTGTTTTCTGCATTGTCATTGTCAATGACAACGTCATTAATTGGGCATAAGAAAACAAAAATAAGCAATACTGGCTGAAATGGGGTGAAAAAAGGGAACAATATTGGGACTGGAGAGATGGCCTGATCAGTAGAGTGCCTGTCACACAAGCAAGAGGACTAAAGTTTACATCTCCAAAACCCATGCACATCTGTAATCCAAGTGGCATGGGTGGGACAGAGATGGGCAGTCTAGCAATCAGTAAGCTCCAGGCTCTGTGAGCAGCCCCAATGCAAAAATTAACTCAAAGAATGTAGCCTCCTAGGTTAATCAAAGAATGTAGTCTCTGGCTACATCAGCCTCTGGTCTCTCATACACATGCCCACATGCCTGTAAGTACACACACATATAAGCTTGCTCACACATTTGTACTTACACGGGGGGGGGGGGGGGGGGCGCACACACACACACACACACACACACACTTCAATGAATGATTTCATTTGTTTACAGGATGAAGACCTTGTCTTCCATTACAGCTTCAAGTTCCCATAAATCAACCCAACCTGGCAGTCAACTTGTTATGTAAATTAAATAACTATAAAACAGCTCACTAATATTTTAAATTCAGAAAAAAAGTTGGCCATTCTATTTATGGACACCTCCACTCTCCCCTGACCCCCCCCCCCAGTTTTAAGGGGGAATAACAGCTTTTTAGACAAAGTAACTGGGCTTGAAATTCTATTCTACAGGCGACAAGGCAAATGGGTGTTAGTTTACTTATAAGCTGGGCACTCAGTGCTGAGTTTGGAGGTTAACTGTAGAAGGGTGAGTCACAGAACCTGCGTGTTAAGTACACTGCAATAAAAAGCAAGACCATAGATCATATTCTCAATACCAAAACCTCCTCCTCTTTATAATTTCTGTGAAACATTGTTTTGAGTAACCTTTGAAATCTCAACAGGGAAAACAACAAACCAGGCTTTGGCTGACATTTCCAGCAAAATTTGGTCCTTCCTCACCACTGGAGAGCAAGTAATGAGTGGGTACTCTGGGGCAGACAAAGGGGGAAGTTCTTGACGTCTGTTTCACATCAGCTTAGGCTAGCAGGTAGAGCCCTGTTTCTCCACTATTTTGTTAAGTAGGAAGAATGTGCTGTAAATCCCCTCAAAATTAAAAAGAAGGACCAATTTTCCCACCCCCAATATTAGTTATCTCAACTAAAATGACTTCTTGTAGAGCAGTTAAGGGAGATCTTAGGCCCACATTTTTCTCTACCCAATTACTGGAAATCTTTTCCTTTACTTATTTATTTTTCCTCTCTGGGCTTCCCAATGACAGCCCTAGAGAGGAATCTTCTATACAGAATAAGTCATGAATCATACCAGACTTGTGAATAACATCCCCCACTCAATATGAGGCCGAGGAAAACAAGTCAATAAAAAGAGACCTGACCAAATCAGACAAGATTACTTATTTTCAACAACTGAAGAGCAATGCAGTCCGAAACTTCAAGTGAGTGCCCTGTCCCCGGCACTGATGTCAGACTCTGAGACATCAGCTCACTGCGTTGTCAATCAATGCAGTGACTGTGCTCCCTGTTTGAGGTCAGCAATTGCTCTGCCAGTTTCAATCAGGAGATCAACAGTTCAGCCTGCAAAGGCAAGAGACAGTAATCAATCCCTTCTGAGTGAAGAACAACACCCGAGGTACAGTGAGCCATCCCTGAAGAATCCTAAGGACGCAGTCAGGAAAAGCAATTGTGGGTATCCAAGGGGGAGGGAGAAAAGAAAAGAAAGGAAAACAAAAAACAAAAAACGTGCTTTCCAAACAAATGCAATACATTTCAAGTCAATTTCAAAGGGCTGTCGAAGCTCAACAATGATGTCTGAAATAGGAAAATCTTGCTAATGTTAAGCAAGAAGGTTTTGATTCAAAAGTCAATTGCTTATTACCTTTACAAAATGGATACACAAAACCAGATGTGTGTGCATTCTGTTCACAGAATCCAAAAGAGGGTGTTGGGAAGGGAACTTTCTGGAACTTAGTACCCTGTGGTTGATCTTTCCCCACAAAGCTCCTTTCATCTCTCTAGCTCCTGAGCCTCTGCTAACCACTAGTCCACCCCATCTCGCCATAAGATCACCTTTCCATTATTCCACACACAAATGAGATCCCACAGTAGTGCTCTATCTGTGTCTGGCTTTTTACCCTGAGTGTAATGATCTCCAATTCCATCCATGTTGGTACAACTGACATAATTTCATTATTTTTATGGCTACATAGTGTTCTATTGTGTATTTGCACCATATTTTTTCTCCCCATTCATTGCTGGCTACCATCAGGTGTGCCATACCCAGTCTGTCAAAAGCTATAAAAAAATGGACTTTTTTGGAAGTTTTTAAATATGAAATGATGTTTGTGGAAGCAGATACATTAGATATAATTTTATATAATTCAAATATTATACAAGGGGGGCTGAGGCAAGACAATGGTCAATGTGAGGCCAAATGGGTTGTATTAAAAAATAAACAAACAAAAAACAAAGTGCACAACACATCAATGTATTGAAACACTACATGATACCAGTCACTGCTTCAACTACCACCCTGACAGAAATATAGACTCTCCTGGGAAGAGAGAACCTCAACTGAAACATACTGGCCTGTTGCCATGTCCATGAAGCATTTTCTTATTTTCTAGCTGATGCAGGAGGGCCCTGGTTATTCTTCATGGTGCCATCCCTAGGCATATGGGCCCGGGCTCCATAAGTAAGTTCACTGAGCAAGCCAAGAGGAAGCAAGTTCCCTCCATGTTTCTGCCATGGGTTCCTGCCTTGAGTTCCCACCCTGCCTTCCCTCGGTGAGGAACTGTTACCTGAGTATAAGATGAAATGAGTTATTTCTCCCTCCAAGTTGATTTTTGTTGTGGAATATTAGTTTAGGATGTGTTATATTCATCTAGGCTGTGGAATATTTGTTTAATGATGCAAAGATGTGTTGCATTATTTCATGGTGCACTTGTTTAACTCTTTAAAGCTGTGTTACTTTGCCTGCCTAAAACACTTGTTTGGTCTAATAAAGAACTGAACAGCCAATAACAAGACAGGAGAGAGGGATAGGCAGGACTGGTGGGCAGAGAGACTAAAGAGGAGGAGACACCTAAGGAGGAGAGAGGAGCAAGAAAAGAAGGAGAGGAGGATGCCAGAGCCACACAGCCAGTCATGGAGTAAGAAGGAAGAAAGATATACAGAATAAAGAAAGGTAAAAAATCCAGAGGCAAAACATAATTAAAGAGAAACAGGATAATTTATGTTAGAAAAGCTGGCTAGAAACAAGCCAAGCTAAGCATGGGCATTATAAGTGACTAAAAGATCGTCATTTTGTCATTTCTAAGAAGGCTGAAGTTACTGTGAAGATTAGAACAGAGTAATTTATATATTATTGTATTATTTGTATGAACAACAGCAAACAAAACCAAGGGTGTGAAATAGAATTGATTGGTCCAGGAAATACATGTGTGAGACATTTCAGGCTTTTGTGCTGTGATAAAATGAAGAGGATATGGTCTTTGTCTTCAACAGGTCCCCATTGCAGTATGAAAGACAGAATGACATGGCAAAATGCTCAAACCGCTTTCCTGACCACTGTTGAGAACAGCACAGTGCAGGGGGTGCTCAGAATTATCTACCAGGGTAGCTAGAGAGCATGAAAGGGAAAGCTTTGGGTGGTTTAAAGAAATGGAGATGAGAGAGAGCCAGTGGAGGCCGAACAGAGGACAAGGTGGGACTGGTTCTGAGGACAGAATGAGTGTAGAGAGAAGAGGAGCAAATTAGCAATAGTCTGAGTCTTTCACTTCCCAAAGCCAACCCACACTAAAGTTCTTCTCCAGAAAGTCCGCACCTCCTAAATGGCCCAAACAGCATCACCAACCGGGAGTAGTCACTCAGATGCCTGAAACTATGGGGGATGCCGCATTCCAACCACCTCAACCATAGATTGTGGTAAATAGGTAAACAGAACAGCAAGCCAGTTCCCTCTTAAGGGTTTGAGTTTGAGAAATATGTTTATGAAACCTGAAGTGTGTTAATGAATTCATGTTGTTTAAGTGTTCTATAAGGCTCAGAACTCAGAGAGTGATGAAAACATTTGGCAACAAATGCATTTTTCTTCCAAAAAGTAGGCTAAACTTTCCCACTCTTGCTTTTGGGAAATGGGGATGTGTTGCTGAATAACAGAAATATTAAAGTAAACGCAAGGAAAGTTTCTGTCAGATTGCGATTTCACCAAAGGGAAAATGGGCATCTGTGTTGTGAGTCTGTGGAGTGTGCAGGTACACTGCAAACACACTCACAATAGTGTGTTTCTCCCTACTGCTCTATTTTATTACCCAACAATAACCTGTGGACAAGAACGTGTGCAAGATGGAAGCCAGCTGTTTTTGTTTTCAGGCAAAGAAACAGATCTGTTACCAGTCATTTGACTGACTGTATGTAAGAAAATGTTTCGTCTCTGAGAGACTCAAAGTTAATTGGATTAAAGTTATGTATATGTGCAACTCCAAGAAAACAAGCCAATCATGTTCTTTAACATTGCCTTAAACTATCACCAGTATTGTTACTTGGAATTTTATCTAGAACAATTCTTTTCTTTTACATTTTTTTTTGAGCTGAAGATCGAACCCAGGTCCTTGTGTTCTACCACTGAGCTAAATCCCCAACCTCAACAAGTCTTAATATAAGTTTAAAAATATTTTCTTTTATTTATGTTTGTACATGTGTTTGGTACCTGTGGAAGCCAGAAGAAGATACTAGGTTCTTTAGAGGCTGGAGTAAACTGTTGTAAACCACCTCACTCTGTGCTGGTAAAGAAACCCCAGTCCTCGGGAAGGGCAGCAAGTAGTTCTAACCACAGGGCAATCTCTTTAGCCCAAGAGATTTTATATTACTGATGCAGTGTGAAATTCACAGCAATCAATCATTCTCTTAGTCAACAGCAGGAGTGTTGCTGGATATTAAGCTTTACCTTCTACCCTTCAAACTGAAGCTTGCATCTTAGCAACATTTCACTTAGAAATCATTGGATCTGTTCAGATTGAGAAACATGAGCATGTAGATAAATCCTCAGGAGTAGTAATTTTCTTCTGAGGAGACAGAGGTGGCAACTCATTCTGATGCTGAGTAAGGTTGTCCTACTGACACAAACTGTTCTTTAAAAGAAAATTGTGAAAAAACACATAGACGTGTACAATAAGAGGGATGCTTGCCCAATAGTACACTTTAGATTCTGTCTGATGCTACTAACAACTCTGCTTTATGCAGGATATAGTATGGTGCTTGTAAGGTTGAAGAAGAAGAAGAAGAAGAAGAAGAAGAAGAAGAAGAAGAAGAAGAAGAAGAAGAAGAAGAAGAAGAAGAAGAAGAAGTAAAGAAAGTGAAAAGGTTCTTTTATTTCTTACAAACTGTGATTTGAGCAGCAGTCTTAAATTATCTCTGATTTCCATGAAGGTTTAGTGAAATATCAGACAATGTATGACAAAACAAAACAAAACAAAAAACTGATGTTTGATTTTAAAAACACATAAAACTTTGCCCACCTATCGGCTGGCATGCCAGCAAGGGAAACTGTGGATCTTGGAAATTCCCTTGCAGCTGATCAACTTCCTGACAAAAAAGAGTGTGGCCTTCTATGTACTGTGTACCTTGAGCTCAGCACTGCCGAAAAGGGGTGTGGCTTACTACCTGTGCTAGTGATGTGTGCAATAAAATTGTTTGATCACTTATCAGTTATATTACAGCATGTAAAAAGATGGCTATCATTATTGCTGCAGACAGAAAAGAGATTAAAATGCAGGCTTGATATGATATACAGGTTTCACAATCAGGGTCAGGAAGAAAGACATTCTGCACTCGAGAATAGGAATTCAGGAAAATGGCTGGGATAAAATGTAAGTGTATGCACTCTATTTCAGGATTGTTTCTTGCTTTCTGATGTGAACACTGTGGTGGTATTGTGTTCCCTAAAATATTGTGTACCCTATTAAACTTATCTGGGGTCAAAGAACAGAAGAGCCACTAGATACAGAGACTAGAAAGTGGTGGTACTCACACCTTGAATCCTAGCATTCCAGAGGCAGAAATACCTCCGGATCTCTGTGAGTTCAAGGCCACATTGGAAATAGCCAGGCATGGTGACAGGGGCCTTTAATCCCAATAAGTGAGCCTTTAATCCCAGGGAGTGATGGAAGAAAGCAGAAAGATATATAATGTGTGAAGACCAGAAACTAGAAGCTTTTGGCTGGTTAAGCTTTCAGGCTTTTGAGCAGCACAGTTCAGCTGAGATCCATTTGAATGAGGAGACAGAAGCTTCCAGTCTGTGGAAACAGGATAAGCTGAGGAATTGGTGAGGTGAGGAAGCTGTGGACTGTTCTGTCTCTCTGATCTTCCAGCATTCACCCCAATACTTGGCTCTGGGTTTGATTTTATTAATAAGACCCTTTAAGATTCTTACTACAGAACAGGAAGAACTAAAAATAAAAAGAGTATTGTTTATTCAGTGTTGCCTGTACAGGCTTAAGTGCACTTAGGAAAAAAAATCCTGACATTTTAGGAGGAAATACACATCTTTAGAATGTTGGGAATGGTTATTATCAGCAAAGGACACCCAAAGTGCATAGGATGCTCTTGATTTCTTTTCTAAAACCCCAACTCAATTTTACAAGGTCAATCAACCCTATAATTTAAAATCCATTTCCCCGAGAAAGAGAAGTATGATTGAAGATGTCAGTCAATGTAACTTCCAATGTTCCAAGCCAATGAGGAGAGATGGGAGGATCAACATGATCAATAGCCACGAAGACTCACCTCACAAAAGCTGACCCGAAAAACAAGACATGGAGAGACATCTGGTGTTTCCTGAGATCCAAAAATCCGATTCTATCCAATATAGACCTCCTTCAACACAGTTAAACTGTATGTGTTCTGCTTTTGGACACTTCCTGAGAGGCTACAAAGCTGTATGTTGTCCTGTGGGAAACATTGCAGAAAGCTTTTCATTTGAGTTTGACAAGAATGAGGCCACAAGGGGAAACTGTATTTGACTTTTGACCCAGCTCCATTTCATCACTTCATGAAATAAATAGAAAATGCTCTTGGCTGCAGGTAGACCAGGGTGGTGTTATTAATACACACACACACACACACACACACACACACACACACACACACACACACACGTGAATGAACAAAGGGAGTATCTTACTACATCATGGCTAGGAAAAGGTTATTAAGTAATTGTGTTTTATTGTTTGTAGTTTTTTAATTACTCCTACTACTAAGTACTGCCATACTGGTTAGCATTTTGTCAGCTTCACACAAGTTAGTGTCATCTGAGAAGAGGAAGCCTAAGTTGAGATAATGCCTCATAAAGTGGCCCACAAGCAAGCCTGTGGGGGCATATCATTGAGTAAGGATTGATGTGGGAGGGCAGTGCTATCCCTGGGCAGGTGATTCTGAATTGTATAAGAAAGCAGGCTAAGCTGGACATGGTGACACCCTCTTTTAATCTCATCACTCAGGAGACAGAGGCAAGCAGATCTCTGAGTTGGAGGCTAGCCAAAACTATGTAGAGGGATCCTGACTGAAAAAGGAGGAGGAAGAGGAGGAGGAGGAGGAGGAGGAGGCAGGCTGAGCAAGCCATGAGGGGGCAAAGCAATAATCAGTAGCCCTCCATGGTCCCTGCTTCAGTTACTACCTCCAGCCTCCTCTGCTTGAGTTCTTCCTACCTTATCTGCATCTGTAAGCCAGATACATCCATTGGTTCCCAGGTTTCTCTTGGTTGTGATGTTTTATCAAATCACTAGAAAGCAAATTAAAACAATGACTGACAATCTCACTTGTTTAAATAATAGCATTTATGTAAAAAAAAAAAACCGCACACACAATTTCAAATAAATTTGAATTCTAATAGCACATGTTAACTATTCTGTTACATATTGCTATGAGCATCCTCTTAGGTGTGGCTCCTGATTCTGTTGTTTGCCATCAAGGTGTTTATCTCACACCTACTCTGAAATTTGGTTCTGCCATTAACCAGCAATATAGTCTTGAGTTAGGCACTTAGCATAGCTCTGCCCAATGTTCTTTATCTTGAAAATAATTATGAGTATTGATAGTTCCTCAACACTTATCATGATGGTTAGAGGTGCTGACTCTCCCATAGTAAATGACCAGTAAACATCAGCTCTTCCTGAAGCCCAGGTATCCAATATAAAACTGCAGAACCATAGCAGCTGGAAGACCACCAAGTTGAGTTGTGTTTATTTTAAGGTTTAATCTTATTGGCTTCAGAGTCTTCAAAACCCCTGTCCTTCAAGCCTTTCTCTACCAAAGTTTTCCAGGATTTGGGGTGCAGATTTAAGCTTAAGCTAAATCATTTCTGACTCCTTCCCTGGTTTGTTCCTGAGCCCATTTATACAGTTAAAAATCCCTCATTGAAGTCTCCCCTTTTTGTTTTCATTCTATTTTATCTTATTGAGATAGTCTCTTATAGACAAACTTGTCTTGAACTGGCTAATTAGCCAAAGATGACACTGAACTACTGATCTTGCAAGTGATGGATTAGAGATAGGTACCACCATGCCCAGTTTATGTTGTTCTGGGATTGAACCTAGGGCTTTGTGCATGCAAGGCAAGTACTCTACCAAGTGAGCTGCCCCCTTTTGCCCCTTCCTATTTCATTTTTTAAGAAAGCATTTCAGAGGACTTTTCATTCTCATCAGTTTCTTTCAGAAAAACATGTCACATACTTGCAACTAAAAATTTTGAACATAGTAAGCTAGCTCCATTTTGTCAACCAAAATAAGGCATAAGGGAGATCTGTGTATCACAAATAGAAAAAGCCCTGGAGGGTGAGGAGGGTTCTGTGAAATGGGGCTTTTGTTTCTTAATCAAACTCTGCTAGCAAGAAGCATGTCTAAGTGGAGAAACAGGAAAATACAAAGACAGGGAGTGTCTGTTAGTTTCCAAAAGGGATAATTTTCTAGTGGCTTTGTGCCAGGAAAACTGTTTCCCACACTCCTTCTTCTCCATCCCCCAAATCCAGTTTAAAACTGTGCACGTATGGTCAGCATAGACTACGATCAGTCAGAGGAGCCAAACTGGAAATAAATGTGATTCAGGTTTTGTGGTGAGTGTGGCCATGAGGCCATACTGATTAGTGGTACCAGGGAGCTCAGAGCTGGATAATCAGAGGGAAGCAAGGGTATGAACAATATCACCATTTTTATGTTAGGACTCTCAGGCCAGCGTGGTATCTAAAGATGAGGTGATCCAAAACCTCTCTTCAGGGTGGATATGGATGGGAAAAAAACCTTAAAAAGTAGATCTGGGAGATTGGATACAGTAAACTACATAATAATAGCACCTTACAGAAAGAAAAATGTAAACTATTAGAAGAATACAAGAAACCTATTAAAAATGCCTATGAAGAAAATAATGTGTTAATTATGTCTTGTGCCCTCTTCCACATTTATACAGGAATGCATCAGTGGAAAATCCAATGAGACAGGGATGTTGAGGAATTTCTGGATGTTAAACAGCTCTTCTAAAAGAAGGTAGCTTCCTCCAGAAGCCTGGGTCTTAGAGAGCACAGATTCCAAGTAGATGTAAGGATGTTAGATTCTGTGGGTTTTCAGGACTTAAATTCCCAGGCACTAGGATTTGAGTTCCTGGTGTAGAATACAAGATGGTGAATCTCACCTGGTGAGAGCCTTGTGTTCACTCTGATCTGGGAGCTGGCTGCTGCCCTGGCTTCTTATTTATTAGTGGTGACATGGAAGGCAATTATGGGGAGTAGTAATAAGTGTGGCTAAACTTAGTAAACATTAAGAGTTTGGATTTAAGGAATTCAAGTGTGGGATACCTTTGTTTGTATTTAAGTCTGGCATGTATTTGATTTTGCAAAGACAGAGGAGGAGTACTGCAATATTGTTGTGCCCACACTACATATAGAGCTAGTCTCCAACTGTGAGCAGTAAACCCATATGGAGTCTTGTTTCTAAGTGTGGGGGTGTGTGTGTGGAAAAGTTGACAATAGCCATGATTTCTACATATGCAACAGAAAAATTTCATTCAAAATCAAGGAAATGAATCTGAGAATTTCATGGAAGCACTTCCAGGTGCTGCATGGAACACACACACCCTGCTCCCGTGCAAACTTGGTTCTCAACACACAGTGTGCACCTGCTCACTGAGCACCAGTGAATGCGGCCTACAACCCATTAGCTCAGATGTGAGACTATCATATGCATGGCTTTCCACATTTTTAACTGAACATACAAAGTTGTCTACTCCAGCAGTAGTTTAATTCTTCCCACCCTTGTGGCTTAAAGTATAGAAAACAAACACTTTTAAGTATTCTCCTACTGTCGTTCCTCAGCATTGGTATCACACGGGTACGCCCTTAGATGATGTTGTGTCCCAATGTTTGACTTTTAAAAGTACTGGTGGACGGGCTGAGAACATGCTTCAGTATATGGTTGCTGAACACGCATGATTACATGAGTTCAAATGCTGAGCACTCACATGAAAAGCTAAATGTGGCCATGTGTGCCTATAACTCCAATACTGGGGAGGATTTCAGGGTAGAGATGGGATGATCACTGGGCTAGCTTGGTGCCAGCCTAGCTCCAACTTCAGTGAAAGACATTTTCTCAAGGAAATTGCTGCGGGCTGCAGGAATATATCATAAGAACTCAGCTGGTTATGGCAAAGTCACTACCTGGAGGAATCAGGGAATTTCTCCAGATAAAGCCAAATTCCAAAGAACTTTTGGTGTTATTTAGCTTGTTATATATCAGCTGTCTTCTGTTATGAAAATCATGTGTGCCTTCATAGTTTTCCCAATTGACTTTTCCCTAAGAAGGGCTAACAGTGTGGACTGATCACTCTCTGGACATACACATTCCATGTATTTGGAGAACAGCCTCAGGAAAGGCTTTCTCTGGAATCAGATATCTCCCTTGGCCACTTTCAATGACTAGCAGTAATAACAGTCCACTTGCAAGTCTCCTGATTTAAGATAAATTCCACAAGGAGACACTGCCTAGGTCAGGTGGATGTTAAGTAATAGCTTTACACAATTTAGCTCAGACCCTCCTTTCTTACAGCCTAACTAACTTTATAGATGTCTAACTCCTTACCTAACCACTTCTAGGAATATTTAGATAACCTTCTGTGCTGACAGCTATGCTCAACCAGAACCCCAGTTCAAAGCTCCTTGTAATTATCATCATTGGCAGCATCCGGCCAGGTCCATCCCCAGATGGAGGAAAGTACCTTATCAGAGATACCTCTGTACTCTCTAAGAACAGACTTAACCATCCAGGCTACCAGTTTGAGAAGGCCTGGCGGATGTGCCAATTAAGCTTAACTTCCTCCTTTCCCAAACTTTACCTCTAGTTCCAGATCTCCCTTTAACTATCACCAGAGGCATCTAGCTGTACACAGGTTGCCTAGCGACTGAGCACACTCTCCCCTGCAGATATCTTGGACAGATATGAGCCACAGGAAAAAAGAAGACAGTTTTATTTTCTCCCATTAACTTAGCAACTTATAGATTCTTAACATTTTCTACCAATCACGTTTAAGACTATAGTTGAGCATATAAGATCCCTCTTCTTAGATATTACCCGAATTTAGCCTTTAGTTAATTCATTTCCCCATTGGTCACTTCCCTTTGGGGTTGCAAATGATAATTAATGGTTATTGCCCCTCTATGTGATTCTTATCACCCCTCCATTTGACCCTAGAAGCCTGGTTTTGCACTGCCAAGGGATTACTCCTTGTAAGTGTGTGTGTGTGTGTGTGTGTGTGTGTGTGTGTGTGTGTGTGTACTCCCAGGGCATGGGGGCACAGAGAAGAGAAAAGAGAATGGAAGAACTAGATGGGTAAGAACTTGAGAGGAACAAACTGACATGGGGAAGAACTAGATTGAAGGGCTAGAAGAGAGTACTAGAGGAACGAGATGGAAGATGAGGAAGAGACAGATGAGGAGAGAGAGAGAGGGAGATGGGAGAGAACAAGATGGATGAGAACATGGAAGGGGCAGAACTAGATGAGGGAATTAAGATAGAACCTAGAAGGGACCACAGATAAATGTAGAGAGAAATCAGGCAAGAAATGAACTAAATATGAGAGCAGAATATAAGCTTGTAACTGGCTTGTAACTGACACAGAATAATAAAGTATATGGATTAAGGAATTTCATGTACATAGATAGATTCATTCTTTTCACCAAAGATTAATTATCAGCTGGTTGTAGATTCTTTCTGGACCCTGGGAGGGGACTATCGAGGGGCTGGACCCCCATAGTCCTTGTTAGGAAATAAGGTGGAATGTGACAGAGCAAGGCCCTTGATGTCCTCATCTGGACACTGCACATGGGCAAAGGTATAGGTCCATAGCACACCTGTACATGCATCACAACAGCCACCTCACAATCCACCTATACACAAGATTTGTTGTTGGAGCTGATGACTTGGCTTCATTAAAAAAAATTCAACGAATTTTGGCATAGAGAAGAATTTCCAACAGTTTCTAAAATAGCTCTAAGCATACTTTCACCATTATATATTTATGAAAAACAATATTCTCAGCATTGATGATTATAAAGTCAAAATATTAATGAACTCTGAAAAATAATGTCATGTGTTCTGCATTACCAAATATTTATTTTAGAGTTAGGCCTTTATGTAAAACCAAGCAAGCACATCCATCCCATTACTATGCAAATTTTCTTTAACCTTTAATAAATGGCAAATTTTCATGGATATTTAAGAACTGTTTGCAAGAGGCCTGAGCTTACCAGCTCAGCTGCCATCCAGGCCCAGATCCAGCACTTTGAGTGAGTCAGTCTACTACATCTACTCCATCTACAAGCTGCTGGAGTGGGTGGAGAAGCCGGTCCTGCAGAACAGATATCATTACTGAACACTGCAGATCCTAGACAGAGAGCTAGGGGCAATGGCGCTGCCAGCAGCCTTGAGCACAAAGCTTGAGCTCAGTGAGCTTCCAGACAGCCAACTTGGAGGGCAGGGAGGTGTGCAGCAACCTGGAGCTCTGACAGAACCTGCCTCTAGACGTCCTGCCTAGCCACAAGATCACCCTGATTCTGGACAACAGTAGGATATCCAAAAATGAATCTCAGCAATGGTTCAATATTTATGCTGGGTCAGACACCAGAGAACTTGAACCAGACCAATGACTCGTTGTAATGAGTATTTGCATGTAAAGCTGTTTAGACACACACACACAAAAATGTATTGTGTGGCAGCTGCAGTTTCCAATGCCACTATGACAAACCAGTGTGAGGTGGGGAGGTAGGAAAGATGGAGGAAGGAAGCAGTGAGTAACTGGTAGAAAGAGGTGGAATGGAGATGTGATGGTGGTAATAGGTTTGAGAAAAGGCTGCAGTGGCCAGGAGAGTGTGACATTGCTGAGTAGGACTGACATTGACAGGGTGGTGTTCAGGAGCCTAGAGATCACACTCTGACCCAATCCCCAAACACAACGCCAAGCTACATGATAACTCTGGTTCTGAGCAATGACAGAATGTCCAAGATGAAAAATGGTTCATTTACTGAATTGGACCTTCTTGAAAGATGTCTATGATTCATGCTGCCCTTGGTATCCATACTTTGGTATCCAGGGTCCACTGCCCCAGGCAGTGTTAAAGCCAGAGGTTTATGTGAATGTCCATGATCCTAAAGCGACTGGGAGCCATATTGATGTCTCTAGTCTGAGTTATCGTCAAAGGTCATACAACTGTCCTTGGCTTCAGGTAATAACCCTGGTGTTTATAAATGTGCTTCTGCTAGGGGCCATATTGATGTGAGTGGCCTATGCTGCCACCTGATGTCCAGGTCCATGCTGTTGCTGAGGACTGTGTTGGTGTCCATGGTCTGTGCAGCAGCCAGGGCTAGGCTGATGTCCATGATCTGCACTGCCACTGGAGACCATGCTGAGGTCCTTGGCACATGCTGATGCCAGAAACCATGTAGATGTCTATGGTCCACACTGTTGCCAGAAACTATGTGGAAGTACAAGATTCCCTATGACTGTAAAGGGCAAGGAAGCTACCTTTACCATAGTATTGATGACTACAGACACACAGTTGAGAAAGAGGGGCATAGAAGGCTTGTGTGACAACCCCTACTTGCCCCCACAAAGTAACAGCCTACACAGACAACCATCAAAGAGAACTCTCAAAAAATTGTGGTAAGGATGCTGAAGTGTAGCTCTCCATAACTGATGGCTTCTGGTGGGGGTGTGACTGGGGAAGGACTCAGTTTTCTTTAAGAGGCTGGGCCACCTGGAGTTTGACCTTGCATCTGTGAGTATACGGACAACACAAATTGGACTTGTTTTTAGTTGTTGTTTTGTTTTGTTCTTTTTCTTCTTTTCTTTGGGGGGGGGAGCGGCATCCCAAGGGTGTAGGAGGACTTTGAAGTGAGGGTGCTGGAGGTTCATGATGTAAAATTCCCAAATAGGCAATAAAAATATTATAGAAAAAAGAATTGTTTTCATATGAATTAGTTATCAGTAGATATTGGCTTGTATTTCTCTTTCATAAACTTAAGTACCCAGAAATGCAACACAATTCCTCTGGCAAAAGAAAACAAAAGGTTGCAGGAGGAAAAGCTGAAGAAGCAATGCACAGAGGAATCCACTCAGGCCACTTTGGGTCAGTCCCTGACTTCAGCACAGCCAAATATATATTTGACCCCATGGGCCTAAAGTCCTACCTCTGTCCATTTGTAATTTAACCTATCGATCAATATCAACCCTGAAAGTAAAAGTTTTAGTCTTTCTACTGTTTCTAGATATTTCTCATTAGCATCTTCATTAACATTTAATTTTTCAAACATATAGATCTATGACAAATTAAATGTTAAAGGTATCTGAGCATTCTACTTGAATACACATCTCATGAGGGTGAGAAATTCAGCACTACACAAACTTTAGGACACAGCAAACTGATGAAAAAACCTCACATAAATGAATATAAAACTATTCATGACATTTCAGATTCATAAACACCAATTAAAAACACAGCTCACTAAATGAAACAAAAAAAATAAAAACATATGGTTAGTTATGTTTGTGTAGCAGAGATAATTAAATATTTTAGATTTTTGAGACCTAACTAAAAATACAGAGGATAATTCAACCTAATTTATGTAAACACTTATTGGGTGCTTATTTCAAGCCAGATACTGTGCTAAATATTTAATTGAATGAGCAAATTCCTGTTTGAACTGAAGCAAGCTGGTGAAGATATGCAATTCAGAGAGAAGCAATGCAATTTCAAACCAGGCAGGGTGGTGCACATCTGCAATCCCATTGATTAGGAGAGTAAATCGGGAAGGAAAGTCGTGAGTTCAAGTCTAGTCAGATACAGAGTGAGAACCTGTCGCAAAAACAAAACAAAAGCAGAGATATTCCAGTTAACTGCAGCAGGGGCATACACGCAACACCCTAGCAGGTTTCAGTATTTACCCAAAGAAAATGAAAACAAGGCTGACAAGCTCCCAGGAAATGTGATCAAGACGACCCTAAAACAGCTGCAAAGAATAGAGAGCGGAGAAGAGAAAAGATCTAATCAAGGACAAAATACACGCTCTCTGCTAGAACACTTGGTGTCTTCGATTCTGTTGCTTTGCTTTGTTTTACAATTGCTTCTTCTCTGTGTAGCCAAGCTGGCCACAAACTCACGACCCATCTGTCCCCACCCCCAAGAGCTGATGTTTCAGGAGGACACTATATTCAGCACCTTCAGTGTTAGTATGATGTGGCTAAAAACGAAATGTAAAGAGAAGAGTATGAGTTGAAAGAAACGCTTAGAGGGTTTACACACCAGAGTCGTGTTCACACATGTCTGTGGAGTGATGAGAGCGGTCTGTCTGACCTTCCGCGGAACGGCAATGGATTGGGCAATTTCCATAGTGCTACTGTCTTTCCACGCAAAATTGGTTTCCTGCGCCTGCTGCCGCTGCCTTTGCATTGTTCCATCAGGCTCCTGGCGTCTGTCAGCAGCCAGAGTCGGTCTCCATCAGCCACCAACACTCTGCGCTTTTCTGTCGTTCCTAGTACCTGTCCCTGTGCTGCCCACCCTGCCCCTCCTTCTGGTCTCCTTCCAGCTCATCATGTCACCTGTTTGAATCTGCCACTGTGGGGGAAGGTATTCACGATTCACAGTTCTTTATTAACAGGCAGAAGTGTCTCCAAGGCACGTGGAAAATAGTCCACTGGGAGTAAACTCAGTGAGACAGATGCACTAGTGAGTTCATATAGACGCAGGAGGGGTGTCTTTTTAACCCAAAATACTCAGGACTAAAAATGTTTTGGATTTTGGACTTTTTTTCAGACTTAGAAATATTTGGATATCCCTAATGAGGTTCCCTGGAGATGAAACCTAGACCTAAACACAAAATTATTTATATTCTATAGAGACCTTTAGACACGTGGCCTGAAGGTACATTTTATATTAGTTTTTAGTAATTTTGTGTATGAACAGTCTTCTGCTGTGGAATTTTCCATCTTTGACACTGTATCTGCATTCAAAGAGTTTTCAATTTTGGATATTTGGGATTTCAGATTTTCATATTAAGTATGCTTAGTTGTGTATGTGCTTCTGGTTTGCCATGGTGTAGAAGAAATAGCCTTCTATGTTATAAAAATTGTCTCTGTCCAGCACCAATGACCTACTCCACGGCAGGCGTTGTTGTAGGCTCCAGAGACATTGCTATAGCCTCTTCTCCCCACTTGAACTGAGTCTGTGATTTATGGCCAGGCTTTGACACATCCATTCAGGTTCATCCTTCTGAGAGCCCCTGATTATGTGGATGGACATTCAGATCAGTCCCAGGGCTCATTTCTTCTGTATAGAGAAATTATTGACCATAGAGCAGTATAATGAGTTTTGAATGAGTGAATTTATTAAACATGTGGCAAGCAAAAGTGAAGAAAATTGTTAGCATATAGATAGGAACATATCATCAACTCAGATGTTACAATATCCCGTAGAGACTACCAGAGTGCCCCACTTGAGAAAACAATCAGAACTAACATCATCAACAAATCCAGTTTTGGGCCTTCTGGCAGAAATTGACTGGGGAGACCTATTGAATAGATATCCAGGTGAAGCAGAGTGGTGCCTCCACGGATGAGCCCCCAGCTTCTCATCCCCCATTGCAAGTGTTTTTATAACATGGATTAGCAAGGGGACCTCTGTTGGAAATAGCTGCTCTCAGGGGTGCTGTGTTCCTATACCCTTAGCTGTTTGCTCTTCCCCTTTCTCCCTGTCACAGAGGCAGGGAAACCAGCTTGCCCCAGAAAAGGGACTCAAGGGATACTTGAGATAAACATGCTTGACTCTGAGATTAGGGCTCCCCTTTTGTCAGAGTTCATGTTCAACAAGTGCAGATAACAAGTGACTATTAATCAATATAATTAGTATCATACCATTCCACTTCCCAACTATCACCACCAGACACTCAATGTATCTGGACTTCCATTGGCCCCAGTTCTTCATTCCTCTTGACAGAACCACATTATCTAATTGAATTTACTCTGACTTTTATGTTCAAACTTCAAATTCTAGCTTATTTGCTGCCTCCCCTCCATCCCCTCCTCCCAGTACCCTCCCTCATTTCCCCCTACCCCAGATCCACTGCTCCTCTGTTTCCCTTCAGAAAAGAGCAGGTCTCCCAATGATAGCAACTGAACTTGCCATAACAAGATTCAGTAAGATTAGGCACAAACCATCATATCAAGGCTAGATGAGTCAACCCAGGAGAAGTAAAAGGGTCCCAAGAACAGGCAAAAGAATCAGGGACACCCCAACTCCCAATGTTAGGAGTCCCAGAAAAACCCTAAGCTAAATAAAACGTATATGTAGAGGACTTAGTACAGACCCATACAGGCTCTGTGAGCCCTTATGAACCCTGCTTAGTTGATTCTGTGGGCTGTGTCCTTCTACCTACTTATCTTCACAAGGCAATGTCTCAAGATTAATTTTTAAAAGCACATTTATTGTCTTATCAATATTCACTTTTATTCTCATACAATTTTCTCCCTTGCCATTATGTTGCATTTAAATGAATATTTTGCAATATTTTTGTGGCAATTATAACCTACCAAGGAAATCTAATCAGATATGGGGACTATTTGAGGGAATCTGTTCAATATCCCAATAATTCCAGCAATCTTTTACACCAATTATGTTGTAGTCTTTTTGAAACTGTGTTACCCAACAGGAGACTCCAAAATTGTTACTAAAAACTGAAATGCTGTTATTAGGCAATAAACAATGATGATATTTTAAGAATGATGCACAATTTCATATATATTAGAGCAAACATAGAAAGATGATTGCATGAGAGTGCTATGATATGATATTGAAACTAAAGGACATTTCAATTCATTGTCACCATGCAGTATGGGAAGAATTTCATTTTCTGTGCATTAAATGCTCAGTATTTTTAAGAGGTAGAAACAATGTTTAAGACTTCATTTTTTTTATATATTTTTTGTATGTGTCTGTGAGTGGGCACACACATTGTCAGAGTGCATGTGTGGAGGCCTGAGGATAACCACTGTGGGGTGGTTCTTTCTTTCCTTCATTCAGGTTCCAAGGATTAACGCAGGTTAATCTTCCCATCTTCAAGCTGGGCTTGAAGCTTTTTAACCACTCAGCCATCTTGCTCACCCTCAGTATTTTGAATGAAGCAGTTATGTTTTAAATGACTTAAATTAACTTGTTTATTTACTTTACATGCCAACCACAGTTTTTCCTCCTTCCACTTGTATTTATTAACCCATCTAATTTTTCCACAGAGCCCATTCTATTTTAGTTCCCATATATCTTTTTCTGGATCTTATACTGAGATAAGACAATATAACCAAATTTATACATGTGTTCTCTGGATTTGCCAATGGTAGAAAAATATTTGCTTCTTTTTTCCATTCAGAAAATAATCTGTTTAAAGATAAAGTTGTTAAAATCCCCTAAGGCTAAATAAAATTTATATTGATTGCTATAGAGTTAAATTAGAACCCTTTAAAATGAAATTAGAAGCTTTTAACTTTAAATAAATCATTTCAATAGTAGTAATAAAATATTGATTATTTTTACAACTAACAGAATCTTTTCATCTATTTAAACACAACAAGGCAACTAAATAAAGTCCAGGTATTTGTTGTTGCTGATTTGGATTATTATTTTTTTAACTGCTAAGTAAAGGTAACCCATGTGTAAAACAAATTAATTTAAAAAAATGAAGCCGTGATGATTTCAAAAATTTTCTCCACAACTATAGTATATACCACTCTTCTAGAATGTGCAGTAACAAATGCAAAAGCCATTTGGACATAGATCAAAGGAGGATTTTATACTCCGGTTAAAAAGAAGTCAACCCCCTTTCCTATAATTAAACAATTTCACAATGGTGTACCTCTTTTGAAAGTTTTTTTCAAGCTAAAGTTGTGTGAAAATACCTCTTTTCCCAGCATGACCTCCAGGTCAACTGCCAATAGGATATGTACTAAATCAAATTTGTAAATAATTTCAGTTTTCACATATGAATTTACACCTCTTGTGAAAGGTAATCCTTATGTCCTTCTCAGGCATCAATTTTACCTAACAGGTATGTAAAAACACTAAAAAAAAAAAAAAAAAACTTGAGACACTAACCAAATTGCAATTACTATGTCATAGTTGATATTAATAGGATCTTAGATATGTAAGACAGTGTCAACTACTTTATATGTTTTAAAAGTAGCAAATAATATAAGGCAAAATGTGGTGACGGCATCAAGTTCCTGTTTTGACTTGCTCTTCTCTATTTGCTCAGTGAATACAGGTACAGACTATTTTTAAAAAATTGAGCCTTTCAAACTATAATTTGGGGTTGGAGAGGTGACTCAGCAGGAGAGCTCCCTGCATTGCAGAGGACCAGAGTTACACTCACAGAACTCTCATTGAATGGTTCACAACTGGGTAGTTCCAGTTCCAGGAGATCCATCACTCTCTTCTGACCTCCATGTCCACCTACATGTACATACATAAAGAGAAATAAATATTTAAAAAAAATGAAGACTCCCATCAGCAAACCCTTTTTTATTTGAGCCACCTTCACAAGGTAAACTTCTTACCCCCTACCATTTTTGCAGCCATCTCCATATTCAGGCCTCACTCCAGAACAGTTGCCTTTGAACCTGCCACCTTTAACTGATCAGATATGCCTTTTCTATCCTACCTTCTCTCTACCCAAGGTCATGATTGCATCTACAGGGCTAGCTTCAGACCTGTAATTTTCGAGTCATTGTTGCCTGGCCCCAATTAAACAGCTTATCCGCCAGATTTACCTGGCCTACCACAGGTCACATATTCACTGCACTGGCCCAGTCTAAGAATTATCACAACAGACACACAATCAAAGAAAGAAATCCATGTGGCCAGGCTAAATCCCAGAAATAAAACCACAGGAGTGGCGAAGACTGTTTGTCTTTCACCTAACCCACTAGCCCTATAGAAGTGGTATCTAATGAGAACTCCCTAGATGAACCCAAAGGGAAAAAATTTTAGGTGTGATCATAAGCTTTATCAAAGAACTCAGGAATTTAAAGAAAACATGTGCAAAAAGCACATAAAACTCCAACCAGACAAGATCAGAAAAGAAACACCCTATGACATATCACAGTTACAGCACAAAACATACAGAACAAAAACAAGAACAAATATAGAAAACATCTTAAGAAAAAACACAAGAATGACTGGTGATTCCTCAATGGAAACTCTGACACCAGAAGGGCCTGGAGCAATGAACTCCAAGTTCTAAAAGACCACACCTGTCAACACAGACTACTGTATACAGGAAAACTATCTGCTATAGTTGAGGTAGAAAGAAAAACTGTCCGTGATACAAATAGCCTGAAACAAATGTACATCAATAAAAACCCTAAATAGGACACTCAAAGAAATACTTTGAACCCAGGAGAGCAATAAACACAGTCAAGAGACTCTAGAAAGAAAACAAACGAAGCGATACTTTAATGAAAAACAAAGCAAAAGTAAGAACACAAACCAGCAAAATCATTAAAGTGACTGCAATCTACACTTACCTTTCAATAATAACTCTAAATGTTAATGGCTTTGACTCTTCAATCAAAAGCTATAGGCTAGCTGAAAGATGAAGAAACAAATTCCGCAGTCTGTTCTACAGAGCTAGTTCTAGGACAGCTAGGGCTGTTACACAGAGAAACCCTATCTCCAAAAAACAAACAAACAAGTAAGCAAACAAAAGAAATAAATTCCATCTATCTGTTGTCTACAAGAAACGCAGCTTTAACAATCAGCACCACCTTAAGGGGAGAGAATGGAAAAAAAGTATCCCAAGAAAATGGTACCAGGAAGCAGACAGGTATTGCCCCCCATAATACCTCACAAAACAGACTTCAAACTAAAACTAATCAGAAGAAAGAAAAATGAACTTCATTCTTAACAAGTTATCAATTAATGGAGAAAGTATAATGATACTAAATACATATAGCCCAAAGTCTGGTGTACCCAGGGTCATAAAAGCATATAAACAGATTTAAAGACATAGATTGACATAAACCCAATAGCTGTAAGTAATTTCAACACCCTGCTTTCTCCAAAAGATAGGTCATCTGGACAAGGAAATTAAGTAAACAGAAGACCTCAGAACTAAAATCATCTTATATCAAATGGATCTAATAATATCTACAGAATATTTCACCCAAGGCCAAACATATGCATTCTACTCAGTAGCACATGAAGTCTCTTTAAAAAAACAGTGCATGTAATGAGACACAAAGCAAATCTTAAAAAACAGAAAATTGAAATAATCTCAAATATCCTATCCAGCCACTATGCAATAAAACCTAAAACTGACAGAAAACAAAACTCTAATGGAGATTAAACAAAACATTACTGAATGATGAATGAGTCAAAAAAGAAATCAAAATATCTCTGGAACTAAATGAAAATAAAAACACAACAAAACAAAACCTCTGGGGTCATTAAAATCAGTTCTAAGAGAAAAGTTTATAGCCTAAATGCTTACATTTTAAAAATTAGAAAGAACACCAATAAATTACTTAATGATGAAACACAAGAATTTATAAAAACAAGAGTAATCCAAACCCAAATCCAGTAGATCACAAGAAATAAAAAAAATCAAGTAACAATTAATGAAATAGAAACAAAGAAAACAATACAAAGAATCTATTCATCCAAGAGCTGATTCTTTGCCTTGGCCCAACTCCCTCTAAAAGGAAAAAGATAGACCAATTAACAGAATCAGAAATGAATAGGGAAATCTTAAAACAGACCTCAGAGAAATAGAGACTTTTACAAGAGAAGATTTAAAAAAAAAAATAAACAAAACCATACTCCATTAAGTTGGAAAATATAAAAGAAATTGATGATTTTCTTGACTCATCCAAAGTACCAAAGTTAAACAAAGAAAAGATCAACAACATAAATAAAACAGAACCGTAACAAAGAAGATTAAACAGGCTCCCAGTGCTAACCCTAACACACACACACACACACACACACACACACACACACACTCCATAAATTACTGAAAAAAAAAAAAAACTAGAAACAGAAGAACTGCTTGCAGACTCATTCTGTAAAGTTAGTATTACTCTAATACTCAAACCATGTAAACAAACACACAGGTATACAAACAAACAAAACAGCAACAGCAAAACCCTGCAGACAATATCCCTGAGCATTGACACAAAAATCCCTAATAAAATAGCAGCAAATTGAAAAGAGGCACACATCAAGACCATCCACCATGACCAAGTTGGCTTTATCCAGGAAATTCAGGGTTGCTTGGACATACATAAGTTAATAAATATGATAAATTTTATGAATGGACTTAAAAACAAAGCCACATGATTATCCATGATTATCTCCATAGATACAGAATGAACTTCTGACAAAATCCAGCATGATTTCATAATAAAAGTCTAGAGAGAGTAGGAGTGAAGGGAACATACCTCCATATAGCAAAGGCTGTATGTGTCAAACCCAAAGCCAATACTACCCTTTATGGAGAGAAACTTGAGCAATCACATTAATCCTTAGCAAAAAGAACAATACTAGTGTGACTGCCATTCTAGATTTTAAGATATGTTATAGAACTGCTGTTATAAAAATAATAAAGACAGACATGTAGACCAATGAAATACAGTAGAAATCTCAAACAAGAGGACCTAGAAATACATACACAGGGGTGTGAGGGACAATATTGGCACAGCCAGCTATGCTAGAGCACACAGAGCCTGGCAAATGTCTGAGGTTGTAGACACTGGGACATGGTATAAGAAATCCTGGAGAATTCGAATCATTAGCGATATGGACATATGGTTAGAATGATTGCCTTGCCAGAACAGGGCCAAACAGAGATGCTCTCCTCCGTTTTTAAAGGAAGCATTTCCAGGGCCTTCTATAAAAATAAATAAATAATAAGGATTAATTTTGTTGTTGTTGTTTTGTTTTTGTTTTTGTTTTTTTGAGACAGGGTTTCTCTGTGTAGCTTTGCACCTTTCCTGGAACTCACTTGGTAGCCCAGGCTGGCCTTGAACTCACAGAGATCCGCCTGCCTCTGTCACCTGAGTGCTGGGATTTAAGGCATGTGCCACCCTGGGTCTCAAATAAGGTCCCCAGGTAGGTACAGAATATAGATGGCAGTTCTTTTATTTGTTAGTGAGACATGGTTCTCTAAACAGTTCTGCCTAACCTGGGACTTTCTATGTAGACCAGACTGGTCTAGAGTTTGCAGCACTACACCTGCCTGCCTCTACCTCCCAGTGCTCCTCCATTTGTGGAAGCTTTTTTTTTTTTTTTTTTTTTTTAATGGTCTAAAAAAAGGAACTTCCCCAAGCCCTGGCTTGCAAAGGGACTGAGTCATCCATTATATGCTGCCAAATTCATTGATCAAAGGAAAGATAGAAGCCCAATTAAACCTGAATTTCAGAAAAGTGTTAATTAAAATTTTTTAGACTTAAAAAAAAGAGAGAGATAAATTATTTCTTTGGTTGCATAGATATAAGTGGCATTCATTTGTCCCCCATTGAGAAGGAAAGAAGACCCCCCCCCCTTTTTTTTAACCAGCCACTTACCAAGGATCCTTTCCTGTTTCTCAATTTTTACCAATCCAAAATATGACGTAAACTCTTTGCCTTGAGTTTGACCCCTCTTATTTTCTACATCAGGAAAAAGGGGAGAACTCTGGCTTGCTGGCAGTCCACATGACATAAGAGCAGAAAGGTCATGTTTGCAGTTGTTACTTTGCCCCAAAGTCATCACAGCTGAGTGAACGGCAGGAAATCCTCGCTGGGGCAATTTTTGTCATGGGAGCACTCTGTCACCAAATGAAGCCTCATGTACTGGGATTGGATTATATCTAATAGAGTTCTTGTTGAAAGGGGCCCCTTAGGAATCTCCAAACAACCCAGGCAGGGGCTAAGACTATAGGGCGCTTTCCACAAACTGACAGCAAGGCTATATTGTTGAAGACAATAACTACATAACCCACTGAACATAAAGAAGTTGAACGAGTACCTACATAGAGCCTTCCCCTGCTATATCCTAGTATCTTCAGTACAGGAAGGTCCTCTGCATTCTACCAAAGGAGAAACATAAACACCAAGCCAGCCACAAACTCTTTGATCTACAACGGTGTCCTGCCTGTATGATATACTTAGCTGCAAGGGCAGTTGGAGTAACTAACCAATCTCTGATTTTACTCGAGGACCATTCCCTGAGATGGAACCCATTCTCAACTTGGCTTGGGTGGCCAAGAGCCAGAGATGAGATAGCCCAGGAACCTAGAGTAAAATTAAATATTATCACTCTAAGAAAAAAAAATAGCAACATAATGGCATTCTGCTATACTCACAGATCAGCGCCTTGCTCAGCCATCATCAAAGAAACTTTCTCCTGCAGCAGATGGGAACAAATGCAAAGACCCACAGCCAGACATTACACAGAGAGTGATAGACCTTGGGACACTCAGCCCAAATTAGATATCTTCATCCAATCTGTCTGCTCAGAGCTCAGGGACTCCCATGGAAGAAGAGGCAGAAAGAGTTTAAAAGCCAGAGGGGATGGAGGACACCAGGAAAGCGAGATCCTTGAAACGATCTGAGGAAACTCCTTATGAGCTCACAGAGAATGAAACAGCATACATAGGGCCTGCGGGTCCTCTGCGTACTTCAGTATTATGGCTTCTACTTTAGTGTTTTTACGGGATTCCTGAGTATGCAAAGGAGTGGGTCTCTAATACTTGTGCTTTCTCTTGGGCTATTTTCCTTCTGTTGGTTTGTCCTGTTCAACTTCAAAGTGATAGTTTTTGTTTTATCTCATTGTATTTTATTTTGATATATTTTACTATTATCTATGAGAAGCTGTTCTTTTACAATGAGAGACAGAAAGGGAGTGGATCTGGATAGGAGGGTAGGTGGGGAGGAACTGGGAAGAGTAGAGGGAGGGGAAACAGTAATCAGGATATATTATATGAGAAAAGAATATATTTTCAATAAAAGGGGAAAGTTGTTCTGTGAACAGGATTAGAATTAAACCATTCAGCCTCAGATTTCTAGTCTTTTAGATTCAGGATATTTAGATTATTTTACCTATCGTAGGTAGTACATGCATACAGTTCCACCTAGTATAAATATATGTATAGTTGTATTTTGGCTTACTATTTTCTGATTATTTTTTCCATCTTTCCTCTCACCTGCCCCTCCCCACTTTCCTTATTCTGTGCCCTTTGTCTTTTTCTTTTGTGGTATTCCACTTATTAAATATATTGACTTTTGGATACTTCCATTGGTGAAATTTTTCAGTGATTGCCCAAGGGATTACACTATATACTTATCTTCTTACCACCGACTTAGTGAAATTTACCACCTCAAATACAGTGTAAAGAAGTTACAAGCATCAAAACAAAACATTGCGGTTGATGTACACAGTGCTTTTGTGAACCCTGACAGCCCTAAGACATGATGCCTTAGGCTAGGATTAGTACTTAAAGAACTGAAGGAAATATAAGGCGGTAATATGCTATGTCTCTTGGTTTTTATTCTTAAATTTTCATACTTTTTACTGTCAGTTTTTATACCTGGAAACATTTGAATGTCTTCATTTCTTCCTAAGGGGTATTTTTACTTGACATAGAAATCTAATTGACAGATTTTTTTTTTCCAGTTCTTCTGTCTCTGTTGTTTCTGGTGAGATGCATGAAGTCATTTCAATTACTGTCTTGTGTGTGGTACACTGCTTTTCTTTCTCCACTTTCAAAGTTTTCTCTTCAGTTTTCACTATTTGATTCTGATGCACCCCAAATGCTTTTCTTTGTGTTTATTGTGTTCAGATTGCTGGTTTTCTTGAATCTGTGTACTTACACAACTTTCACCAAATTTGTAAAGTTTCCAGTCATGTTTTCTGCACCATACCCTTTCATGATGTGATGTACAACTTTGCTATTGGTCCTGCCTATTTTTTTTCCTATTTTCTTGCTTGTTCAGATTGTGAACATTTCTGTGGATCTCTTCTGAGCGACTTGCCTCTTCCATGGTCATGCTGCTTGGTTCTCTTCAATGGAATCTATTTTCATTTATTTTATTTTCAGTACCAAATTTTCCTTTTAGTTCCTTTTTCTTGCTCATTTTTTAGCCAACAGTTTCTGCTCTCCATTCCTTGTGTTTGCTCTCTCTTACTTCAGGTAACATGATTATCATTGCTGCTTCATAGACCCACTGTATTTTTCTACTATTTGAGTCATTTTAAAGAGTGGAATTTTTTCATTATTTTTTTTTCTAAAAAACTTTAGAATTTTCCTAGTTATTTGGATGTGAAGTAACTTTGGATTATGAATTGACAGCTTTGACAAAGTGATTTTGAGACTCTGGATGCTGTGAAAATCCTCTGGAGAATATCGGTTAGGATCACTCTCCATCAAATCACCTTCTGTAGACAGTGGGGTTTGAGTGTATTTGAAGTCTCCTTAGTGCTTTGGCACTGATTGTCATGTGTGCTTCTGGGCCGTTGTCATGATGAATTGGACCAACTCTCCTCAACTCCTACAGTTTGAAGAGCAGCCCAGGACTTTGTGTAGATATTTAGTGGCCTCTTTTTCCAGTTTGCCCACACATACTTACTGCCATGATATCTTTTCTCTGGCCCTAGAGAGCAGAGCCAGTAGACTCTGGGAGAGAGAAATAAAGAAGTCTTTCTTCATTCTTTGGAGCATAGGGAGTTCCTGGTTGGAGTAGAAGTTTGGAATATTCTTTGGAAGTTCTAGGCAACTGCACAGTGATTAAGTGCAAGACTAAGATGATCCAGGAGCCAGAACGCGAGGTGGATTTTTTGTTTGTTTTTTGCTTTTTACTTCCCCAAATCTCCATCTTGTAGAGCTCCCTCTTCAACCTGTGGCTGCAGAAAAGATGGTGAATTTCTCTTATATTTTTCTGTGCTGGTGCCTGCTATGAAGTCCAAGATTCTGAGCTCTCCTAAGTTCAGTCAAGAGACTTGGGAGAAAAACAAATAATACAGGCAGAGCATTATATGGTTCTTTCAGTTTTTATGTGAGCTCAAATTCATCTGTTGTCATTTCCTCCCAGAGGGATCAGAAAGTAATTCAGCTAATTCTGTGCAGGGTTTTCAGTTATAACAAGTGACACAGTGCACCATCCATTTTAGCCGGATCTTGGAGGCAAAGCACACAATATCCAACCAATAGCTTTTCATTATATATTTTTTCAGCAAAAAGGCATGGCAGAGCCTTTATAATTTTGTTTCTACTATGTCTACTATAATGTTGTATGTCAGATGCAACTTAGTACGTGCATTTTAAGAAAAGTCAGGCAATGATTTTGTAATCAGGAGAGATTTCTCAATTTTGCAACCCTTCTTCCAATTACTGTGTGGCCACACATACATTTGATTGCCAGTTATCACTGATCTTTACAGGAAATTAAGAAGTGGCAAGATTGATGACAATGAGTAATTTCTAATAAAGGAGAAAAATACTATTACCCAGTTTCAACATTATTATTATTCAAAGTACTGATATACTACCCATAGATATATGAACAAATTCTAATGATAGTCAAAGTTTCAAAGACAAAATTAGATCCCATAAAAAAACAATGAAAAAATCAATCTTGCATTCTAATTCATTGATGATACTGTTGTAAATAGAATGTCACTTCCGTATATGTCTACTCTGAATATGAGTAAGGATTCAATAATGCTAGACTTTCAGTTTGTAGAGCTCACAAGATCTCAGATAAATACACAAAAGGAAGAACCCACATTTGGGCATGGAACAGAAAACAATGACTGAATAGCAAAGTACAGACAGCAAATAAGGGAGGAAAACACATTCATGAGATTCTGAGAGAAATAGGAAGATCTCAGGGGAACAAACATATAGCAGCATATGAGATTCAGAGATGAGAAATCAGGCCCCAGGTGACTTCTTTGAGAGCCACGGGGACTTTGATCAACAG
Organism: Onychomys torridus; assembly: GCF_903995425.1. NCBI lineage: Eukaryota > Metazoa > Chordata > Mammalia > Rodentia > Cricetidae > Onychomys > Onychomys torridus. Next base: position 37,140,645 of record NC_050444.1, on the reverse strand, counting down.
AGCACTGCATCCCAGTGCAATCCTCTGCTTTAAGGAACAGGAGCTTCCTTGGGGAGAAGGGATGATGGCAGGCAAACTAGATTCAGGAACATCCTCAACCTTGAAGGGCACAGTCCTATCTACTCCTCTAAACTCTAACTCTGTAAAGTACGGTGCTTTCTTCTGAATTAACGAGACTATCCTAAGATGATGTTTTTCTTTCCAACTCACAACCTGGAAAGTGAGTCAGGGATGGAGTGGGGTGGAGCCTGAGGTTGAGAATGGCACTGTAAACTGTGCTCCTGGTGGTGGCTGCAGAAGCATAGGGTAGACAGGCTTCTGGCCTTCTCATGCCTCTTACCTCCATCAGGATATTTATGAGTAGCAGTTGTGAAAGAGGAGAAATCCCTTTGACTCTCATCTTGCTTCCAATATGGTGCTTCTTGTTTTAAACTTAATGCTCTTTAACATTAACCAGGAGAGGAAGGTTGGAGAACTCTGGGAAAAATTAGTTATAGCAGTATGCTATCTTCCAAATGATATATGACAAATGACAAACAGAGATGATAGGTAAAATGCTGAAAGTAACACTCGATAGACCCTTAGAGGAATGCCTTCCATTCTCTGATAATGGCCATCAGTATAAAGCATTTGAGGTCTTATTAAATTATTTTCTAAAAATGAAGGCTCTCAGAGATTCACCTATAGTCACAGACTAAAGTAGTGTGTAAAAAGACAATTGCATAATGGGAAACACGCTATAAATTACCACCACACAACACAGAACAAATAACAATTGTCTTATTACTGTCCAAAATAGGCCTTAATTTTTTTCCCAGCATGACAACACACAATCTACTGGAAGGAAAATAAAAGCCTTGAGTCTGTCTCAGCTCTGTACTTTACAAGGCCCAGCAACTCTTTATTTTAGATGCTTTGTGGTAAACCACAGAGAGAGACAGACAGACAGACAGAGACAGAATAAATATCCTTATCTATATTTTAACCTTTATTTTCTCCATTTTAGACATAGTTCAAAGTGAAGTTCTTGATCCATTATCAAAAAATAAGTAAAACAGAGTTTTGTATCTAGAATTTTAATAAATATTATAGGTTTTGGTGGGAATCAGAAAGAAAAGAAATACATCAAAGCAGTACTTCTGGAGGTTTCCTCCCCCCCTTCCCCAGTCAGAGGCTTGACTGGACAGAACCTTTCACCTTGAAATTAGCCCCTGGGACCCATCCCAGTCCGGTCCAAAGAATCCAGTCACCTGTCAGTACAAGTGGCCATAACAGCCCCTGCCACATTTTCATTTTTGGCTTGCAGATATATCCCAGAATGTATGGTCTTTTTAAACATTATTTACCGTTTAAGAAGTGTTGGCAGGGCATCTAATACACTCAAAGGTTTAACCATTGATGGGAAAATCCATAGGCATTTTGAAAGGTTTTTCTTTCCATCAAAACTGACATCACTAGATCATTCTTAACAGAAATCAAAAGCAAGTCACTTTCCCGAGTATTTAAAATCCCTGGCAGCTTCTTTATTTTGCCCCAACCAGGAAGACTCCTGACACACACTCCCAGCTGCTGGTCCCTTTTGCCCCAAGACCAAACTGTGAAATCTGAGCTTACTAGTTTCTGGTTCCTGTGACTCATTCCATGCTTTTGAATTGAAAACAGTAATTTCCTGACCTCTCCTCTGTCATTCTTATATGGTTTTCTCTGACTATCCAATCGAACAGGAAGGCTGTCTTGGCACTGAATCTACGGCCAGAAGATGAAGAGCAGCAGCTTTTGGGATTTAAGCTCTGCTTTTTGGGAAGTCTGTGCCAGTTATTTTCTGGTTTTCTATCCGTTCCATTGGAAAATATCTCTGAGATCATCTAGTGCCTTAGACTAATGTTTGGCTGTTGCAATTAATAGAGTTATGGAGCCAGAAGTGACCAAGCATACTCGTGATCCCAGCACTTAGAGAGCAGAGGCCCTAAGGTCACTGTCAGCTCAAAGGACCCGCTCTATGTAGCAAGGGCAGCCAGGGCTGCACTGCAAGACCCTGCCACAAATGAGTAAATAAATATTTTAATTGAATTGTGAATTTGAGAAAGAAGAATGACACGTGCTAAGCCTGAAAGGGAGGTAATTTTCAAAACTTAATTTTTAAGACTGCATAAAGAACCTCAGGGTCAAAGGTGGATGTTCACCCTGGGTTTATATGCCATTAATAATGTAAAAGTATGCCTAATATTCCTTAAAAGCGTTCCAACAAATGTATCTTGAACGTGTCTATTTCCAAAGTCTTACGAGTTTTGATAGACAAATATTACCTGGGAGGAGGGATTTTTGAAAACCTCTGACTATAGATAAATATTTCAAACAGGAGGTGTAATTTGAGTGACTGATGGAAACTGTGTACAATCTAAGCATAAAAGGCCCTGGGGAACACAGAGTGCAAAGCCTGGCCTTGGGATGTTTGGGCATGTGTGGCATCTCTGAATTGACGTGTTTATACCTGACAGGAAGAGATGGAGTCAGTAGGTAGCCTAGAACAGAACTGTAGAAGGATTTGAATGTCACTTCTGTGGTACCACTCCTAGGGAATTCCTGTAGGAAGTGTATGAATAGGTGAGTACATGATATCTACTTGCTCCTGGGTAATGCTGAAGTAATTGTGGTGTCTGAGTCACTGGAGTAAGGAGAGCTCTTCAAACTTTGCTGTGCTAGTCCATATAAAGACTGATGAGTGATGAGTAACTAAATGAAAATAAGTTATAGTTTCTCATTGCCTGAAACTTGACCAGATAACTGGACTTAGGTCAACTATGGTCCAGCAGATGACCACATACCCAAAAGTATTTGTGGGCAGCACAAATTGAAGTAGATGGGATTTTTAGAACACAGAGTTGGGTGAATGGAGAAGAGAAGGCAGTTTTGTTCTGGGAGGAATTAGGGAGAGGAGTAAATAAAACCAAAATACATTGTACAAAATTCTCAAAGAGCTAATAAAATCTTAGAATGGAAGTAAGGGGATCCCTACAAGATGTTATCATCATACAGAATCACACATCAGATAATCCTGAAAACTCTGCCTCCCTCACCTCCTGCTTCTGAAACGTAAGAATAGCCTTTGCTTCAGGACATCATTAAGTGCTGAACAACCTCAAACAGTGGACCAGATGGAATCCTGCAAGTAGCTGATGCTATGCCATGGTGTCCATTTGTGTTTTCTCTTGTAGAGAAAAGTATGTAGTCATGTGCTCAGTCAACAGAAATCCATGCAAGAATAAAGCTAACTGAAAGCACGAACCCCCATCTGATGTCAAACATTCCACCAAGCCAAAGCTTGACGGTGAACCTGTGGTGTGCCAAGCAGGAATCAGAGCACACTGTCTCCCTGGAATTTCCATAGCAGTTGATCAGGGGACACAGTAGACCTGGGCTATCACTAGGGCCATTTAGCTCATGGGGTGAGTAAGCCTGTATATGTGATCTGATATTTTTGTGTTAGTGATTTAATTGACTGTCTTTTTAAATTAAGTTTCAAATCCCTAAATTTCTTTATGTCTGTTGTTCTTGCCGAAGTCTAAATAAAGGAAACTTAATCTAATCAAACTGAAGACGAAAAATAAACACTGAATGGGGAAAGTAAGCAGCCTGTGTTATTAGAATTCCAAGGGCTCTTTCAGTTTTGCCAACACTACCCCTACTCAGGAATCTCTGGTGAGATCCCTGGAAAGTGCATAAACAAAGAGCCAAAGTACTATCAAATCACTGGCAGTATCGGAAAACATCCATTTTACTGAAGAAGAAAGCACCCATCGGTGTGTTAGTGAGCACAAAGGAAAGAGTGAGGAAATTCGCTTTGACGTGCAATGGCTTTTCCTCATTGAGCCATAAAGGGCAGGCTGAGCTTCCCTGCCAAAGGAGTTCCAGCTGAAGTGAAGAGAAGGAAACGTGCATGGGTGTTATACTATTTAATAGATAACACCTGATCTGCAGAGGGACAGCAAAAGGTAAGAATTTATTGACTGACAAACCTGCTCAAGTGAAAATAAGGAACTAGGGAACTACCAAAAAAAAAAAAAATCCAAAAATAGAGTTTCCTGCAGCCGTTTGCAAACAGAAGTTCCTGGAAAAGGCCACCCTCCTGGAGAAGAGCATCCACTCACATGGACGAGGCAGAGAGGATCCCAGTGACCCCAGTTTCCATGCTGAACCATTTAGAAAATTATATGACTAGGATTTCTTAAAACCCACATTTCAGCTCCATATTTCATCAAGCCCTGCATGTTTTGTCCTGATTGTGTGTCTGTGTGTGTGTTATAGTTTTTTTTCCAATTTTTTGAAATTAAAATATAATTACATCATCTTTTTCTCCCTCATCCCCTCCCACCACCACCACCACCATCCTTGCTTTCTCTCAAATTCATGGCCTCTTTTTCTTTGTTATGTTTACAAACATTTCTGAAAGTAGGTTGTAAGAGCCAGAGGACCACGAAATCTGCTGTGAGATAGTAGTCTCATAGAAACAACAGGGACTAATGATGCTTCCAGAATACAGCTGCCTAAACCAGCCCTGGGCCAGAGACATGTTAACACCTAGAGACATGTTAACAGGGAAGGGAAAAAAAATCTCAAAGGGTTCTTCCCCCAAACAAAGGACTACAAGAAACTAATGCATGCTGAGAATGGGACAGGCAGTCATCTCCAGGGAAGAGCCCCATATTTGGTTATCCAATACCAATTGGTGAGTCCTATGGTGTTTAAGCATGAGGTTTCATGAGGAAACTTTTTATGATTTTTTTTTCTTTTCCAAACCTAGATTTGTTTTCTTACTCATTAGAAGTAACTGGAAACTTTGTGAGTTATTGAAGATTCTGTAAGAGAATGTTCTGGAACCAGTTTTTCAATGAAAAGGAGGGGAAGGGAGAAGAGAAAAGTAGAAGCAAGGGATAGAGGGGGAAGGGGAGGAGAGAAGAGGGGAGGGAATATGAGGTGGAAGGAAGAAAAACACCTTACCACCACTACCTTGCACATATAATTAATTTACAGCATCTCAATGACATCTTCCATGGCCTCATATATATATATATATATATATATATATATATATATATATATATATATATATATATATATATAGAGAGAGAGAGAGAGAGAGAGAGAGAGAGAGAGAGAGAGAAAGAGAGGTCAAAGTAAGTTGTTCAAAGTCCCCAGGGAGGCAAAACTTACAGGTGGGATTTTTCATGAAAATCCTGGTTGGCTTGCTCCTTGGTCACTCCGTACTTTGGGTTACACCCACTAAAAGCTGAGGCAAATCTCCTTGGAATTAGCTTAATCACCTGACTGTAACCCCAGTTGTTATACTGAGGGGATGGTTTCAAAAGTACTTAGGAATAGTGTGTTTCACAACTGATCATATGATTCTGGGGATCCAGACACCTTGCCTAGGTCCGTCATGGCTTAGCTTAGCTGTGTGTACTTTACCCTGTTACTTCACTGAGATCCTCTTCCTTCACTGGTGCAGTGGAGACAATGTAGCTGGTCTCAAAGCTGCTTCTGGGTAGTAACTGGTGTGCCACCAGCTCATAACCAAGGCTAGCCTAGGACAATGACTGGAAACATGACTTGCCTACTCAACAAGTAACTCCCAAAATATCCATGGCTGAAAGCAACAAAGGTCACTTGTCATTTGGTGCAATGTTGGCTAATCTCAGAAAAGGGCCAACTCATAGATCTGGGTTGAGGAAAGCTTTGTTCCAGTGTGACACATCCTCCCCTGACCACTTCAGTGAAAAACAAGGACAACTGGTCAGAACTTTCACCTGACAGTGAACATGATGCTTCCACTCACACCTTGCCAACTTAGAAATGTGAATGGTCTTGCTAAATGTGTGTGTGTGGTTCCCAGACATACAGCCCATCATGGTGGTGTTTTCAGACTCATGTGAATTCACATACAAAAAGGGGATGTAAACCTAAATCTCCTTAGCAAATGATCGACAAAAATTATTACATATGAATGTTTTATGGTAACAAATACAACTCCCTGACTACTTAATTTCAAGCATTTCCAAATTTGACTAGCAAGAGATGGGAACAGAACATCAATAGTGAAGACTGAGGGGAGGATTGCCCCAAAGTCTTCCATTTCTTTGGTTCTCTCCTTGGGAACATCCTAGGTGAAGCACGCTCCCGTGGTTGCCTCTTCTTTTCCTCTTACCCCAGTTACAGTGTGGCGTTTGAATGTCTCTCACAGGCTCAGATAAGGAAGGCTTGCTCCTCCTGTTGGGAGGTGGTGCAATGTCTAGGAGTTAGAGCCTTATGGAAGGAAGTTGGGGCACAGGAGGTGTGCCCTTAAATATACTAGGACTAGCCCTTTCGTCTCTCTCTTTCTGTCCTAGCTCCAGTGAGGGAGCCGTCCTGGTGAATGCCCACCAACATGTGCTTCTTTACTACATGTCCAAAAGCAAAGGGTCAACCCTGGGCTAAAACTTTCAGCACTCTGAGAAAATGAGTCTGTCCTCTTCAACCTGCTTGCCTTGGGGATATGATACCATAACAGAAAGGCTGCTGACGCATCCTTGTTCTTTCTTCCTTCTCTTCTCCCTTCTTTTCATGTATATATGAAATACATATATCTGTGATCATTTACACATATACCTCCATAAAGGGGAATGAAATTATAAAAATGGATGTATCTGGAAACTATTATAATTGTAACCCAGGTTCAGAAAGACAAAATTGCATGTTCTTTCTCATGTTTAGATCCTATCTTTTAATGTTTGTATGTACTTTAATAAAAGGGGGAAGGGTCAATTAGACTATGAAACTAGATAGGAGACCATGAGAAGGGGAACAACAGGACAAGAAAGGGGGTTCACAGGTAGCATGAAAGTGGAAATGACAATACTAGACAGAGAACAACAGAGAGGAGGGGATGAAGAGAAGAGGGAGAGAAAACAATTGAAACAGCTTTTGTTTGACAAATGCCATAATAAAACCTAATTCTTGTTAATTGACACACAAATCAAAGGCAATGCATTCTCTTCCTTATTCATTCACTGACCAGCACACACTCATGGATTCCTACATAAGCCATGGATCATTTTCACAGCTAAGGTCTTCTTAGATATGATGAGCAAAAGCATCTTTAGATCAAGCTTCTTCCAGTGCTCCCATGCCACTCTGTAGGCACTCAACTGCACTCCCATAAAAAAAAAAAAAAATTTGAATACCTTGTGTGTTTCTCATGCTCTAGTCTTGTCCTCTCTCTCCAAGGAACCCTGATTTCTGTTAGCAGAAAATGATCTTCACAAGTTCCTATCTGGCTCTCAGTGTGTTCATTATCACCATTATCATCATTATCAATATCACTGTTATTGCTTTCTTTGCTTCCTCAGAGGCTGTCAAGGAACTCCACCCAGACAGATGCTCATGAATTCACTCACATGTACATCAACTGGTATCTCCATTTATCTGCACATATTAGAACTCATGGACCACATCAACACTTTCAATTGAAACATGACTTAACTAATCAATATTTGAATAGTTCATTCTGACTCCAGCACCACAATTCTTCTGATGAACTGACTGTTCACCAGATCCATATACTTGAAGATGCTTTTTTAATCATGAAATAATTTACAAATTATAATAAGGATTTGATAAAATATTTCCTTCTGAATATGGTTTTGCTTATATAGCAAAAAAAAAATAAAGTTATTGAATGAAATCAGGCTAAAGAAGGCAGAAAACACTCAGGTTTGAGCTAGATTTCATGTACCTACAAAGTAAGGAAATTAATCATTTCTTAGTATGAATTTTGGCTAATTTGCTCCAGGATTGTACATGAGGAAATCTGTCCAAAAATGTAACATGAAATTTTTCATTAGAGTTGAATTTTATGTCATAGGTTTTGTATGGACATAGAAGAGAGAGTACAAAAGTCTAAAATAAAGACTTTGTATTATTAGATAAAATATGCAGTAACCACATTTCTTTCAGATTCTCTCATGAAAAAAATATGGATACCCTAAATATACCAAAATAAACAGACATAGAAAGACACAAAAACAGATTTCTAGGGACCATGGGACTTAAGAGACCACAGTGGAGAATCACTTGGCTTTCCTTTTGCCTTCTTTATATCACAGACTGGCCAAACTAGAATGTCAATAGACACAGGAAAAAACTAAATTAAATTAAACTTCAAGAATATCTTATTTCCTCTAACTACAGTGTGGAGGGGGAAATGTTGGTACAACTAAACATTAACAGAACTTTCCATCCCTAACCGGATGGTTTCAGCAGGACTGAGGAAGAAAAGGATCCCTTCCCCCTCTACCCTATCAATGTCAAACAGCTGCTACGTCTTCCACGAGATAGTGTCAGTATTTCTAAGAAGAGATCTGAGCTGCTCCCAGCCAACATCAACAAGATGAGAGGGGGTGTTACAGTCAGAGCCTGGAGACATTATTGGTACCCACAATAGCTGAACACCAGAAGCAACAATTCTGAAAAGGACCTTCCATGCTAGGCTACGCTAGTCAGTATTTCACTCCCCCACATCCTGCTGTCAACAGGATACAGTGAAGTTCCATCTGCAAGTGGTCCTGATGAAGCAGAGAGTGGTGGCAAGAAGCAGGACTAGTTAATACTCTTTTCATCTTATATAGTAGCAGCAGCAGGGCTCAGTGGGGAGCTGATACAACCGCTTCTATAGTAAGGAGGGGTGTAAGTGAACACGTATATCATCCATTACCTCACACTACACTACAAGAATCTATAACAAGATTTTTGATAGTCACCCTTCCCTTACTGTGACAAAATATCTGAGAGAATAAAAAATAAAATTTTATTTTGGCCCATGTATTCTGTTCAGTAGCTTCTGATCTGTGGTAAGGTAAAACATCATGGTAGGCAGTACGTGGTGGAAGAGGTTGCCCATCTCATGGCCAGGAAACAAACAAGAGAACAGTGTATGACCTTCCAGGACAGAGCCCAGCTGACTTGCTTTCTCTGTATAGGCCCTATTTCCTAGCTTCTATTATCTCCCACCAGTGAATCCATCAAGGAATTAATTCACTGATGGCACTAAGCACAGCCCTCAGCACACTATCACATCTCCAAAGCCTATCAGTTACCAACCAAGCTATCAGCAACTCAACTGAGCTTTGAGAGGGCATTTCAGATTCAAGCCAAATAAAAATTAAAAAGTTATAGAAAAATCCCACCTTGAACAAGAAAAGACAATCAGTAGACTCCCACTCAGCTGAATCAGGTGTTAGAGTCAAAGGTTTTCAAAGCAATAAAAATAAAATACCTCATTGAACTCGTGTGTGTGTGTGTGTGTGTGTGTGTGTGTGTGTTGAATTCAGATACACTCCTAGCCACAATGATGCATTGCCCTGACACAAATTTTTAAAAATTAAAAAAGATGTTGAAGAAAAGGCTCAGTCATTAAGAGGGCACACTGTTTTTGCAGAGGACTGGAGTTCAGTTTCCACCACCCATTTCAGTGGCTCATACTGCCTCAAACTCCACCACCAGGGTATACAATACCCTCTTCTTGCCTCTGCAGGTACACACACACACACACACACACACACACACACACACAAAATGCATCAACAAATCTCTTCTGTAAGTCTTAAAAATTTAAACAAAAATTCATCAGGAAAGAAATGATAGTGACCTGAGAACTAAGTGAAACTGACAGCTGAAAAACATAATTTTAAAACTTAGTGGATAGGCTTTGGAGTTTGGTCACAGAATAAAAAAGATGTCTGACAAAAGCAGGGGACTTGACAACTGATCTGCTTAATTTACCCACTCCCCAAAATAGAGAGATCAGACAGAAAGAAAGCACAAACATGTCAAGAACTTGTGAGACCATAACAAAAGCTCTCACACATAGCACCAGGCTTCCAAAAGGACAAGAATTAATGTGATTTCAAAGAAACAATGACTTAAAGCTCTCTAAGACTGGTGAAAGATACAGCCAACATACACATTCGCAAAGCTGACCTAACATCCAGAGGGACATGCCTGGAGACATTCATGCCACAGTACAACAAAATTAAATTTGGGGAGAGGAAGATAAGGCTGAAACCCTGAAAGCTATCAGACAGAAAGGAAAAGCACATCATGTGTAGAGAGCAAGGGTTGGAGTCATATCAGGTGTCTCACCTGAAACCATGGGACAACAAAAGAAATGGCATGATGCTTTTCAAGATTCAAGTCACTATTCAAGGAGACTTCCTTATCAGGAGATAATATCCTTCTGGAATGAGAATGAAGTTAAAATAGTTTAAGGACTTGGAAAACTATAGCATATTCTCACTAATGTACCTATCCCCAAACGGCTAATGGTACTTTTTTAAACAGATGCATGTGTGTGGGGGGTGGGGGAATAATTGATTATTGATGACCACTGCTTCAATTGTCCTATAGACTGATCCATAGGCGGGACATGACACTGTATACATTTCTTGATTAACAGAGAGGCTGCTGGGAAATCCGTCCTATGATCTTGGGTCGAAAACAGTGCTTTCCGCTTTGAGGAGTGTGAAAGCAACCGAAAAAATGAGATGTATGTGAAGATCATGCCATCCTATTGCAAGCTGGTGCCAGAAATGCAGTCCTGCTCCCAAATGAAGAGCCAGTGACAAGACAAGACTACATCTCTGCATTTAACTCATATCCTGAGTTGCCATGGTGCCAAGCAAGAAGAAAGTGTCCCCAACTTCCTCCAAAGAGTAGGACTTATACTTAAAAACACACCCTAGAGAATCTTCTAGAAAGAGCCACAGAGGTGAGTGCTTCTGCAACTCAGCTTGAGGCCATTCTGACAACAAAAGAAGATGAATCAATTCTGTTCAAACCAAGAAGAGGTCAATGATGAGGGTAGAGAAATAATAATCTGTATAAGTGTGGTTTAAAAAAAATATATAACTTTTCTATCACCCCTCTGTCTGAACATACCAAAGGCAGTTAAAATATAAAGTGGATTGGTTTCCTGGCCTGTCTTCCTAATGCACTTCCCATTTTATTTAGAATAGCAAACTGTCTTTGGGTGACATTAGTCTCTGGTTGTGAATTGCATTTTTCTTTTTGGTATCAGGCTTAAGCTAGGAAGGAGAAACAGCAAGCAGAAAGTACCTTAATAGGAAGAAAGGCCAGGACTGAGTAAACTAGAGTTTACATTCCTGCAGTCTCTATTTATCATCCAATATTACCCCATGCTACAGCTGTGACAGCCAAGAACTGGGTTTTATTCCTTCTGGCCGTAAGATTTGCTTTCAGCAAGAAATGTTTAGCCTAAGACGCATTAATAAATACAAATAAATTTTGGTAGTATCTGCTTGGCTGATCCTCAGAGAGAACAAGAGAGAAAGCAGAGGACACCGACAATAAACTATTAAACAGAGAATTTTTGAAACTGGCAAATTTGCAAGAATGGAATTTATGATGGTTTGGATATAAGATATGTTTTATCGACCACTCAGGGAAAAAAAAAAAAAAAAGAACCAACTGTAGCCTTTCAGGCAGCACAGTGGGGGTATGCTGGATATAGAACAGATATTTGAAGATGATTTCAGTTCATTTCAAAGAAGAATGCAGGGCAAGGCTTCTGGAAGAAAAGATCTTTGTAAGTCACACTGAGATAGGTGATTGTAGTTGGAGATCTTGTCTCCAGGTGACACCAACCCCTCCACCCCACCCCACCCCCAGGGTCCCACATCCCACGTATAAAATAATCACTCAGACACTTATATTATTTAAACTGTTTGGCCATTAGCTCAGGCCTGTCATTGTCTAGCTCTTAGTCTTATATTTAGCCCATTTCTATTAATCTATACTTTACCACGTGGCTCGTGGCTTACCAGTACCTTACATCTTCCTTGTCATGGCGGCCGCTGGCCGTCTCTCTCTGCCCTAGCCTTCACTTCCCAGAATTCTCCTCCTCCTTGTCCCACCTACCCTATCCTTCTTGCCTGGCTACTGGCCAATCAGCACTTTATTTATTTTAACCAATCAAAGCAACACATATACAGAACATCCAACAGCCTGTGATGTCAGGTTCAATTTCCTTTGTAATACAGGGAGAAGATACTCAATATGTTTATCATAGTTTAAGAAGTCCTCTGATTACCTAGGGCTGCATCAGTTTCTCAGGTGTCAGCCTTGAGTCGGGCCTGGAGTTGCTGATACTTACACTGATGTGATGATCTCACCTTCCCCACAAAGCAATTTGTGGTGGAAAACTTTTAGTACCTTTCCAGAGATTCTGCATCTCATTAATACTCCTGGGGTTGTATTACAATCAGCCTACAAAGGAAAAGGAAGACATTGAAAATCAGCATTGGAAAAAAAATAAAGTACAGGCCTGGGATATGCACTGCCTTCTTTGGTTGGGAGACTTTTCAGAATGGGACATGGCTTTGTAGGTCTGCTTTGCTTTGGTTTTTGCCCTGTAGGTCCTCTGCCAGTTCCAATACTATGGTCCTAAACATACTGACAAGATTCCCAGCTTTTCCAAATAGGAAAATAGGGGGATGCTTAAAGAATTTGATTAGTGTAGTGCGTTTTCCATATCAAGTAATTTAGTTGAAGCCCTGGACACGTCACAGACATGAACTGCTGGGGTTTTAGAGGAAGAGCATGCAGTGAACCGCCAAATCTCAAGAGTTTGTCATAACCTCAGAAGTAACTCTATCCTTATAGCTAATCAGTGGCATAGTTAGGAATTCAAGAGAAAATTGCTTATTTTGCCAGCAATGTCTGTAGACATTCAAGTTCAAATAAACAAGAAAAGCAAATGACCCAGAGATGTAGCCTTTGAGAGCTTCCTTGGAATTCATAATAACCTTCCCTTTAAACAGTGCTGGATTTAGATGAACCACATCATCTTGGAATTTGAAGAAAAGGGGAAATGGCTCTTTTAAGTGCTCTCCTGGTTTTCTGTATCCTTTTGGAGCTGAAGAACTAGAAGGAAATGATATGCTGGTTTTATGATATAAGAAAGGATATGGTATGACATGTGATTGATATTGGGCCTGAAGGTATTTTCTCTGACTGATGTGACTTGACATGTTTTCAGGCAGAGTGACCTTGGCTATCCACAGAGCATGTTTGGCAGACAGTCCACCTACTGGCATCGTCTTTTAACTCTCTGCACTCATGGACAGCAGAGGCGCGAGCACTCTTTCTGTGTCTTCATGTATTTGTCATGAGACCCTGGTGAACTCACAGAGTGAAACTGTGTTGTGGAAAGTAAACCAATGTTCAAAGAAAACACATTCTGTTTTCTTTTCATACTGTGAGAGTAAGCCAAATCAAAACCACCCTCGTTATCCAAATTAGTTAAACATGGTCCAGCCATGATATCTGGTCATTTTCTACACCTGCAAATGAAAAGTGCATTGTTCATACATTGGTATCGTGACTGGATCTATAGCTCTGAGATCTTAGAAGAAAATTAGAGGCTCACTGGGTTGCCTATGCAGTTAGAATAATATGTTCTGTGGAATTAGAACTAATTTAAGAAATTTTTGCTGAATAGAGTAATAAATGGGCAAGTCTTATCCACAAAAATGAGTTCATTCTGAGGAGGCCAGAGTTATAGCGACAGCCAATTGCCTAGAAGTCAGTGTCTTTTCTACACAAAATTGCCATTTAATTCTTTTATTTGTGTGTAGACATACTGGGAACAGATGGAGAAGCACACATGAGTGAAGGGGCCTGTGAAGGCTAGAAGAGAGAGTCAAATCCCCAGAACATGGTTTCAGGAGACCGTAAGCCACTCCGAGTGCTAGCGACTGAACTTGGGTCCCCTGTAAGAGGTGAGCCATCTCTCCAGCCCCACATGTTCCATTTTAAATAGCTGTGGATTTTCATTTGTACTTGGATTTATATACATTGATCCCCTTAGCATCCATAAGCATAGATATATTTATTTAGTTCATTCCTGATATATGCTTATCTTTTTAAATATCACTAGCAAGAAAGTAAATGAGACTGAATGGATATAGCCATTACAATGTCTGCATCTTTATAATATAAATATATTATATATCAAGTGGATTCCTCTTTTTTCTTTTCATGTGTTTATGTGTATGGTATACACGCATGCAGGTATGTGTCCATGTTCACTTGTATGAGAGCACACGTGTGTGAGTGTGGTGCATATGTCCATGAAGGTGCTTGGAGAGGTCTGAGGTTGATGTTTGGCATCCTAATTGATGGCTCTGCCTCTTTGATCTTTGAACAGGAACTCTCACTCAAAGCCACAGCTCACTGATATGGTTAATCTTGCTAGCTACCTTGTTCTGGGGATCACCTGTCTGCCTTCTGAGGCTGGGGTTATAAAGAGGTCACTATGCCCACCTTGTATTTATGTGGTTTCTGGGGACTGAGTCCCCTCCAGTCCTCTTGCTTGCACAGCAAACACTTTACCCTCGGAGCCATCTCCCAAGTCTGTGGCTTCTTGAAGGAATATAAAACTTCAGAGGTACTTGGCTCTTTTAAAGCCACCGTGTTTCTTCTGGGTGCTGATAATTTAAGTGCTTATTCATATGCCTTTTAGACATGTATGCAAAAATTTCAAAATAAATGTAACTACACCCTGATATTATCTTTCTAACTAATGGAATTCCAAGGAACTCTGTTAAGTAAGAGATTTAACAAAAGATTTCAGAGCATGATAGTTATAGTAAATAAAGATAGTTTGTACGTGTGAAGAAACCATTCTGGTGAAAGACTTGAAAAATTAAACAGAAACATCTTAAGTACACCCCACTCTGCCAACTGTGTACAATAACATACAACTCTATGTTAGAATATGAAGAAAGGCCCAGCTTGTTCTTAAAAAGTGTGAAAATAGAGAAAAGAGAGGGTTAGTGAAATTCAATTGACAATACTTAAATCTGTAATATATTATCTTTATCTGTGTCTAGATAGACCTCCTATACATATCTTCTGCATGCATCAGTGTGATAGTAATCAGGTCACAAAGGCCTTGAGAGCATTTTCTCTCTCTGTCTCTCTCTCTGTCTCTCTCTCTCTCTCTCTCTCTCTCTCTCTCTCTCTGTCTCTCTCTCTCTCTCACACACACACACACACACACACACACACACTCAAGTGCACTTGTACACCCTCACTATATCCTATATTAGGTTAAGTTCAAAATACAAAGTACAGCAGCCAACTGTGTTTCACTCTTTGGCCAGTAGCATTTTGAGCAAACCTTCTTCCACACACACACAGCCTGAGCACCTGGGCTATAGTAATCAGTTCCTTGGCTCCCTATCAGTACGGCTTGTGAAAGATAACTCTTGCCTAGAAGGAATCCCTACTTCATAATTTGCTCTGATAGAAGGTTCCACTCTACCTGGTATATTTCTCCTGTAGGCTTTCGTCAGCTTTTAAACAATGGTTTCCATGGAGTCAGTATCTACCACTGTGGACGGCCTGTATTGACAAGTGAGTAAGACTAGGCGTCTTGGTTGAAAACTAACAGATTCTTTTTTAGCTTGCTAGGTATTGAGAAGTCCTTTACAAGCTTACAAGCAAATAAATTTAAAAAACAAACAAAAACAAAAACAAAAAAACCCTCCTACAGTAACTGCTACCTTTGCCTCTGGAGGGTGTGTACTTTCTTCTTCTACCCAAAGATCTTGCCCCATGCCAAAGTGGAGCATGTACCCTTCACTAAAATCCTTCTCTGTGGCCATAAAGACTGATTTTCGAAGTACAGGCCACACGTTAGACTACATACTGCCCTGGGGTTTGCCAACAAGAGCTAGAAGTTAAGAACACCTTCCATCTTTTGGTATTAAAATCATGTTCAGCACTGACAAATAAACATGGCATCCCTAGAGTGAGCGAAGAAAGGGAACGCCCCTCTTTACAGAGAGTGTGAAGACAAGTAAATGCCGGAAAAGGAGAGAACTCTGCCTTTGTCCGAGGCCCACGATCAACTCTGCCCCTGCCCTCTTTGGAGCTAACAGAATGCCTGCCCTGCCCCCCACATCTTTGGCAGTTTTTCTGATTTGCTTTACGTACACAAGGGTTGGACATCAGTTATCACATGAAGCAGCACGTGGAGACATGGTTGCATAAAGTAATCATTAACAGTAGACTGTTGAAAATAAATGTCACCAGAAGTAATTCTTACCGCAGTATCAAGCATTAAAGTCCTGTAAAACCTCCTTTGTGATGTTGAAAAGGGATAAAATGAAAAACTTCAGAGTGCTTATTTATTGGGGAATAAGAAACCTCTAACTGAGAATTAAAATAAGAATGTGGAACTGCAATGAGTGAATTATTCCTTTGACTTTGTTTCTGCCACTTGGAATGAAGAGCATGGCCCAGGACCAACAGGCACACACGCCCCAAGTCCTGGAAAACCAAGAACCAAGGAAAGGCTGCAGAGAAGGGTTCTCTGGATAAGCAAAACAAAAGTGTGCCCACAAATTAAATTGAAAACTACACTTAGCACATCTGTCATGGTTTTATTTTCTCCGTAAATCACTCAGACTTGTGTATTTAAATGGGCCATTCAGTGCGTAGCTGAAGAAGACTAGTTTTGATCACCACCTTTACCACATACTAGAGACAAGCCCAGGTCTTTGTAGAACGTTTCCTTCATTCATTCTCTCAGCCAATAATCCATGACCTTGCCAGAGAACTCTGCTGTGTCATAGTTGATAGTCAACACACTACAAATTCAAACAAGACCCAGAAGACCAGCCACTTCCCGGAGCTTACAGAGTCAGCATCATCAGGGAAATTCCCTGGGGGGTGGGGGTGGGAGTATGGGAGCTATGAGGGGGAACGGCTGGTCTTCTGGAATGCAGGGAAAGTCCAGCAAGGCTTGCGATGGCTGTGTCTTCAGCAGTTGTACCTCAGTGCCCTTCCTCACTTTTCAATTTCTCTACGTTCTTATGTCTCCATTTGAAACTGGGGACCCTTGGAGCATTCAACAAGGCCTCCATGCCAAGAATGGGAATTAGAAAGTGTTGACCTAGGGTGCAAGAGCAGGTAAGGAACGCTGCAGCAAGCATGGAAAACAGATTTTGCAGAAAATTGGAACTGGATGAAACAATGTGAAAAAGCAAGATGTCCAGGAGAGGCTTGGTCTGTTTTATATTTCTGGGTAGCATTTACATTTTTTGTTCCAAACCACTTTTTAAACATTAATAATTCTGAAGGTATCACATAGGTCCAGGAATGTTGCCAGCATTTCAGAGCATGGAACTCTGAACCTCTTCACTGTGGGTTTTTAATCATTTCAATTCCAACATTAACTTTGCACAGACTGTTCACATTAGTGACTGGTAATTAACATTAGATGATCAGGACAAGCAGGTTTACGGATGATCATGTGTTTTGAGCACAAGCCCTTAAAGAAATTAGTGGTGCAAACAAATGGCGTCTAAAACCACTAAAGCTTCTGGAAGAACAACTCGTTCTTGTCTGTCATGGCTTCCTGTCTGACCTTCTGTTTAAGGGCCGTGTTTCTGAAGACCTTGCTGAGGACAGTTTTGTCTAAGGAGATGCCCATGGACTACCTGTAGGCATGAGGTGATTGTTGGCGCAAGCTCTTGCCTAATACTTGATCTTTGACCTCTTGGTGATTGGGTTTTGCCGATAGCAATAGCAGCTGGCACTTAGTGTGGTGGTGTCGACTCCAGCCACCAGAGAGCTGCTGCTCACAGGCAGCCACTGTTGCTCTTCCTGACAACGGTTTTGCATGTGGAGCAGTGTCAGACCAGAAACAGCACCACTTTCTCAGGGTTCACAAACCCATTCCTTGTTGACAGTAACTAGCATGGGCAGGAAATGACAATGTTTGCTTTCGCCAAAGCAATAAACATTCACATGCTATCAAAACTGAGCTGGGAATCAAAAGAACAATCTAATTGCTAGGAGCTTCAACACTTACATTTTTTGTTGTTTTAAAGATAAGGCTATGACACTGGGCCGATGGCACCTAGCCAACCTCCCCAGTCCTATTGAAGAGAGAGGGGAAGTCAAGGTCATGACAGGGTAATCCACAGAGACAGCTGACCTGACCTCCTGGGAGCTCTCGAACTCTGGACCAACAGCTAGGGAACCTGCATAGTACCAAACTGGACCCTATGCATGTGTGTGGCAGTTGTGTAGCTTGGTCTGTTTGTGTGGCTCCTAGCTTGAGCTGGCTATTGGGAACCATTCCCCCACACTGGTTTGCCTTGCCTCAATCTTGATGTATGAGGAGGAGCTTGGTCCTGCCTCAACTTGAGGTGTCATGCTCTGTTGACTCCCATGGGAGGCCTTACTCTTTCTGAATGGAGGCAGAGGAAAAATGGATGAGGTGGGATTAGAAGGGTGGTAGGGGGAAGGAATGGAAGGAGAGGAGGGAGGGGAAACTGTGGTCAGTATGTAAAATAAATGAAAAAAAATTTCAAAAAATAAGGCTATGGAGATGGCTCAGTGTATAAAGCACTTGTAGCTAATCCTCAGAACCTATGTAAAAGCTGGAAGGCATTCAGCTACCTGTATCAGCTGTATTGGTTGCTTCTGAGTTCAATAAATAAAGTCAAGAGTGACATCAATTTGGGGCCTTTGTACACACACATACATGTACACATATACATACACACATGTAAGGCTGCCTACATGGGAACACACATACACATATAACATGCACATATTCACACAAAGATTAAATTTAAAGGCCAGAAAAATATATTATACATTTTGAGAGAATATTCTAACTTTGAATTCTTTTCTTTATTACCTCTTTTCTTGGAACTTTATTCAAACTTTCTTAATTACTATATCCAAAAATCTCAGGACCGCAACTTTACAAAAAGAAATCTGGATTTAAAAGTGACTCCCATTTCTGCTAATTCTTAACATTACCCACATATGTCAAGTTCTCTTTGTTGTCAAAGAAAGGGAAAATCACCATGCCTTGTTACACAAATTCCCAGAAAAACAGGGCATGAATAAACTGTTTTTATGACATCATTTGAGTAAAAGATGGGGAGGAAGTGGTCAGAACAGAACTGGACATACCCAAAGGTGGAGGGAGTTATTGCCCAAGGATAATGAATAAGAAACAGAAGTAAACAAGATAAATGAAAGCTAGGAGTAAACCCTGGCATTAATCCATGACAGACTTAAGAAAGACCAAATTGAGGGGATGTTTCTGTGCAGAGGGAAGAGGCTGTGGAATGTGATCAGCTCCCCCTATAACAGAAAAGCTTCCCACATCACCACTAAGTTGCTTTGTGCTAAAATCAGTATAAAGTACTCTGCAGAAGACTGGCTTATCTGAATTCAGTGCAGTCATCTGGGCCTGGATATCCTTGCATGCACAAAGCAGAGTTGCAGGCTCTGCTCATCCCCTTCACCAGCTTTTACATCATCTCTCTTCATAGCAGCTACTTGGTAGGGAGCAGAGTTAGTGAAGTCCTGAGTGAATGTATATTGGTGACATACACATGGCCTCGTCAAGCACCCCAGAGCCTCAGACCCATGGAGGAATGGCAAAGCATTCCCCCTGGGATAAGGCTCAGAAGGAAATGACAAAACCTTTCCCCAGGGGCCCAGTGTGAGTGTTGATATTTTATGTGTAGAAAACGATCAACGTAGTCTTTTGTTCCCAGCTATTTGTGGCCTGAAGATGGCTCCAGTTCAGAGACTGCTCCTACTCAGACTGACTAAATGTACTTGATCCAGATGTCCACCAAAAAACCCTGCCTCCTAGTTTATCTGTACTAATAACTCCAGACTTCTTGTTCAGCTGTAGGCAATAACACTTTCCTCTCTGATCAACTCTATATAATAAACACTCTGAGCTTCCGGAGTGCTGTGGTTTTTCCAGCAGTGAACTCAGACAACCTGATCCCAGCTTTCTGGCTGGGTTTTCATGTCTTTTTTTGTTCCCTTGCCTCCCCAGTCAAACTCATCCCTACAGGCCTTGCACAGACATGGCACTACTTTTTGGAACATGCTGTTCAATGCTCAAGCCTGGGCAAATCCAATGGCTCTAAGTAGACAGTTAGAGAAGAGCAGTCATGCCCACTTTCTTTTATTATAGGATTGCATGGCCTGTTTGGCAGAGGACTATGTGACCAAATTATGACATATCCATATTTTTAGTGTCTGCTCTTTGTAGACAAATTGCTGAAAATGTAATTTGTTGGATAATCTTCCATCAAGATCAAGCTGAAATACCCTTAATGTTAGTGCCAACTGTGGTTTCTGATTGACACTGCTTGGCAATTAGTAATATCATGAGGGGTTCTTGTTTGTTTACTTAACACGATTAAGACAATTAAAAAAAAAAAAAACTTCTAAAAGGCTTGCTTGAAGTCAAATTAGCTTCAAATACTTCAAATGAGCTGTACCTAATACAGTTTCTAACATGAACAGAAATAGTGGTTTATGAATCTTTGAACTTTCATTTAGTGTCCTGATTTTGAAGATTTGAATATATAAGTGTAGCCACTAAAAAGGAGCTTGACTAAAGTATTTTCATAGTATTAGCAAATAAGTATTTGGCAGCTTATTGTCAATGAACTTTTAAATATATTCTTATGGGAATTAAAAGATCACTATCCCTGATAACATTCATTCTTCCAACCACCATAAAAAAATACAAGTCTAAAGTATTTCTTCTGGAGAAAATAGACACGGAAAGTGAGTGGCTGAAGATTGTGTCTCCTTTGGAGATGCTGAAGATATCTGGGAAATTTTAACTTTGAATTTCCTTAAGACTTTAATTTCAGACATCTTAAGTTACCAGAAGGGTATCTCTTCCCCATGTATAGTAACATTCTGCAAGATTGTAAGGTTCTTCTCAAAAGGTTCGTATTTAAACAATATTAGTGATTGTGCCTTAATACATATCTTCAGCATTAGGAATTGGGGGATTTTTGCTCATCTCTCTAGCTCTATTATTGACCCAGTGTACAACCCTCAGGAAGTTAGCTTATCCTTTCTTCTCTTCACTTGTAAAAGTGACTTGCCTAGAAAGGACTTTGTGAAAACAAACATTGGTTTAAGTGCTACAGAAACACAGTTACCTTGGCAGCTCCTCACAGTATACTTTTGTTAGTGATTCTATATAAATTGCTGCCAATCACAGGAGGTACTGGGAGTATTGTTTCTGGCACTGTCCACTTTTGAAGTCATTGTATCCTGTCTTCCAAACCTTATCTAGACAACTTGGGACATTAGCTCTTCAGTAAGGAGACAGACCTTGCCATCCTGCCAACAAAAACAAGTATCTAAGCTAAACATGGCAATAGTTGTACTTCCCTTTAATGATCCTTTTAGTTTGTCATGCCATCTGATACACACTGTGTACACTGAGCATGGGTGTCCATTCACTGGACCATCATACATTCCACCTTAAGAGCAGCAATGTTGATGCCCTTGGCTGTCACAAAGTAACAGCATGCTCACTAGCTTCTCCATCACTGAACCTAACACTGACCTTCAGAATGAAAACAGAATTACAACTCAGGATGCAGGTTCTCAGACAAAATACTAGAAGGTCAGTTCAATGTACCTATTACACAAACAAAAGCATTCTTTAAAAAAAAAAAAGTTTATCTGAAATTTACACTGAGAAATTATCATTTAAATTTAAACTAAATATTTTTATTTCCTGAATCTGGCAATTCTACTCAAAATAGATATGACTCTTGTGATGAGATAAACTTTTTAATTTAAGTGTTTATCCTTAATAGTTTATTCAGTTACCTATTCTTCCTGAGTTATGAAACTCTTTAGCTAGGAAAAAAACAGTATTATTTAGCTTGACCAGATATTTACCATACAGTACTTGAAGGAGACAACCCCTACATCCCACCCCACCCTGCACAGCAGGGACTTCCTGCTGGATCCTGGATTAGACACAAACTACACCCAAACACATGTTTTCACAGAGTGATTCTTTACTAAGCAGGGAAGAAAAAAGTGGCTGCTTTCTGACTCAGGCGGAAAACAGCAGCAAATGACCTGGCTGGTGTAATTTATAAGAGGAGGAAAAGGAGAGGTCTGTGTTAGAATGGGCTAGGATGCTGTAGAAAAAGGGACAAGGGAAGAAGGAGAGGGGAAGGGGACAAAGGAAAAGGAGAAGGGGTATTTGTCCTAGAGGAACAAAGGACTACCCCTGGATAGAGAGGAGACAGACATGACAAACAAGCAAATTGTCATTTATAAAGGTAAAGGGGAAACCCTGGTTAGGATGAGGTGCTTAATTTTAATTGGGCATGTTAATTAGAGCAGCCAATGGGGGCTTCTGATTGCTGAACTTTAATACTTGGATAGCTGGACCTTGGTAGTCAGCCTCAGGAGGAGGAAGTGGCCAAATAAGGGAATAGACCCTGGTGGCTAGCTTTAGGGATGTAATCTAATGGTTTAGCAAGTCAGAGGGAGTGGAGGAAGTACAAGGTCTGCCAGGACTACATGCTCCAGTGGGCTAGTGTCCCTTCAGCACTAGAATCACATTTTTTAATTCCCTCATGAAAAATGGATATGCTAGAAGGCATATGTGTTGTATTTTTTTAAAGTTTTTTCTTTTGTTTGTTTTTTGTTCTGTTTTGTTTGAAGTAGGGCCTCACTATGTAGCTCTGGCAGGCCTTCAATTCACGATGTAAACCATCCTGGCTCCAAACTTAGATCTGTTGGCCTGTGGCTCCTGAGTACTGGATTAAGGTCCTGCACCCTCATGCCTAGCTTTGGTTTTTGTTTTTAATTGACTATTCTAGTTAGCATTAAAAATAATAAGTTTCATGTGATATTTTCATACATATGTGCAGTGGGCCACAAGAATATATTATAGAGATTCAGGTGTACATCATAAACTATACCTTGACAGATCAAGGAGTCTTTCAAGAGGAAGCCATATATCAAGGAATATTTGGTGTTATTTAGCTTATTAATATATATCAGCTGTCTTCTACCACAAAATTCTTGTGTGCAAATATATTACTAGGCATTATGGCAAACAGTTTAGCCTCTTAGACCTGCTACTGACACTCACAGGGCCTAAGAGACAGGCAGGCTGTAGATGCATAGCTTTGTTTCTTGTGCAAATGAAGCTCAGACCATCCCCTTCTTTCAAGTCTAGTAGCCTTGCAGAGCAATTGACTCAGAACAATAGGACTTTTTGTATAACCATATGCAGTAAAGACTGGAGCAGAACTCCTGGCCCAGGCAGAGTCACATGGCCAGAGAAGGAGGAGCAAGGCAGATATTTTGTAGATTGTGGCTCAGGCCAAGAAATGAGCAAAGAAAAGTTTTTTTTATAGACTGTAGGTGGATTTGTATCAGGACAGGAGAGGAGAAGAGGAAGGAAAGATGGAGAACATAGGAACAGAGGATGAAGATGAGAACACTGGCATAAGAGCTTAGTTACTATTAGGCTATTAGAGGACAGAAAAAGAAGGAAAAAGGAGGAAGGAGTGTCAGGGCAGAACTGAAGCTGTATAGATAGAATTTTGTCTTAGACAAATAAAGTAAATGGACAAAAGAACATGGTGTACATAGACTCTTTTCCCCCAAATAGACCCACACTGGATATAGCATATATCCTCTTCCCCAGGACTCTGGGAGGGATTTTCTCAGGGCAGGCCCTTGGGAAAATTCCATTACATATGTATCATTGTGCCTAGCTCATATGCATCCTCTATTATTCCCCAACCTACTTCTCAATTGACACTATCCCCATTCATTTCCATAAATAGTCCTCTTTCTGCTTCCATACCATCTATTCAATATTGAAACTGAGTTCACATATAAGGGAAAACAAATAATATTTTAATTTCTGAGTATGGCTTACTTTGCTTAATGTTATTATTTCCAGTTTGATCTATTTTCCTGCAGAAGACATACTTTCATTCTTTTTTCTAGTTAGGTAAAATCCCATGGTGTACATGTCACATTTTCTCTATCCAATAATTCCTGATGAGCATCTAGAATGGTTCCATAATGACTACTGTGCCCATTGTTGTAGTAAACATAAATGTGCAAAATCTGCGCTATGCTGGATTATACTCCTCCAGTATATACCCAAGAGTGATATAGCTGGATCTTGTGCCATAACTATTTTTAGTTTTTAAGGAAGACCCACAGTAATTACCACATTGGCTCCATGAGTTTATGTGACTACCAGCAGGAGATAAGTTACATGCCTGCCATCTTCCTTTGTTGTTTGTTGACTAAATGATAGCTGCTCTGCCTAGGGTGAGATGAATCTTAATGTAATTTTAATTTACATATTCCTGATAGTGATGATGAACATCTTTCCATGTGTTTATTGGCCATTTTTATTTATTTCTTTTCTTTTTTTTAAAAACAGTCTGTCCATCCAATATATACATCCCTTTATTGATGGGTATTTTGTTCTGGGTATTTGAATTTGGAGTTCTCTATAGATTTTAGATAATAGTAATTTTAGATAGTTGGAAGAGAGTTCCTCCCATTCTGTAGGCTATCTCACTCTGTTTTTATTTCTTGTTTTCATTTATTCCCATTTGTCCAGGCTTAAGCTTATTTTCTAAGCTACTAAAGTCCCTTTCAGAAAGCCACTGACTGTGCCTGTATCTTGACATATCTTGGTAGTTCCTTTAGCAGTTTCAGAGGTTCACTAAGGCTTCTGATCTGTCTTGGTTTTATCTTTTGTGCAGAGTGCGAGATACAGAACAGTTTCACTCTTCTACATGTGATTATCTAGTTTTTTCAGTATCATTTGCTGAGGGGCTGCCATTGTTCCAATATGGGTTTTTATACCTTGTAAAGATTGAGTGGCTATGACTTTTCAGGTTCATTTTTTATCTTCTAGTCTATTCCTTTGGCCTATATGTCTATTTTTGTGCATTGCCATGATGATTTTATTGTTATACTCTTTAGCATAGCTTTAGATCACATATTGTGCTGACTCTGGCATTGCTCTTTCTTCTTAGGATTGTGTTGAATATTTTAGGTCTTTTGTGCTTTGTCAATCTTAGGACTTTGTCTTCTAGTTCTATAAACAATGTCAAGAATTTTGATGGATTTTTATTTCTTCTGTAGATCACTATCAGCAATGTAGTCATTGCGGAAATGTTAACATCAGAGGTCTTCCCCTCTTCTAGTATTTTCATGATCTTTTCTTTAGTGCTTTGATGTTCATATTGTAGAAGTCATTCATGTCTGTGTTTAAGTTCATTCCTAGTTATAGATTTTTAAGCTCTTGAGAGTGGAATTTTTTCCCTGATTCCTAACCCAGCAAGTTTATTATTAGTCTATAGAAGAGCTATTGGGCTTTTGTATGCTGACTTTTTACTCTGTTACTTTGCTGAAGATGTCTTTATAAACCTAAAGAGTTTCTGGAACAGCCTTTAGTGACATATCATTGGGAAATTGGGGTAACTTTGCTCCTTCCTTTCCTCTATATCACTTCTGTTTTTTTTTCTTTATTGTTTAGATGAGACTTCAAGTACTTTATTGAATAAGAGTGAGGAGAGTAGGTCTTGTCTCATGCTTTAAATATTATCACTTAGTGTAATATTGACTACAGGTTTCTCATATATAGTTTCTACTATATTGTAATAGCTTCCTTCTATCCCTTGTTTCATCATGATTTTTAGCAGAAAGGGATGGTGAACTTTGTCAAAGGCGTTTTCTACATCTTTTAAAGTGATGGTATAGTTTCAATCCTTAGGTCTGTTCATATACTGTATTATATAATACACTTACTTTTATATCTTGAGTCATCTTTGCATATCTGGAATAAATTCAGATTGTTCACAGTATGTGATCCTCTTACTGTGTCCTTGGATTTAGTTTGCAAGAATTTTATTGAGAATTTTTGTGTCTATGTTTATCAGGCAAACTTAGTCTCTTTCCTTTTCATTGTATCCTTATCTGGCTTGGATATTAGGGTAATACTGACTTAATAGACTGAGTTTTATAGTGTTCCTGTCAGTGTTATAGAATAGTCTTGGAAACAATGATGCTAGAATTTGGCAGTGAGAGTCAATCCTGACCTTTCATTTCTAAGAGACTTTATTATTGCTTCAATCTCTTGCTTGCTGTTGGTCAGCTTAAGTTGATACATACTCTTGATTGATTTCTTTGTAAGACATGTGTGTCTAGGAATTTGTCCATTTCTTCTATGATTTCTAGGTTTGAAAAAATGTTTTAAAGTAGGTATGGTAGTGACACATGCCTTTAATCCCAAGGCCTGGTCTGCATAGTGAGTTCCAGGACAGCCAAGGCTACATAGAGAAACCATGTCTGAAAAAGAAAAAAAATTTGAAAGTCTTCTTCAACAGCCTTCTGCATTTCATTGGTATCTGTTGTAATGTTCCCTATTCAATGAGATACTGAAAATAGTGTATCCCACAACTTTAACATTTGATTAAAATCTGTTAAGTTCACGTGACATACAGTACTGGTTAACTCTGATAATTCTTTATTAGTACTTAATTGGGAGGGCCTATCTATATTAACAGGATGAGGTGGTAAAGACACCTATTATTATTGTATTAGGATATATGTCTTCTTTCATATATATAATGAAATTAGGTGCTCTGGCATTCAGTCCATATATAATCACAATTTTTCTATCTTTTTGATTGATTGTTCCTTTTATTAAAATGTAGTATCCATCTTTGTCTCTTAGAATTAGTTTAGCTTTTGTTGGGGAAAGTCAGGGTTTCCACTTTCTGGGCTTAGTCTTTCTTTTTAACAGGCTAATTTTAGAGGGATTCCAAAGGAAGTTCAAGGACAATTTTATTAGAACTAGTGAACTAGCAGGGTCAGGCAAGGCCTGTTGTTGGCAGCTCTGACTGGAAGAAGATAGAGAAGAGGAGGTGAGAACCATGTTCTCCTTGTAAGCAGCCAGCCACATGGCAGAAGGACAATGTGAGATGTCACAAACACTGCTCGATTGTCAGCAACCCCATTATCATTAACAGAGACATAGATATTGTTCTGCTTATTTCATTTTACTGCTTACTGGACTGTATCTACCCCAAGAAGGCAATGGAATGGTCAAAAGAAAAATCAGTGTTAAAACTCTTAATACAGAGGTATTGGGGACAGTGATTTCAGAGAAAATGTAAGAAATCCCAGAGACTTGACTTGGAGGAAACATGCCCAGGCTTTGGCCAGTATCAAACATAACTCAGGAAGGAAAAAGAAAAGTATCTCAGAAAAGCAGGAGGACTGCAATGTTGTGCAATGGAAGCTCTACAAGATGCTACATGGAAGTGGGTTATCTGGGAAAGGAAAGCACATTATCTCACTAAAGGGATAATGATCCCTCCCGTCTCTTTAGTGTGGCTTTGGTAAATAAGCCATCTGGGGGTGGTCTCTTGACCAAGTGATTGACAGGCCCAAATAGATTAATTCTAATTATATTGTCTATGCAAGGAGACAATAGCATGTAATGCTCTAATCTTTGGAGCAAATTAGAATGTCATGACTCCACCAAGGTCAAGAGTTATTCCATTCTTTTGACCAGGAAAAAATAGCTTTCTCATAGCAGGCCTTAGCAGGCCTGTAGCACTTTGAAGTCTCCTTTACCAGATATTAGAATAGTCATAGCAATTTCCTTGTGGCTTTCATTTGCTTACTGAAGTTACTTTCCTTTTACTATCAGACTGGGAATGACTTTGAGAGGTTCTTGTGAGAGGTCTTGTGTTATTTTCATGTGGTTGCCATTGTAAATGAATTGGCATTTTCCTTTTTTAATGCCGTGCCACTTTACCTTGAGAGATGCCAATAGATATCCTTCCACCCCAGATATGGCAACAACAACAGTTCAAAGTAACAATTCTACCCAAGTCTAGCCTGATGAGCCAATGAGTTTAGTGGAGTTACTCACAGGATAAAGAGTTACTTGTAATGATATGAATGACTCAACATAGCTGCATCACTGCAAAGTTCTACCATATCATGACTCTGATATGGAAATTGCATCATGAAGTCCAACCTATCAAGGCTCCATATACTAGTGTATTCCAAGATCAAATGTATCTGGAGGGCATGAGGGATTGATGTGAGATGCCACAAATACTACTTCATTATCCACCCTCTACCACACCACCATTTCCCACCCCATCCCATTTCTGCTAGGGAATGTCAGTAACACCATTATCATTAGCATAGTCATAGCTATTTTCTGTTTATTTCATTTCACTGGTTACTGGGACAGAACTGTGTCTATCCCAAGAAGGCAATGGAGTGGTCAGAAGAAAAATCAGTGTTACAACCCATAATAAAGTTCTTTATGTCATCTGTTTGCTTTTAACTCTGCCATCTTGACTGTGTGTGTCATGAAGAGTCTGTTCTTTATTCATGTCTGCTTAGGGCTCACACATAATGTCTCCTGTGTTTAGGTATTCATTTCTCTTAATTTGGAAGTCTTTCTGTAATAATTTCATTGTATTGATTTTTCTAGGCCTTTTTTTTTTTTGCAGTTCCTTCTTCTAGCACATTGATTTATTAATATTTGTGTTTAGTCATTTGGTTATATCTCAACTATCCTGTACATGATGCTGACACTTGTTTGTTATCTTTATAGATATTTAAACTCAATATTTCCTCAACCTTGTCCTCCATCCCTGATAGTTTTTCTTCTGCTTATTTTGGTGTAGGGGAGATAATTTCCTTATATTTTTAGTTGGTTCATTTTTTTTTTAATTCAAACAACTGTGGCTTTCTTTAATTTCAATTTCCTTGTTGTATTTTTTTTAATCTGTATTGCTGACTTTTTCATCAGTTTTTCCAGTTTTATCTTCTGTATTGTTAGCTCTCTTTTCCAGGTCCTGAGCTGATTCCTTTACTTTATTCGTCTGCTTATTTGTATTCTGGTAAATTAATTAATTTGTTCTGCAAATAAACTTCTGATGCCTTAGTAATACCCACTTCAGTATTTTTGAATTCAACTAACTGGAAAGTTATGATGTTTGGATATTTAGCTTTTGAAATTGTGGATCATGATTCCACATGAGGTTGTCTAACCACATGTTAGGGTAATGAAATTTTGCTAATAATAGAAGGGTCTGCACTCTTAGAGAAAACTGTCTCTCTCAGAAGCTAAGAGTCAGCTGTTGATAATTCCCCAGCAAAGGATGGGATTTCATGCACAACTCAGATCTCTATGCTGGAAGTTTGTCTGGCTTGAGCTTGTACAGATCTTGTATGTGCTGCAGCATTATCACAAGTTCATGTGTGCAGCTACCTGCCCCTGCTGTGTCCAGAACACAACTTCTATGTTTTAGAATGTTATGTTAAGGTGTGTTACTTTTGCTTATGTTGCATTTGCTTAACTCTGTGAAGCTCTGCTAATGTGCCTGTGTAAAACACCTCATGGTCTAATAAAGATATGGCCAATAACAAGGCAGAAGAAAAAATGGGTGGGGCTGGCAGGCAGAGAGTATATATAGAAGGAGGAAACTTGGAGAAGGAGATCTAGCAGTGAGAGAAGGAGGACATCAGGGGCCAGCCACCCAGCTACACAGCAAACCACTAAGACTTACAGAAGTAAGAGAGTGAGAAAAGCCCAGAGGCAAAAGAAAGGCAGGATAATTTTAAGTTAAGAAAAGCTGGCAAGAGAAAAGCCAAGCTAAGGCTGGGCCTTCATAATTAAGAATAAGTCTGTGTGTGTGTGTGTTGTGATTTATTTGGGAGCTGGGTGGCAGGCCCTCCAAAAGAACAAAAGAATGAAAAACAAACAATAACAATTCCACTTGGGTAGTCGGGGAATTTCTAGACAAAGTAAATGTTTAGTGAAGATCTGAAAGATTTAATCCAAGAAACCAACTTAAAAATTGAAATATTAAACTCATTCATTTATATTTATTTGCTCATTCATGCCAGTATCCAGAATAACCTTGCCATGTATCATATGCTAATCAAAATAAATACATTAAGTTACTTCAAAAACTAAGAATTACACTACAGTAGACTGAAAGGTGTTTTACTGTTTTGTTTTTCTATTTTAATTTACTTGGAATTTTTCTTCTCTATTTTTAATTAAATCTTGACAAGATTTATCAAATTGTACCAAAACCCAATTCTAACTCTTTTATATCAAACCTATATAACATTTTCATTGGTAAAACTATATATATGTGCATATATGCAAATGTTACTGACTCTGATTCTCTAGTTTTTCATTGGAATTTATATATATATATATATATATATATATATATATCACATATCAGAACTGTGTAGCTTATAAAAACATCTCAAAATGAATATACCCATTATCATTGTTAGGGTTTCTATTGCTATGAAGAGACACCATGACCATGGCAACTCTTATAAAAGAAAACATTTAATTGGGTGGCTTATAGTTTCAGGGGTTTAGTCTACTATCATCATGGCAGGCCATGGTTCCATGCAGGTATAAACAGTGTTGGAGAAGGAGCTGAGAGTTCTATATCTTGACCCACAGGAAACAGGAAGTGGTCTGAGACACTGAGTGTGGCTTGAGCATATATGAGACCTCAAAGCCCACCCCCACAGTGATACACTTCCTCCAACTGGGCCATATCTACTCCAACAAAGCCAAACCTCCTAACAGTGCCACTCCCACTGAGCTTATGAGGACCAATTATATCCAAACTACCATATTCCACTTCCTGGCCCCCATAAGCTTGTGAAAGTATCATAATACAAATTACATTTTGCTGTGGATATCACTGTATAAATAAAGTGCTGATTGGCTAGTAGCCAGGCAGGAAGGATAGGGTAGATGGGACAAGGAAGAGGAGAAGGCTGGGAACAGGAAGGCTGGGAGGAGACACTGCCAGCCGCTGCCATGAGAAGCAACATGTAAAGATACCGGTAAGCCACAAGCCATGTGGCAAAGTATAGACTAACAGAAATGGGCTAAATATAAGAGTAAGAGCTAGACAATGGTAGGCCAGAGCTAATGGCCAAGCAGTTTAAATAATATAAGTGTCTGTATGATTATTTTATATGTGGGTTGTGGGACCACGGAGGCTTGGTGGAACCTGGAGAGAAGCTCTCCAACTACAACATTTAGTTCAAATTCCAAGATCCCCATAGTCTATCTCAGTGATGTTTTAAAGTTCAAAGTATCTTCTGAGATTCATGCAATCTTTTAACTATAATCTCCCATAAAGTCAGAATAAAAAAACAGATCAAATACTTCCAACATATAATGGCACAGGATATATATTACCATTCCAAAACACAGAGAAAGGAGCAGAGTGAAGAAATACTGGATCAAAGCAAGACCAAAAGCCAAACAAAAAAAAAAATCCTATCCTCCAAACTCTGCATCTCCATATCTGATGTCAAAACACTCTTGAGATCTCCAACTCCTTTCAATGTTGTTGACTACAACATACTTCTTTCTCTTGGGCTGGTTTCACTCTCTGTTAGTAACTTTCCTTGGCAGGTATCCCATAACTCTGGCATCTCCAACATCTTGGAGTCTCCAAGGCAACCTAGGCTTCACTTTCACAGCTTCAGGCAATGGCCATTCAGGGACACTTCTGGCCTCAGCAGCTTTCCTTAGTTTCTCTTTGACTTTAAAGCCAGAATAACATGACTAAAGCTGCCTAGTTCTGCTGCTTGCTGGGGCTGAAAAATGGCACCCTCATTCAATTATATCTTCACCAAATTTCTGTTTTCCATGATGTAGTGGTTTAAAAGAAAATGGGCCCCAAATGGAGCAGCACTAATAGGAGGTGTTGCTTTGTTAGAGTAGGTGTGGCCTTGTTGGAGGAAGTGTGTCACTGTGGGGTCAGCCTTTGAAGGCTCAAGATATAACCCAGTGTTACAGTCCACTTTCTGTTGCCTACATGATGTAGAACTCTCAGCTACCTCTCTAGCATCATGCTGCCTGCACATTGCCATATCCCACCATGATGATAATGGACTAAACCTCTGAAAAATATAAGCTACCTTAACTTCTCCCTCACTCCTTCTTAAATTAATTTAGTGGTACTTGTATGTATATGTGTTTAGGGCTGACCATTTGGAATTAGATAACATATCAGAGGCCTCATCCCTAGAGAAGACTGATTCTCTTCCTCCCAGGAGCCATTAATTTCCTGTAGCTCTTCATCTAGAGGTTTAGCAATGTGAAATTTCTCCCATTCACTCTGGAATGTCAACTCAGGCTGCTTTTTGAGATTTCACAGGTGCAGCTTCCATATCACAAACAGAAAACACTCTCTATAGCATATATCCCAGTCCTCCAGCTCTTAGAGTCTTTCTGGACCATCTTCCATGATGTGTCTTGAACCTCTGGTTGTGAGCAGATGTTTTAGTTAGGATTGAGCATACCATAGTCTGTTGTTCTCGGCATTTTGAGAGGTGTGGGCTTCATTTCAATTATTAAATTGCAAGGATAGGTAGACAGGATGCCAGATAGATAAGACACTTGATGAAGAAAATAAAGAATAGATGATGGATACATAGATAGATGATAGGCAGGTAACGATGATAGTTACATGCATACATACATACATAGATGATAGAAAACAGAAGATAAGTAGATAGATAGATAGATATAGATAGATGACAAATAACAGAAGATGGATGGATAGATGATAGATAGATAGATAGATAGATAGATATAATAGATATTATATGGGAAATAGAAAATATATAGAACATAGGTAGATTGTAGATAGGTAGATGTGTAATAGTAGTTAAAAGATAGATGATGGATAGATAAGTACTAGTTGACAGCTAGAGGCATATATATATATATACTCTTGAAATAATTCATAAAATATTGATTCCTGCATTTTCTTCTAAAGGAGGAAATTATATCACTGGGAGGTAATGGCTGTCTTTCAGATTGGGATCATATGTAGGATCTACTCACACAGAAATAAGCAAACACTTCATTATTCTAAACACGTGAATGGTGCTAAACTCTGAGGCTGATTTAATTCTTCTATATTCAAGTTGGCATAGACATGGAGACTAAAAGATTAATAATTAAGTGTTTATTTCCTTAAAATTGTTTTTTATAACATTAAAAAGCTGTATGGGCAAGCCAGGCGGTGGTGGTGCATGCCTTTAATCCCAGCATTCGGGAGACAGAGTCAGGTGGATCTCTGTGAGTTCGAGGCCAGCCTGAGCTACCAAGCGAGTTCCAGGAAAGACACAAAGCTACACAGAGAAATCCTGTCTTGAAAAACCAAAAACCAAAAACAAAAACGAAAAAGCTGTATGGGCTATGATAAAGCATATCACTGTTCTTAAAGCTGAGTGTGAACATTGTGTGCTGACACATGATCATCATTATCACAGCCTTCCTGTATGACTCAAAGTACATTAACACCACTGTGGGTTAAATTTTGACCCCTCTCCCCCAAACATATATGCGAATATATGTACATATATATATATGTATTCATTTATATTTGTGAATATATAAATATACTCACTGATATTCATATATATTCAGAATAGATACATATTCAGAATATGTATGTGTGTGTATGTGTATATATATACTCAGATCCTAAATTTTGGTAAGCCTAAACATGACCATAATTGGAAACTGGATATTTAAAGACATGGCCAAGTTCAGATTCTATCCCTTTGGATTAAGATCACCCAAACTGCTCCTGGTGTCCTTCTAAGAGGGAATACAGAGGTACCTGAAGGCTACAAAAATGGCAATACAGTGAAGATGGCAGAGACGCTGCTGTGACCGAGCATACTGTGGGTGGCCAACAATCACCAGGAGATGAGACAGGTGAGACAGACGTTGCCAAGGAGCCTTCCTAGGAAAACGGCACTGCTGCCCTTAGTCTGGTTCCTTCTGATCTCTGAACCGAAGGAAATAAGGCAGTAGGTGCAACCTTGTTCTTCCAGCCCGAGAGAAGCAATGTGACATTAGGGGCATTCATACATGAGCGAAAGCATTCTTGAAAAACGATCTGAGATTTATGGAAGATGGCATTCTGCACATTTAGAGAAAACAAGTTAGGGTCAGACAGAACATTGGCTTTAAGGGAAATAAATGAGACTGGATGTAGCCAAAAGAAAACTGGAAAATAAATATAAGCAAAGATAATTGATACAGATCTAGCATCTACATAAATAGTGAAAGAGCTATCTATACATGTGACTTTGTGATCAAGACTGAATCTTCTTCGTTTACTGCAGTCTTGCTCATGGAAACACAGTGGCTACATTCGTGTTGAAGGACCATGTTCATATTGGGAAAGGTGCTGCAAACAAAACCAGAATATTTCAAATTTTTTTTTTTAAAAAAAGGACAAAAACCCCTCCCCGCGTGCGCTCGCGCACACACACACACACACACACACACACACACACACACACACACACACAGCTGTAAAGGCTCAGTGTTTTGCACAGGGCAGTGAGTAATTGCTATCTTTTGTTTATTTTTAGATAAAAGATCTACAGCCAAAGTACTTTTCTCCATGACATTTTCTCAGAATATAGCCTTCAAGATTTATATCATTTCATCTCTCAAGGTAATTGATTTGTTAAGAATATTATAGAGTCTATTTAAGTCATTTCCTGTCTCCCAGTGCAATGAAAGAGCTCTCTAAGGTGATTTCAGTGTATCCTTCAGAGTGTGTGTTTTGTGTTTTTGTATTTTCCCAGGAAGAAGTAGAGAGACGAGACAGTGACTCAATACATCATGCTTATCCTCATCACTCCTGCCTTGCTGTTGGTGATCACTGGGAATAAATGGAGATGTTTGCTCAACTCCTCAGGCTGGTGCTTATTAAATAATAACCCCTGTCTAGCCTCTGTTGTTTTTGTAATTCAGTCATGAATCAAGGGGACTCCAGATCTCATTAATGTAACCTTTAAGAACTTATTCTTCCCTTTTAATTTCTGCTTCCACTAAAAGGGAAAGAAGGGAAATTTTCAGATTAAAAAGCTAAAGTTTACGTAATCATAATGTAAAGCTGAAGATGCTCAATTGTGTATGTGTAGTAGACATGCATGCATATATGCTGATCATGTGTGTAGACTCACCTGTGTACATGTAGAGGCCCAAGGTTGACATTAGGTGTCTTCCTCAATCTTGCCTCACCTTACATATTGAGTCAGGGTCTCTCTGAATCCAGAGCTTGCCATTTCAGCAAGTCTAGGTAGCAATTTGTTCTGTGGACCTCCTGTTTCTTCCTCCCATGTACAGGAATTACAGGCTGCCACAGCCACCAAACTTTACATGGGTGCTCAGGAACTGAAGTCCAATCCCCATGCTTGTACAGCAAGCAAGCTACCTGTTGAACTGTCTCCCATATCCCTCAAAAGTTTATTTAAAAGTGTTTGTGTGTGTGAGTGAGTGAGTGAGTGTGTGTGTGTGTGTGTGTGTGTGTGTGTGTGGTGTGTGTAGGTAGGTATGCATATGCCACAGCACAGGTGTAGAGGTCAGACTACAACACTCCCAGTCAGTTCTTTCCTTCCACTCTGTGGGTCCCAGGGGTCAAAGTCAGGTAGTCAGGCTAGACAGCAAATGATTTGACCCACTGAACCTTCTGTGTTGAGTTGACAAAAGATCCAGTAATTTTGGAAGAAGGAACCTTAATTGAGAAACTTCTATCAAATTGGCCTATGGGCAAGCTTGCAGTAATTTTTTTTTTTTATTATTGATGACTGACGTGGTAGGGCCCAGCTCATTATGGACAGTGCCCCTCTGAGGTGGTGGTCCTGGGTGCTCTAAGAGATCAGTTGTAAGCAAGCCAGGAGGAGCAGGCTAGTAATTAGTATTCCTCCGTGGCTTCTCCATCAGCTCCTGCCTCTGGTTTCCTCCCTGACTTCCCCCAGTGATGGACTCTGTTAAGGAAGTGTAAGTTGAAATAAACTTTCCTCCCCAGGTTGCATTTTGTCATGATATTTTAACACAGCAACAGAAATCCTAAGACACCTAGATGGGCACCTTTGAAATCATCTAGACACAGCATAGGACTTATAAGCTACAACTTACAGAATTACCTATTGTTCTTGACTAAAATGCCTCCAAATCTCAGCATTACACTCATACCTTTAGTTCTTTAGTTGTTGTAGGTTTTTATAGATTCATACATCATAAAAATAGGATACAAGAAATTTGGGTGTTGTGGTCACACCTGAAATTCTGGCAAAAAGAAGAGTGTGGAGGAGGAGGAGGAGCAGGAGGAGGAGAAGGAGGAGGAGGAGGGGGAGGAGGAGGGAAAAAAAGAACTTTACCCACTTTGTACAAGCAGTCATACTACACACTACAGCACATGACCAAAGTCACAATTGAAGCATTGATGTTATAACCATGGTTCTGACTTGTATTTGTTCAGTTTTATTAGGTGTTCATTGGCATGCATGAAGTAGATGTAATTTTTTCATTTGTGTAGTTTCACGCATCTACATTATAGTTAAGGTTCTGACCATTACACCAACCCAATGATCCAATTTGCTTCATTATAACCAAACCTCCCTGTCTCCTGTCCATTCTCAGCTATTCCCATGGCAGGGGAATTATTATGAGTCAAAACACTAAAAGTGACCAGGCTCAGGCTTTTATGTGAACCTGTTTTTATTGCCCAGAATAGGTATCCAGAGTGCAATTACTGGAAAATAGGCAGTGTGTGGGAATTTACATATTTCATTTCACAAGGAGTCTCCAAATATTTTTCCATAAAGGGTTCCTTTTTCCCCCACCAGCATTCCATGGGTCGTCTGGTCTGTCTGCACTGCCAGCATTTGGAACTTGCCACTTTAGCTTTAGCTAACTTGATAGGTTGCTGGTCCTATCTGTGCAGGTTTTTATTCCATTTATCTAGTGCCTCGTGAGGCTAGACAGCTTCTCCTGTGTGTTTTTGTCATCTGCATGTTTCTCTTCTATGAAAACTGCTCAGATTTGGGCTGAGTCGACAGGGCTCCTCATGTGTTCTAGATGCTAGTTCTTGGTTAGATAAGTGGTTTCCAGAAGTTAACCATCATTGTCATCTGTCTGTTCATCTGATGCAGTAGGCAAATTACGATTGCTCCTCTCCATTGATCAGCTCTCTAAAGTCTGAAGCTGCTCCTGTGTCTAAAATGTTGTCCTTGTATTTTATTTAGAAGTTCTATATCTTTATGGTTTACGTTAGTTTCATAATCTGTTTGAGTTAATTTTTGCCTAATATGTGACATTATTTGATCAAAGGGTCATCCCATCTATGTCAAACTGCCTTTTCACCTTTGTTCAAGAGAGAGAGAGAGAGAGAGAGAGAGAGAGAGAGAGAGA
This sequence comes from Onychomys torridus, assembly GCF_903995425.1. Lineage (NCBI taxonomy): Eukaryota > Metazoa > Chordata > Mammalia > Rodentia > Cricetidae > Onychomys > Onychomys torridus. The sequence goes on along the minus strand of NC_050444.1, from coordinate 37,103,414 downwards.
GAGAGTTGAATGTGTTTGTGTGTTTATTGGTAGATCTTTATTGTGCTCCATTGATCAGCTTGTTTATTTTGTAATCATTGTTATATTTGTTGCACTCATCAGTAAACTACATGTTAGCTGCAGCCATGCTTTAAGATAGATTTCAGCTTGACCTGCAATTCTACTTGATTTAATTATTATACATTTGGTAAGGTTTCTGTCAAGGTTCATGATGGAATCTGTGTTAGCAGCAGCAACAACAACAACAACAAAAATCCATGAAGTTCTGGACAAGGTATATGTTTTGTTGTTGCTGGAGAAATTGCAGTCAGAAGTCAACCAGAGTTATGTGGTCAACTGTATTGTTCAGGTCTTTCATGTTTGGGATGATTCTCTAATGTTCAGGTTGATCAGTCTCTGTGGGAAGATCAGAAGGCCTCATCTATGAGGCATGAACTTGCCTATTGTGTTTTTGCCTCCTGTATTTTGAGGCCTTCTTATCTACACATATACATTTAAGTCCATCATGCCTTGCTGGTGTGCTGATCCTTTTATAATAATGTAATGTCCCTCTGCCTCCAGTAATTGTCTTTCCTCTGAAGTCTATGTTTTCCGATGTTAGTATTGACACCTCTGTTTTATTTTCATGTCTGCTTGATATATTTTCTTCCATCCCTGTGCATTGTATCTATTTGTGATATCAAATTTTAAATGAGTTTCTGTAAATAGCATTGTTTTGAGCTCATGAATTTTATTTGTGAGAGTTTTGGGGTTTTAATTTACTCTGTTAAATGGACTGTCTAAAAGCCTGTTATATTCTTATTTGGTGTGGACAGCTATGTAGGGAAAGTAAAATAAATATTACTTCATCTGTTCTTACTTCTACAGTGTTGGCTGTGTTTTGTCTCTATGCAACACTACTCTACTGGTGTTAATGTTTTATCATTGCTGTTTAGGTTTGTTATCTTTTCAGCAAATATCATTGTCCCAACAATCACATTGTGCTAGATTTTTTTTCACAAGCTATGATTTATTAAGTGTATGAGAGAAAGGACATACCTGTGCTGCTCCACATTCATCTCTTTTTTCCAGTCTGAGATGCCAAGATTCTTTCTTATATCATTTCCCTACAAATTCAAAGAATTTTCTTTAGTCTGTCTGCAAGAGTGGATGTGTATGCACTGTGCTCCTTCATCTGAGCATCTTTATTTTACCTTGAACTCTTTCAGTACACTTTCATTGATAAATGATTCATGGATTACAGTTCTCTCCATTCAGTATTTTTGACCTTCATTGCTTCAGATGAAAAGTCCAGTGTCATGTGATTTGGGGTTTCTTATATGGAATACATGCTGCTTTTGTTCAACTGCCATGAAGATTATCCTCCATTGTCTTCTTCAGTCTTCCATTATTTAATGGTTTATTGGTGTGTACATCTCTTGGAATTTCATTGGTGAGTCACTGAGCTTCTTGATTTATGTTTGTCATTCATTATATTTGAAAGCATCTTTACCACTAAGATGATCAAATTTATGTCCTCAAACTCAACTCCTATTTCTAGAGGTCTATACAACACCACACTAACATGACTACCAGTATTCCCTTATTTTAACAAGAGAAGTCAAATTATTTGCAGTGATTGTGACTGTACCCAATTTCTTCAAGTCTTATATCCAATCATCATCAGCATGAATCATCTACCTTCCAGATCTATCCATACTTCAGCCATGTAGACTGCATGTCTCCATTGCAGACATCCTGAGCTAAACCACAACTGGCCACTGTCTGGGCTGTTGCAGTGCCCTCCACACTTTCCCCTTGTTTGTGATGTTACCCTCTCCATTGATGTGTCTAATGTATTTTCTGATTCACATTCACAGAACATATCTATTTCCTATGCTCGGAACCACCTAATACACACCTTTACTTAAAGGGATATTTATCTGCCCTACATAGAACTTACTGCTATGATACCTGTGGTTCCACATTTTACCTCTTTTCTTCTCCACTCACTGTGGCCCAGCCACATTTCTCCAGAAGGAGCAATCTGCCTTTAAACATTTTCATTTGTGGCTCTTTCCACTGAGCACTTCTACGATATATCTGCATGATCACTCCCTGACCACCTTTGGACATTATTTCAGATGTCACCTAGCAATACATCTTTTCTGCAGAATGTGGGCACATGCTTGTATATAGCCATCCCTTGACTCTGACTCTGTTGTGACTTTTCAGTGTGTAACCCCTGATACATTGTACGTATAAACTTAGATATATATTTGTCCATTACTTATAACCATTCTCAGTAGTACTACAAAGGCGCAAACTCTAAGTAGTTTGTTCATTTGTTATATTGTTAGTTCCCAGAAGAGTGACAAGTACATATATGTAACTCAAAAACTATTTGTTAAGGGAACAGTTAAGGAATGACTAAAAGAATAAATGCATGTGGCATTTATGTGTGACTAATGCATTGGGAAGGAGGGAAAATCACAGATTAGTCAGTGGCTTCCATTATTCTCTCACCAAAGAACTGGTGACAAAATCCTCCTGTTCGTGTTTAGAGCTTAGTTTTTATATGTAGTCTGGATCCTTCAGTTTGTCATTATTGTTCTCTTGTTCAGACACTGGTCGACATCCTCATTTCTTTCAGACCTTTATTACTAGTTACAAAGAGTCTTGATGGATCAATTTGCTGAAAGTCATAAATAATTTGTTTCCTGCACAGTTTCTTTCCTTTCAATACTGCATACTCATTTTGGCTGTATCTATTAATAACACAGAGTGCATTTATTCATTTATATGAAAAATATTGAGAATCTATTATGTGCCCAGCAATGCTCTGTGAATTTCTCTGTAGGCTGAGTGTTCTGCACCTTTCCCTGGCCACAGTGTTTGCTCTATGGAATCAATGTTTCCCTGAAACATCATTACTCTCCACATTCTCTATTGATGGGAGCCACTTTTAACAGGGGAAAAAATCATTTTCTGTCTACACCATAAGATGAAAATAGATGGCCTACTTTCAAAAGCATTAGCAGAATGACGCTTCCTATGAACACTACTAAAAAACTTCTGGAAGCACCAAGTAATGTATGTCATTGGGTTTCTCTCTTTTTTTTTTCTTTTTCATTTTTAAGAATACACTTATTAAAATACCATTAGTTCTGTTTAAGAGGAAGACTAAAACTTAATTAAATAGACTAAAAAATAGGCATGATGGTTTTAGACATAATAAGGATTAATTAATAGACAAAATTGTTTATGTAAACATTAAGGTGCAAAAGCAAAAAACAAATCAGGTATCTCTTCATCGTGGCTCTTGATCATCAGTCAGACCTGACTCAGAATACATGGATTTATGTTCCCAGATGTGGCCTTCATCTCTCCATTACCACTAGTTTTCTGGTTTTTCAAGTTCAATTGTACTGGCAAAACAGGTTCTGACTGGAGAAGTCTCTTGTTGGGAATGTGTTGTTTGGCCCCAGTAGACTCATATGTTTGAATTTTTGATCCTCAATTGTGTGGACTGTTGGAAAGATTAGGAAGTGTGGCCTTGTTGGAGGATGTCACTGTGGGTGGGCTTTGAGGTTTTAAAAGACCATGTCATTCCCAATCTCTTATTCTTCATGTTCTCATCAGCTATTTGGTCTCCTGAGGCCCCAGTAGAAACCATTAAGCTCCACTGACAATATCCTGGCTGTTGGAACTTGCCAACCAGTCCACTGGGTATCTGGGTGGGGGCATGCAGATTGTAGAAACAATGAGAAAGTCAGAAAAGAGAGGACTGCCAGTCAATGCTGGACAGTGCCTGAGTTTATTTCACAGCTGGCTTACATACAGTCTTGAAGGACAGAAGTAGAACAATGCACAGCACAGGCATTTAACCACTATCTATCCCGCCCTTGAGTCAAGGAGCAGGCAGTTTCATTTTCTATCTCAATGTACCTCCAGCTGGCATCAGTAGCCTGTGTCTAGCTAGATAGTGTGTTTCTTCCCATGGGCTAATCAGGACTTTCTCACGGCCCTTCAAGGAGACTCTATGGACTAATCAGGACTTTCTCACGGCTCAGGAACAAGCAAGCCTCAAAATAGATTTCAGATTCAAACTGGGAAACTGAGTCAGTTTTAGGCTCCCACACCTGGCCTTCTATAGCACACAGGGACAAACTTTCCAAACTCCTTTCCAAACCAAGTCCAAAATTTTCTCCCCATCATGAGGAATAATTATAGCAACATTCCCACTTTACCAATCACATGTATTGACTGGTTTTCTGTCACTGTGTTGAAGACTGAGATAGTTTCAAGAGAAAAAAACTATTTTGAAGCCTTTATTTCATTGTCAGGTTTTGTTGCCTTGGACCTGTAGGGATGCAATGGTTCATGGCAAAAGTGCAGAGGGCTGAACAGAGGGAAAGCACTCATTTCATGTCCAAGAGGCAGAAGAGACAAAGGGAATGGGCATCTGAGCCCCAAGTCCACCTCAATGCATGCCTTTAGTGAACTACAGATTTCACACCAGGACCCTACTCTTACAGTCCACCACCTCTCAGCAGCTCCATCCTGGGACCTCACTTTTCACATATAAACCTCTGTGGGTCATTCAAGCGAGTTTGTGAATGGTGTCAATAACCATAGAATAAGTGAGATGAAGAATTCACACAGCTTGAGCACACAACTGAGGCTGCAGAAGCAGGGTAGGTGACAGAGATAGGGTACCCAGGTATACAGAGTCCCACAACATGCTGTAGAATCTGCAAGGGCAGAAGGAGGGCTGGAGCAGACTGAGGGTACGCATCAAGTGTGCAGAGTCCCACAACACATGGCAGAGCTTGTGGAGGTAGGACAGAAATGGGATTGACTGAGGTGCCCAGGCTCATGGAGCCCAACAACATGTAGAAGAGGTTGCAGAAGCAGAGAGGGGGCTGGAGCTGACCTAGGGTAGGGTAGGTGCCATATCAGATGGCAACAAAGGGGATGGGGCTTGATGCAGTTGTGTTGGACACTGGATGGTGGCTATTGTAGCCTGTAGCTGACTCTACAAGGAAGACTAAGGTAAAAGCCAGGGGCCCTAAGCATCAGTGCCAAGGAAAACGTCCCCTCAACCTTAATATTACATGTTCTTCTCTTGAAGATTGCAAATGGAACTACCTAGAGAAGAAAGGTGATTTGTATTTAAAAGGAAAGCCTTAATCAACAAAGTATCTCCAGATGTACAAGTTCTGGTATAGAAACAACAACAAAGATTACCAATCCCAGAATCATGACACCAATGAGAGTGACTTAGACATTCCAGACAAAGAATTCCAAAGAATGTTTGTAAGTATGTCCAAACAGCTCAGAGAAAAGATAAATGTGTTCCAAGATAATAAAAACAAAGTCAGATGAAATAAGGAGGTAAATACAGGCTATAAAAGCAGAATTCAATAAAACAAATTGCATTTTAAAACTCCAAACTGAAACGATGCTACAAGTAAAAAAAATCTATTAAATTGACTAAAAATCTCAGTAGAAAGCATCAGCATGAGTGGCTGTGTGGAAAGCAAGTATCAGGGCAGCTAGAGGAGGTAAAGGAGAAGTCAATGATAGGGTTTATTATAAGTATGATTAAAGAATTAATAAAATATTACATAAAATCTAGGAACAGAATATGGGAGAGCTTCAGGACACCTGAAAGCCCAAACCTATGAATTATGAGTATAGAGGGAAATATTATTATGAGAAAGGCATAGACAATATGTTCAATAAGATCACATAAGTAAATTCAAAAAGTATAGAGAAAGATATGCCCATCAAAGTGTAAGAGGTTTACAGAAAGCCAAATATAAAGGACCAAAGTGTCTGGACAGGTAGCTCAGCAGTTAAAGTCACAGACAATTCATCCAGAGGATTCAAGTTCAATTCCCAGCATTCACATGTCAAGTCACAGCCATCTGTAATTCCAGTCTCAGGGGATCTGACACTTTCTTCTGGCTTCCACAGACATTGTACACATGTGATGCACAGACATACATGTAGACAAAACACCCATACACATAAAAATAAACAATGTTTTATTCAAAAATAAAAGAAAGTATGAGAAAAGAAGCTCTATATTATATATATATATATATATATTATATATATATTATATATATATATATTATATATATATATATATAATGGGTTAAACACTGAAAAAATCACAGATGATTGCAAACAGCAAAAGTGTCAAATTACATATAAAGAGGGCCCTTCAGATAGTTGATTATTCAGTTGAAACTTTTAAAGCTAGAAGGCTTGAAAAGATGTACGTTCAGAAAGTTTACAACTTTCAGCCCAGAATATTATAACAAGCACAAATAACAATTAGAATTGAAAACAGTAATAAAGAGAAGTTACTGTGATAAAAGCAATCTATGTCTAGTTAGCTTTACAGGAGAAAATTGCAGTAAGAGATGAATATGAACTCCCAAGAAGCCAGAGGGGGGAAATAAACAATAATAGGACAAGTAATCTAAAGAGATCTTAGAAAACACCACAGGGACCATAGCGATGGCTCAGGAGTTAAAAGCACTCACCACTCACACAGGCCCTGAGTGTGGTTCTGAACACCCACATTGAATGTCTCACAGCCACATGTAGCTCCAGATATAAAGATCAAACACCTTCTCTCATACTCCATAGACACTCAGCAGCACAAATACCCATAAACATACACACATGTACACATAATTAAAAATGAAATAAGTAAATATAAAAAACCAAAAAAGTAACAAAATGAGAAGAATAAATACACATATTTAGTTAAGTAATGACTCTGAACATTAACATTTCCTATTTTTTAATAAGAAAGACACAGACTAGTCCATTGGGTTGGAAAAAAAAAATAATTTTGCTGCCTTCCAGAAACACATCTAGTCACCAAAGGTAGATAATACCTTAGTGTGAATGGATGGGAAAATGTCTTGCAAGCAAATGGTACTAGGAAACAAGTACAATAGAATAATGCTGGATATTAAGAGTAAGAGCTATTACAGAAAGCATACAAGCTCACAGAGTGTAATTACTGAATAATGATGGATCACTGAATAAATAAAAAAGGACTTAAAACATTCCTAGACTTGAATGAAAATAAAAATACAACATGTCCAAAACTATAAGATACAACAAATGCAATCCTCCCAGGAAATTTTATAGTTCTTACATCAAAAAACCAGAAGAAATTCAAATGAATACTTAAATTATGCACCTTAAAACCTTTGAAAAATGAGAACACAACAAATTCAAAATAAGTAGGTGGGAAGAAATAATTAAGATCTGAGCACCAGTCAATGTAATAAAAACAACAAACTATAGAGCAAATCAGTGAAATTAAGAGCTGATTCTTTGATAAGATAAAAATTGTCAAATCTTTGACCAAATTACCTTAGGAAAAGAGATAAGAACCAAATTAATAAAACCAGTGTTGAAAAGGTAGGTATCATAACACATACTAATGAAATTCAGAAAATTATTAGGACACATCATAAAAACCTATATTCTAATAAACTGGAAAGTCTAAATGAGATAGATGGATTCTAGATGTATACTTAGAACCTACCAAAGTTAAATAAAGATTAAATAAATAACTTAAACAGACCTATAATCAGTAATCAGATTGAGGTAGTAATGTAAAAAAACAACAACAACAACAAAAAAAAAAACAGATCAATTCACTGAAGAATTCAACCAGAAATTAAGAAAAAAAAAAATATCACCAATACTTATGAAATGATTCCATAAAATGGAAAACAAGAAAAGTGTCCAAACAGTGTTTATAAAGCACTATTACCCTGATACCAAAACCAGATAAAGACACAATATAAAAGGAAAATTACAGACTGATCTCCTTAATGAACATAGACGTAAAAATATCCCCATAAAATATTTGCAAACCAAATTCAAGATCACATCAAAAGCATCCTTCACTACAATCTAGTTGGCTTATTCCAGAAAAGCAGGAATAGTTTAACAAATATAAGTGTATAAATAATTCATCCCATAAATTGCCTAAAAAAGAAATCATATGATCATCTTAATGGATGCAAACAGGTTTTTAATAAAACTCATCATTCTTTCACATTCCAAATCATAGGAAATGTAGGGTTAGATGGAGTCTCCCTCAACGTAACAAAGGCCATGCACAACAAACCTATAGCCAATATCACTCTAAATGGAGAGAAACGAAGCATTTCCGCTGCAGTCCAGGAGTAGGACAAAGTGTCCTCTGTTTCCACCCCATCCAGCACAGTGTTTGATGACTTAGCTGGAACAAGAAAAGGAAACAAAGGACTACAAACAGGAGAAGTCATAATATCCCTAATTACAGATGTTGTCAGACATTCTGCAGCACCTCCTAGTCTATATATAAGAGATTATAAAGACTCTTAGAGCTGATAAACACTTTCAACATTGTGGCAGGATACAAAATTAACACAAAAAATCAGTAGCCTTCCTACATATCAATGACATTTAAAAGATAAATCAGGAAGCAATGACATTCACAACAGCTACAAAATAATGAAGAATCTCAAAAAAACTAACAAAGAGATGAACAATATCTGCAATGAAAATATTAGGACATTGAAGAAAGAAACTGAAGAAGATACTAGATGAGAGACCTCATGCATTGCAAGAATTGACATTGTTGAACTAGCTACCTACCAAAAGCAATGGACAAATTCAGTGTAATCACAATCAAAATTCCATTTGTAAAGGGCCATTCTTTACAGATAGAAAAATAAACTTTTATTTATTTATTTATTTATTTATTTACTTACTTACTTACTTACTCACTTATTTATTATTAAGGAATTTTTTTATTCATTTTACATACCACCCACAGATCCCCCTCTCTTCCCTCCTCCTGCCCCTTCAGGGCTCTCAACCCACTCCTCTCCATTCCCTCCTACAAGAAAGTAAGGCCTCCCATGAGGAGTAAGCAGAGCCGGGTACATTCCGTTGAGGCAGGTCCAAGCTCCTTCTCCTGCCTCAAGGCTGTGCAAGGTGTCCCACAATAGGTAGTGGGCTCCAAAAAGCCAGTTCCTACACCAGGGATAGATCCTGATCCTACTGCCAGGGGGCCCTGTCTTGCTTATGCAGATGGCCTAGTCCAGTCCCATGCAGGCTCTATAGCTGTTGGCTTAAAGTTCATGAGTTTCCACTAGTTTGGTTTGGTTTTCTCTGTTTGTTTCCCCATCATGATCTTCATGCCCCTTGCTCTTAGAGTCCCTCTTTTCTCTCTCTCTGACTGGACTCCTGGAGCATGGCCTAGTGCTTGGCTGTGAATCTCTGCATCTGCTTCCATCAGTTACCAGATGAAGGCTCTATCTATGTTGACAGTTAGGTTATTCACCTATCAGATTACTGGGGTAAGTGAGTTCAGGCACCCTGTCCACTATTGGTAGTAGTCTAAACTAGGGTCATCTTTGTGGATTCCTGGGAACTTCCCTAGCACCCAGTTTCTCCCTATCCCCATGATATCTCCCCGTGTCATGGTATCTCTTTAATTGCTCTCCCACTCTGTCCCTGTTTCAGCTCAACCATTCTGTTCCCTTATGTTCTCATCCCCCATTCCTTCCCCTCTACTGCCCTCCCTTATCCCCAGTTTACTCAGGGAGATCTACTCTATTTCCCCTTCCCAAGTTGATCCATGCATCTGTCTTAGGGTCGTCTTTATTAGCTAGCCTCTCTGGAGCTGTGAATTGTAGTCTGGTTATCTTTGTTTTATATCTAGTATCCACTTATGAGTGAATACATAGCATGTTTGTCCTTCTGAGTCTAGGTTACCTCACTCAGGATGATACTTCTAGTTTCATCCATTTGCCTGCAAATTTCATGATGTCATTGCTTTTCTCTGCTGAGTAGTACTCCATTGTGTATATGTGCCATATTTTCTTTATCCATTCTTCAGTTGAGGGACATTTAGGTTGTTTCCATGTTCTGGATGTTATAAATAATGGCGCTATGAATATAGTTGAGCATGTGTCCTTGTGGTATGATTGAGCATTCCTTGGGTATGTGCCCAAGAGTGGTATAGCTGAGTCTTAAGGAAGATTGATTCCCAATTTTCTGAGAAACCGCCGTACTGATTTCCAGAGTGGCTGTACAAGATTGTATTTTCACAAACAGTGGAAGAGTGTTCCCATGCTCTGCCTCCTCATCAACATAAGCTGTTATCAGTGTTTTTAATCTTAAGCATTCTGACAGGTGTAATATGGTATCTCAGAGTCATTTTGATTTGCATTTCCCTGATAACTAAGGATATTGAGCAATTCCTTAAATGTCCTTCTGACATTTGAGATTCTTCTGTTGAGAATTCTCTGTTTAGCTCTGTAGCCCATTTTTGAACTGGATTGTTCAGTGTTTGGATGTCTGGTTTCTTGAATTATTTATATATTTTGGAGATCAGCCTTCTGTTGGATGTGGCATTGGTGAAGATCTTTTCCCATTCTGTAGGCTGTCATTTTGTCTTATTCACCATGTCCTTTGCCTTACAGAGCTTCTCAGTTTCAGGAGAGGGCTCATTTATTAATTGTTGATCTCAGTGTCTGTGCTACTGGTGTTATATTTAGGAAGTGATCTCCTATGTCAATGCATTCAATAGTACTTCCTACTTTCTCTTCTATCAGGTTCAATGTAACTGGATTTATGTTGAGATCTTTGATCCACTTGGACTTGACTTTTGTGCATGGCGATAGATATGGATCTATTTGCAATATTCTACATGTTAACACCCAGTTGTGCCAGTGCCATTTGATGAAAATGCTTTCTTTTTTCCATTGTACAGTTTTGGCTTCTTTGTCAAAAATCAGGTATTCATAGGTGTGTGGATTAATGTCAGGGTCTTCAATTTGATTCCATTGGTCCACATGTCAGTTTTTATGCCAGTATCAAGCTGTTTTTATTACTATAGCTCTATAGTAGAGCTTGAGGTCAGGGATGGTGGTGCCTCCAGAGATTGCTTTATTGTACAGGATTGTTTTAGATATCTTGGGTTTTTTGTTTTTCCATATGAAGTTGAGCAATGCTCTTTCTAGGTCTGTGAAGAATTGTGTTGGGAGTTTGATGAGGATTGCATTGAATCTGTAGACTGCTTTTGGTAAGATTGCCATTTTTACTATGTTTATCCTACCTATCTATGAGAATGGGAGATCATTCCATTTTCTGATATATTCTTCAATTTTTTTCTTCAAAGATTTAAAGTTCTTGTCATACAGGTCCTTCACTTGCTACACCAAGGTATTTTATATTATTTGTGGATATTTTAAAGGGTTATGTTTCTCTGGTTCTTTCTCAGTCCATTTATTATTTGTATTTAGAAGAGCTACTGATTTTTTTTTTTTAGTTAATCTTGTATTCTGCCTCCTTACTGAAGGTGTTTATCAACTGTAGGAGTTCCCTGGTAGAATTTTTGGAGTCACTTATGTATACTATCATATCATCTGCAAATAGTGAAAGTTTGACTTCTTCCTTTCCAATATCTATCCCTTTAATCTTCTTTTGTTATCTTATTGCTCTAGCTAGAACATCAAGTACTATATTGAATAAATATGGGGAGAGTGGACAGCCTTGTCTTCTTCCTAATTTTAGTGGAATCACTTTGAGTTTCTATCCATTTAATTTGATGTTGGCTGTCGGCTTGCTATAAATTGCCTTTATTATGTTTAGGTATGTTCCTTGTATTCCTATATATCTCCAAGATCTTTATCATAAAGGGGTGTTGGATTTTGTCAAAGGCTTTTTCAGCATTTAATGAGATTATCATGTGTTTTTTTTTCTTTCAGTTTGTTTTTATGGTGTATTACATTGACAGATTTTTGTATGTTGAAACATCCTTGAATCCCTGGGATGAAGCCTACTTGGTCATAGTGGATAATTTTTTTTTTTATGTGTTCTTGGATTTGGTTTGCCAGCATTTTATTGAGTATTTTTGCATCAATGTTCAGGAGGGAGATTGGTCTGTAATTCTCTTTCTTTGTTGCATCTTTGTGTGGTTTGGATATCAGAGTAACTGTAGGCTCTTTCAAAAAGAGTTTGGTGATGTTTCTTTTGTTTCTACTGTATAGAATAATTTGAAGAGTATTGGTATTAGCTTTTCTTTGAAATTCTGGTAGAATTCTGCACTGAAACAGTCTGGTCCTGGGCTTTTTTGGTTGGGATATTTTAATGACTGTTTCTATTTCCTTGGAGGTTATAGATCTGTTTCAATTATTTATATGGTCTTGATTTAACTTTGATATGTGTTACCTATCCAGAAAACTGTCCATTTCTTTTAAATTTTCCAATTTTATGCAGTACTGGTTTTTGAACTATGACCTGATGATTCTCTGGATTTCCTCATTATCTGTTGTTATATCTCCCTTTTCTTTTCTGATTTTGTTAATTTAGATGTTCTCTCTCTGCCTTTTGGTTAGTTCGGATAAGGGCTTGTTTATTGTGTTGATTTTCTCAAAGAACCAACTCTTCATTGTGGAATTGTGTTCCCAAAAATATTGTAAATAAATTTATCTGGGGTCAGAGAACAGGATGGCCACAATATTAAACATGAGGATAGGCAGTGGTAGCACATGCCTTTAATCCTAGCATTCCAGAGACAGAAATACCTCTGGATCTCTGAGTTCAAGGCCACATTAGAAACAGCCAGGCTTGGTGACACTAGCCTTTAATCCCAGAAATCCAGCCTTTAATACCAGGGAGTGACGGCAGAAAGTAGAAGGATATATAAGGCATGAAGACCAGAAATGAGAAGCATTTGGCTGGTTAAGCATTTGGCTGGTTAAGCATTTGGCTGGTTAAGCTTTCAGGCTTTCAAGCTTCTAGCAGTTCAGCTGAGAACCATTAGGATGAGGACACAGAAGATTGTAGTCTGACCTCTATCATCTTCATAAAGTTATTTTTAAGGTCACTTTCTTCTACTTCTTCTACATTATGATGTTCAGGTCTTGCTGTTGTAGAACCACTAGATTCTGGTGGTGCCATATTGCTCTTTATGTTGTTGTATATACTTTTGCACTGGCATCTACCCATCTCTTCTGTCAGTGGGTGCAAGAGGTGCCTGTGTCTGAGGGAGCTACTGTTGGTCTAATCTGTGCTTGCTGTGTCTGTGTCTCAGGGGGATACCCTTAGTCCAGTTGTAGTTCTTGGTCTAATTGGAGCTAACAGATTCTGTGTCTCAGGGAGCTGCTCTTGGTCCAATCAGCTTGTGGATTCTGTGTCTCGGGAAGTCACTGAGGTTGCAGGAAGATGAGGAAATTTATGGTAGGGAGTGGGTCTTGTAGATTGCAGGGTCCAATGGTGGGTGTTGGTGGGGAAGCCTGCTTGCAGGAGTCTTCCCAGCTGGCCAGCAACTGGAGCACCAATGGGTGAGGGTTCCTGGAAAAACAATCTTAAAATGTATATGGAAGCATAGATGACTAAGGATAGCCAAAACAATATTAAACAAAAAGTATGACTGGAGGCATCATCATACCCATTTACAGAGCCATAATAATAAAAAATAGCATGGTGCCATCACATAGACAGATACATGGAGCAATAGAGTAGAAGACAGAGGCTTAAAAAAGGAGTCTGTGCAAGTGTGCACCTTGGTGTTCATAAAGACGCCAAAAAGTATATACTGGAGAAATCTCAGGATCTTCAAAAAAATGATACTGGACAAACTGCTTAGCTACATATAGAAGAATGAAACTAGATCCTCATCCTGTATAAAAATAGAATAGAATAGATCTTTGCAGGTGGACAGAAACAGGAGGGATCAAGCAGAAGGGGGTGGAGAGAGAGGAAAAGGGGAGAGAGAACTGGAATTGGGGGGCATTTGGGAGTTGGTATAGAAAACCTAGTACAGTGGAAACTCCTTGGAATCTATGAGGTTGACCCTAGGGAAGACTCCTAGTAATGGGGGATACCAAGCCTGAACCAGCCATCTTCTGTAACTAGGCAAGGCTTCCAGTTGTGGGACTGGGACAATAACAGACTCACAAAACTTCCTACCTACAATTAGTCCTGCCTACAAATGTGCTGGGGTAATGGTGGCTCAGAACTTGTGGGAATGGTGGGTTAGTCCAACTTGAGGCCCATGCCATAAGAGGGAGCCCACCCCCGATGCTACGTGGATGGCCAGAAGTAGAGGCTGGACAGCCCAGAGACCAAGGATAGAACCAAACATAAGAGAAAAAAAAAATAAAATCAATGAAATGATTCCTAATGATATCCTGCTATACTCATAGACTGGTACCTAGCCCAACTGTCACCAGAGAAGCTTCATTCGGCAACTGATGGGAGCAGATGCAGAGACCCACAGTCAACCATCAGGCAGAGTTTGGAAAAGCTCACAGAGAAGGAGGAAGAAGGGTTGTAGGAGTCAGAGGGGTTGAGGACACCACAAGAACATGGGCCTACATAATCAACTAAGCAGGGCTCATAGGGGCTCATGGAGACTGAAGCAGCAATCACAGAGCCTGTGTGAGTCTGGATTAAGTCCTCTATGTACATGCTGTGGTTATTTAGCTTGGTGTTCTTGCTGTGGTTATTTAGCTTGGTGTTCTTGCTGTGGAATTCCTAAGAGTGAGAGTGGGGGTGTCTCTGGCTCTTTTACCTACTCTTCAGACATTTTTCCTCCTACTTGATTATTTAGTCCAGCCCTGATATAAGAGTTTGTTCCTAGACTTATAGTTTGTTATGCTGTGTTTTGTTGATATCCCTGGAAGTCCTGCTCTTTTCTGAATGGAAACAGAGGAGCAGTGGGTCTAGGGGAGAGGGGAGGTCGGGGGGATTGGAAGGGATGGGAGGAGGGGAAACGACAGCCAGGATATAATGTATGAAAGAAGAATAAAACAAAAAGAAAACAAATGACAACAGATGATACTGTGGATGTTCAGAAAGAGGTCTCCTTATACACTCTTGATGCTAGTGTAAACTACTGTGGTCACTTTGGAAAATAGTCTGGCAATTTCTCAAAAAACTAGATATAGAACTACCACATTGCCCAGCTATATCACTCCTAGGCATATGCCAAAATATTCTATATCCTACTACAGAGATACTTACACATCCATGTTCACTACTGCTCCATTCATAATAAGTATCTAGGAAATGGATTCAGCCTTGATGTCCATCAAATGATGAATGGAAAATTTAAATGTGGAATTTTATTCAATTGTAAAAAGTGAAATTTACAGGTAAATGGATAATATTAAAAAAATTATACTGAGTGAGATAATCTAGGCCCAGGAAGATAAATACCAAGTGTTCTTCGTCCCTTCTACCTTCAAATCTTTAGTTGTGTGTGTGTTTACCATGGAATACCAATAAGAGCTATATGCAACTAGAAGGGGCCATTTGAGCAGGGGAAGGATGCTTTGAAGGATGGTAGACAGTTAGAACCTGGGAAATTCAAAGTAAAGAGGGGAAATACTATAAATGGAAATATTTAAGTGGGGAGGGGGATTTGGGGAATTGGGAAATAAAGGATGAGACTAAGAGTGGACCACATGAAGCATGTATGAAAAGGCCACTCTGTGGGAGCCCACCAAAGCTTCCTAGTGAGATCTGAGCCTGTTTTACACAAGAGAGCTGCATTAGGGGATGGCTTGACCATGTGCATGGTTACCAGGTGTTCAGAAGGGTCTGCACTTGGCTGTGCCAGCGGGGGAGGTCTTTTGCTCCACCCCTTGGCATACTTTTAAAAGCCCTTTAGGCCGGGCGGTAGTGGCACACACCTGTAATCCCAGCACTTGGGAGGCAGAGGCAGGCGGATCTCTGTGAGTTCGAGGCCAGCCTGCTCTACAGAGCTAGTCCAGGACAGGCTCCAAAGCTACAGAGAACCCCTGTCTTGAAAAACAAAACAAAACAAAACAAACAAAAAAATCCCTTTAGAGGAGAACAAAGGGACTGGGGGTTTGACCCAGGCCCTCCTGAGGCTATCCTGTTTCTGTCTGTCTCTCTCCTCTGTATTTCTATCTAAATCTTTTATCCTTCACTCCTCAAGAGTCCATGGGGTAAATAAATGTGGAAACTGGCCCCCACACCATATGTAAACCTACTGTCATGTAACTCAATTTTAAAATGTTATCTAAAAGCAAAGAGTTAGAAAAGTTGTTGGTCAGGGAGGCTCTAGAAGTCCCCAAAGCAGCACAGGGGCTTTCAATTCCTCCCTTGTGGTTGCCTATCAGAAATAGACGATAAGGCCCTAATGCCAAAGATATCTTTGATTGCAAAATACAAAGCACAAGCTGGAACTGAGCTGGAAGCTTCCCTGTCCTCACTAGCTGACATTGTGCTGGAAGGGGTTCTGCAGGCTACTTAAGGAGAAAGGCACTGATAATCTTACATGGCTATGAAACCTGTGAACGTCAGCAAAGGCTGCCAGGGGGCACGCAGAAATGTATCTGCCATGGAAAGAAGCAGTGCCATGGCTATTACCAGGCAGCCTATTACTCTCTGACTAGATTTGAAGCTTGCTACACAGGAGGCAATCCATGCATGGTTCTGTAAACCTGGTCAGAAACTTACAGCTCTGGTAGATCCTAATGGAGAGCTTATTCCTGCTGTTTGGTTAAAAGGAAGTAGTGTCAAACTGTCTTCTAAATGTCTTTGTTTACACCTGTGGTGGTTTGAAAAAAAAAAAAGGCCCCCAGTGGGAATGGCACTGTTAGGAGGTGTGGCCTTATGGAATAGGTATGGTCTTGTTGGACAAAGTGTGTCACTGTGGAGGCTGGCTTTGAAATCTCATATATGCTCAAGATACTGCCCACTGCCACAGACCATTTCCTATTGCCTGCAAGATGTAGGACTCTCAGCTACTTCTCCAGCATCATGTCCCAGCGTGATAATAATGGACAGAACCTCTGAACTGTACGCAAGCAACCCCAATAAAATGTTTTCTTGATGAATTGCTGTGGTTGTGATGTCCCTTCACAGCAATAGAAAAATGACTAAGACAGTGCCCATACCTCAGTGTTAATCCCAGATTAACAGAAATGTTAATTAATGTTAATTAACAGAAAGGAACCTCTCTTTGTGGTCAACAAAGGTGAATGCAGAGACTCATGGCAGGTCAAGGTGCTGAAACCATGGGATGGTCGGGCACTCAGTGCTGAACAATAAATTTATACCACCTTGTCTATAGCTCTGGGAATATTTCTAAACAAGGGGCAGAAAGAATGTAAAAGCTGAAAGATAGGAAGAGCGGCTGTGGGATGTCATTGCGACCTTGAACTCTACAGCTGCAGCTCCCTGCATGGTGCTTGCACAACCCTGGTGCTGTCAGCCTTCAGTCATGGGCGGGGAAGGGACTCACATGTGGCCACCCTATACCTCCCTGCTGTGCTGTGAGCTGTTGAAAGACTCTTGGTAAAGGGAGTAAATCGTCTTAAGTTGTGTAACCACTGTAAGTCCACCAGATTCCAATGGCTCTTTCTAAACCCCAGGTAACACAGAGGGCCCTGGTTAGACTCACTGGGTGGCAGAACAAAAGACAGGAATGTAGGAAAGAGACGTGTATGGACCAGGGAGGCTGACAGAAGTGGGAGGCGAGAGCATTGGAGGACATTTTATACATATGTGAAAACGTCAAAGAACCAATTAGTAAAAATAATAAACAAAATTAATTTTTTAAGTTAAAAATTTTCATATAATTATTCCCATTATTTCTAAGCTATTTACCAGTCTTCTTTAAAAAAAAAAACCTGATGTTTAATCAATATTACTAGTAGTGAATTTTATAATCATATTTATGTAAGCTATCAGGTAAAAGAATCATAAATTGTGCATCTAAACTTTTTTAGCATAATAACAATTACTCAGGGCAATGGTTTTTATGCTGTTTTAATGTGTACCAGACTCAGTCCTTGGTCAGTTCTTACCAAAACGTTTGGCAGAAGAAACTGTTTCCTCCCTTATTAATAGTAATGTGGAGTCAATGTGAAAACATATGGTTAGATTTCACAAAGGGGGCTTCTTCTCATCCTTTTCTCCTCTTAGCCAAAGGGAACTAACCTTCTGAGAAAATTAAAATAAAATTTGAAAACATAAAATAATTGCCACCATGATTCTTGGCTTTAGATTTTCAACTAGATTCCAGTTAGTAAACTTCTTCTCTGTGTTCCTTTGCAAAAGAACTGGCAGGTGGCTGAAAGCACCTTGTCATGGCACCCCTTGTCATGGCGCCCCTTGTCATGGTGTCCCTTGTCATGGTGTTCCTTGTCATGGTGTCCTTTGTCATGGTGCTCCTTGTCATGGCATCCCTTGTCATGGTGTCCCTTGTCATGGTGTCCCTTGTCATGGCGCCTCTTGTCATGGTGTCCCTTGTCATGGCACCTCTTGTCATGGTGTCCCTTGTCATGGTGTCCCTTGTCATGGCGCCTCTTGTCATGGTGTCCCTTGTCATGGTGTCCCTTGTCATGGCGCCCCTTGTCATGGTACAAATCCATAGCCAGCTCTGCTTCAAGCCTGGCCCACACTTGCAACTTCCCCATCTTCTCTTCCATTGCCTCCTTAACTTTCTTTAAATCTTTAGAGAACAGATTTAGCAGATGAAATGCAGTTTCCTGGGAATGTTCTCTCCACCTTCCAAATAAGTCAAGTTTAATTACACATTATTATATATTTATTGTTCTATGTCTGTTCTATTAGAGTATACTTTCCAAGCACACACCAACAATGCCTACTTTTCTGACTCCCATATTTCTAGTCTCTAGTAGTCTCTAACACATGGTGAGGGGCTTGATCAACTATTTCCTCCATTTAACACATTTGTTAACATTCTTACACAATTTTAAATCCTGAACATGTAGAAATTATCTCATGAAACTTAGATTCCAGTAGAAATAGGCAGAAAACAAATGCACAATATGAGAAACACTCCAATATTTGAATTCTTTGCCTCTTTATAATATTGTTTTCACTCTGATATTGTTTATTATTTCTTCATCATCTCTAATGATTCACAGAATAGAAATCCTTACCAATGGTCCTTTTACCTTTCATTAAATATATATATATATATATATATATATATATATATAGATAGATAGATAGATAGATATAGATATATATCTATATATATATATATATTTAACAAAATGGTCTGGTGGGAATCTGAATCTGGCATAAATAACTCTATTAATCTAAGCTCAAACTTTTGTAACACCATCTATAGCTGATATGTGTATCCCTATTGCTGTATTTTCATCAGCGAGGTCCAACCTGCACAAAAGAAGCACTTTCAGACTCTTTTGTTTGGCTTCTGTGGCTCCTGGCTCACTTCCAGTCTTAAACGATAAACACTATTTTCTTAGTGGCTGGTTTGTCTTTGGTAACTAAGGGATATAGGCGATTATACTGGGAGGTGAGAGGGAGACTGTATCTCCACCCCTGAGATTTAAGTTGGGAAGGAATATTACCTTCTTGTTCATGAAAAACATTTGGAGTAAATAACTGCATCTTAATGAAAAGAAAAGCCATAAATATCAATGTAGCTACTATGATATCACCAGAGCCACCTTCTTTACTCCCCCAGTTCATGAATATTGTGAGTATTGTTATTTAAAAGGAAAGGCCAAATGTCTCCAGGCTCAAGAATACTATAAATCAGTCAATCTCTGCTCTATTTGGGAATCTCACACTAACTACATCTGGCTTATGCTACCCCATGTATCCATCTATAAGTTTCACTCAGAGAGCATCATCAAATCAGTGAGTTTTTCTGTGTCATGTTGCTTCTACTGAATCCCACAGAATCAAGAAATGGCTCAAGAATGGTATGGTGAGGAAGGCTGGACAAGGTGCAAAACAGTTAGCATTGTGGCTCTGGCAACACCCATTTGTTAGTCATCCACACTCACTTGAGTTACCACTCATTTTCCATGCTCATATTCCAGTTGCCCATGTGTTCCCACTTAAAAAATGGCATGTTAGCACTTTAGATTCAAGTTGCCTGTTTGCTCTTCAATTTTAATAGCTTATGTATTTCACCCACTATATCATTTTTGGAAGACTTTAAAAGAAACCATAGGCATGCTGTAATCACTTCCACTAATTTTAGCAGACTGATTAAATATAAGGGACTCTGACTCATATTTTTATGTGATCCATGTTCTTGATGCTACTTTAGTAAAACACATCTTCCTGGCTCTCCCTAGCATATTCTGAACAATTACCTTCTCACCCTACTCTGCCTCCCCTCTTCCTTTTAAGGCAATATCTTTCTTTGTAGCCTAAGTTGCTCTGGAACTCTCTTTGTAGCATGGAATAGCCTCTGTGTTCCTCCTGTCTCTGCTTCCTGAGGGCTGAGATTGAAGGTGTGCACCATATTTGACTTTAACCCAGCAACTAAATATGCATATTTTAACTGTATTGATAATCCTACTTAAAAATTATCTTGTTCTTCTCTACAACAAACTTCATTGAGAACCTGGGACAGACTATTTGTCCCCAGTAAAATTAAATATGTTAATCATGGTGGTTTGAATAAAAGCGCCCCCCTATAGGTTCATGTATTTGAATGCTTAGTCACCAGGTAGTGGCACTATTTGAAAGGATTAGGAGATGTGGCCATGTTGGAGGAAGTATGTCACTGAGAACAGGCTTTGAGGTTACAAAAGCCTGTGTCAGGCCCAGTCTAATCAGCATGTGACTCTCAGCCCCTTCTTCAGCACCATGCCTGCTATACCAGCTGCCATACTCCCTGCCATCATGACAATGGAGTCAGTCTCTGAAACTGTAGGCAAACCTCCAATGAAATGCTTTCTTTCTTAAGTGTTCTCTTGGTCATGATGTCTCTTCACAGCACCAGAACAGTGACTAACACATTAAATTAGAGTTTAAATTAGAGTTGTTTCTGTTTGTTTGCTGTTGTTGAAGTGAAAGGAGCCTTGAATCTAAGTCCTCCAGCCTCTTTCTCACTGGTCCACCACACTCAGCTCCAGAACTCAGCTCATTAGAGACAAACACAGACTAGGCCATATTTCTATGAGTATCTCTCTTTGAGAACCTCCACTTTAACTGGAAAGGGTCTTGTTTGGAACTATACATGGTGCCTTACTGAGTCTGACAGGAGACTTGGGATTATCTCCTCTGCTCTTCCCGAGCCATGGTCATGAGTCAGGGTGGATAACAACCAAGCACTCGATAGTGCATGCCATGCTGAAGCATCCATGGAACTCACATAGAAATGGAAACTCCATTTTTTCCTATGTGCTCTTTCCATTCCCCCTCCCCATTGCTCTTAGCAGGTTGCTTACAGAGGCCAATGATATCTAACCAACCATCTTAATGACTGCCAGTGCAAATGATTTGACAAATAATGGAGAGTTTCCTATATTAATGTTCAAAATTGAAAGAGAAATTGATAAAAAGCTGAAGTTGGAAGTAATTTAGGTCAGAAATTACCTCCAGCACGTCTTTGCCCTCATCCCTAGATCCCATCCCATGAGTGAGAGTCCATACAAGCGCTGAGCTAGCAAAAAAAAGCCTCCAGATCAGTCTTTTGAAACATACAATGGTAGTAAGTCAGCAGGAATGTCCTGTCAGTTATGAAGGGCAGCAAGGCATGTGTAAGCAAGGGAAAACAGACATCCGCCTAGGCCTCAGGGGATTTTAGATCCTCCCTAGTACATTTATAAGATGGATTCAATGTAATGTCCCCATAAAATGAATATATGAGGAGTGATTTTTCCAAGAACACACAGTAAGACAGCAGACAGAGAGTCTAAGAACTGGACCAGATGTCAGAGGCAAGTCCTTTCACTCGATTACTCAGTAATGTGGCTTAAATTAATTTATTCAGTGTGTAACCCTTTTATAAAAGCAATGCTTCCGGTTTATTTTTAGAATCTTCTCCCCAGAAGTTTTCTAAGTGTCTCTTACCCATTTTACATTATACCACAAGAAATGTTAGAATGTAATTAGAATATTATAGCATCCACTTAACACAGAGAGAAGGAAACTAATCAAATGGAGATTGCTGTTGAACCAGACCAAATGCCTACACCATGAGGACTACACACACTTACCCAATCTCTGAGAGCAGGGACTGGGACACAGAACAGCTGTCTTTGCCCATCAGAAGACAGTTGTCAACAGTGTCCACAGAGGTCACGGTGAATTTAGACTCATGCCAGATGAATTTGCTAACCGCTCTGAGTCTGCAGTAGCATTAAGTCTGGTTGTAATCCCTTGCAAACCATGGTCTATGAAGAGCCGTGTGCTGTGCTGGTTAATGTTGACCTGACAGGATCTAGAACCATACAGGAGATGCAACTCCAGGCACATCTGTGGCACATAGATGCATGTGTACACGTACACACACACACACTCACACACACACATACACACACACAGAGAGAGAGAGAGAGAGAGAGAGAGAGAGAGAGAGAGAGAAAAGGATGTAATAAAGAATATTTTAAAGTTACTTGTTTCAGATAATGGTACCTTCTCACTCATCACTTGGAAAGAAGATAGAAGCAGGCATGGTAAAATTAAGACCACCCTGGGCTACATGAGGAAATACTATCTCAAATAACAACAATAATTAAAAAACAATAATAATTAAATTGAAAATGTTTCAGAGGAGAGATTTGTCTTGAGGTCTGGTTGTCTCAGCCCATGCCTACTACTGCTGTGCCTTGTAGTAGGGTGAAGTATTGTGGAGGAAGAGTGTGGTTGGCAGGATGTTCACCCAAGTGCATGCAGAAGCATAGAGAGAGGCAGCATTCAGAGACAAGCTGCCTTTCAAAGGTGTGCTTCCAGGGATCTGCATCCTCTAGACAGGCCCAGCATCTTCATAAGGCTGTGGAACTGTGGGTCCATCAATAGATTCCGGTGCAGTTTTGTGGCCTACTCATCTCTCAAGTACCAGATCATCTAGCTGTAGATGAAGTCATCCACATGTGAGGACACTTTACACCCAGACCAAAGCTAAGCTTATTCAAAAGCTGCTCACCAGAATTGAAAGGAAGGGAGGGAGGGAGGGAGAGAGGGAGGGAGGGAGGGAGGGAGGGAAGGAAGGAAGGAAGGAAGGAAGGAAGGAAGGAAGGAAGGAAGGGAGGAAACCAGGGGGTACACACCTTTAATCCCAGCACTCAGGAGGCAGAGCCAGGTGGATCTCTGTGAGTTTGAGGCCAGCCTGGTCTACAGAGCAAGATGCAGGACAGGCAACAAAACTAAACAGAGAAACCCTGTCTCGAAAAACCAAAAAACAGAGAGAAAGAAAGGAAGGAAGGAAGGAAGGAAGGAAGGAAGGAAGGACGGAAGAAGGAAGGAAGGAAGGAAGGAAGGAAGGAAGGAAGGAAGGAAGGAAGGAAGAAAGAAAGAAAGAAAGAAAGAAAGAAAGAAAGAAAGGGAGGGAGGGAGAAAGCAAGCAAGCAGCACACTTGGTATGAAGGCAAGGCATCTGCAATCTCAAATTTAGAAAAGCATCTGTATGACCAAACAAACAGCAATCGTGTCACCATTGAAATTCAAACTGCAGGAAGGTAGGATTTTAGAATCAAAATGTTCAAAAATTTGCAACCACATGACTATTACTTCAGAAACCAGTTTCAATTTTTTTCCTTTTGTCTGTCATTCTGCTTCATGGGGCTGTTTCTCATCCACAAAACAAACAACACAGCAATCTACCTGAACTCATTCCAAGGAACAAGCCAATTGTGTCAGCTGAAAAATAGAAACTCATCGGACAACTGTAAGGTCCTGTAATGTCCTTCAAATCCATGGCATTTAAGACTGCTGAAACTGAACATTAATTAGGAGCTAACAAACGTTTAGTCACATTTTGCATTCATTATTTGGGATGCTGTTCTCCTGGGGTTGCCATAATATGGTAGCTAAATATAATAAGCATCTGTTTACTGGGTGGAGAATAAATAATACTGAACATCTGCTCAACAGATGCATAATTCTTTTTAAGTGCCGAAAGATTATTTTCTCCTGGTAGCTTTAGAAGAGACAAAGAAGCTGTAAGATTCAGGTTTCATTCACCAGAATAGACATGACAAGGGAATACTTAACCTCCTATAATAGGAAGGTAGCCAGAAGAAAATTGTCTTTTCCTATTTACCTGTGAGATTAACTCATAGCAATCTCATGAACTTTATTTGGAATCCTGGGAAAGATTTCACATGACCACTTGGTTAGAATAAATGCAACACTGGTGTGATGAGTGCATTATGGAACCCAAAGCCCCAAGTGATTTTTCACCTTGTCTTTTGATAATCCAAGGTCATTTGACTTTTCAGTAGCATTCAGAACATTGAACATTCTCTGTGCCCTTTTCCCCTAAATATTTAATGAAACACAAGTACTTCCTCTTTGTTAACTTACACAGCACATTTCCTACTTGCAATAGTTTCATGGTATACCGTAAGGCATCAAAGATTACCTTAAGAATGTGTGCTAGGAAATATGAGCTTAATATTCCTAAGATGTGATTTAAATTTAATTTAATCTCCCAGTTTCTCCTCAAATATTAACTTTTAAAAGGGCTCAGTGGGTAGAAGCATTTGCCACCGAGTACCACCTGAGTTTGATCCCCAGGACTGGTGTGGTAGAGGAAGAGAGCCTCTCACTACCACTCTTACACACACACACACACACACACACACACACACACACACACACACTAAAGAAATGTAAGAAAAATTAAAACAACAAATTAAATTTTAAATAAATAATATTCTAACCTAAAACAAAGTTCTAAAAATATGCCTAAATATTGCAACCAAATCACTGTGACAATACTAAAATTGTCTAATTGTTCACTTATGATTAATCAAATTCTCAAAAATCTCCCTTTACATATATCTCAGCCAAGCTTCCTTAAACATGGGCTCTGATACAGGAATTAGTACACAAAAGACTCCTAGGCAAGGCTCTTCAGCGGTACCTGTAGGGACATGAGGAGGTAAAACAGGGAAAAATTGGTAAGAACATGGTTACCACAGAAGGCTAAGGCTCAGACAACTAGTCTTAAAGAGTTATGGATTTAAGAAGATCCTGGAAAACTGCCCCCTGTCACTGGCTGAATGCAGACCCTTGGTGAAATTGAGGATAGGAACTTGGACAAGGCAGCTCTATATAGATACCAGCCATTCCCACACAGTCTCAACCATGAGCCTTCAGCTCATGTTCCCAAACCCTGGAAAAAGTATACAGTGACCCTTGAAGCAGGACCAGGAATGTGCTAACCAATACATAGTTTGGGTTAAAATTCTGCTCTATGTACTAAACTACTCAAGTATAACTTGGGAATAACAAAATAATAAGAATGCTGTCACATATCAACTTTTTCATTAGGAAAATGCATTTTTCTACCAATAAAGTAACTTTGTTTTTAAGCAGCAAATTTAGCTTTCCAATAAGTATAGGACTCATTAGCAGTAGACACATGCTCACCGAATCTCAGAAATCCTTCTCCCTAGGACTGTGGCTTCCCAGCTAAGGACAAAATTTCCCAACCTCCTTTATGAACATGTGTGGTCACATGAATAAGCTCTTATAATTGGAATATGGACAGAATGCATTGAGACAGCTTCCAGGTCTTTAAAATACTAGGTCTTTACATTCTCCTCTTGTCTTTGGAATAGGATCTACCATAGAACAGGCCTAGTCTCATACTGACATTAATGAAGATTCTTGCATTCCCAGCCAGCTTGTCTGTTTCTTGTCTATTCTTTGTTGGAATCTCTTCTTTTATCCTACTTCCCAGAAGAGGTTAGTATCTCACCTAAATCAAATGAAGAGATTATTTTAAGAAGGCACAGAAAATGTTGAAACCAACAGTCTCCATGTTTCACAGAAGATCTGGACCTGTTAGAGCATGCACTATGTAATTATCCATAGCAAGCAGGCTATTGCCTTCCCTCCACATAGACTTTCCAGGGTTTTCTCCTCTGCTCCCAGGACATTCCCATAGCAATATCCCTTTTTCCTCCACACCATTTTCTTAGGGCTCATTTTCTCAGCTTCCTATAAATTCCATGAGCTTTCCAATCCCTGCTTCCCACTAACACATCTTTTCCGACAGCTCAGTGATTGATTTGGTATGCCCCCAAGGACTTGACACACACCTCTGGTCAGATGAGTCATGTGATCAATTTGTGATTGTCCTTTGTGGTTCTGGGGTTGGTAAGGAGAATTGCCCATATGCTAAGCCAATCTCTATCACAGGTACACATCTTCAGCCCTTGGGGTCAGTTTCTTTCAAAAGTAATTGATTGCATGGAGACAACCTAAGGATAGCAGATGATATTAAACATACAAACACACAAAAAGCCTTTTTTTCTTTTTTTGGATGAAGAAAATAGTCTTTACTCACAGTAAAGGTAGCAGTGGCTTTGAAAGACACACTGAGTTGACTCAGACCCAAGGCTTTCTCCTAGGAGCAGACATGAAAGAACCCGTTCCACTTTCCCACTGACACTCAGCAGCTCTACCAGCCATTCCTGGAGGACAGCCAGGAGGCAGCTACACTCTAGCTATGCCCAAAACAATGCTTAGAGCGCAAATGCTTGGGAAAACCTCACCAATGTGCTTCAGTGTTATTCTTTGACATTTTCATAACCTATATGGAGCCTTATTATGTACTGCCAGACCTAAAAGTACTAAATCCACTTGAAAACTGAACATAATTTGGTAATAAAATGTTCCACTCTTTAAAATGAGCACGATGGATACTGAAAGACACCCTTCATCTTCCAGGGACTCGGAGACTCGGTGCAATAAAGCTGTTGTAATGTACTATAGCAAGGGACAGCCACAGCCTTTTTAACAGCTGCAGATGAATGGCATGGGGTAGAGAAGGATTTTAATGACTACCCTTGGGAGTCTAGAGGTAAGCAACTAAGGTCCTATTGATCCGTTGAGATTTTCTTTTTCATTCCCCTTTATAAACCATCAGTAGTCCCTTTCATGTTCCAGAACTCTTCAGAAAGCAAGTGTTTGTGATAGCGTAAGCAGTGTTCATCTTTATCAGAGCCATCCTACAGAGACGCAGAGGAGAGCTGCCTGTGACTGTGGGCCTGGCTGTAGCAGAGTGGACAACGTGAGTGAAAACGGGGTGTGAAGTGGAACAAGAGCAGCTGTCCGACGGGGCAGAGCGGCAAGTCAGATTTACCAGCATGTGGACAAGAACACTTGAGAGCTGCTGAAGCGTGTAGTGTAAAGGCAATATGAAGGCCTGGACTTGACTCTGCAGACTCCATCTTAGGGAAGGGCCACCATCCTAGACCACCGGCGGTACTCAGTTCCAGGAGAGACCTCATAACAACTCCTGCAGACATTCTGTCTGTGGTTTATGGCCCTTGATGATATCCAGATAATCCTGCTCAGCAGGTTGTGGTTCCCCACCAAAAGTCCAACCCAATAGTTTCAAATGTGGTTTCGGGCCGAAACCAATTTTCAAATAGACGAATAGTTTTTAAAAAAATCACCTTGTTCCAATCCCAAGATGCTAAAGCACGTAATTCCCAGCTTGCAGATTTTCCCTTTCAAAACTCTCTACCCCTGGACCCTCCGCCACCGCGCATTTCCCTCCATCTACATGGCTGTGGCCTAGGTTCGAACCTTGTGTGTTTGCATTAGAAACCTGCTTCTTGGTGATCTCTGGGGGTTTTGAGAATGGGCACTACAATAGAAGTTTCATTTTATCAGAGGTACAAAATTATCAATGAGAGAACAAAAATAAAGGTGGAAGAAGGGAGAGCACCATTGATACAAGAATGAAATCCCCCTCCTGTATTACTGATGGGTGAGCAGCATGCAATATCTGAAGAGGGTACATCTAAATCTGCTTCTACTTTTCATCCTAAAAGGCTGCTGGTAGATCAGAGATCAGATGCCGTATCTTCTGAGTTGTCCCTAGCTGACATAGGACTCCAGAGCGCTAATGGCTATGTGCTTTGCTGTTCCATACTTACCCTGAAACATTGCAGACTGATGGTCCACCATTTGGTAGTTCTGAATGTTGTACTTAATTCACAATTTTTCTGCCAAAAAAAAAAAAAAAGAAAGAAAGAAAGGAAGGAGGGAGGGAGGGAGGGAGGAAGGAAGGAAGGAAGGAAGGAAGGAAGAAAGAAAGA
This sequence comes from Onychomys torridus, assembly GCF_903995425.1. NCBI lineage: Eukaryota > Metazoa > Chordata > Mammalia > Rodentia > Cricetidae > Onychomys > Onychomys torridus. The sequence goes on along the minus strand of NC_050444.1, from coordinate 37,075,338 downwards.
AAGAAAGAGAGAAAGAGAGAGAGAGAAAAAAAGAAAGAGTAAGAAATGAATAATGAAAGAAAGTAAGAAAGAAAGAAGGAAGGAAGGAAGGAAAGGAAGGGAGAGAGAGAGAGAGGTGTTGTTTCACTGCCTACAGTACCTCCAGCAAACGCATATACATCACTGAGTAATGGATCAAGGTTGGGCGGGTGCTGGAAGACAGTGAGAGAGGGCCCTCAGGGCTACTGCACTGGATGAGCTTTGTTTAGCCTTTTAGTTTTCGCTTTTTGTTTTGTTGTTCTTTTCGTTTTTGTGTTTTCCTGCTTGCCTATCTCTTTGCCACCTCCTGACCATTCCTACAGTCGGGGCTTCAGAAAAATGGGGGTGCAGAGGCCCCTTTCACCAGCACTCTTCATTTGCAAATGCCTAGAGCTGCTGTGGCCTCTGCTTTGTACTTGGATCTCCTCTTCTCTCTGTTTCTTTGAAGACTAGGTGTCTCCCATTGGCCATTTCTAAAAGCTGTCCCTGCAGCAGAGAAAGTTCTTCCTTATTAGAAATCTCCTCTTTCTTTTCTCTTCTCTTGATGCTTCTCCTAGCTTTTCTTAATTTTCAGGAAAAGTGTGATAATGTGTGTGTACATAGACATATATAAATAATGCCCATATCCCATTTTTTTTAGCAAATACAATACATGTTCCTTCATGCGCGCACAAACTCACACACACACACACACACACACACACACACACACACACACACACACACACCAAGCCACGCCTTGGCCTCCTCAGCTTTGTAACAGCATAGGCAGAGAGAGGCCTTGTGGTGGACTTTTACTAGGTGTCACCAGGCTTTGAGTCCTATTAGATGTTTGCAGTTGCCAGAATGCTAAATCAGAAAACTAAGACAGCACATCTTGAAGTCAAGAATTTTTTCCCCAAACAAAACATTATTTACCATGTAAGGAACACATTCTTCTACTAATAAGACCATATTACATTTGTTAAAGATTATTATATTTCAACAAGTACAGAGACATTGTAAAAATATAATTAAGAGAGATGAGATTGTGGATCTATGATAAAGTGAGATCAGGACAGAAAAATGTAAGCTGATATATCTGGCAAGAGAAGCTGTGGATATACATACTGCATGAAGAAGGAACTTGGCAAGATATTCTTAAAATGGCCTTTATGTGTAATTGTCAGACTAAATGTGCTGAGTGGTTCTGATGTCAGTCTTCAATAAAATATGTTGAAATCAAAATACAGTACATAGTTCTGTATACCACATTCAAAATATTCCTTTTTCTAATAACATGTGGTCGCTGAAGTTGTAATGGAGATGAGCCAACAGTTATCCGAATGATTTTGTGATGGTTTGAAGTTAACAATACATGAGGGTAGAACTTAATTGACTTTCTCTGTGGTTCATATTTCAAAGCTTGTGGGTCAGTTACTTCACAATGCTCTGTAGTATCTTCTAGAAATGTCACCTTTGGGCTGTTGAGATGACTCAGTCAGGTAAAGGTGCCTGTCACCAGATCTGATGACCTTGGTTTGACCTCTGTAACCTGGATAGTGGAAGGAGACAACTAACTCTCTCTCAGATTGTCCTGTAACCTTCACATGCACACAATAGCATGTGCCTTGCCCCCAATAACTAAATAAAATGAAACAAAAGGAAATGTCACCATTGTTATGACCTTAGGAATATCACCCAGCACATTTCCTTGAGTTAGGATGAAACTCATGACCATATCTCATGATAGCTCTACGGGCTTTTGTAATTAGACAATGCCATCTTAAATCTTAAAAAAAGCAACAATGGTGGACAAGCAAGTGACTGAGGGAAGAGTTTTAAGAAACTCTTAATGCCTCGCATGCAAACAGACATGAAGTGATAAATTGGCCTGAGAGAAGAGCAAAAACTAAGGAGACCCTGACACTTGAGAGCATCACTTAGTCCAGTGTGGTGGGAGACAGTGGGACTTGCTATAAAACACTGTCTAAGCAGTCACTGGGGACTCATATGTCAATCCTATTTGCAACCTGGACCTGGCATCTTCACACAAAAATAATTTTCAAGCCCTTCATGAGAGCATAGAAAAATGACACCACTACTGGGGGGGGGGGGTGACAGCCATGGAATCATTTTCCCACCACAGGTTCTGAAATCTTAACTATCTGATCTGTTCTCCCAAAGTTTCCTCTGACATACAAAGATAACATTGTGGAGGGAAATAAAATTAATTTCACAGTAAAAATACTCCCAAGTTCATTGTCTTTTGACTTCATCTTGACATCTAACTGACTTGTGTAAATGCTAAAGCTGTGACTTGGTTGGTGACCCCTTTCCCACTTGATGATAATTGCACTCTGAGATATCTATTTACTCCTCTGAATCCTAAGTAAATATTTTCATTGTATCAGATACAGTTTAAGTATGCTGAGCTTGGTACCCAGTGTGGACTATAATGCTAAACCTACTTTACAGCAATTATAAGATTTCTATGTTTATTTTTATTGTTGGATTGCAAAGACTTCTTCAAATAAGATGTAAATTTCCCAGAACATATAGACTTCAGACAGACAGGGCTGATGTGGCAATTCAATATCCCAAGAAGGAAAACAATGAGATAAATTACACAGTCTTTCATTCTCACAGGTAACTTCTTCAGGCAAAAGGCAGAATATGTCTAAAGTGGTTAAAGGCACAGAAAACCTGGTTCCTCATTAGTTTCTAATGAAGGTCCAGGAAAACAAGTGGTTTCCCATGGTCACACACTAGAGAATGGGCAGCCCCCAAGGACCACACTCTGCTCTTCTGGGCAGCTTTCTGTTAACTCTACATCCAATTCCTCTTTCACAGAAATAATGTGTTTGCTCCCAAACTGTCTGATGCCTGTATTTGCATATCAGTCATCATTTTTACCATCACCATCTCTTCTCATTCACAGACCCTAAATACCACCTGCCCTGTGTGAGCACACATACTCTCAGAAAAAGCTACTGCAAGCTCAGAACCAAAGAATTTGGCCTCTGGATATCTGCCTCTTCCTTAGTCCAGAATGATGGTAGGTAGGATTCCCAAGAGGAAGTTTGATGTTGGCTACATTCAGGAAGCCACTGCTGAGATGATCCCAAATGGGATGAATCAGATGTGGGATGATTTTGCATGAGAATGTGGTATTCCTGGAATAAACAACGTTACCATTAATATCTTTAATTCAATAAACATCCATTGAGTATTTAATGTGTGCCTCATCAGATGCTACTGAAACAAAAGGGCTTCACCAGCTTGTGGCCACAAGTGAGGGCATGTAACTATGGAAGTTCCCATAGCACCCCCTCAGATGACCTCAAGACATCAGTTCCATTCCCAGTTCTGCCCGAAAGTCTTAGGAGACCCAGGCTGTGCCCCCAAGAGCTGTGAGGTCCTCTCTGGTTTAGCTATTCATGTCCATAGGGCTCTCTTTCTTCTCTGGACGTCAGATCATGAGACTAGCCCATCAGGAAACCTTCCAAGGACTTCCCAACACATTTTTTAAAGTATTCTCCCCTTTGTTGTGGCCTCCAAGACTGATGAGCCTTTACATCTCAGCCTTTACATCTGGCATCTGCTAGTTAGCTCCACCTCATCAGCCTACTCCTTCCAATCCATCCTTCTTCCCCTAGCTCACAGAGGACACCATGTACTTGCGCTCCTGCACTGAGGGTTTCTGGAAAGAGTTCTCTCATCTGAATAACCTTCTCCAACTGCCACCCATTTATACAGCATGAAGTACACACACACACACACACACACACACACACACACACACACACACACACACACACACACACACACACACACACACACACATGCTCCTTAGTGGTCTAGCCACTAATATTTAGTTGTCTTGCTATTCTGGCCCATTGTTCCATTTACTCAAAGTCAAATGATATAAAGTTATAATTGCACAAGATGAATGCATTCCAGAAATCGACCATACCACACTTTGCCGGTAAATGCCAATATTGTGCTGTGAACCAGAAAAACCTGGCAAAAGGATAGATCCCATGCTTAGCAGAATTACTATAATAAAATCCAATTGAAATAAATAAATGAGGTACCCAGTTCTGCTCATTCTGTCAGCCTGTTTTCTTTTACTCGCCACACCCACCTGTCTTTAAGAGGGCTCTTTCTAAGAGAAACCCAACACAAACATCATCTGTCTGTTCACTGTTGCCAGCACCAAGAATCATTCAAAGTTTCTAATCATGTCTTAGGGTTTCAATTGCTGGGATAAAACATAACCATGACCAAAAGCAGCTTGGGGAGGAAAGGGTATACTTCATCTCACAACTTCCCGTTCACCATCCAGGGAAGTCAGGGCAGCAGCCCAGGCATGGCAGAAACCTCCTGGTTTGATCAGCCTGCTTTCTCACAGCACCCAGGACCACCATCCCGGGAGTGGCACCACCCATGATGCTCTGGACCCTCCCACATCAATCATCACTCAAGAAAATGCACTACAGATTTCCCTACAGACAAATCTTAGGGAGGCATCTTCTCAAGTGTGTGGTTCCCTTTCCCCAAATGAGTCTAGTTTGTGTCAAGTTGACATAAAAGTCATCAGCACAGTCACCTAACAAAGGCAAAAGAAACTGCCAAAAACAATCTTAATATTCCTTTTCATTTAGTCCAGGATATCCAAAATCTCATCAGTTCAACATATAGGCAACATGAAAGTTATTAGTGAACTATTTTTCATTTCCTTTTGAAGTCTTTGAAATATAGGGTATAACATGCTAACAGTACAATCTCACTGCAGACACTAATGATTCAGGTAAAAATGATTCAACTGTATTCAGAATTCACATGATTTACAATTTAAATACAAAGTTCACAGGCCCAATGTGCTTCAAATGAACAGGAGGTTTTCCCAGTAGCTGAGTTGAATACCATTCTCAATTTAAATATAAACAACTTTAATTAAAATATAGTTGAAGTCAGATGTGATTCATGTCTATCATCCTAGCACTTGGGAGGCTGAGGCAGGAGAATTCTAAATTCAAAGCCAACCTGGCTGGGATGAGACCCTTTCAAAAAGCACAAAATGAATCTACTACTAATGATGATGATGATGATGATGATGATGATGATGATGATGATAAGACATTAGTTTTCCTAAATCACACTGGCCACCAGATTGAACAGCACAATCCTAATATTTCATTGTGTATCTGTTGCTGTTTTCTACCAAGTTGTGTCTTCCCTTTTATTTAACCTGAAGTCCCAGATGTGTGTGTTCACTGCTTTACTCCCAGTATCATGAGTTAGGATCGGCACAGCAGCAAAAGTTGTTTATCAGGTGACCAAGGGAACCTCCAAACCAGACCTTCATGCTTCTCCAACAGCTCAGGGCTACAGCTCAAACCACAGACCTCAGAGCCGAGCTGCCTGGCTTTGCTCCAGCCTTGTTCCTTGCTAGCTGTGGAACTTCTTACACCTGCCTTCCTCTCTCCATCTCCTCAGTCTCCTGGTCTGCTGGTGAGGGGACAGCTGGTCCTATTACAGGGTGGCAGCCTCCATGAGTTAACATTTCTACTAGAAGGCCTGACCTTAGCAGTTCAGGGAGATTAAGTGTGTTACAACAAATTGGTGGTCGTAGGCTTGAGATTCCCTTGAAATAGGAACTTTTGTCTGCTCAAGGCTGCCACTCTGATAGACAGGCTATTCTCTACCTTTGTCTCCTAGCTTTGAGTGTTCAATTCTGGCTACTGCCACTCACCCCTGCTGTCCATGGCAGTTCCAGAAATCACTCTTGGTCATCTACCTGGGCCACTGCCCGGACCCAGTTTCCAATCATGATCTTGGTCCCCATGTCCATCCCTCCTCTGCTGCAAAATGACAAGGGGGAACAGTGGCAGCGTAAGGATATTGTTGCTTGCAGAATATCCCTTTAAGACTTGGGCATATAGCATTGTGTGAATGTCTGCAGGGCTGCTGGCTTGGCATAAGTTGGTATAACAGCAACAGACTGTCCTGCAGCTCTCTCTCCCAGGTGTTGCTCGTGATGGCCTTTGCCAAACCTCTCACGTGGCTGTGTGCTCACTCTGTGTTAACTCGCTTCTTAAAGTCCCTTAGACTTCCCTTGGCTTTTCATTACTGCCTCCCATGTTTGTATAGCTCTGAATATAAATGGCTAACAGGGTCTAAATCATTTTTATGGGACAAGAAGCTTGGCAGTTGTGTCAAAGTCAGAAGGTCACTGCTTGTATATTCATCATTGTGAAGAATTCACAACATTTTCTGACATACAGTGAACACTTGATAAATATTTGTGGATTGGAGAATGGATGGCTTAAACAAATGATGTTTTTTAAGTCCCATGTAAATCAACTGGGTGAGTGGCCATCATCTGTCACCTCTTAGACTCACTCTTATCCTTGTACATGTGGCACAAGGATTATAAAATCAAGCATAGTAGAGGACTTGCATTAGGTCCCATTCCAACATGCAGAGGTGCTAGGACACACACAGGTGACCGCAATTCATAAGGGGCCTGCATGGGAAACACAGGGTTTCAGACAGGTCAGAGACAGAGGTTGTGAAAATTGGGTTCGGATCCTGTTTCCAGGGCTTTTTCTCTGTAACTAAGGGCAAGTTTCCTTCCCCCTCTCTCTGTAAAGGTGAACCTGACTTTGGAGGTCCATTCCCTCCCCTGCTTAGCTCCTTAGCTCTCCTGAGTCAAAAGCAAGAAAGCTGGAACTCTCAAATGCAGCTCAGAAACTCTTGTTTTCACAGGTGTTGCATTTAAATATCTCACCAGAAAGGAAAGACATTTTTTGTGTGGTTTCTAGGGACTTCCTTCATTTTTCAGTTAGGACAGTTCTGTAAAAGGGGCCTTGTGTCTGGCTCAAGAGTGCTTTATTATACAACAAAAGCTCATCTCTGTGACTGTAAGAATGTGAACATTTAAAATTGGCAGCTCGCATTCATGTGACAATCTTCCCCTGTAACAGAAAAAAGCAGTTTCCACAGAAAGAAGTGTATGCTCTTGGGGTTGCCATGCTTCTGTTGACAGGAGAGATACATTGTTCACTGACTAAAATGGAGTTATACTAATTAGCTTCATACAAAAATGAAACCAACAGACATAATAAAACATCTATTTGTCCTGACAAGGACTGAGGGAGCCAAGTGGCCAGGAACCCGACTTAAGGATGTCCCTCAGAACTGACCTGTAGTCCTAACTTATCCACTTTGCTTGATTTCCTCTCCAAGACAGTTGTTTTGTGTTGAATTGTGTTCCTTTTCAAAGGTATGTTGAAATCTAACTACAAGTACCTCAGACTAAGACCGGATTTGAAAGTAGAGTTGTTGGACGTGTAGTGAGGTGCGATGAAGTCGCCCTGGATGAGTGTGGCCCCTGCTGCAGCCGGATTGGTGCCTTTATAGATTGAAGAAAGGCAGAAACTGTGTTATGATAGCTGTCACTGAGTCTGGAAGCAAAGGGATGCCAGAGAGTGCCAGCACACTACCTGAAGCTAGAATATGCAGGAAGGATTTCTCTGTGGATTGAAGACAGAGTATGGTCTCATGACACCTTGCCTTTGGACCTTCTAGGTGTGTGAGATAACAATATTTCTATTGTTTTAAGCCACGGTTATGGTTTGACTCTGAAACATCCTCCCACCAGCCCATGTTTGAAATACTTTGTCCCCAGCCACTGGGGTTACTCTGAGGAGGCAGAGGTGACTTTAGGAGTCACCTGGATGATGAAAGTAGGTCACTAGGAGCAGGCCTTTGTAAGCTACCTGAGGTCCAGATGGTGTTCTTAGCATTTCACCATACCACATGATCCCACCAACAAGTCTGTAATTCCTCTCTCTCCCAACAGTGGACTGTGAATCTCTGAAACCACACAGCAGACTAAACCTTTCATCCCTTCATCTGCTTATGTTAGGTATTCTCATCACAACAATGAAGAAACAACTCATACAGGCACCTGGTTGGAAAATGTGGTCCAGGCTGTCCTAGGATACCAACATCCTTCTCACTCTGATGGCAACCCTACTTACTCCCTTCAGCTTCAGAGCCCCCATGATAATGAGCTGAGCTGAGAGATATCAGTGGAAAGCTGGAATCATGTAGGTGTGAAGAACACTCACAGTCGCTTCCCAGGCTATGCTGGTGCCTTCTTTGTGGTCTGAGGCATGCACTGTTGGATCCTCCCTCAATCCATAAATGGCCCTACTTTCTCACTTAGTCACTTAGTAACATGGCTCCTGTACCTGGTTAGATCCATTTGCTTCTGTGTCATCAAAGCAGTCCATCCAACTGCATCATTTTTTCAGGAAATAAAAAATTAGCAAACTTGCGAGGAAGAGGAGAAAAGAATAAAGATGGGGAAGGGGGAGCAGGAGGAAGGGGGCAGTAAGTGGAGAGGAAGGAGAGGGTTCTCAGGAAGGGGGTAAACACTACAACATGTTAGAAGCCCTTAAGACTTTTTACCATCTGCCATAAAGAACAGTACAAATAAATCGTCTCAACATATCAAAGCCTCAAAATATTTTTTCAAGTGAAAGAAAATGGGTTTTAGTAGCTATGAGCTCATATGGTGGCTCATGCCTTTAACTCCAGCAATCTGGAGGCAGAGGCAGGTGGATCTTTGTGAGTTCAAGGCCACCCCTGTCTCAATAGCAAGTTCCAAGCTAGCCAGGACTACATGGTGAGGCCCTGTCTTAAGAACAAAACAAAGTCTTGTAACCATGAGTTACACTAGGAGTAAATAGCCCAAGCATACTTATCCCCTGAAGCCTAGACACAATAGCCACATTGAGTTCAAATTGAAATTTTCATCCTTAATTAATGTCTCCTGGTGTGGTTAGGAGACTGGGGACTCTGCAGCCTCACAGGGTTTTTGCAGAGTTCTTGTTTTTCCAAGATTCCATGTGTAGTAATAAGAATAGCAGCCAATGGAAGATCTTACTTTATTGAAGTACATAGTATACAGCATTCAAATTAGCTGTGGCTTCTCTTACAGGAGCCCAATAGACACAGACCTTTTCTTGTTGCCAGTGGCTTCCCCAGTCACATCACTCTGGTACTAGGTGATATGATTTTATCACCCCATTAGAAGACAAGCACAGGACCAGACTGTTTCCAACCACTTCATGTTGATGTCTGGTCCACTGGTTGGTTTGTCCTCAAAGAGATTTGAGAAACAGTGTCAGGCTTATAGAAGGATCTGGACTGAAGTGTCTATGCCGCCATTTGTGGCTAAAGTTCAGCACTTTCATTCTGGAAACAGAGATGCTAATCCTAACACATATGTAGTGGGTGGTTATTTGTGCCATGCCCTGCCAGATAATGCAATTAAATTGATATCAATCCACGAAATCAGCTTAATGATCAAAGGAATTTATTTTGGGATTAACTCACAAGACAGAAATGGAGGATTGTAGCAGGATCCTGGAAGGGTGAGGCAAGGTCCAAGCTGTTCTCTGGCAAGCTCTGCCCTGGTGTATCTCAGCATCCAAATCCATGAGGTAGAGAGAGCACATACGTGCATCCCAGGTCTTAAGGGTCTTTGGTGGCCACACCCCAGGGGCAAGTACCTAGCAGCTACCTGCTGCCTCAGTAGGGACAGTGCTTCAGGGCATGACACAAACAACCACCCACTATATCTCCCCCTTTTGTCTAAGGAAGAACGGTCTAACCTAACACATAGATTGAAAATATTTGAAAGTTGTGCTGGCTAGCCTTATGTCGACTTGATACACAAACTAGAGTCAACTGAATGGGGAAGGAAAACCTCAATAGAGAAAATGCCTCCATAAGATCCAGCTGTAACGCATTTTCTAAATTAGTGATTGATGGGGGAGGGCCCAGCCCACTGTGGGGGCGGGGGTGCTATCCCTGAGCTGGTGGCACTGGGTTCTATAAGAAAACAAGCTGAGCAAACCAAGAAGCCGACTGAGACACTGTTCAGTGTCCTTCCATAGGAAACCTCAAGACTTGCCCCCACAATGACACACTTCCTCCAATAAGGCCATATTCACTCCAATAAAGCCATACCTTCTAATAGTGCCACTCCCTATGAGATTATGAGGGCCAATTACATTCCAACTACTACAATGACCAAAATATAAGTTGGAGAGAAAAGGGTTCAATTTGACTTACACTTCCATAGTGCTTGCTGCTCATCACTGAAGGAAGTCAGGACAGAAACTCAAACAGGAGCTGATGCAGAAGCCATGGAGGGGTGCTGCTTACTGACTTGCTACTATTAGGAGGTATGGCTTTGTTGGAGTGAGTATGGCCTTATCGGAAGAAGTATGTCACTGCGGGGGCAAGCCTTGAGGTTCCCTATGCTCAGGATACTACACAGTGTCTTAGTGGCTTCCTGTTACCTGCAAGATGTAGGACTCTCAGCTACAGTCTGCCTGCATGCAGCCACATTTCCTCCATAATGATAATAGACTGAATCTCTGAAACTGTAAGTGAACCACCCCAATTAAATGTTCTTCCTTAATAAGAGTTGCTGTGATCATGGTGTCTCTTCATAGCAATAAAAACCCTAAGATAGTCAGGCTATTTCATCACAGCAATAGTAACCCTAACTAAGACAAAAGAACATCTATGAAGGTTCCTGTGTGACACACATTCAATAAAGGACATTTATTTGTGTTCCCATTTTTTAGCTACACAACAGGAGACAGAAGCATCTATTCCTGTCTGTCACAGCCCTGCATCTCTTTCTGGAGCATCTGAAGTGGATGGACAAATTTCAGCCTTCAGGCTTGTATCTGTACTCACATAGAACCTAGACTATTATTGCAGAGAACCCATCACCATTTTATGGACGATAATGATACAAAATCTATTGCCTGCTTAAATTCCAAACTATTCATCTCTTCACTTTGACACTCTCACATGTGGTCAGCTTTACCGAGTCATCATTGACATGCTTTGGATATACCTAAGATACATGATATGGTGTTTTGCCACCCAAGTGTATCCTGAAATTACACAAGCTACTTATCATCTACTCTCTTTAAACATTTCAACTCTGAGTCCATTATTAGAAGCTGCAATGACTGTGCTCTGTATCACCTCTCTGCAACTTATGATCATATAACTATCATCCCAATAAACAGTCACACTGTCCCTTCGCATGTATGCATCCACAGTGCAGCACACAGTAGTTAGTAGCTGCTGGTCTCTGATGCCCAGACTCTGCTGCTTTCTCATTTTCCTTCAGCTGCTATGCAAATTGTCTGCCAAGCAGGACTGCAAGAAGTACACCTCCATTATGCAAACTTTATGTTAGTTCCTGAAGCAAATTATTCATATAATTGTCAAATGTACATGCTTTGTTAGTAAGGGAGGATAAGAATTGAAAACGATTCCATTTGTCTTTACAGTGATCTCTTTGGTCAATTGCCACATCAAACTGGAAACCAGCCATTTGAATACATCACGATCTTAACTCCAGCTTTCATGTGCTTTACATGTTTGCTTGCTTTCAATTTTAACGTGGTCAAAATTCTTTGGGATGAGTTCTCATCTTGTAAGAATGATCACTAAGCATGCCACTGATCACCAGTCTCTGCATCCATAAACTCCTTGTTTTGTATAAAGAGACATGTGCAATATGACCATACATTCAAATGGGAAATTAGACTCTCAAAATTCCCATTATACAAGTGATACTTCAGAGCATACATGAAGGCAGGCTGGAACCCACCGTGTTTGTTTAGAGAATCTTCTGTAAAAGAAAGGCCTTTAAAATATTTTTTTCCATGAAAAAAATTATAGCTTTTTAGCATTGTTAATCCTGTCATTTCTATGAACAGTTAACTAGTACTTCCTGCTGGGAACCTAGACTAAACAAACTCATCATTCCATCACTGCTGGAGCATGGGCTATGCACCTCTCTTGGTTCATCCTGTAAGCATCAGAAGTATTTCTGGTTTACCTCAACAACCCATACTTAGGAGCTCCATAGCGCTTTTCAAAGAAGCATTTTATGGAGTCTGGAGAGATGGCTCAGCTGTTTAAAGCATTGTCTACCCTTCCAGAAGACCTAGCTTCTGTTTTCAGCACCCAGGTGACTCACAACCACCTGTAACTCCAGACCCAGAGAATTCAATGCCCTCTCCTGGCCTCTGTGGACACTGCATACACTTGGTACACAAACATACATGCCGGCGAAGTACCCAAACACGGAAAATAAAATAAACATTTTAAGAAGAAGTGTTTTACCTGCATATCTTGTCCTTTTTCTTGTCTCAACTTAAGTTCCTTTTTAAACTGAGACGTGGAATTACTTACTTGATGGAATGAGTCATGTGCATATTTTAATAATTTGAAATGACTCCATGAGGGTAAGATCTGACTGTTTACATCCAGTAGCAGAATGGGATATTCATAAGTGTTTATTATAATATATATTCCAGTTCACACAAATTATCTTTCTGTGAAGTTCTCACTCTGCCACCTACAGTGAATATATAAACAAATTATTAGTTAAATATTCTTTAACCACAAAAAAGTACATTGCTATTACTCCATGTCACAGCTCAGGCTTCAAGTTAATTAACACTTTGCATTGCAATTGTGTTGAAATTTCTGAGTATATTAAGTGTGTGTGTGTGTGTGTGTGTGTGTGTGTGTGTGTGTGTGTGTGTGTTTGTACAGGATCTGGTCTCTTTATGACCAAAACTACTCCCTGGGAATAAAAGTAAGAATTTACCACACTAGTCACCAAATGATTGTTCAGTGGTTTGAAACAATTACTTCAGTTTCTAAACTGCCTCCTCAGAGAGGGAACACTGCTCTGAAGAGCAGTCTACGAAGCTGAGATGAAAGTAAATCCACAGAGTTCTCCACCAGCCTCTTACTCACACTGAAGACCTGAACAGATACCCCTGTGCAGCTGTGTTCACAAACACGAGAAGTTGGTGAGTATTTGCATAATTTTAGTAATTTGCAAGAATCAAAATCTGACTCAATATTTCCATCTGTGGCTACTGAATTCCTCCTCCATTCCTTAACTTTAAATGCCTCATGGAATTCCTCCCACCCAAGCCATCTGCCTGTGATTATTCTTCTCTATCACATAAAGGAGGTCTCCTTCCATTCTGTAGCTCTTGTTGGGTAAGCACCCCACTCCTCCGTGTGTGTGTGTGTGTGTGTGTGTGTGTGTGTGTGTGTGTGTGCGCGCACACGCGCGCACACGGGCACACACAGGCAGTTTCCTGCCTTCAACAACTCTCCCTTCTCTCCTCTGCAATATTTTTCTTTTCTCCTTAATTAAAAAAAAAAAATACTTCAAGAGTCTAGTGGACCATGTACACACAATTTATTAACATTTGTCAGGAGTTCATTTCGGAGTCTCCTGTGATATTATAGACTTGTCTGGGGAGAGTAAGTTAGATTTAGTGGCATATACTTATACTCTCAGTGTTCAGGAGGCTGAGGGAGGAGGATTGAGAGGTTCAGGCCAGGTTGAATTTATATGAATGAGACTGTGTTAAAAAAAACAATGTGCAATAATAATATCAACCTCACCAAGTATTAGAGACATTAAATAAATTCCATTTAAAGCTTATACATGGGGATCTTCTACATATTATGCATAATTTTTATTTTTCACAATACCATAGTGTTGAATCCAAGCTATCCTGCAAGCTAAATAAGCACTCTTCCACACTGAACTGCATCCACAGGCCTCTTTTGACTTTTCTGTTGTTATTTATTTATTTTGTTTTTTATTTATTTATTGTCTTTACATACCAACTAAAGTTTTCTGTAGGCAGACTTTTCTTTTCCACCCATCAGGTCCAAAATAACTGACATAAAGACTTAACATTAATAATAAATGCTTGGCTGATAGCTCAGACTTATTACTAGATAACTCTTACATTTTAAATTAACCCATATTTATTTACCCTCTGCCACATGGCAGTACCTTCTTTCAACACGGCAAGTTTATCTTGCTTCTTTCTCCTTCTGCTAGCAACTCCTCAGACTCCGCCCTTCTTCCCAGCATTCTCTTTGCCCTGAAAAATCCTGCATAGCCATTGGCCAATCAGCTTTTTATTAATAATGAGAGCAACACATTTTCACAGTGTACAGAAAGATTATTCCACAACAGTTCCCTTCCCTCCTCTTCTCCCAATTCCTCTTCCCACTCTCATCCTCCGTCTTCTCCTCCTCTGTTTCTCTTCAAATGCAGGTGGGCCTCCCATGGATATCAGCCAGCCATGGTATATAAAGTTGCAGTGAAGACTAGGCACCTCCTCTTCTATTGAGGCTGGATGAGGCAACCCAATAGGAGGAATGGGTCCCCAAAGTAGGCAACAGAGTTGGGGACAGCCCCTGCTCTCACTGTTAGGATTCCACAAGAAGACCTAGTTATACAACTGTAGCATACATGCCTAGATCAGTCTCTTGCAGGCTCCCTGGTTGTCAGTTCAGTCCTGTGAGCCCTATGAGCACAAGTTGGTTCTGTGGATTTTCTTGCTGTGTCTTTGTCCTCTCTGTCTCCTACAATCCTTCCTCCCTCTCTTCTGAAGGATTCCCCAAGGTCCACCTAATGTTTGGTTGTGAGTCTCTGCATCTGTTTCCAGTTGCTAGGTGAAGCCTCTCTGACGACAATTGGGCTAGGAACCAATCTATGAGTATAGTAGATTATCATTAGGAATCGTTTCATTGAGTTTTTTTCTAGTCATGTTTGGTTCTATTCTAGGTCTCTGGGGTATCCTACCTCTGGGTCCTGGCCCTCAGGGGTAAGCTTCCTCTCAGGGTATGGCGTCTCCAGCTGAGCCAGTCATTACTTGTCACACCAACAATTTCCACTCCATCTTTATGCAAGCACATCTTGTAGGTAGAACAAATTGTAGGTCAAAGCATTTGTGGCTGGGTTGGTGTTCCAGTCCCTCAATATAAGACTTGCCTGGTTTCAGGAGATAGTCAGTTCAGGGTCCATACCCCCCATTTCTAGAAATCTTACCTAGGCTCACCCTCACAGATTCCTGGGAGTTTCCATTGCACTAGGTTTCTAGCTCATCCCAGAGATGCCCCTGGTTCCAGTAGTCTCTCCAAGTACTCTCTCCCTCCACCCTCCCCTCACCTGATCCCTCATGTTCTCATCCCCCTCCCCTCTCTTCTAGACTCCTCCCTCTGTCCATTGGCAATATCAGTTCAATTTCCTCTTCACAGTAAGATTCATCCTTTCCACCCCCACCACTTGAGCCCCCCTTGTTACTTAGCCTCTCTGGGTCTGTGGATTATAGTATGGTTCTCCTCTACTTTACAGCTAATATACACTTATGAGTGAGTACACACCATGTTTGCCTTTCTATGTTTGAGTTACATCACTCAGGATGGTCTTTTCTAGTTCCATTCATTTGCCAGGAAATTTCTTGATGTCATTGTTTTTAGCAGCTGAATAATACTCCACTGTGTAAATGTGCCATGTTTTCTTTATCCATTTTTTGGTTGAAGGGCATCTAAGTTGTTTCCAGTTTCTGGATATTACAAATAAAGCTGCTATGACCATAGCTGAGCGAGTGTCCTTGTGGTAGATGGAGCATCCTTTGGGTATATGCACAGGAGTAGCATCACTGGGTCTTAAGGTAGATTGATTCCCAATTTTGTGAGAAATCACCATATTGATTTCCAAAGTGGCTGTACAAGTTTTCACTCCCCCCAGCAGTGGAGGAGTGTTCCCCCTTGCTACATGTCCTCACCAGCATGAGCTGTCACTTGTGTTTTTGGTCTTAGCCATTGTGAGAGGTGTAAGATGGAATCTCAGTGTCATTTTGATTTACATTTCCCTGATGGCTAAAAAATGCTGAACATTTAAGTGTTTCTCAGCCATTTGAGATTCCTATGTTGAGAATTCTCCATCTAGAACTGTACCTCATTTTGTAATTGGGTTGTTTGGTTTTTCATGTCTAGTTTCTTGAATTCTTTATATGTTTTGGAAATCATCCCTCTGTCAAATGTGAGGTTGGTGAAGATCTTTTCCCATTCTGTGGCTGCCATTTTGTCCTTTTGTAGTGTCCTTTGCCTTACAGCAGCTCTTCAGTTTTATGAGGTTCCATTTGTTAACTGTCAGTCTTAGTGCCAATGAGATTGGTGTTCTGTTCAGGAAGTTTTCTCCTGTGCCAATGCATCCAAGGCTATTCCTTTACTTTGTCTTCTATCAAGGTCAGTGTATATGGTTTTATGTTGAGGCCTTTGATCCACTTGTACTTGAGTTTTGTGATAGATGTGCATGTATTTATATTCTTCCATATACTGACATCCAGTTATGCCAGCACCATTTGTTTAAAATGCTTTCTTTTTTTCTATTGTATAATTTCGGCTTCTTTGTCAAAAATCAAATGCCCATAGGTGTGTGGATTTACGTCTGGGTCTTTGATTCAATTCCATTGATGCACCTGTCTGTTTTTTATGCCAATATCATGTGGTTCTTATTGCAATTTCTCTGTTGTACAGCTTGAAATCAGTGATGGTGATAACTCCAGAAGTTCTTTTATTGTACAGGATTGTTTTAGCTATCCTTGGTTTTTTGTTTTTCCATATGAAGTTGAGCATTGTTCTTTCAAGGTCTGTAAACAATTGTGATGGAATTTTGATGGCGACTGAATTGAGTCTTTTGATAAAGTGGCCATTTTTATTATGTTAATCCTTCCAATCAATGAGCATGGGAGATCTTTCTGTCTTCTGATGTCTTCTCCAATTTCTTTCTTCAAAGATTTGAAGTATTTGTCATACAGGTCTTTCACTTGCTTGGTTAGAGTTATACTGAGATATTTTATAATATTTATGGCTATTGTGAAGGGTGTTTTTTCTCTGGTTTCTTTCTCAGCTCATTTATCATTTGTATATCTGAGGGATACTGATTTCTTTTTAGTTAATTTTGTATCCAGCCACTTCACTGAAGGTGTTTATCAGATATAGGTGTTCTCCAGTGGAATTTTGGGGTTGCTTATATATACCATGATATCATCTGCAAATAGGGATACTTTGACTTCCTTTCCAATTTGTATCCATTTGATCTCCTTTAGTTGTCTTATTGCTCTAGCTAAAACTTCAAGTACTATATTGAATAGATAGATAGAGAGGAGACAGCTTTGTCTTCTTCCCAATTATAGTGGAATTGCTTTAAGTCTCTCTCCATTTAACTTTATGTTGGCTATTCACTTGCTATAAATTGCCCTTATTATGTTTAGGTATGTCCTTTGTATCTTGATCATTCCAAAACTTTTACCATTAAGGGGTGCTGGATTTTGTTAAAGGATTTTTTAGTGTCTAGTGAGATGATCTTTTTTTTTTTTTTGTAATCTTACATTTGGATTATATGGTGGCTTACATTGACAGATTTTCACATGTTTAACCATCCTTGCATCTCTGGGATGAAGGCCACTTGGTGATGATGAGTGATCTTTTTGCTATGTTCTTGGATTCAGTTTGCCAGTATTTTATTGAATATTTTTGCATCTATGTTCATGAGGGAAATTGGTCTGTAATTCTCCTTCTTTGTTGAATCTTTGTGTGGTTTGGATATCAAGGTGACTGTAACCTCATAAAATAAATTTGATAATGTTCTTTCTGTTTCTATTTTGTGGAATAATTTGTCGAGTATTGGTATTAGCTCTTCCTTGAATGTCTGACAGAATTCTGGGCTAAATTGTCTAGCCATAAAATTTTTTGGTTGGGAGACTTTTAATGACTGCTTCTATTTCTTTGGGTGTTATAGGTCTATTTAAATTATTTATCTGATTTTGATTTAACTTTGGTAAGTGGTATCTATCAAGAAAATTGTCCATTACTTTTAGATTTTACAATTTTGTGGTATATAGGTTTGTGAAATTATGACTTAATGATTCTTTGGATTTCCTCAGTTTCTGTTGTTATGTCTTCCTTTTGTTTCTGGTTTTGTTAATTTGGCTATTTTTCTCTGCCTTTTAGTTAGTTTGGATAAGGGTTTGTCTACTCATTGTTTCACTGATTCTTTATATTGTTCTCTTTGTTTCGATTTTATTGTTTTCAGCCCTGAGTTAGACTATTTCTTGCAGTCTACTCCTCTTGAGTGTATCTGATTATTTTTTTTCTAAAACTTTCAGGTATGCTGTTAAGTCACTGGCATGAGAATTCTCTAATTTTTATGCAGGCACTTAGTGCTATGAACTTTCCTTTTAGTACAATTTTCATTGTGTCCATAAGTTTAAGTATATTGTGCATTCATTTTCATTGAATTATAGGAAGTCTTTAATTTCTTTCTTTATTTCTTCCTTGATCCAGTGGTAATTCAGTGGAGTGCTGCTCAGTTTCCATGAGTTTGTAGGCTTTCTGCTGTTGAAATTCAACTTAAATACATAGGAGTCTAATCTGCTGGTTTGCTTTGTGACTGAGTATATGGTCAATTTAGAGACAGTCCTCTGAGGTCTTGAAAAGATGGTATGTTCTTTTGTGTTTGGATGAAATGTTCTGTAGATATCCTTTAGGTCCATTAGAGTCGTAATGCCTGTTAGTTTCATTATTTCTCTGTTTTGTTTCTGTCTGGATGGCTTTCCATTGGTGAAAGTGGGCTGTTGACGCCTCCCACTATGAATACGTAGTGTCCAATGTGTGATTTAAGCTTTAGTAAAATGTTTCTTTTACAAATGTGGGCATAGATGTTCAGAATTAAGACGTCATCCTGGTGAATTTTTCCTTTAATGACTCTGAAATGCCCTTCTCCATCTTTGATTAATTTTGGTTTGAAGTCTATTTTTGTTAGATATTAAAATAGCTACACCAGCTTGCTTGTTAGGTCCATTTGGATGGAAAATCTTTTCCAAACCTTTAGTCTGAGGTAATGTCTATCTTTGATGTTGAGGTGTGTTTCTTGTATGTAGCAGAAGGATGGATACGGTTTTTGTATTCATTCTGTGAGCCGGTGTCTTTTTATTGTCAAATTGAGTCCATTGACACTGAGAGACATTAATAACCACTTATTGTTTATTCCTGTTATTATGGTGGTGGTGGTGGTGGTAGTGTGTGTGTGTGGAGGGGGGGGGGTTTCCTTCTTTGAATTTTGCTGGTGTGAGATTGTCTCTTGCTGTGTTTTCATGGATGTAGTTAACTTCCTTGGTTAGAATTTTCCTTCTAGTACCTTCTGTAGGGTTGGATTTGTGAATAGATATTGTTTAAATTTGACTTTGTCATGAATTATCTTTTTTTCTTCATGTAAGGTGATTGAAGATTTTGCTGGTCTTGGGTGGCACTTGTCTCTTAGAGTCTGCAAAACATCTGTCCAGGACCTTCGGACTTTTAGGTTTTGCTAAATGTATTTATGGGTTTTTGAGCTGAGATTCTTCTCCTTCTTCTATTCCTATTATTCTTAGGTTTGGTCTTTTCATGGTGTCCCAGATTTCCTGGATGTTTGGTATTAGGAGTTTTTTAGATTTAATCTTTTTTGACCAACAACTTGATTTCTTCTATTGTGTCTTCAGTGCTTGAAATTCTCTGTTCCATCTCATGTTCTGTTGGTGATGCTTGCGTCTGCAGTTCCTGATTGCTTATCCAGATTTTAGATTTATTCAACTTCCTCAGTTTATGTTTTCTTTATTGCTTTTAATTTGATTTTCATGTCATGAACAGTTTCCTTTGCCTGTTTGTTTGTCTATTTGTTTTTTTTTATTGAATTTCTTGGTATTCTTTAAGGGATTTGTGAATTTCCTCTAGTTTTTTGTTGTTGTTATTTTGTTTTGTTTTGTTTTGTTTTTGTTATCTTTTCTTCAATTTCTTTAAAAGAGTTTTTCATTTCCTCTTTAAGGGCCTCTATCATCTTCATACAGTTGTTTTTAACGTCATTTTCTTGTTTGTCCACTGAGTTGGAATATCCAATTCTTGCTGTTGTAAGATAGCTAGGCTCTGTTGGTGCCAAATTGCCTTGGCTATTGTTGATTGTATTTTCACATTGGTATTTAGGCATCTAGATTTGAGATAATTAGTTCTAGTCCCTAATTTCTGAGTCTGTCTTTGTTGGATGGGTGTTTTGTTCCTTGGTTTCTGTTTCCTCTGTGGTTTTTCTAGTCTTTTTGTTTTGTCTTGTTTTTTTGTTTTTTTGTTTTGTTTTTGGAGCTGAGGATCGAACCCAGGGCCTTACACTTGCTAGGCAAGCACTCTACCACTGAGCTAAATCCCCAACCTGGTTTTTCTAGTCTTTGTGGCATGATTTCTGGCCTTTCCACTGAGTGATAGCAGTCCTCCAGAGTTGCAGACAGGTTCCAGCAGGGGACAGTGATGAGCAGGAATGGCATGGGCTGTGGGAAGGGACTTGGGGGAACAGAATCTAGGGAGTAGGGCAGTTCCTCTGGGTCACTTGCTAGTTCTGATTGGTGTGGCCTGCACTTGAGTGGTGGAAGTTTGGTGAGGTTGGGAGCAGTGGAGCTAGCAAGGAGCTGGGACAGCAAGGGCTGCTAGAAGGGTCCCAGAGAACAGCACCTCTTTTAATTTTTGAGGCAAGGTCTTACTAAGTTTCCCAGGCTGACCTAAAGCATTCTGTATCCAAAGCAAGGCCTTTAGCTTTTGATTCTCCTTCCTCAGCTTTTTAAGTATCTGGAATTGAAAGCCTGCACCACCCACCTGGCAAGGCTTTTTATTCTTCTGGTTAGTATTTCTCGATGTGGCAATGTACTCAAAGAGCATTCCATCTTTAATGCACAGAATTCAAACTTTCTCTTTTTGTATATAATTAATTTTATGTTCATTTGGGGTTTTGCCTACATGTATGTCTGTGTGAGGGCGTCAGAAGCCCTGTAACTAGAGTTGCAGACAGGTGTGAGCTGCCATGTGGGTGCTGAACATTGAACCTGGGTCCTCTGGAAAAGTAGCCAATGCTCTTAATGATTATACCATCTTTTGCCTGAAGGATGGAGGGAAGCATGAACAAACTGTGTCAAAACATGTTGAGTACTGTATGGCAAGCATTAGAGTTGAATTTTTTGTAGTTTTTTATGATTTTGAAAAGCTGCTATGCTACTGGGATTATTTCAAATACTTTGATCATTTTCAGTGACATTATCATGTACTACTATTAAGTTTCCTAACCCATGAACACAATGTGGCTTTTCATTTACCTGTACTTATTTAAATTCCCCTCAGCAATGTTTTATACTTGTTATTGTACACACATGTCATCTCCTAAAAAAATTTTTATTCCTAACAGTTTTTATATTATTTTTAAATGGATTTAAGTTTTATTCTTTAGGAATCAGTTATCAGTGTTTTGAAATTCAACCAATGCTTGTATATTAATGTTGTGTCCTACTACAAAAGTGACTATTTTTTATTAGTCCCTACTCTTTTTTGTATGTGTGAAATCTAGAGTTCTCTTAAATTGCATCACTTAGGGACAGAGATAATTTTCTTTCCATCTTTATTTCTAGTTTGATATTTTTTCTTTAATTGAAAACAGATTTTTACCCCTCACATAATGTATTCTGATTATGGTTTCCCCTACGCACATCTCCCAGCTCCTCCTTTCTTCCCTTGCATCTAGATTCATGGCCTTTCTATTTCTCTTTGGAAAACAAACAAGCTTCTATGGATAAAATAAAGTAAGGTAAAACAAAAACTATCACATTGGAGTTGGACAAGACAAATGAAGAGAAGGAAAGGAACCCAAGAAAAAGCAAAAGAATCAGAGACCCACTTGTTCACACACTCAGGAATCCCATTGAAAACACTAAACTAGAAGCCATAGTATATATGTAGAAGAACCAGTATAGACACATGCACACCCTATGCATGCTGCCTCAGTCTCTGTGAGTTCATCTGAGCTCTGATTGTATTGATTTAGTACTGGCCTTGTTTTTTAGGTGTCCTTCATCCTCTATGACTCTTAGGGTTTCCTGAGCCCTGAAGAGAAACATTTAATAGAGAACTCCCATTTAGGGCTGAGTGTTCTAAGCCTCTCACTTTCTCCTTAATGTCTATCCATGGGTCTTTGTATTTCTTCTCATCTGCTGAAGGAGGAAGCTTCTTTGATGATGACTGAGCAAGGCATTGATCTATGAGTATAGAAGAAAATCATTTGGATTTATTTTATTGCTACCTTTTCTTTTTTAATAACAGTATTATTTGGTTATATCAAAGATCTGTGGACTATCCTAGGGGTTCTTGGTCACCTAATATGTATCAAATATGTGTCCCATCTCCCAGAGTAGGCCTTAAGTCAAATCAGTTATTGGTTGGCTACTTTAAAAGTTTTTGCCACCATTACCCTAGCACATCTTTCAGGCAGGACACCATTGTAGATCAAAGATTTGTGCTGGCTTGGTGATGTTTCTCCTTTCAGGCACACTTCCTCTAAAAAGGCCATACCTACTTCAAAAAAGCCACACCTCATAATAGTGACACTCCTTTTGAGGGCCATTTTCTTTCAAACCACCACAGCTATCCTGGGTTTTTGTGTCTCCATATTAAGCTGAAAATTATCTTTTCAAGATCTGTGAAGAATTATGTTGAAATTTTTATGAGGATTGCATTGAATTCATAGGTTGCCTTTGATAGGATGGCTAATTTTTACTATGTTAATTTGATTGATCCATGAGTATGGGAGAGCTTTCTGTCTTACAATGCCTTCTTCAAATTCTTTTTTTTTTTTTTTTTTTTTTGAGCTGAGGATTGAACCCTGGGCCTTGAATCACTCTACCACTGAGCTAAATCCCTAACCCCTCAAATTCTTAATGTCTTTTTTTATTCTATGTCTTAAAATTTTTTCATTCAACTCTTTCCCTTGTTTGGTGTTACCCCCAAGATAATTTATATTGTTTTAGGCTATTGTGAGAGGTGTTGTCTCCCTGATTTCTTTCTCAGTCTGTCATTTGTATATAAGAAGGCTACTGACTTTTGTGAGTTAATTTTGTATCTAGCTACTTTGCTGAATGTGCTTATCAGCTATAGGACTTTCCAAGGGGAGTTTTTAGGGTCACTTATGCATGCTATCCTATCATTTGCAAATAAAGATACTTCAGCTTCTTCCATTCCAATTTGTATCCTCTTGATCTCCTTCAGTTGTGTTATTTCCCTAGGTAAGGCTTCAAGTGCTATATTGAATAGGTATAATGAAAGTGGACAACCTTGTCTTGCTTCTGATTTTAGTAAGCTGCCTTGAGTTTCTCTCCATTTAAGTTGATGTTGGCTATGGGTCTGTTGTAAACCACCTTTATTATGAGGAAGTACTCCTCTTACATCACTGATCTCTCCTAGACTTTAACAATGAAGGGGTGTTAGATTTTGTCAAAGGCTTCATCTAAAGCTAATGGGATGATCATGTGATTTTATCTTTCAGTTTGTTTATATAGTGGATTATGTTTATTGATTCACATATGTTGAACCACTGTAGCCAGAAGTTTTTCTGGTCCCACCCGGCTCGCAGCCATTCAGACACAAATAAACACAGAGAGACTTATTTAAACTGTTTGGCCTAATGGCTCAGGCTTCTTGCTATCCAGTTCTTATATCTTAAATTAATCCATTTCTATCATCTGTAAGTCGCCATGGGGCTTGTGGCTTACTGGTACTTTCACATCATGCTTCCTCTGTCTCTGGCTGCAGACTACTAACTCAGCCTTCCTGTTCCCAGAATTCTCTTCTCTGCTTCTTCTGCCTATACTATATTTCCTCCCTGGCCTCATCTGTAGCTAATGGGATGATCATGTGGTTTTATCTTTCATTTTGTTTATATAGTGGATTATGTTTATTGATTCACATATGTTGAACCACCCCTGAATCTCTGGGATAAAACCTATTTAATAATGATGGATAACTTTTTTATATGTTCTGGGATTCAGTTGGCAAGTATTTTGTTGAGTATTTTTGCATCTGTTTTCATGAAGGAAATTGGTCTGTAATTCTCTTTCTTAGTTGGGTCTTTATGTGGCTTGGGTATCAGGTTAACTATAGTCTCATAAAATGAATTTGGCAATGTTTCTTTTGTTTCTATTTTGTGGAATATTTGAAGAGAATTGGAGTTAACTCTTCTTTGAAAGTCTGGTAGAATCTGGCCTAAAGCCATCTGGCTCTGAGACTTTCATTGACAGCTTCTACTTTACTTGAGGTTATAGGTCTGTTTAAATTGCTTATCTGATCTTGATTTAACTTCAGTAAATGCACATATTGAGAAAATTACTAATTGCATTTAGATTTTCCAATTTGGTGGAGCACAGGTTTTTAAAGTATGTCTGTATGATTCTCTAGATTTCCTTGGTGTCTGTTGTTATGCCCCCCTTTTAATTATTCTTCTCTCATATATTACTGACTCCTGACTAATGTTTCCCTCCATCCCCTCTCTCCTATCTCCCCCCCCCAGATCCACACCTCTCATCCTCCCCTCAGAAAACACTAGGACTCCCAAGGATATCAACCAAACATGGCATAATATGCTACAATAAGACCAGGTACATACTATCACATCAAGGCTGGATGAGGCAAACCAGTGGGAGGAAAAGGGTCCTATCAGTAGGCAAGAGTCACCGGCCACCCCCATTTCCACTGTTAGAAATCCCATAAAAACATCAAGCTATTCAGCCATAACATAAAAGTGCAGGAGTCCTAGGTCAAATGCATACAGGCTCACTGATCTCTGCTAGCCACCATGAGTCCCAGTCAATTAATTCTGTGGGCTATGTTCTCTTGGTATCCCTGAACCCTCTGGTTCCTCTGATTCTTCTTCCCTCTCCTCAAGCTCTGCCCAACATCTGGCTGTGGACTCTCTATCTGCTCCCATCAGTTTCTGGATGAAGTCTCTCTGGTCTCTTTAGTGAGAATTCTGCCAGGTTCCAGTTCTAGAATACTCTGCAGGCAGGGCAAACTGTAGGTTGAAAGTTTTGTGGCAGGGTTGGTGTCCCAATCCCTCCAAGTGAAGCCTTGCCTGGTTACAGAAGATGGCCAGTTCAGGTTATGTGTGCTATATCCCCCTTTTTTATTTCTAATTTTTTGATTTTGATGTGCTTTCTCTGCCTTTTAGTTAATTTGGATAAGGGTTTGTCAATCTTCTTGGTTTTCTCAAGGAACCATGTCTTTGATTCATTGATTCTTTGTATTTTGTTTCTTCTATTTTATTGACTTCTGACCAGTGTTTAATTATTTCTTACAGTCTACTCCTCTTATGTATGATTTCTTTATTTCATTCTAGAGCTTTCAGGTGTGGTGTTAAGTTACTAGTAGGAGTTCTTTTCATTTTTTTTTAATGGAGGCACTTAGTGCTATGAACTTTCCTCTCAGCACTGCTTTCATTGTGCCCCATAAGTTTGGAGATGGTGTGCATTCGCTTTCATCAAATTCCAGAAAATCTTAAATTTCTTAACTTCTGGCTGGGCCCATTTTTCATTCAGTAGTGAGTTGTTTAGTTTTCATGAGTTTGTAAGCTTTCTGTTGTTTCTGTTGTTATTAACATCCAGCTTTAATCAGTGGCGGTGAGATAGGATGCAGTGAGGTTCTTTCAATTTTCTTGGATCTCTTGAGGCTTGCTTTGTGTTTGAGTATGTGGTCAATTTTGGAGAAGATATATTCTGTTGTGTTTGTGTGAAATGTTCTGTGAATAATTTAGGACCTTTGGTTTGTAACTTCAGTTAGCTCCAGCATTTCTCTCTTTAGGTTTTGTCTGAATGACCTGTCCATTGATGAGAATGAGGTACTGGAGTCTCCCACTATCCGTGTATAAGGGTCTATATGTGATTTGAGCTATAGTTGTGCTGTTTTTACAAATTTAGTTTCCATTGAATTTGGGGCAAGATGTTAAGAATTTCAGTGTCCTCTTGGTGGATTTTTCTACTTTAATGAGTATGTAGTAGCCTTCCCTATTTCTTCTTACTAGTTTGAAGTCTATTTTGTCAGGTAATAAAATGGTTATATCAGATTGCTTCTTAGGTACATTTGCTTGAATGTCTTTTTCCACTCCTTTACTCTGAGGTGATGTCTATCCTTGATATTAATTGTGTTTCTGGGATGCAGGAGAATGAAGGATTGTGTTTTCATATCCATTCTGTTAGTCTGTATCTTTTTATTAGGGAACAAGACTATTGATGTTAGAGACCAGTAAGCAGTGTTTGTTGATTCCTGTTATTTTGTTGGTGGCGGTTGTGGTGATGGTGGTTCTATAGTGTGTGTATGTGTATGTGTGTGTGTGTGTGTGTGTGTGTGTGTGTGTGTGTGCATGCTTCCCTTCTTTTGATTTGCTGGTATGGAATTCTCTATTCCCTCTGTTTTGTTGGATGTAGTTGCCTTCCTTAGGTTGGAGTTTTCCTTCCAGTCCCTTCTGAAGCACTGGATTTGTAAATAGATATTGCTTAAATTTGGTTTTATCATGGGATGTCTTATTTTTATCTATTGTGATTGAAAGTTTTGCTGAGTATAGTAGCCTGAGCTGGCATCTGTGTTCTCTTAAAGTCTGCAGCACATCTGTCCAGGCCCTTCTGGCTTTTAGGGTCTCCAGTGAGAAGTTGGGTACAATTTTCATATGTCTGCCTTTATATGTTACTTGATCTTTTTCCCTTGCAACTTCTTAAAATTCTTTCTTTGTTCTGTACATTTAGTTTTGTTTATTATGTGCCAAGTTGGGGCCTTCTTTTCTGCTCCAGTCATGGTGTTCTGTAAGCTTCTTATGCCTTTATAGTCACCTCCTTCTTTAGATTAGGGAGATTTTCTTCTATCATTTTGTTGAAAATATTTTCTATGCCTTTGACATGGGATTCTTCTTCTTCCCCTATTCCTATTTTCTTAGATTTGGTATTTTCATAGTGTTCCTGATTTCCTGATATTTTGTATTAGGAGCTTTTTAGATTTGGCATTTTCTTTAATCAAAGTATCAGTTTCTTCTATTATGTCTTCAGTGTCTACCATCTCTTGCATTCTGTTGGTGAAGCTTGCCTCTAAAATTCCTGTTTGAATTTCTAAATCTTTCATTTCATGATTTCTTTCAGTTTGAGTTTTTCTTGATTGATTCTATTTCCACTTTCAGTTCTTCAATGATTTTTATTCATTTTCTTCTACTGTTTCTTTGTCAACTGAGGCATTTCTATGACCCTTTAATTACATTTTAATATACTATTTTTTTCCAGACAGGGTTTCATGTAGCCCAGGCTAACCTCAAGCCTGCCATGGGACATGGCCAAGGACAGACTTCAATTCTTGACTCTCTTGACTCTATTTCCTGAGTACTGGAAATAAAGATATGTTCCAACACACATCATATAAAATATTTTGAGTAAATTTGTTGTTGATTATTATTTAAGTTTCACAGAATTCTCTAATGAAAATAACCTTTCTTTATGAGAGATGTTTATTTCTGTGGCATTGGCTATGATGGCCCTTTGCTCATTTCTAACTTTTTTCTTTTTTCTTAGTTAATTTAGGCAAGAATTTACCAAAAGAATTGACTCAACTCTCCTAACTTTTCCCCCATTACTTTTCTATTCTATAGTACATTTACCTCTGCTTTGAAGTGTGTTATTTCCTTTCTTTTGATAATTTTGAGTTTGGCGTGTTTTCTCTAGTTACTTGGAGTGTACTGTCGGGTTGTTGGATTGAGCTATTTCCCCTTTAAAACATTCACAATTAGTTGTAGATTTCTCCAAGGATGACGTGTTTACTATGTCCCTTCGGTTTCATGATGTTGTGTTTTGTTTCCTTTGTCTACAATTCTCTTTAAAGCTTTCACTGGTTTCTTTGTTGACCCATCAGTTAAGATTATATTGAATTGGTATATTTTTGTGGATTGTTCAATAGGCCTTATTTCCTGTTAGTGATTCCTATTTTTGTTCCATTGTGATTGAAAGGACTGTTTCTTCAGAAACAGTGTCTAGGCATTTTGTTTGTTTGTTATAATCTGCTAGATGTGTCGTGAGTCCCTGTGTCTCTTTGTGCTGTATAATCTTTTGTTGTGATTTGTGCTTTTGACAAAATGACTGCTTCTCCCAGGCTTTTAGGATGGTTCCCATAAAACAATGCCTGCTGTTACCTGTTTAACTGCTCTGGCAATGTGTCTGCTGTTACCTGTTCATCTAGCTGTTCTGACAGTATGCCTTCATGGAGCTGGTGAATGTGTTTGTAACTGTCTTATTTGTCCAAACAACTCACCCTGTGTGTGTCCTCTGGATCTTCAAGGCATCTGCCTACAGAATGACAGAATCTACTTAATTCCAATATGCTGACACACATTTCTGGTTTTAGCAGTTTCCATATTGACCCATTCTTCCAAGTTCTCTGAAACAAGTGAAAAAGAAACCTTCCCTTTGGGAAACACATAGAAAAAAAAAATAGAACATTAGATATACAGCGCACTTCTTTGCTTCCATGCAGGGAAGGAGCCAGTGACTGGTAAACTTCCTGCTGATTGCACCAGACTATGGCAGAGAGAGTGGCAAAGGGGCAAAATACTGCTCTCATTGATATTTCTTCTCAGTTATGGACTCTTGGGTATTTTGGATTTTTTAACTGATCACTGCTTTCCATGCAGGTATCTGGTGTGAACAGCACTGTGAAGTCAGTGTCTCTGCTGAGGAATATGTTCTGGAGCTTCTTAGCCTCCCATTATCTAGCTGCTCAATTCCTCTTGATACTGATTTCTCTACTTTTAGAGCTCTGTTCTATATGACCCCAGGGATCAGCCCCATGCCTTCCCCCATTCCTCTCTCCCACCATCAGTGTTGTATTGTCTGAGCTGTAGACAGGTATCTTTAGATACCTAATCTATATCACCCCTTTTCTCTTTCATAGAAATTCCAGTTGTGGTTAGAATTTGACTCTATCTCATCCCTCCTCAACAAAACTTCTCTTTGTACCAGACAGAGATCGTTATAGAAACCCAAAACTTATCAAGATGTCGAGTTGTGGAGCCCAGTCACAACTGATAGAGCTATACAACAAGGCCTGCACCTGTGACTCAGGGAACTAAAAAGGAGGGACAGAAAGATTGTAAGAGCCAGAGGATGCGAGAGTTTGTTGTGCGATTGCATCCTAGCAATGTCAGAAGCAACAACCATATAGTGTCACTAACATGACTGCCCAAACAGGAGCTGAACAAGAACAACACCAATGGACCCGCCAGAGTGGAGGAAAGCCCATGGGACCTCAACTGTACACAAAGAACTACAGGCAACTAAGGATTGCTGAGAGAGGAAGAAATAGGCTTCCTCAGGGAAGAGCACACCAACTGGTCAGCCATGAAAATGTGCACACAAGAAACATCATATAAACTGAGCAGGTTATACTAATGAACACACACACACATACACACACACACACACACACACACACACACACACATATATATGTACACATACTTATACATGTATGAGTAAATAATTAGTGAAAAAGACTGAGAATTTGAAAGGGAGCATGGAGAGATATATGGCATAGTTTGGAGAGAAGAAAGGGATGGGATAAATGATATAATTATATTACAATTTCAAAAATAAAAGAAATAATAAAATCAACAACCAGAGGGAAACAGTGCCATCACTGACCTCAGATGTGAAACCTCAACTTCATCACAACTGATTTTTTTTTTTTACATCATCATTCCCCTTACCTTCCAGTACATCCCATCAACTCTACCACGGAACATACATTCTCCAAATCCTGCGGCACAGCCCGTTTCATTTCTGGAAACTGCCTCTCATTACAGTTGCCAGGGTGACTCCCGAACTCTGGTCCCAGTTCTTAGCCTTTGCCTAAGCCAGTCTTCAAACGGCTGTAATGTCTATTATCTTCATAATGGCTCATTTCAGAAGTTTTTCCCCAAAGTCAAGAATTTATTGAGTGAAATCAAATCATCGCACTCTGTGTGGCCTATTGTTTTTGACAATAATCGCCCCGTCTGGAAAGAATCCCGTCTAACAGAACCACCAAGCGTGAGGATGCTGTCCTCAGATGCCTCCTAAAGAACTGGTGTGGTGCTTAGATCACCACATTCATTCTGAGGAGCTGCTATAAAAGAGCAAGTCTGACCCCCACACAACTCTTGCCTCCCAGATGGGAGTGTGCTCTCTCCCTTTCATGTGCACTGCTGGCTTGATGTCCTCCGCAGCCATATGGTCCCACTGACTCAACCGCAGGTACACATTCATCTGAGACTCTGCTCCTGAGCAACAGCTCTCATATTGGTTTAGGGAGCTTCTGTGTTTCAGGCTACTGTGATTTAGCAAAATGTTCAATGCTGGATAACTTAAAGATGGAAGAGCAGAAAGGAGATGGGGAGGGAAAAGAGGGAAGAGAAAAAGAGGTAGAGGAGGGGCAGTGAGTGAGGGGGAGATAGATGGGCACAGTGTAGAAATCAATAAATATAAGTTTACTGGTATAAAAGAAATCTCAATGTAGTGAATTGAAAGATACTTTCTGTTTTGTAGTGATAGCCTCCAAACAATCTAAGAGTAAAAGATCAAAGGACACAGCAGTATTTGACATGCTCTAGAAAATTATCTATAGCTAGTGTTAGCATTGTTTAGGCTAAGAATATACTGATATAGAATTGCAATGTATAAAGGGTTAAACAGTTCTATTACTTAAAATTATTTCCATTGATTTGCTAATTTCGCATTCATTAAATTGATTTTTCTTGAGGACTTATTCTGTATAAAGTTAAAGTTTAGGTTGCAAAGATAGACTCTTGTTTAAAAGAGCCTAGCAATATAGTGTGTGTGTGTGTGTGTGTGTGTGTGTGTGTGTTATCCCATGTAGCAGTAGCTGAAAACACAGGAGATGAGACATGTCCTGGAATGGTCGAGGAAAGATGCTGTTGGAGGTGGTCCTGGAAGGAAGAGTAGAGTTTCAGAAGGATTTCATGATTTAGCCAAAAGGCGGCAAATGGTAGCTTGCTTAGCAGCAGACATGCTGTAGATCCATACTGAAATATGAGCATTGTGGAAACATATGGGAGACGTATTAGTGGCTACGGAGGACCAACATAATGATAGAGCTTCATCTGGTAGACAATGGGGAAAGTTGCTAACCCTTCATCATAGCAGTGTTGCTGTGTCTAGTCGTTGGAGAGATTCATGTCAGTAATCTGGGGAGGCTGGGTTTTAAAGCGTGGGACAACAGAATTAAAGGGGGCAGTAATTTAAAAAGAGAAAAGAAAAGAAAAAGCAAGACCAGTGAAATGGTTCAACCAGTAAAGGTAGTTGTTGCAAAGTCTGACAACCCGAGGACCCATGTGGTGGGAGGAGGAAACTTCCACAGTTGTCTTCTGACCTCCAAATATACCATGCACACTCCCACACACGTACACACATGTGCTCATACACAAATAATAAATAAAGTTTTTTTAAAATCAATGAAGTAGCCCAGGCTACCCCAGTAAATGTGGACTAGAGCAGGATTCCAGACACAAAGAAAACACGTAGGAAAGTCACTCACACATTTTTACCACATTCCTGGTGAATTAGGATCACCACAGCTTGTGTGACACTTTTTCTTCCTGAAAGGCCAATCACATTATCCAGGAATCACCCCAGAAATGCCAGGAAATGAGCCATTTCTCATTAAAATTATATGAAAAATCTGTGAGGCCAAAGGGTTTCCTCAACCGAGTTTGGTCTCATGTCTGAGTATCCCAAGATACCAGTTAGAATCGTCTCAGAGAAGAATGGAACAATGAAACACACCTACAGTTATGTTATTATGTTTGCAGGCCACTACATTTTATGTATAGGCTAGAATAGCACTAGAAATAGTATTTCATCTGGGAAAAAAGTCTTTATCAATATCCCAAGGTCTCAGAACAGATCTTTCCAGGATCCTGGTCTCTGTCTGAAGCTCTGTGCACCAACTGCCAGAAACATGAGACTACTTTTGTACAAAATGTATTCTCCACAGAAATTTTTAACTGAAATCTACCATGCATATATTTTAAATGTACATCCTATAATTACATAGCTAGCTGAGCTCTATCAAACTGTATATACCTGTGTGATGGGACTCAGATTAGGGACAGAACTCTAGCAAAACTGAAGAGCCTCCCTTCCAAGGGAAACTGCTCTCCTGACTTCTAATGTGAGTCTGTTGGACATATCATTTCACCACTAATATTTATAATAGTATATAATATCATATAATAATGCTATATTATATTATATACATATGTATTATCCTTTCTCTAACTTTTTTGTTTGGTTGGTTTTTGAGACAAAGTCTCACTATGTGGACCTGGCAAGTCTGTATCTTTCCTATGTAGACTAGGTTGGCTTTGAACTCAAAGATCTACCTGCTTCTACCTCTCACATGCTGGGATTAAAGGCATGTACCACCACACCCAGCTCTCTGACTTCTTTTATTCCATAGTTTCTGAGATTTACTCCTTTGGCTAAATTTGATTTGCTTTCATTACTATATTTTATTTCATTGTCCAATTATGTTATAATTTTATTATGCATTGACATATAACAGAAGCCTATAAACTATGGCTTACTGGACAATACTTATTTTTGTTAAAAGTTCATTATTAGACTACGATCATATCCATCCAAGTTCAGAAGACACAACAAATACAATACACCCTCTGCAGGACCTATCCACTCCAGGGGGTGACTCCCCACACAGCTCAGTGAGAATCCTGCCTCATAACATAGTAGGGAGTGATCTAGTAAGACTCTTGATGTCAACCACTGGTCTCTCTGTATATACACTTAGGCATTTACATGCAGGTATACACACACACATTCACATAAACACAAATACCATGCACAGCATTTTTCACAGTTTGCAGCTTATGATTACCAACATGCTAAATGTAATCTGCACAAAAAATGAGTCACCTTATCAGCTCCAAATTTCTTTATTCTTGTATGCTTGCTTTATTCTGAAATGCATAAGCCACTTATACATTCTGTTTCAAGTATTTCTTGAAGACAGTACACTGATTGATGTGTTGGCTTTAATGCAGTTTCATCAGTAGTAATTACTCAGCTTCATTTAGTGTGTTCAAGGAGACCTTAATCTCCAAAAGTCATTCTGTCCTTGGGTTACTTCAAACTATATCTTTAAAATGATTGAAGAAATGAGTGCTGGAGAGATGACTCTGTGATTAAGAGTCCTGGCTGCTTCTCCAGAGACCCTGAATTTAGCTCACAGTACCTATGTGGGATAGCTCACAACCACCTGTAATTACAGACCCAGGAATCTGCCATTATCTTCTGGCTTCCTATGAGACCTTCCTTCACTCATGGTACACTCATCCACAGAGACACAAATATATATACACACATAATTAAAATATAATCTTAAAAACAATAAGTAATAATTGAAGTAATAGAAATGAGAATGTGTCAAAGTCCTTATATACTAAGAATTATATTTCCCTCTTAGAGATTTAAAGAATCTAAAATTATTTTGCACAGATGAATGAAGTTTGATTGTGATGAAGCAAGGAAGTCAACTGATTTGAATCAGATTTTATGAACAGAAAGTCCCATTACAAATTCATGCACATAGTCTGACAATAGTTTTTGTTTTTTATTTTTTTGTTTGTTTTGTTTTGTTTTGTTTTTCTCATAAAGGGCACCCTTGAGGGTTTTTTCTCAACATACCACAAGAATTATAGTAGTATTTAGAATTTTTTTTTCCTTCCAAAAGATAGACTGGAACCTGATCTCACAATGAGACTTATCAGGCTTATCAGCACTGCAGTCAGCAAAGCAGTCATATATGCATCAGTCAATGTATTTTAGCATGCATTATTTTGTGCTGCCTTGGCCCTTTTCTAGTATGAAATAAATTGCGTGCTGACAACTGTTTCAGTATCAAGCATATAGTTAGAAAACACACAAGCTTTACTATTTGAGGCACAGTTATCTTTGCCACATATTAGCTTTCTTTCTTTTTTTTTCTTTCCTTTTTTTTTCTTTTGCTCTTTCCTCCCTGGAAACACAAACAAACAAACAAACCTATGAGCTAGTGTGGTGCCCCTGGGTGGGAGTGGGACCAGGCAAGGGCTAAGAGAAGGCTCTTTTGTGACTTGTTTTCCTCCAGGCTGCTTTGACGATGACTTCCTTCTGCGCGCCTTATCTGTGGGCGAAATAATCCTCTGGAAAAATGAAGGGTCGTTTGACCTCTCATTTATCTCTGTCTGTCCAGAGTCAGCTGCCACCAAACCGATGAAAAGCAAGAAGAGGGGTCCATCAGCGGAGCCTGCTAATTCAAAGAACGCTGTCTGACTCATTTTGTTTGGGGAGTATAGACTTTCTTTCTGTTAAGTGAACGAATTATTTTCTTTCTGTCCAGTTCAGGCTGTAGAATGATTAGGGCCCCAGAAGAATAAATTAGACTCTGATGACTGTGGTAATGGAGAAGCTGGAGAGTCTAAGACAGGAAGAAACTAAAGCTTTCTCTACAGTGTCATCGTGTGCACGAGAGCCTACTGCTC
This sequence comes from Onychomys torridus, assembly GCF_903995425.1. NCBI lineage: Eukaryota > Metazoa > Chordata > Mammalia > Rodentia > Cricetidae > Onychomys > Onychomys torridus. Next base: position 37,040,939 of record NC_050444.1, on the reverse strand, counting down.
ATGACAGTGATGAGAAGCCCAGCTAGACGGATAAGCCACCGTGGAGATTCATCCAAATAAGGAAAAAGCCAACTGAGATTCGAACAAACCTCACAGCCTAGAGCTGCAGGGACAACATGGTCCATTACCAAGCATTTGCCAAAACTTTCAGTTTTCTTCCTGAAAAGCTTGGCTTTTCTCCTAAGGAATTTTATGTGTTAAGAATTTAAATCCTTTTTTTGGTATTTTCCTTTCTTAAACATTGAGTGCCTTAGAATTCAGAGATAATTAAATGTGTAGAAGCATTTGCTGTCTTGGAATATGTTCACATAAACAAGGCAAGTTTACTAGCAGTGAAGATCCTGCTGAACTGTCCTGAAGAAGAGTTTAGTGGTTTATGTTAGCTTAGCTAGATAGTGTAGGGAGTTCTGGACAGGGAGGCAAGGGCAAAAAATATCAGTAAATGACAATAGAACACCTAATGATTAAAATGAGGGGGGAAATACAGCAATATGTTAGACTTTGGCAAGGGAGTTCAAACCAAGATACAATCTCAATATAGGATACATATATACGACATATATAATTAAATTTCAATTCAAATTTAATCAAATGTACTACATATAAGTATATAGTGTATTTCCCTAGCATTTGTCAATAGTGGCTGTTTCTGAATGGCAAGATCACAGTTGGTTTTGATTTTTATTTATTTTTCATTTTTAGAACATGTTTAACATGACTGGCACAAATTCATTTGCAGACAGTGATTCTGGAAGCAAGTCACCATACAGTTCTTCGTGTATAAAATGGGGAAAGAAATGCATCATTGAACTTCTGTAAAGAGGAATAAGATTCATTCTGTGTTAATGTGTTAATTATCCTCCGGTATTCTAGAGAGACTGGGGAAGTCAGTGTAGGAAAGGAAGTAACTTCGAGATGACAAGAGCCAGAGAAGAAAGGGATGAGGGAAGTACTTAGAAATCTGGTAGCAGTGGAGAGGTGGTAGATAGGTTGGCAGAACCATCTGAATTCTGCCATAGCTCCCTGAGGACCACATAACACTTCGGTCCATTTTTTTTTTTCTTTTGGTTTCTCGAGACAGGGTTTCTCTGTGTAGCCTTGCGCCTTTCCTGGGACTTGCTTTCATCATTAGAAGTGGTTGAATAATAAATATTTTGGCAGGCAACACACACAAAGAAAGAGAAAATGGGACATAATATATAAAAGTCATGCAAACACTCTTATCATATTTTTCCTGAATTGTTAATACCTAAAATGTCTCTTGCATACCTAGGTTTCCAACAGTATTTATAATAATAATAGAATATTTTATTATACTATTTCTAACATATATTTGTTTATGCCTTCAACTTCTCAAGGATATATTTTTTCAAACTTTCATTTTAATGTGGGATGGTGATTTTATAGCTAAGTTTTAAAATTACAAAAGTCCTTCTTTAGGGAGATTGCATAGTAGATAAAGTTCTTGCCATGAGAACACAGGGACTTGGGTTCAGATCCCCAGAACCAATGGAAAGCTGGATGTGGAAGTGCAATTCCAGATGCCTCTAGCGAGATCAGAGGCAGAAACAGGAAAGAATAGCTGGATGCTTACGGGCTAGCTAGCTAGCTTATGGGACACAGCAATCAACAACAGACTGTCTCCAACATGACAGAAGATGAGGAGTAACAGCTAAGATTTCCACATTCATGGCAGGAAATATATATGTCTGCAATCACACATGAACACACATCCACACACAAAGATTATGTTTTGAAAAATTATCAATATTTACAATACAGTTGTTAAAGAAAACTGAATTCTGCCGGGCGGTGGTAGTGCACGCCTGTAATCCCAGCACTCGGGAGGCAGAGGCAGGCAGATATTTGTGAGTTCAAGGCCAGCATGGTCTACCAAGCAAGATCCAGGAAAGGTGCAAAGCTACACAGAGAAACCCTGCCTCAAAAAACCAAAAAGAAAAAAACAAACAAACAAACAAACAAACAAAAAACCTGAATTGTTATAAGCAATCAATATTAAAATTAATCTTTTATGCATTAGGAAGTAAAATGAGTTAGTTGGGTTGTTTTGTCATGTAGTTAATGGTAACAGTTCTATTGACACCTTACAATTGATTCTGTCTTCTGGATATTGTTAGATCTTATGGTATTTTTCTAAAGAATTTTTTAATTCTTTGAGAGTTTTATGCATGGATACAATATGTTTTCATCATATTCACCTCCCACTCCTTCCAGATTCAACATCTTCCCCAACTTTATGTCCTTTTCTTTTTTTAATAACCTACTGATTCTAATTTGTGCTGCTCATACACTTACAGGTGCTGAGCTGTCCACTGGAGTACGACTACCCTACCTGATGCCACATCCTGAAAGAGAACCAACTCTCCCTCCTCTGACAACCATCAGCTGTCACCGGATCTTCAACAAGTTGCAGACAGCCATAGCCCCTCCACCCACACAGACTGGCCTAACCTCGTGCAGGCCTTATACAGAAACAGCTTCCATGAGTTTCGTAAGCACAGTGATTCAGTCATGTCCAGAAAACTGTTTCCCCTTGATCCTCCCCAAAATCGGGCTCTTCAAATCTTTCTGTCCCCTATTCTGAGATGGTTCCTGAGCCTTGGGGAGAGAGGGTGACCCACCAAGATTTGTAAAACTTTATATTGATTTCAAATGAAAAACAAGCTTTCTGAAGTCTGATAACTTTTAAATATGGATTTTTGTTTGCCGTCTTCCATTTAAAGAAAACCCATTCATTTTATTTTCATTTCAAAATGGGGATAAAAACAAACTGCAGTAGCAGTGTCTGGCTTTTAAACATAGCTCTATGAGTCCATGTTTCCAAAAGCCAGTTTTCTCTTTAATGACCACTGCGAAAGAACAAAAAATTCTTACATAAAAATATTGCGCTATGTGTGTCCCTGGGGCAATTAGTTGAGTCACTGCTCTAAGAAAGAGAACTCCAGAATTCTCATAAAAGTACAGTGTTGACTCACCAAATGTTGACAGTTGGGCTGATCTCACGTGTGTTTTTCTTATGGAAAAGGAAATCTTTTTGTGCACATTTGTGTCCATATCTACTGGGTTGAAATTAGGCCATTTTATTATCTTCAAATATTGATGCTGGGAAGAGGAGTGCTTTTTAAAATCTCTATGATTTTATATTCATTTGAATTACAAGGTTTATTGCAAAAGTAAGTTATTAGTCTGTTTTCTTCCAAAGCACAGTCCTGGGCATTTTGTCCATTCTTCATATCCAAATCAACCACTAAAGCCAACTTCCACAGCAGTATTTGTAGAATCCCTCTAATGGATCTCTGTGTTCTTCGTCATTGCAACCGCATCTTCCTACTTTGAAGCTAGCTAATTAAACTCCGAAGAAAGTGTGTCTATATTTGAAAGGGATGGCAGCACACAGGTGCTTACTAACATAGGTGAGGATTTCCTTCAGGGGCTTCTCATTTGGTGCAGGTCAGTGTCTGTTTTAATTTTTCAAGTTAATTTATCTAATTTCAATAAGAAACTATCTAAACAGGAATATGTTTAGAGGTTTACATCTAGTCAGGATAAGGAGAGCCATCTCTCACCAATCTATGTGTTTAGAGTTCTACGTCTACTCAGGACAAGGAGAGCAAGCCATCTCCCACCGAACTGCTCAGATCTGTTCTCAGTGTTATGACCTAGGAAATCTGTCACTCAGCCTGAGTGCTGATGGGCTCTCTCCTGCTCTTTCATTCAAGTTAATGATGACTGGGCCATGTGGTCCCTGAACTTGAGGAAAATGATTGCTAGCTGTGGAGAGGAAGATAATACTGTTTTAGCTTTCTTTCTGTTTCTTTTACCACACAGGAACTTAGGGGAGACTGGGTTTATTTCCACTCACAGCGCGAGGTTACAGTCCATCATTGTGGAGGAGTTGAGGCAACAGGAATGTGAAGCAGCTGGTCACAGCCCAGCCACCATGGGCAACAGAGGGAGAGGAGTGCCTACATGCTTTGTACTCAGCCAACTTTCTCTACTTTTCTACAGGCTAGGTCCCTAATCCAGAACAGTGCCACCCACTTCTGCGTGGTCTCTTCACATTATGAAGGCAATCAAGATAGTCCCTACAGACATGCCCACAAGGCCCTACTTGATATTCTCTCTTCATAGATGGTCTACATTGTGTCAAACTGACAATTAAAACTGACCATCACAGATACCCATTAAATTAATCAAAGAACCTAACAATAAACTATATGTAACTTCCAATAAACACTGCAAAAAAATGGCATTCCCTGTGCCTTATAGAGCTGTATGTCTCCATTCATGTTCTGACATATCAAATAAGTGACTATATTTGACTACTTAATAAGACAATATGTGTTATCAAACTAAGTCAATGCAGTATTGTATGAATCGGTTTATTTTTTTAATGTTTACTTAGTTGCCAGTATGTGTAAACACTGGGTATTTGACAGTAAACAAGGCAGGGTTGTCTTTCACATGTGGAGTAATCAGACACACCTTCACCAATAGGGTCACTCCCGAGAAGAGGCTGGGCCCAAGGGCAGAGCTGTTGTGCTTCCTGCAGGATGACTTCCAGGAAAGAGGCAGAGGCGAGAGCAGGGGACATGTTTCCAGAATGGCAAGAAAGCTACTGACTCATCAAAAAGGACATTGATTTACCAAGTGCAGTTAACCACTGAGCCCTTAGCCCTCTTCCTGACAGAATTTTCAGCAAAGCTGAATAAAAGCAGAACATCTCAGTCAAAAATAATGACGGCTGCAAACCCTGGAACACGGGCTAGAGTCTATGGCACAGCACACTGAGAAAGGACAGTCCAGAAAGCACTGACCATCTAAACAAAGGCCTGCAGGAAGGAGAAGTTGGAGAACAGGAAGTCAAACAAGAATGCTAGGATGAGACCTCCAACCCGGTGTTTACTTAGAGGAGTTTATTTATGCAGACTATGTGTCTGTATCATTGAAGGCTTTTCTTGTTTATTTATGCAGACTACATGTCTGTCATTGAAGGATTTTCTTGTCTTAAGCTGAAATTATATTTTTTTTCTAAGTTTAACATGGGGCTGGAGCAGGCCAAAAATTTGATTTCCCCTCTCTGCTTTCAAAAAAATGTGTGCCATTTCTTTAATAGAAGGACATTTAAACAAAGAATCATAGTGTCTGTCTCTTTTGGGGGGGGGGGGGGGGGTTCCAAGCATTGCTAACAATGATGTACATGGGATAATTTATTTAGCTCTTTTCACAAATCACTCATGTATTAATTTATATTGTCACTTAGTCAGTGAGCTAGTCAGTAATTGTTAAATGCCTACTGTTGAGAAAACACATCATTAAGAGCTGGATGGATACAGAGCAGTCAGGGACCTAGCCACTGACCTCAAACAACACATGATCACAGCACACACAAGACTGACATTTGTTTGTAGGGGAGAACCAATATATCGCTACAGAATCTCTTACGAGGCTGGATATCACTCTAGAATTCTCAAGGAAACACTCTGTCCAAGTGAAAAATCCAGGATTGTCATGAAATTCATAACACATATTAAGTTACTGCCCCGGGGTGGATGTAAGGGGAGATGAAGTCAACTAAAGAATTGGTGGTGAGCTGGTCTTCTCTGCTGGGGCTTGGCGAAAATGTTTAATTTGATGAACAGTGGGGAGGGCGGGATCACGAGCATTGCATGATGACAAAGTTGGAAAGCAGACTCATTTATTCATTTGGCAGCCTGGACTGAGTAATTCTGCTGTCAGGTCCTGCTCATACAGAAAAGCTTGTGTTTAGGAACATGACAAAATTCGACATTTTGCTAAAAATCGAAACCACTGATGAGGCAGCTCAAAGTCTCCCCATAATTTTCTCCAATTAACAGCGTGGAAACATATGCACTTCTCTTGTCTTCTTGTTTGTGTAGCCTGTACATCTTCTCCATCCTGCATCTTCCTTTGCCATCTTCCCAGACTGTGTCTTTTACTTGCACTGTGCTTTTGAACAATGTCTCCAAATGAAAGACCCCTTGGATGTCCTTTAATATAATATTTATTTTTTGGAAAAGCAAAGCCAAGTGTTTCTTGTCCCAAGGAAGAATGGCAGCCCTTTCCACATCCTTACATTGGCCCTCTACATTAAGTTGATGGAGGGAGAAGGTGTGCCAATGGGTAGTTAATTAATTCTGTATTTTTCTCTGCCAGCTTGCTGCTTCTGAGGACTTGACCCTTCCCAGAGTGAGCCAATAAGTATAGAAACACTACAGGATTCTTTTTAAGGCCATTTTATTCATTATAATTTTCATTTAAACTATAACATTCCATACGTGGTGTCAGTATGGCTTATTTAACTTGACATTTCTACAAATACTTTTTAATTTCATTGTCAGATAATATGTCCACATATCATATGTCTGTTCAACTAGACCTTATAATTTTAAAATGTAGGTACAAAATAGACATGGTCATGGACAGAGGAATAGTGTGCCATATTTTCTAAGGTCTCCAGGGCTCTGAATATTTAGGTGCTTCTAGGCTAGTTAAAGATTGACTATAATAGCAGTATACTTAGGTTGTTCCCCATACTGGTCAGAGAGGCCAAAGCTCTAGACCTTTCCCAGCCATTTGTCTAAGCATTTTGGAGGAGAGTCCCACCTCAGGTCTCCCCTTGCTTCTCTTATGAAATGAGTTAAGTCAACTTTGGTATTTCTCTCAAAGTAGTTCTGTATGGGAATGGTGTGATCCCATAAAAGTCTTGTAATTCCACAACTCAGAATAAGAGCTGTGATCACACTAGATAGGCTTTACATTAGTGGGAAAAGTAGACACATACTGAATTGATTTGGTCCTTTAGAAAAGCAACTTTTCATTTTGAAATGATCTTAAATTTGCAAGAGAATAGCAAAGATGATCCAGAAAGTTCTCAACTACCCTTCAGCCATATTCCCCTAACATTATCACCTTGTTTAATCAAAAAATTCCCAAACCAAGAAACAAACATGGATGCATTCCTAGTAAATGAACTGCAGAATTTATTCATATTTCATCTATTTTCCACACTCATGTCCTTTATCTGTCCCAAGATCCAATCTACGATCTCACTTGACATTTGGGTCACTTTCCCTTATTCCCAAACCTGATTAGTTCCTTTGGCTTCTGGGCAAGGATTCTTACGGATGGTTCTGGTTCTGAATTGATTTCACTGTTGCCATGGAAAATCTGAGCTTGTTCTTTTCCCATGAACAAAGCTATTATTTTAATGTTCAGCTTGCTGTCAATTTTAAATCTCATCCAGCATTCTGGATAGTTAGGAAGGTAGACCAGAATGTGCAAAGTGGGATCTCTTATTTTCCTTCTGTCCCCTTAAAAATTGCCCTTACCTGAGAACCCCTACTCATGAGAAGCAAGGGGGTTGTCTATAAAGAACAGATATTTATATTCTGAGACTGTGCCAGGAAAGATTTTTGTGATGTTTGGTGAGTGTAATGAACTGATGTGGGCCCTGGGAAAGCAACCCTTATCTAAAGGAAACACAAATCTACGCCATCCTATAATTTTCATTCTTGTACTATCAGGAAAAAATGTGCTAAGGCTTTTGGCTCAGTACTGGGCACAGACCCACTTCATAGTGGATTTTTCCACCTTGAACTTTGAGAAGATTATCATCTCAGGAGTCTTTGTGTGCAAAATCAGTTCTGGGGCATATACTGGCGTGCCACCAAGGGCTGCCAAAACGCACACCCAACACTAAGTGACTGGCTTCTATAACAGTTGGTGCTTTGGGGCCAACAACAATTGTAAGGCACACCTCTGTCTCCATCATGCCAGGCTTTTGGGGATAACCCCTGAGCAGATGTCTCTGAAGAGACATTCAGCCTGGCTAGTAATTGGTAACTGCTGAAAGCCTCCTCCTGGAGGGGAAAGTTTGCAAGGCAGCCTTTCCCTCCCACTGTTTAAGCAATGCAGATTGTCATATTATACATGGCAGATGGATTATATTTTGTCCTTTTAGTGACAGGAAAAGCTGTTTCAACATCCTGGCAAAGACATGGTCGGCATCCAGATAACATTTTGTTGCTTCTCGGCTCTATTTAGGAAAATTTTCATTGGTCTGGTGTAGCGAGTGACTCTAAAAGCTTTTAGTTGTATTATGCTATAATGGAAAGACTGGTTTTCATTAATACACTCTACCAGAAGTGGTATAGATATCCTATAACAACATGTACAGCTTGGCTCAACTAGGTTGTTCTTGGTGGTGTGTAGGAAATTACAAGATGCATAGAATGTGTCCTGTGAGTCATCCTGGCATTGTTGGGAAAATGTTCTGCTGACTTAAAATAAGCAAATGACAACTGCAGGATTCCTCTCTTTGTTAGAACTATTAAAGAAAGTTAGGCTCATAGATCTCTTAGTTTTCACATACCTTTTTTTTTTCTTAATTTTTATACTCTCGGGTCTCCACTGCTCTTTTCGTCTTGTCTTTTGTCTTTCTCTACCTTTGTTCTTTTTGGAGATTGTTTGATTTCTCCCTCATCAGTCATTCTTCAAGGAGTCTTTGACCTGGTTCGAGTTTGACTCGATAAACTTCAAAGGACTGTCACTGAGCCCTACTCTCTGTTGAATGAATAAATGAAAAAAGGGTCATAAAATTATATTCTATAATTTTGAATGAAGCTCTTACATGCTCTCAGCCTTTACTTGATTTTTCACTTTGATTAGTTCTGATTTGGAAAAAAAAAAAAAAAGATTTCCAGAGTGATAAGGACAGTCTTCAGAATACATCTGAATAGCTCAATTTTTAATGTCTTCCTATCTTTCAGGAATTTCAGTTTCTTTTTTCTTTAAATAGCTAGTGAGTCATGCCAATCTGCGGTTGAATGTGTCTGCTGTCTACCTTTTATTTTCCTTTATTTCTACCAGGACCCAGGCCCTGCTCATTTCCAGACGTCCAGACCTTGCAATTACTCAGTTGTTCGGCTTGTCCCGATCTTTTGCTAATTCCTGCATCTCTCTGCTAAACGGCCACCTTAAACTCCTGCTTTCTTTCATCTTCAAAGTTATCTTCCCCAAATCATGAGTACCCTCAGGAACCTCTGCATGGCATTTATCTATGGGGGTAATTAAAACAGAAACAGACTCTCTTGCCTTTTAAGCAAGAGACATGGTTCCCTGAGCTCAGTCAGGCCCCTGAGCCCTTCTCACTCACCTCCTGCTTTCCACCCTGGGCCTCAGTTTCTCCAGCTTTGATTGTGTCCCCAGGTCTCATTCAAAAGTCCACAAGGAACCACTGAGATCTAGGTTGTCGGCTCTTCACAGCTCTTTAAGCCTGCTCTTTCCCAAAGCTGAAGAGAGGCCACTCTGTTCTTTCAATGCTCAACTTAGTACCCTCATAGAAAATTAATGAGCAATAATATTATAATTAATCCCACAAACATCAAGTAACATTTTAAAGAGTTCTGGGCATGGCTGTTGATCCCCTGTCCCCCGGAATGCAGTTACTATAGTTTATTTACTGAGGTATAGATGTGATCATGAGACGGAAGAACTTAAGAGCATCCTCTTTTAATGTGTCCCCCAAGTAAATTCCAGAAGAGAGTCTTTGTTACAGTTGCCACCTCTTTCCTCCTGGCTGTCTAGCAGAAGAAAGCCACTTCCAGTTTAGGATTGATAATATTCTGACTATACATTACCTTTCCAGTCATGTCTGCCAATAGTTCACATGCTATCACTAGCAACAGGCTTTCATTCTTCATTTTTCATTTGTGCTGAATGCCCTATTTCCCATTCTGTGCTGCATGCCTTACTTCCCATCCCTCAGAGCTGCATGCCTTACTTCCCATCCTTCTGAGCTGCATGCCTTACTTCCCATCCCTCAGAGCTGCATGCCTTACTTCCCATCCTTCTGAGCTGCATGCCTTACTTCCCATCCCTCAGAGCTGCATGCCTTACTTCCCATCCCTCAGAGCTGCATGCCTTACTTCCCATCCCTCTGAGCTGCATGCCTTACTTCCCATCCTTCTGAGCTGCATGCCTTACTTCCCATCCTTCGGAGCTGCATGCCTTACTTCCCATTCCTCTGTACTGCATGCTTTACTTCCCATTCTGAGCTGCATGCCTTACTTCCTATCCCTCTGAGCTGCATGCCTTACTTCCATCCCTCTGAGCTGCATGCCTTACTTCCCATCCCTCTGTGCTTAATGCCTTACTTGCCATCCCTCTGAGCTGCATGCCTTACTTCCTGTTCCTCTGAGCTGCATGACTTACTTCCCCACTAGTATGCTGTCATTACTTCCTCTGTGTTTTTGCTTTCTGAACAGAATTCATATTTCAAATCTTTGAAACTCTCCCAGGCCCACTTAAAAACTTGTTCATTGCAGCTCTTGCTAGTTGGTACACTTTGAACATCTCTAATACTCACAGAGAAATTTAACCTCCATAATGATATGAAGAGATGGAAACTCTGAGGCAGTTTTGTCATGAAGGCCCCACTGTCATAAATGAATTAATGCTGTCACTTTTGGAGCAGGCTAATTATCTCCAGAGTGGCTTTGTTATGGAAGTACACAGGTACATCCTCTAGTTCCCAACATTTATCTCTTCTCTGTTTATGTTCTTTGTACTCGGTGGAACTCTCCAGCATGTTATAAAGCAGCCAGAATACTCTCATCAGTTTCAGCCCTTTGGTTTGAGGCTTCTTAGTGCCTAAAAAATTACATTTCTGTACAAATTATCCAGCCTCTGGGATTGTTATAACAGTAAAAAATAAAAACAATGTCCTAGGAACTCTAGAATTCTTTTTTTTCCTGTTATAACCAGGAAATCTTACATATTTCATCATTCATGACATTACTTTCTGTGCATGCCACTGTATTATTATTTGAATTTCTCAATGTTTTACTTGTCTGTATGTAATTCTCTTATATATCGCTTATTTCTCAAACATGCCATGCAGTCCAAAGAACTGAGGCTCTAAGTAATGTTTCTGAACTCCTTGATCTTCGTCATATCGTTTGTAAGCGGGAATGGAATTAAACATTCCAAACTTTTTGAAGTTCAAAAAGATACATTCAGAAATCAAGAATTTCAGGGTGGAGAGATAGATAGTGCAGTGCATAAAGTGATTACTTCTGAACCTCGAGGCTCTGACCTTGAGTTCAGATTGTCAGCACTCATGTAGACAGCTGAGTTTAAAAGTGCACACTTGTCATCACAGAACATCACAGGAGAATCCATGGAGTTTGGTGGACAGACAGCCTGGCAAAATTGGTGCGCATCTGCACACAAGTATACACACAGGCACAATATAGAATTTCCTCTATGATGACTATGAACACAGTAATGACCAGCATGGCATTATAACTTTAAGGGTACAGTAGTAGCACACATAACCAATAGCTCTCTACTTGGTCTTAAGACCAACTTAACAAGAGGGAAAACAGCATACTAGAAAGCTAGCCAACTACCTAAGGCTAATGAAGTCATGGATCTTGGAGGAGAACCTTCAACTGCCACTTTACTGAACAAGCATAATTCCTAACTAGATTCTAGATATTTGTCCTTATAATCACAGATAAATGTAGTCCTCATTAAAGAAACTTTTTGCAACAGATGGAGATCATTACAGAAAAGCACAGCTAATCAAAATGTAGTGAACAAGAAATTGTGTGTTGCCCAGTTCCAACATAATATAATATAATATAATTCCAACATCTAAGACTCAAGGGTGACTTGGGAAGAGGTAGTTAGAAAGATTGTTAAAAGTCAGGGGAATAGGAAGCTTGTGTTGAGATTGTATCTCCAAGAAATCAGAGAGGCTACACTCATGAGGTCTCATCACCATGGACATACACACACATATATAAAGAAAAAGAAATAGATATACATATAAACAATTAAGGATCTATATATATATAAACAATTAAGGAAAAAGATGCCATGATTAAAATAGAAAACAAGGAGGGGGGATGCATAGAAGGGGTTAGAGGTATGAAAGGGATGGGGTGAAATGATATAATTACATTCTAATTTCAAAAACACAAGAATTTCCTGAAGACTAAATTGCATATGACTTAAAATGATGTACATTAATAATTATGTGCATATTGATATAGTAGCATATATTAATGACTTACAAATCTATTACAAATATTGTTGATTTTATCATTGTTTTACTGTTTTTCAATCAAAATCTACTAAAACTGAAGTTATGACAAAATGTTCTAATAACTTTTATCTTTAAAAATGTCATTAGTTCCACAACCACGAACGTGAATTGCTTTCCTAATAATGTCAGTCCAGTTTCTACAACTTGATGAACTCTCATTTTCAGCTACAAAGGCTGTCATCTTTGTATATTTTCATAACATCAAACATTTGGGAGATGGGACCAATAACTGTAGAATAATTGACATACTACACTCAGTGTGGAGATGCAGTAAAATAGTGTACAGGCACACAAAGAAAACAGGAGACCACTCCTCTTCTGGGGACCAGGAAGAGATGGGCACAAGGGTCTTTAACCTGTTACCCCCACTGTCACTACGTTTCTGAATTCTTTCCTTTCCAATCAGTTCTCAGAAAATTGAGGTCAGTGGGTTTGAAACTTAGTAGCATTTGCTACTAAATGGAGTACCATTCCTCAACAGTTTTCCAATGGCGCATTGGCCAGGAACACTCCAGAAATAACAGTGACACTGTGTGTTTTTCAATGCAAATAACTGAAGAAGGAAGGAACCACCCTCCATATGCAAAAGGAAAATATCAAGCATTATTTTTATTTATTTATGTATTTATTTGCCTATCTATTTATTTACTTTAAAGGACTGCATCACCACTGATCAGCTCATCAAGTACTTGAACCAACCACACAGTATCACTGGCTCAACCCATTTGTCAATGAGAGTTCCTGTGCTCTTGTGTTTGCATGCTTTGGGCTGCAGGAATATATCATAAGAACTCAGCTGGTTATGGTAAAGTCACTACCTGGAGGGAGCAAGGATTTGCTCCAGAGGAAGCCAAATTCCAAGGAGTTTTTTATATTATTTGGCTTGTTATATATCAGCTGTATTCTGTTATGAAAATCATGTTTGCCTTCATAGTTTTCCCAATTGGCTTTTCCCTAAGAAGGGCTAACAGTGTGGACTAATCACTCTCTGGACATACACATTTAAGGTATTTGGAGAACAGCCTCAGGAAAGGCTTTCTCTAGAATCAGATATCTCCCTTAGCCACTTTCAAGGACTAACAGTGATAAGAGTTCACATGCTAGTCACCTGACTTAAGGTAAGTTCCACACAGAGATACCACCTAGGTCAGGTGGACGTTAAGTAATAGCTTCACAATTTAGCTCAGACCCTCCCTTCTTATACCAGGACTTCCAGGGGCATGGGACGGAGAAGAGAAAAGAGTATGGAAGAACTAGATGGGTAACAACTTGAGAGGAACAAACTGAGATGGGGAAGAACTAGATTGAAGGGTTAGAAGGGAGCACTAGATGAACAAGATGGAAGTTGAGGAAGAGCCAGATGGGGAAGAAAAAGATGAGAGAGAAGGAGATGGGAGAGGAGCTGATATGGGAAAGAACTAGATGGATGATAACCTACAAACTGAGATGGGGAAGAACTAGATTGAAGGGCTAGAAGACAGTACTAGAGGAACAAGATGCAAGATGAGGAAGAGCCAGATGGGGAAAAACAAGATGAGGAAGATAAGATGAGAGAGAAGGAGATGGCAGAGGAGCTGACATGGGAAAGAACTAAATGGATGAGAACCTATAAGGGGCAGAACTAGATGAAGAAATTAAGATAGAACCTAGAGGGAACAGTAGATAAATGTAGAGAGAAATTGGGCAAGAAAGGAGCTAGACATGAGAGCAGATTATAAGCTTGTAGAGAGAACTGACAGAATAATAAAGTGTATGGACTAAGGAATTTCATGTACATAGATTCATTTATTTTCTTCAAAGATTAATTATCAGCTGGTTGTAGATTTTTTCCGGAACCTGGGAAGGGACTATCAAGAGACTGGACCCCCATAGTCCCCGATATTTGCATATGCCAGTTGACTTGTTTAAGCATCAGAGTATCTGCCTTCCCCAAGAATGATATTGTACATATCACAAGGCATAGATGTTAGCCGTTAGAGATTTCTGTTCCTCCAATAAGAATTCAAGTGTGTTAGGACCAAGGCGACATTAACTACCAATGAATGTACAAAACATCTCTGCTGCTGACATCTTAATTAGCTCATTAATTACATTTTAATTATCCATTGTCCATAATCTACAGTTGTTGACAACTGAATTTGCAGTCATTGATGCTAATTATGCGTTCTGTAATCACTCTCAATCACGGTCTAGAGCATTCCAGTTCAAATTAGCTGGTGCAACAAGCCAGTGCATTCCAGCCAATTCACCCCATGAACATGATGGTGGTGACTGCTGCTTGCACACTCACGGTAATTACTCCAGTGAGGAATTGAGAAGACAGTCTCCAGCTAAATTTAGCATTGTTTTTTTTTTGTTCCCAGCCACTCTCTACATAAAATTCTATACTCAAATTGTTCCATCGGAGATTCTGATTTTAGGTAATTTATCACTTAATAATCAAAACAACAAACTTTTAGAATGTAATATAACTCCTATTCTATATAGAACTTCAGCCAACCAGAAAATACTTGAGAGCTACACTGGCAAATACTCACAGGGCCAAGTCTCTTCTGCCCACTTCCCCATGTGTGTGATTGAGAAGGTCAAGGAAATCTTTCCAAAAATATCTATGGAAGTAGTTGCCTGTTACAACTACCTGGAGGTAGTTTCTAAGCAAATGAGTAACCAGAGTCTAACAAAGGATTTGTTTATTTGCTTAAAAAAAATTAAATTAAATTATATTTTGGAGGATTTTTAATCAGTTAGTTCTTGACATTTCTGCTAATCATAAGAAGAATGAATGAAAAAATACCTGTATAGAGTTATTAAAATTAGCTTTACTGAGTTATTGGCCTAATAAAGGTGAGGGTCTTTATTGGCTAAACTATATATCTCTCATATTTTTAAAATCCACATACTTCAGAATTTTTTTGTTTCATCTTGAAGCCTAGATTACTTTGCCAAAGAAATGTATGATATTCTTCATTCAGTAAAATATAAATATGTATTTGGACTGATCCACCTTGTTTGTACTTATCTGAGACACGTGAGTTTTAGATGATTTTTTTTTTTTTACTTCTTCATTAATGGTTTATTTCTTAGGAATTTGAAGCCACTGAAATTCTTAAGAGGCTCCAATTAAAATGAAAATCCCCCTGGAAGAAGCGCTACTTTCCATAGCTGTCCATGAACTCCTTAGTGAAAAGAAGCACATAGCGCATGGAAATTGATGACGACAGTTTTACAGTGTATCAGCAAAGGGAGTGCTGAGCCTGTTCTCCTCATCACTCTGTCCTCTGCAGAGGACCGCACTGTCTATGCACAGACAAGTACGGCTTCCTATGTTTTTGGGAGGGTGTGATTCTGTACCAAGAAATATTCAGACCAATGCAAAACTACATGCATAAATAAAAAAGAAGAGAAACCCTGAGCAACCCAAGCTTGTGGATACAGTAAGAGAATGCAGGAGATGGACAGATGGCTTAGCAGTTAAGAATGTGTAACTGTTCTTCCAGAGGGCCCAAGTGGGGTTCCCAATACCCACATCAGGCAGCTCACAACCACCTGTATTTCCAGTTTCAGGTGATCTGATGCCCTCTCCTGGCCTCTTTAGGACACACACACACACACACACACACACACACACACACACACACCTCTTTAAATCTTAGAGAGAGAGAGAGACAGACAGACAGACAGACAGAATTAAGCCCATGTATTTATCTCAGAAAATGAACCAAAGAGAAATTACTTGTGTATCTTTAAAGTGCCTACCATGCCAGGTGGTGGTGGGTCACACCTTTAATCCCAGCACTTGGGAGGCAGAGGCAGGCAGATCTTTGTGAATTCTAGGTCAGCCTGGTCTATGGAGCAAACTCCAGGAAAGGTCAAAGCTACACAGAGAAACCCTGTCTCGAAAAACCAATAATAATAATAATAATAATAATAATAATAATAATAGTAGTAGTAGTAGTAGTAGTAGTAGTAGTAGTAGTAGTAGTAGTAGTAGTAAAGTGCCTACCATGTTGGTGACACTGAATTTCCATTCTTATAATTTCTCTAATTAAGCTAGACATTCTCTCCTTCCCTTTAATACAACAAAGAGTTTGGGAGACACCCAGGCAGTGGGACTGGGACCTGTCCTTAGTGCATGAGCTGGCTGTTTGGAACCTGGGGCTTATGTGGGGACACTTTGCTCAGCCTGGAAGGAGGGGACTGGACTTGCCTATACTAAATCTACCAGGTTGAGCTGAATCTCCAGGGGAGTCTTTGCCCTAGAGGAGATAAGAATAGGGGAGGGGCTGGGGGGAAGGCAGGGGTGGGGGCGGGAGGGGGGAGGACAGGGGAACCCATGGCTGATATGTAAAATTGAAACACAAATATTCATATAAAAAATAAAATTTGAAATAAAAAAAGAGTTCTAAAGGCTAAAGACATGGTCCAACACTGATTGTTTCTTCTTTTCTTGGAATTTCCCCAACTTCACATGGACTATAATATTCTGAATCCTCTATTTCTCCCTTTCCAGCGCTTTAGTGCTCAACTGGGGACACACGTTAGTCAGGCTCCATCACTATAGAGAAGTCCTGAGGAAATTAACTTATGAGCAAAAAGGATTGCTTAGACCCATAGTTCTGAAAATTCTAGTCCTTGGTCAATAGCTTCATCACTTTGGACCTATGCCCGGGCAGCATATCATGATAAGACAGAGGAAGAGTTTAGAGCCCCACAGTCTCCTTCAGGACAGTACTCTGATGACCTAAGTCTCTCACTAGGTTCTGTCATTCAAAGCTTCCAATACTCCCTCAATAGTGCCAGTCTAGGGACCAAACCTTTGACATATGGGACTTGCAGGGACATTCCAGACCCAAACTACAGCAGCAGGTTAGTTAGATGGCCAATGGAATATTTCCAACGTTCCTGACTACATCAGTGGGCCCTATTCCGAGAGGATGACAGCTATGATGTCAGAGTTTAGAGCAGATGCCATCTTCGGGACAAAAGCTCTTCATGATCTGCATGGACAGTGTCAGATGATGTGACTGGAAACTCCCAGGTTGTCATTTTCCCAGTGCTCCATGTGTGGCAAGTGTTGGAGTTGGGGCTTAACCAGAAGCCATGCACACCCTTGAAGGGCCCTAAGTAGCAGCATGGCAGGTATGCATTCTGGATGTCTCCTTTTCATTATAAAACATTTTCTTAGTTTTTAGGAATGTGTTTCGTGTTTCTTGTTGTGACTATTTAGTTGTGCTAACTGAACTTCCCAAACTAATACATCCATTTTCTTGGACTGAGCCTCATGGAGGTGAGAATTGGCTATCAACCAATCAGAGCTTTGAGGAAAGGTTGGGGTCAAGTCTCCTTCCGTGTGCTTACTTTTATTTTGTCATAACAGAATCAGCTTTTGATTCCTTGCATGAATACGTAATTATAAGTCATTTTGTTTCATTCTATTAGGCTAAAATGAAATTCTATGAACTAAATGATCCAATGACCTGACAGTCATCTATACTGAAAGGGAAAGTGGCGGAGGAGTTGAGAGAGTCAGAAGGCACACTGTGTACTTGCATTTCTCCTGTGTTGGGGTGGGGTGGGATGAGGATTTTTATTGCAGAGCATGTCTAAAAATGATAGGAAAGACAACTGTGTCTACCTCACTCAACCACTCAAAAGAAAGAAAGCCACTGGCTGTGTGTGCTCAATGGCAGATTCTTGCTGAGAACCACTGAATAGGTTTGGGCTTCTCCTTTTGTGTCTGCAAAGCTGTCTGTCATTCACCATACACCTCCTTATTTATACCTTTATATCCCTATATCACTTTACTACAAGTAGGATAAAACGTGGTGCTTTGGAGCATCCTGGTTATAAAGTGCATATAACCCAGTCTTTCACTCTGAGGTTCTCAGCACAGCCTTACCCTGAAACATGCATAGCTTAAGTGAAATGGAACTAAACACACCAGGGTCTCTTTGCGCTTGAATGCTCTGCCCCTGAAGACAAATATAGTATGCCAAGGAAATTACATAATGCCCTGGTACGGGATGAGAGAAAGTGCTTTGGGATTTAGACCACTCCACCAAAAGTAACTGATGATCATGAGGAAAATGTGTGTAACTGAAACATTTTCAGCTTGGCTGGATGTGATCTAATGGTCACTCATAAATGCAGATAAACTAAGCTCAAAATCCTGGTGAAATGTGTGCCACTTATTAAAATCTGCATGGATTACCTTGATCCTCCTGTTTTCTTGAATTTAGCAGCATAATTTTGGGTCCTTTTAGGGAGAGTGCAGTAGCAATACAAATTTCAGCTAAAATAGTGATTAACAGAGATGATGTTTACACCTTAAAAGTGATGCTCAAAGATCTGGTGACCTAAAGAAAACATAGCATCAGAGAGCCCCTCAAATGCTGCCAAGATTCCTTATCTCAGAATCTCAGAAGTTGAACACTAAATCTAGTAGGACATGGTTTGACATAATTTTATTCCACACACAGTGTCTCATTTGTGGATGGTAAACCTCGCCTGTGTCCTGCAACTTTGAATTACAGATGCTTCATTGGAAGGACTGCTTTTCTTTTCTTGTTTCTTTTTATTTCTTCATCTAAAAGGATTTTTAATTGATTAAAAACACCCAGCACATAAGAAGGAATCCTAAAACAGAGTGACATTTTGGCCAGAGAGCTGTTTCTGAAATGACTGACAGATGAAATTTGCTCATTCACCACCTGTTAGAAAATGTTAGTGTCCCGGCTCAATTATGTGCCTAATTTGGTGTGTAATTGGAAGTGTAGCGGTTGCAAAGGCAGGCAAAGCTTTCTGAAGACTTGCCTATTTATATCGAGCATATTAATTACACTGAAGTAGAGGAGAACACAAAGCCTTCGGGACAATAGAGAGCACTTTCAAAGTGACTGCTCACCAGGATACACACTGGTCAGTTAGAGATGAAAGCGCTATGTCGACTGAACAAGTGTGAGGTGCCTGGGGACTGTCATGTTATCACCATCACAAATTGTCCACAGATGCTTTTCCATTTAAATCCAGTGAGCCCTGGTTTATCCATTATTTAAAAGCAAAAGGAAATCATAACCCCACATTTCAATCAGTAGCTTTTAAAGTCTTTATAGCTCTATTCCCAATATCTTAATATTATTTTTTCCTACTGAGGCTATCTGGACACAATTGAAAGACTACATGCAATGGGTACATGGAAACTGTTTTGTTCTTCACTGTTCTGCCGAGTCCAGACATTCAGCGGGATGGTCTTGGAATATTTTCCAAATAAAATTTCCAGTTAATATGGTCCAAAGTGGGTCTTTCATAAAACTCCTTGAGCCGTGTTGTCCATGGCAAGGAAAGGTTGATACAAAACTCTAAGTCCCACTGACTACCAAGCAGCAAGCACCCCCCTCTCTGAGACACTGAGAAACATCAATAGTATTAAAGAGAACTTGAGATGGTTAAATGGGTAGAGGCACTTGCCACAAAGACTGAAGATCTGAGTTCAATTCCCATGACCCGCGTTATAGAAGGAAAGAACTGACCCCTGAACTTTGCACTCTGGCCTCCACACATGGCCTTCTGCACACATACCCACACATACAGAAAATAACTAAAGTGTAAAGTGGGGAAAGAAGAGAAGGACATGGCGGGGGGAACAAGGGACAGTAGTGCCAAAGAGGGCTGTCTATAGATTATTCGATCAACTAAAGGAGTTGTGGGGAGATCTGTATATAGTTCTGGCATCAAAATGAGAGGTACATTCTGAATGATTCATGCCTACTGGCAGGGATTGCTGGTTGTTTATTTTAAAGTATATCCTCATTGAATTATTATGCAAGGATAGAAATCCATGGTTTCTCTGTAGATCCAAGACATCCAGGTCGTCTTCCCACCATGTAGCTTCCTGTTACATACCCAACCACACACCCAGAACAGGAATCCAAAATCTTCAGAGTAACGGGGGATGCGAGAAGAGAGAATAAAAACGCTGTTGACAGAGAACAAAAATGGGGTCAAGAAAAATACATTGAAAAACCCCTATTCCCAATTCTCCTGAATACCCCAAATTTCTTTATTAAAAAAAAAAAAAAAAAGAACTTGAGCCTATCATGACTTTCCAGTTTCTCTTCCCTGCCCTGCCTCACCAGCTTCCTCTTTAGAATACTCTCCTGGTTGAGAGAATGAGTTCAGTGCCCTGTGCTGTGTGGTCACCTTCCCTCCAGATGCCCCAGTCCTTATCTCTGACCAGCACTTTTTGTTTGTTTGTTTGTCTTTGTTTTATTTTTGTGACAGGGTTTCTCTGTGTAGCTTTGCACCTTTTCTGTAACTCCCTTTGGAGACCAGGCTGGCCTCGAACTCACAGACATCCACCCGCCTCTGCCTCCTGAGTGCTGGGATTAAAGGTGTGCGCCACCACCGCCCAGCATCAGCCCAGCATTTTCAGCCATCCCTAAAGACATTGAAACTCTGAAGGCAGAGAGTAGGAAAGCCCATGAGCAGCACTCTGCTGTGCACACATTTGATGGAGCTATCTTGCTTCTATTAACTTTCTATGCTTCAGTTCTTCCGACACCCTCTTTCAACATACGTGGAATGTTAAAAGTTCTTTGGAAAAATGAGTCAGAAAAAATGTGTGGAGGCTGGCAGGGAGTCAGAGAACAGTACTGAAAGGTAAGGGACAAATGCATGAGGACCTCCTCATTTCCGCTGCCTTGCGTGGAGATGCAGATAGGCCACAGGTATCCTGCAGTACCTTTATATCTTAGGTGAAGAGGCTTGAACTTGAAGAAGAGTGATACCCTAAAGCTGGAAAACTGAGGTACTTTGTGTACAATGGCTCTCTTTCTCTCGAATGAAACAATTATGTGTTAAGATGAGAGATAGACAGACAGACAAACAGATAAAGAATCATTATATCCACAAATGAGTGATAAAAAGATAGTTAGGCAGCTACCTAGTGATGCTGTAGTCCATGAAAAAGTCTAAACAACCCTGAAAAAGATGCAGCTACCCAACAGAGCACAAATCTAAGGACAAATATTGGGAAGTGAAGAAGTATCTTACCTATATTATCCCATCTACATATAGTAATTATGTAAGATAATAAAAGTGAATTAGTTTTTTTAAAAAGCAAATTAAAGAAACTATACTGCATTAGCTAGCTAAAAGCATGAATTATAAATGTTAGGTATAAATGAAGATATGTTGTAGAATATTAATTTAAGATATTTTACATTTGTTTATGCTGTGAAATATTCATTTAATGATACAAAGATGTGTTGCATACTTGTATTTGTTTAATTCTATGAAGCTGTGTTACTGTGCCTGCGTAAAACACCTGATCGGTCTAATAAATAGCTGAACAGCCAATAGCTAGGCAGAAGAGGAATAGATGGGGCTGGCAAGCAGAAAGAAAAATTAAAAGGAGAGAAAAAGAGGAGAGGAGGAGAAGTGAGAAAAGAAGAAGGAGACAGGATACTGGAAGTCAGCCACCCAGCCACCCAGCCACACAACCAGCCATGAAGTAAGAAGGAAAGAAAGATATACTGAATAGAGAAAGGTAAAAGCCCAAGAGCAAAAGGTAGATGAGATAAATTAAGAAAAATTGGCTAGAAATAAGAATGGACAAGGCCAGGTATTCATAAGTAATAGTAAATCTCTCTGTATTTATTTGGGAGCTAGGTTGTGTGACTCCAAAGAGAAAAAAAAAAAAAAACAACTACAAAGATAGATGATAAATAGATGGATGGGTGAATGGATGAATGGACAGACAGATGGACAGATAGGTAGATGATATTGATAGATGATAATGACAGATGATACATAGATGATAGACAGATTGATAGATGATAACCAATCATCTCTCTCTCTTCTTGAAATGGATTCTGATTTTTAGATATTGCCTCCTGTTTGTTACTTCCAGAAAGATCTTCAAAGCAAGATTTAAATCCTGTCAATCCACATCCAGAATATTCAGTGATTCTCCACTTCCTTGTAGATAAAACCAGGATTACTCTGGTTGCTCTTCAAGGTCCTCTGTGTTCTGCTCTCAGTGTGCATCCCTGGCTCTGCTCTCACTCCAACCAACCACTCTTGCTCACTAATTCCCACGTATGTTCTGTATCTGAAGATGCACATGATTTTGCTGAGCCATCTTTGCATACTAAGTCCCCTCGTTTTCTCTAATTTCTGTGTGGTTTTTCTTACCAACAACTTGCACTTTCTTTCTCTCTGTTCTTTAGTCTAAAGCAAGAACAGAATCTGCCATACTTGGCACCCTCTATACCTAACACAACAACCTGTATGTAGAATAAATTAAATAAATTACATACTTGGGAATTAGCCAAAATAACCTAGCTTCTCAAATTAGATGACCCTTCCAGTGAATCCTGCCACAAGCTCACACATTTCCCATATCAACAGCAATGAGTTGCAGTTTCTTTGTTAGTAACTTTTAAGAATTAAGCCAGTGAGGACATGGCCTGATTTGAACAAGTTCATCAAGATACAGAGCTCTTCAAGGGCTAGTTTTACAATAGATTTTTATTATTGTTTCCTTTTTAGTAAGATGTAGCTGGAGACCATCTCTCCAGCCCCCTCCAGGCCCTTGTCGGTAGGGCATGAGACTCTTAATCTCAGGGTCGTGGGTTCATGCCCCATGTTGGCACCAGCTATTGGTGAAATTATTAAGGCCACTCCACATAGTTAAAAGGGAGGTTTATTTTGTGGGGTAACTTACAAATGAAGGGATAGGTTGTAGGGTCTGGCAAAGGTATGGAGCAGTCTGGCGGTGTTCTCTGGAGAACTCTGCTCAGTCTACCTCCTGCGTCCAGCGTCCCAGAACCAAGAGAGAGACCTCCTCTCGATCCTGGGTCTTCTGCTTCCTCCTCTGCCCCGCCTTGTGGGTGTGACCATTACCAAAGCCTCAATGGGGGTTGGAACTTCCAGGCCAATGCTGGGATGGCTATCCACTACAGTAAGATCTAAGGAAAAGGATTCATATAAGACACTACAATAGAACTGATAAGTGGCTCTAAACAAATGAAGTTGTCATACTTCCTCCAATGTATGTACATGTCTTCTATGAATCTGTGTACATTAGATATGAAAATACATCAGTAGGAGTCTCTATAGATGGCAACTGATCCAAACAATCAAAATAAAAGTCAATAAACAAATGATACAGATACAATAGTTTAGTTATTAAATTTAGCTTTGTTTCTCCTAAAAGTGCAGAAATCATTTTCCACTTGAAAAATACATGCCATAATGAGGCCTCTTAGAATCATCAGTTTTCTACTGTGTTGGCCAAGAAACAGAAGTCTCTATCTATTATCTGAGATAACATAGGGATAGCAGGAGAAAATCTATGACTGGTCTAGATGAGATTTTTGTCTTATCTGGAAAAAAAAATGTCTTCTTTTTAATTTATACATTAATGCTCTTTCTAAATAGAGTGTTCTTTTATTACATTTATTTATTGTATTTGCACATGGGAGTGCTATGAATGTGCTACAGCACAAGAGTGGAAGTCAGAGGCAGTTTGGAAGTCAGTGGTCTCCTTTCCCCAAG
The DNA here is from genome assembly GCF_903995425.1 of Onychomys torridus. Classification (NCBI taxonomy): domain Eukaryota; kingdom Metazoa; phylum Chordata; class Mammalia; order Rodentia; family Cricetidae; genus Onychomys; species Onychomys torridus. The sequence continues at coordinate 37,017,223 of NC_050444.1, read as the reverse complement.
TGAGCCCCAGGGATCAAACTCAAGTCATGAGGATTTGTGACAAGTGCCCTTCCATACTGAATCATCTCAACAGTCACAGATTTATCTCTTTATGTTCAGGTATGATGCCTTTGGAAGTAATTAACATTATCCCAATTAATGACCAAGAGCTATAGTCATAATGACTTTAAAAGATGAGATGGGCAGATTATTCAAAGCACATACTTCTCTTTACATTGATAACATGAATATATCTGTGAATGCCTACCTCACAGAGTTACATATAGTAGGACCTCTAGAGAAAATTGATTGAATAATGGAAAAGCAATAATAAATGAGTGAAATGGGTGGAATCTCTTTCAACTTGAATTAGGAAACTGGATCATTGTTTCCTTCTGTGAGAAAAAAAATAAAAGTCTAGTAATTTTGAAATGTAGAGAAAAGCATCCCAGTGCAAATTTTCTACAAGCCAGTGTGATCATTCATTTTATTTTTCATCCTTGATATTTTTGTCCTGACAATTTTAGAAGTTCCTCCAGTCACATGAAACAATGAAGACAAGGGTGAGACACAAGGAGAAAGGACGTCACCCAAGGGTATTTGAGTGTCATAGATTTGTTATGGCTGGGGAAGTCTGTGGCAAAAGCACTGTTTTAAATACTTCTGATCATTTTGTTCTTTGTCAGTTCTATGTACCAATAAACACAAAGAACTTCTTTTCTAAAAGTAATTACCAAATTTCATGTATTTGCTTCTGTGTGCCTACGCTTGCCCCCTTCTACCTTAAAGCCTCACCCTGTGAGGTTTCCCAGTTTCTAGACATGGGTAGGAAGGCCATACCCATAAAATGACCTTTACTACAGTCCTGAGCATGTGACTCTTAGTTTTTTAAATTTTTTCTGGGTTTTCCTTCTTGTGTAGATCCATCAACAACAGAGAATCTTTAAGTTTTCAAGTTCCAGATTCTGTGTACTTTCTAGTTACTATTATTCTTACATGCAAACCAGAGAATGTTTTCATGATCTGAATTCCTTTTCTTGTAAGGATACCTTAAATACACAAAGTAAAAATTCAACATATGGACCAGGAAGATAGCTTAGAGGGGAAAGGTGCTGGCCACCAAACCTGATTACCTAAGTTCTCCATTGGACCAACATGGTGGAAGGAGGTAGCCAACTCCCAAAAGTTGTCCTCTGAACACACACACACACACACACACACACACACACACACACACACACATACACACATATATATACATGCATGTATACAGTCACACACATAATAATAATAATAATAATAATAATAATAATAGCAAATAAATAGTCAGCATACATTTTGATTCAGATATTTTATAAGCATTTATGAGACCTGAGACCAGCCAACCAATAAACCTTCAGAAGGTCCTCCAAGCTTTTCCAGCAGACATTGTCAATGCTCTGCCACTAGATAAGAGGAATCTCCAACCTTCCAATTCTCTTGCACTCACTTCTTATAACTAACCCCAAGACATATTATTATTTTACATGACACCATACCACTTCTGGTACTTTGATATTGCTTAAAGTAATTCTAGCCATACTGACAGAAAAATCCCAGTGCCTCTATGGCTTAACACAATGCAAAGTTAGTTTTTGTTCTTATGAGGCTGAACTGGAGTTTGGGTCTTGCGTTTCTCCCTTTTTCAAGGGACTTGTGTTCCCAGTATTTTATTGGTTAAATAGGAAAAAAAATAAAACATGTATGGAATGTTTAATCTGCCAAGGCTTGTAATGGTGCAAATCATGGCATTCCCACCAATGACCTGGCTAAGATCAAGTCATGTGGGTTTACCTTGATGAAGACTGGAAAAAGTAATGCAGCCCTTTGTGCACAATGAATAGAAGGTTCTTGTAAAGATGAGACATGCAGATATGGACAAACTCTTTAAACCAACCTGTGAACCAGACTAACAACTTCTAAACATGGGTTAGAATGCTACACCAATAAACTGATTTTTGCTAACTGCCCTGGACATCAAGGACATTTGTTTTATGAAATCTCCTCTGGTTTTCCTTTTCTTGCTCCAAATCTACTAACAACAGAAGCAGAGAGACTTGCTTTCCACATAACTATTAAGCAGCTGTCACTGAGTCTCTGAAAACCAGACACAGCCCTGGTCATATTTTCCTGACATGATTCTTCAGTCTCTACCTCTTTATGCCAACCTGTCAGCTGCTTCCAGTCCAATATCAAGGAAAGTGCATCTGCTTTGGGGGCCTTGGTCAGGTGCCAAGTTCTTCATTAGGGACATTAGACAAGCAAGTTCTGGTCTGTTCCACTTCAATGAAAACAATCAGGATCTTCTTCCAAAGGTGTGGCATTCCACAGACATCTGGAGAAGCCTGAGATGACAATTAGCCTCCCCTAGCCAAAGCAATAGGACAAATATGGGTCACATCCACCACAAAGATGAATGAATTTGCTTAGAATGGTTGGAACTGGAGCCGCTTTACAAACCTCAGAACTATTCTTTATTTTTGGCTAAACAAAGACGTCTAGCAACATTTTGATTCGTGAGACATTTGGAAAGTGCACTCTGATGAACTGTTGAAATTTAAGATTGAGAAAGGCCATCAGTACAACCACTTATCCACATATGAATCAGAAATGAAATATGTCCTTACTCAATGCATTTGCCTCCCACTTCCTATGGAGTTGCTCAATGCAACGGAGGAAAAGGCATTTTCATTTAATTGTCCTTTGAAAAGCCCTCACAATAATTTCAAAACATTAATAATCACTTTAGTAGTCTTCTGAGACTTTTTAATATCATTCTAGTGAAACCAAATCCTGAGGAATTGCATCAAGTTCTAGGAAGCAGGACCAGTGTAGTTCATGCATTGAAGTCAGGAAATTTTCACACGGGCCTCTACCTGCTGGTTATCTTATGATGCTGTGTGGTTCAACATAAAGCTTCATGTACTTAGTTGTGTTCAATGAGTGTCAATGATGCCTGGAAATACTCAACTTTTTCAGAAGGCCATAAACTGAAAAACAAACAAACAAACAAAGAAAAGACAGCCTTTACAAAGCGAAATGAGAGTTTTAACCCCCACTGATAATGAACTAGTATTGAATATGACAGTGAACAGCGTCTATCTCTGTTGCTGCACATTCTACTTGTTTGTGGGTGACAGTATAGCACAATGGGTAGGAGATCAAGCTCTTCATTCTCCCAGTCCCCTCTGAAACCACAGTCATTTCCTTGGCGTTGTTTCTTCATCTGAACTAGGGGGATTTAATAGCACCTCTCTTAGGGGATTTTTATGTTTATCAGTATACACCTTCTGATGAACCTAGACTGTTACAAGTGACACGTATACTTGAATGATCAAGAGATATCTGCTCTTTGGAACCTACTCTCTGGTAGTTTCCAGAAATAAGTGAAATAAGACATGTACGACATTAATGTGCCTTTAGCACAAAAAGGGGGTTCAGAAAGGGGCATCAGCTATTATCCATAGTGTGCCTCTTCTTTTTAGCATTTGTTTGTTTGTTTGTTTGTTTGTTTGGAAGTTCGCACATGCACAGCACATGTGTGATTGTCAGAGGACAATTTGTGCAAAGCATTTCTCACCTTCCACCCTGTGGGCCCCAGGGATTAAACAGGTTGTCAAGCTTGGCAGCAGGCAATTTAGTGACTGGGCCATCTTGCCCCGACCCCTTTTTTCCTTAATGGCTTGTTTTACAGCTCCTACTAGTGAAACGGAGTAAAATTCAGAACAAAAAGCAATATAAAAAGAAAAAAAGTCTGAGCTTTTTCAACTACTGGATCATGTTTCAACTACTGTTCATTTTTATGAAACCTTAACTTCAGTTTTAAATTTCTGTACTGTACTTTTAGTTCATGGAAACTATCACTGATGATCAAATAAAGATTTTAAAAAGGCAATTTTTTTTTGTTCAAATGCTGTTCCACTATTTTGCTTGAACGCTAAGCCTAAAATTAAATAGTTCTGAACTAGTAAGTTTCTTAAAGAGTTTTAGACAATACGGATTGACTACTAAAACTTTCTATCTTTGAAAACTACCATTTTAAAGGCGCTCTTACCCAATTCTATTCAGAATTGATAGGGATGGGGACAGCCACTCAGAAGAAAGGATATATCAAAGCATGAATCCTTCTCAGACACAGAAGGGGCTCCGTGGAGGTTTGGGGAGAATAATCCACTCTCACAAATGACATCCTTGGGTTTTAAATCACTGTCTTTAAAAAGGTGTTTTGTCCCTTCCATAAACCTTTGGTGTTGCTGTTCTTGTTTTCTTTCAGTTAAACATATTTCCCCTGATTTATCGGTTTGGGAACATGATTGGCTGTTGGTTCTATAGACAAGAAATCAGAAATGAACAGCTGTCTCCTCTTCATCACACGAGTTGTTCTTAGGCATTGAGAGATTGTTTCAGAATTCTCCAAGCAGATTGTCATGTGCCTCCCACATCTGGTTTTTGGAATCACATGACTAAGAGCTGACGAGATGATTAGCCCTCCCTGGATAGGCTGTTTCCAGAGAATAAAATGTATTTTCAAAAATTAGCTTGGTTTTGGAAAATGGGTATGATGAGTCTTTTATGATTAGTGTGAGAAACATTTTCCTTATTGTTCATATCAGAAAGAATAGTTGTGTCCACAGGCACAAAAAGCTGGATGTTGAAGAAATATTCACAGACTGTGAACTTCTAAGGACTTGAAAAGGATAGGGGGATATTTCACCCATCAAAGATGAAATTGTTTTTTAATTTTGCAAATATAGAATTTAAAACTGGAGGCTTGAGAGATGGCTCACAGGTTAAGATCACTCGTTGCTCTCACTGAGAACCTGGGTTATGTTCCCAGCACCCACGTGACAGCTCATGACCATGTATGTGTGACTCCAGTTACCAGGTCTCAGATGGCTTCTTCTGACCTTAATGGGCAGTTGTGCACAAATATATATATATATATATATATATATATATATATATATATATATGTATATATATGAACACAAAACACTCATACACACATGTAGTATGAATCTTAAAAGGTCTTATTAATAAAAACAAACCTGGAGCTGGGTATTGAGGTAAATGGTAAATGCTGGAAGATCAGAGAAGTAGAACAAGCCACAGCTTCCTCACCTCGCCATTTCCTCAGCTGATCCTGTTTCCTCAGACTGGAAGCCTCTGAGTCCTCATCCAGAATGGATCTCAGCTGAACTGCTGCTCAAAAGCCTTAAGCTTTACCAGCTCTAGTTCCTGGTTTTCACACCTTATATACCTTCCTGTTTTCTGCCATCACTTCCTGGGATTAAAGGTGTGAGTTGCCATGCCTGGCTGTTACCAGTGTGGCTTTGAACTCACAGAGATCTGAATGGATCTCTGCCTCCCAAGTGATAGAATTAAAAGCATGTGTGCCACCATTTTCTAGTCTCTATGTATATCTAGTGGCTCTTCTGTCCTCTGAACCCAGATAAGTTTATTAGAATGCACAATATATTGGGGGACACAATATATCATCTACACACACAAAATAATAAATCCGAAAAAGTAGATTATTTGTTTTATATATATATTGAGGTGTTATAAATTGTACATGATAGGAAATCACAACATGTCCACATGGTTGGGCTTTCCCGGTGGACCGCCTAGTTATTTCCGGTTCAAAATAGCCATTTCTAGGTCAGAACATCTTGCGTGGCTAGGACTCCGTGGCTTTACATGGTTGCGTAAAGCACACGCGGCCATGTAATCTATGTGCATGCGTGGAGTAGCCACATGTGGTCCTATACACATGCGCGGCTCACTCTTTAAAAAGCTGGCGCCATTTTGTACAGGTGTCTCTTCTCTTTGCTCTCTCCTCTTCTCTGTCCTCTCTCTCTTCTTCTTCTCTTCTCTCCTCTCCTCACTCACGTGTGTGCTTCACACAGGCCTGTCACCTCTATCCTCTATCCTATATTAATAAACAGCTCTTCTGTGGATTTGTTGTGTTCGGGACGTGTTCCTCACAGGGTCAGAGCGCCAAAATAAATAACTAACAGTACATAAAATATTTACATATTTTTTTATTTCCTTTGCAGTTGAAGGGATGAGGCCTTTACAGACTGCTTCTTTCATAAAAGAACTTAAAGACTAAGCTGAAATTAAAGTAAGTTGTGTAGAAGAAACTCTTTAGTGCCATCGTGGATGCCTTCTGAAACTCTAGGCCAAGTTATTGCAAATACTACTAAATAATTTTACATCATTAATGTGCTCCTCTGAACAATGAAGAAAATTTTATTGTAGTAGAAGCAGATCAATTATCTTCAGGCAAATAAAATAGAACTTTTTAGTTAAGACTTTGGGAAAAAGAAAATTTTAACTTCTTCGATGCTTAGGCTCTGATATGTAACTAACTCACAGTTTGACACATTTTCCTCAGTTATCTTAGTTTTCCTTTCTTCCTAATGCCTGCTCCCAGTTCTGTTTCTCAGTTGTTTAACCAAATGGAAAACCATCCCAGGAAAACATGGCTATATATTTCTCCTGAGGACAGTTATAAGTATTGTATCCAAATCATCTTCACTTCCCACCACTTTGATCATTTTCCACTAATTACAGAAGTCCTGAAGTATCTTTTAATTCTCCTACCACATCATGTCAAGTGCTTCATCTTGGAGTTCTCTGTTGGGTTCAGTTCTCAGGATACTCCCTTCCTATCTCTTCCTGCCTCGCCCTGCAAAGGCGCTTCACCGAGATAGGGAAGCAGGTCAACCCTTTCATCAGCACATTCCCCGGACAGAAGCTATGTCTGGAATGCCTTCCCCCAGAGTCTTGATGGAGTCCCTCCCTGCATCATTCATGGAGCTTATCAGATCACACCTTCTTCTCAGCCTCCCTTCAAATAACTGAAAAAGCAGGAGTTCCTTGCCCCAGTACTGCTTTTAGAAGCTGGAAATTTTGCCCACGATTTAGTAATGTGTACAGGGTCAACACTTTACAATTCTTCGTTGTGTCCGTCTCTGAGCTTTGGAGCTCATTAGCTCAAGGTCATTCTTTCAGGCAGAGCATCCTATAATTAATTGCTAACTCCAGCAGGAGAGAGTCAGGACATTGGCTATGTCCCTGGTAGAAGTGTTGGGCCTCTTGAACCTGGGACCCCAGACTCACAGTTTCTAGGACAGGAGGCATTCATTCCCCCAGAGTCTCACTGTGAAAGGCAGTAGTCAATGAGTTCAAATCAGAGTGACTTCTATGATCACAGCCTGAGATCTGTAACTAAGGTGTGACATTACAAAAGAGACTTGGCAGATCGAATTAAAGAAACCTCAGAGATAATTCTTATAGGCTTGAAGATATAGAGATTACTCTGGGTTAATGGGGAGGGAGCTGATCTAATCACATAAACCCTTAAAAACAGAAAATATTTTTTTCTAATTTAACTGGAGTTTGGCCTACTGCTTCTTGAGTGGGGAAGGTTGAAGTATGAGAAGGATTGTAAAACACCTCTCTCTAGGAGAGAAGATCCCCCAGTGAGCAGGCCGAAATAAAGCAGAGAGAGACCTTCTTCCTAAAACTGAGAAGTTCAGTGTGCAAAGTCCTAAATTTAGCCCCCAGTCTACATGAGCTTTGATATGGATTCCTCCCTACAGCCTCCAGAAAGATGTGCAAGACTGACAGCACCTTCTTTGCAGCTTTGCAAGACTTGGTTAGAGAGCAAGATGAGCCCACCAGACTTCCAGATGGTAGTAACATAAGCAAATGCAAAGGAATCGCTTTAAGCCACTACTTCATTTATTCATCTATTTTGGCACTGTATTACATCAGCAATAGGAAATGTATAACATGGCCATTCCTGCTTTAAACCCTTGGTTTCTCACTTTGTATAGTTTACATATTGTAAACAATAGCAACAAAATAACCACATGACAATTGATTCAAGATATAGAGTGTTCTGGAAGATGGCTCCCCATCCTCACAGAATGTTTTCATGAAGTTAGTGTTTCACTATGCCATGAGAAGGCCACTTTAGAACTCCATTCATGTGGCACTCATACTCCATCATTGCCTTACCAAGCATGGTTGCCAGCTGTAATTTTCAGTGTGTCCTAAAGCTGAAGGGACCCAATGCAATGACACTGTCACTATATGGCTAGTTGGTTTCCTTGGGAGATGGTATAGCACTGACGGCTAAATGATTTCTCTGTGACTGGAGCCTGAACATTAGGAGCTTTGTAGTTAGTTCAGCCAGAGGGAGAGGAAGCCCATGCTGATGGGCCTGAGTGTAGCACCTATTCTTGCCAACACGTCTATGGCACTGATGAATAATGTTGATGATAGAGGCTACATCCTGTCAGATGGTCTGATTATCTACCTGTTTCTTATATCTTTCATTGGTAGATCATCTTTTATTGGTGTTAGCATATGCCCAAATGTATTCTTGCAGGTGGCATAGATCACTTCAGAACTTACAGTTTGAAATCTTAGTTTTTCTCCAGCTGCTTGTCATAAAGTCCACATAGTAGCCTATCCATTCATCTGTAGGTTCCTTTAACATCTTAGAGTCTGTCTGCCTATCAAGCAATCAAAAGGCAGAGATGCTTACACCACCACATAGAACTTCTGAAGAGCTCTTTCTGCTATGCCCCTTAAACTCAGCATTTCTCATCACCTGGTATATCTATTAAAGTACATGAACCTTCAATTATTAAAGTAATTTCCATCTCATTATCCCCTTTAATGGATATATAACCAGCTGATTTTTGTGTTATCAGTTCATTTCAGCAATATTATTTTGGTGTCTACCATTGACATGACCCAATTGTGGCTTTTGGGAAAACAGGATTGAATAGAATAGCCTAATGTCTTCTTTTAACTATTTCAAAGACTTCTGGGGATCATCATGGATATCAGGCATGTATTTCCTTCTATTCCACCAATGTTGCTAGTATTTAATTCCAGGGCTGCCACCAGCCAGGGCTGCCACCATGTCTCCAGGTCACACTATGCTGTATGGGTTGCTGTCATCAGTCACTCTACTGTCAGGACACTATCACTGTGGTCAGGTAAACTCCAGCCCAAGAGTAAGACGAGCACAGAAATTATCTTCCTTTTCTCTTTTCTAGAAGAGTCTCATACCAAACCCTTAGAAACCAAGTCTGTAAAACTCCTTTTACATTTTGAAGAATATCCCTTGTAAGTGTGTATGTGTGTGTGTGTGTGTGTGTGTGTGTGTGTGTGTGTGTGTGTGATATTTGATTTCATGGTCAAAGTGACTTTATTTGGAATCACCTACTAGACACTTTTGAGACATTTTGAAGATATTTCCGCACAGGTTTAACTAAGGAGGCAAGGCCCACTCCAGACTGAACAAAAAGGAAAAAACAACTAGAGCACCAATGTCTTAGAGTTTCTATTGCTGTGGAGAGACGCCATGACCACAGCAACTCTTACAAAGGAAAAATATTTAATTGTGGTGGCTCACAGTTCAGAGGTTCAGTCCATTATCATCATGGTGGGACATGGTGGTGTGTAGGCAGATATGGTACTGGAGAGGTAGTTGAGACTTCTACATCTTGTGCCAGCAACGGGAAGTGGTCTGAAACACTTGGTGTAGCTTGAGCACATATGAGACCTCAACGCCTGCCTACACAATGACACACTTCCTCCAAGAAGATCACGCCTTCTCCAACAAAACCACCCCTCCTAATAATACCACTCCCTATGAGCTTCTGGGGTCCAATTACATTCAAGCTACCATAGCCAGTCTCCCTCTCTCCCCCCCTCCTCCCCTCTTGCCCCTCGTTCCCTCTGCCCTCCCCACTCTCCATCCTGGATGTGGACACAGTGTCACCAGCTTCCTCGCTTGTTGTTGCCCCAGCTAGAGCACCTTTTGCTTCCACGCCTTCCCTACCATGATGGACTGAAGCTTCAAAGTATGACCCAAGATAAAGACACTCTTTCTTCAAGTGGCCTCTGTCCTGCACTTTGTCACAGAGACAAGAATAACTAACATATTCTCAGTGGGTTGGCAACATAATGTTGCATCTAGTAACAGCCAAAGCCCTCCATCCATACCAGCCCCTCATCCTATGGCCTAATCTACCCACTGGTGCCAGCATTTCTTCCCATAGGGAGATCTTCACCCAGTCTTCAAATATCCTTTTTCCTTTCTCTGTAGAAAATCTGATTCAAAAGGGATAAGGAGTGGCCATCCGGTCTTGCCTTGGGCTTAACTGGGTGACAGGTAACACTTACCTTACCTGTGGTGGTATTGTGTTCTCCAAAACATTGTGCACCCTAATAAATTTATCTGGGGTCAGAGAACAGAACAGTCACTAGACAGACATAGAGGCCAGAAAATGGTGGCACTCACACCTTTAACCCTATCACTTGGGAGGCAGAGATCCACCTGAATCTCTGTGAGTTTAAAGCCACACTGGAAACAGCCAGGCATGGTGACTCACGCCTTTAATCCCAGAAAGCAAGCCTTTAATCCCAGGGAGTGATGGTAGAAAGCAGAAAGGTATATAAGGTGTGAGGGCCAGAAACTAGAAGCATTTTTGGCTGGTTAAGCTTTTAGACTTTGAGCAGCACAGTTTGGCTGAGACCCATTCTGGATGAGGACTCAGAAGCTTGCAGCCTGAGGAAACAGGGTCAGCTGAGGAACTGGCAAGGTGAGGTAGCTGTGGCTTGTTCTGATTCTCTGATCTTCCAGCATTCACCCCAATACCTGGCTCCAGGTTTGATTTCACTAATAAGACTCTTTAAGATTCATGCTACACTTACCAACTTAGTGATTTCAACTTTCACCTATAGAAAACGAAGAACGGTTAATTGAAGTTCGGGAGCAAGAGATCTTCCAGAAGATTTACAAACAGTCATACTCTACCACTCAGCAACGTAAGTAAGAAGCAAATTGTCTTCCGGGAATTTTTGGCACTGAACATACTAAGACATAAAATCAACAGTCAATAATCTCAAATTTCTAATGCTATCTGCACCTCACATGAAAAATTTTAAATCATCAATTTTAATGTTGGCTATGGAACTTAAGATTTACTGGGGGGGGTTTTGTCCAAGACACACTTGGGCTTAAGGATTAAGCTATGGAGAAAACCATAACTGATGATTCCCTTTTAGTAAGTGTTAAAATGTCTTGTAAGTCTGGGCCCTTTTTTAATGTTTTCAAAAGGATTATTACATAAACTTTACTCTACAAGAAGATAAGTCAAAAGCTCTAATTACATTCCATTGCAAAGGCATTTGATTTTAACCCAGAAGATATCAGTATGTCAGGTCCTTCAGAGTGTGACCATATCATTTTCTCCTCATTTTAAAATGAACATAGTTTTCATGTTTAACAAATGTTCAGGCTTTCTGATCCACTCAAGTCTTAGCTTATCATTGTTTAATTCTAACTATCTTAGGTACTTTTGCCTCCAAGACTATCTAGCAGCCTCTATATCCTAAATCTAGTTTACTGGACTTGTGATCCTGAATGAGTCACAGTGGTGATTGATCTAAATTTACAAATTACAGGATTGAGTGTGTTTTCAGAAAGGTTTAACTGAGTATGGATGGCCCACCCTAAATATAAGCAAAACTATACCTGGGGCTAAGATATTGTACTCAAATTAAAAGGGACAAGTGAACTGTAGTGATAGATGAACACTATATGGTTTGAATATGAAGCCTGTACCCCTTTATTCTCCAGTTTAAGCAGGGTGTGAACATGAGCCTTCTGGGAAATGACTAGACCATGAGGACTCAGCCTTCAGCCAACTGAAGGGTTCAGATTTCGAATAGATTATTGGGAAACACTGAAGATGTAGAAGGTACTTCTTGGGAGAAGTAGATCACTGAGCTGTAGTTTTGACTAATATGTCTGTTTCCCCAAAACCTGCTTCCTGGCTGCTATGAGCTAAGTAGTGTCCTCATCCACCACATGTTGCTGCTGCCATTATGCTCTGCCTCGTCCTAGCACCCCAGAAATAGAGTCAAGTCAACCATGAATTGAAGCCTCGGAAATTAGCAACAAAAATAAATCCTTCCTCTTATTAAGTTGCTTATAGTTCATTAACATAGCCAAATTTTGAGACAGTGTCCCAAAGCATCTAGTTGCAAACAACAGAGATCAGTGTATACCCAAGACTTAACTTATTTATGCATTTACTACTTTGTATTTGTGTGTGTGTGTGTGTGTGTGTGTGTGTGTGTGTGTGTGTGCGCGCGCGCGTGCATGTATGCACGCCAAATGTCAATCTTGGATACATTCTTCAGTTTCCATTCACTTTGTTTTTGGAGACAGAATCCTTCACTGTGGCCTGTGACTTACTGATTTGGTTATGCTAGCCTGTGACTTCTTAATTTGGCTAGGCTAGTCTATGACTTGCTGTTTTGGTTAGGCTAGCCTGTGACTTGTTGATTTGGTTAGGCTAGCTGGCTGATGAACCCCAGGAATCTGCCTCTTCTTCTGCAAATTATAAAGCACATCATCACACGCAGCTTGGATTCTAAGAATCAAACCCAGGTCGCCATGCTCGTGTGTAAACACTTTGCCAGCTGACCCATTACCCAAGACCTCCAGCACAGGCTCTCTGTCTACACCAACTCGCTTGCATCATGTCTGTGCTCCAACCCAGCAAGCCACAGTTGCTACTCTTTTGTGTTAGACATTCAGATTTAACCTAACAGACATCTTACCCTTAATAATATTGCTACATAAAATTCAGATAAGCATTTTATGATCCTTTAGTTTTTAGAGACCTTTTATTACTCTCAATAAAACTGATCTAACGCTAATGTGTAAACTCACCAATTTTATCTTTTGCAATCTTGGTAGTTCCAAGTGTCATTAACAAAGCCTATGTGATTAGATTCCTTTGCTAGTAAGACAGCAACAAAAGGCATCAGTGTTCTTTTATTTCATTTTTTTATTGCTAAAATAACAGCACATACAATTTCCAAAGGATTTAATCTCTAAACATTGCATGCTCTGGGGTTGAAATGAGAAGTTAATGAAAAAAATAATTGATATCCCTTTTTCTTTTGCAGTGACAAGAAACTTTCCAAGGGCATTCTGTCATGCATCAGAATGTCCACGAGCAGCCAAAAGTGCCTGTAACTGAAACTTTATCAAATGAGTTGAATGACGGGCACTAACAGATTAAAACCACACTGAATTCATTGGAAAACCAAGCATAAAACTGTTCCTAAATTCTGCTTTCCATTTTGTCCTTTTGGATTTTTCCCCTGTTTTAGAAATTTCATTTTCTCCCTTGCCAATGGCTCATAGTACCAGCTTTGTCTGGCCTCTGAATTAGTCCTTGTCATTTAATGCCAGATGGAGTCTTGAGGAGTCCTGACTTCACTTCCAGCTTTGAACTTCCCCAGACTGCAGGTCATTAATTGTTCAGTAAAATAACTGAGGATCAGATAAAGGTGGTTAACCCCTCCGAGCTGATGGCCAGGCAGCCTGCAGCCTCAGCTCTCTAGGCTTTACTTTAGCCTTCTGCTCCCCTGCCAGCTGTCTTGGGCTAGCGCTGGAGGGCTTCACACAAGATCCTTTTGTTGAACTCAATACACCCTCTCCAGGGCACTAAAAGAGCTAAGGGACATTAAAATCAAAATTTATTTGCACTTCACCCTTTTCATTGCTGGCGTGCTCTAGTTGGGATGCATGCAGCGCTCTTCCCGCTTTCCCTCCTGGCCCTTCACAGAACCAACAGTTAATGGATCTATTAAAGAGCAGGGCTATTAAAGGAGGCTGTTATATGTGTGGGCTGCAATTTAATATATCTGTAGTTTACTCAATTAACTCATTAACTGCCTCCTTCCCCCAAGCTGTTCACACTGGCTTAAGAATACAAGCTCTGGAAAATGAGGTAAAGGGACGTAAGGAGAAAGGGGGAGGGGGCGCAGAGATTTCTATATATAGTCTTTGTGTACAAAAATATATAATTATAAAATGCATACTACAGAAAATTGCAAAACACAAACATTGTCTACTAACTGGCAGCAGGTGGCAATAGGCAAAAGTGTGAATGATATAGAAAGCATGTGAAGTTAGTCATAGATTTAGGATAGTGCAATATATTCTCCAATTCACTAATAAGAATTCCGGTTATATTTAATACAAATAGATTATAAGAAAACAAAAACAGGGAGAAAAACATGCAAACTTGTTCTACTGAAGACTGGAGCCAGGTATTAGAATTAGAAGTCAGTTTATTCGCCTTTGTGACGTAGATTTTAATACTTGCTCTAGAGTCAGTGTTTTAAAGAAGTTATTTAAGAAAACCTATGTAGGCACTGGGAAATCACAGACATGAGAAGGTGGGGGATCCTTCAGCCAGCCCCACATCACCTACTCTTGTTTGATTTCCTTAATGGCCCTCTTTTTATGAAATGAAAGGCTTTGTAAAGATAAGAGTACATTAGAGTCCATTCACACCCATGAAAGGAAGTGTGTTAGAGGAAATCCATTGAGCAGAACAAAAACACTCAATTTCTACTCAGGCTTTGGTTTGGTTTGCTTTTGTGTTGGTTGCTGTTGTTGCATTTTGTCTTGTTGTTCCAGGTGGGGTGCATGTCATAGCATCTTAATGCCATTTCTGTTTTACTTATGGGGATGCCATGGCCACAGATAAGCCTTGGGAATGACAGAGCCATTTTAGTTAGACCTTGCTTTGGGCCAAGTGACAGGGACTGCTCACAGATGGTTCCCAGCTGTGAAAACACTTAAGTGTGGTTTATAGCTCTAGTGTGTGAAACAGACTTTAAAATTTCCCCCGACCCCTCAGCCCAGAGCTTACCTGTATGAAGACCTCAGGATGATGTACAGGACTTTTTGCAATGCTCCAATGCTTTCTAGAGCACTGCCTGGAGTCCTTCTAGGTTTGCTGTGGGTGTGGGGACTATTGTCACAGGGTTTTGCATTTTATAAAATCAATGACAGAAGGTTCAGTTGCATAAAAGGTAAAGCCATTGTTAACATCTGGCTTTTACCTTTCACATTTACAGCCTTCCTTGTTGAAAAATACAAATGGGAAAATTTGATTTTGACCTCTAAGGAGAGGTCTATAAAAATGATTGGGGACACAGCTCAGTGTTAGAAGGAACCAACCCTACATGATAGTCCTGGGTTCAACCTCCTGTACTGCATACATAAAACAGAAAAATAACTTCTCCATCTATGAGGATTTGACACCCAACCCTCAAGAAGGAAATTTTAGTAAAGACAAATGAAAACTATAATCTCTAGTGCCAGAAAAGGACCATTAAATTCCTGTGAATGTTGTCTTCTTTGAAAACAGTTTGCCCAACTTTATTATAAAGCTACACTATTTATTTTTTGGTATGGTTACCATTATATTCCTACAATTTAATCTGTTATTATTTATGCTGTACAGATATTATTAAACATTTATAACACAATTATACCCAAAAATTTAAGGAAGTTCAGTCCAATGACAACAGAACCTAATGGAACTGAAAAGTAAAATATTTCTACAAAAATGTTATTGACGGGCAGGGCAGCAAACTCCTTTAATTCTTGCACTTGGGTGGCAGAGACAGGTGGATCTCTGCGTCTGAGACAGGTGGATCTCTGCGTCTGAGGCCAGCCTGGGCTACAGAGCGAGTTTTGCTGCTCTTGCAGAGGACCAGAGTTAAGTACTCAGGAGGCAGCTTAGAACCATCTCTAACTCCAGCTCCAGGGAACTGGATTCCTTCTTCCTCTCTGGGCACCTGCACACACACACACACACACACACACACACATACACACACACACACACCAACAAAAACAAAAAAGAAAATTTAATTTTTAAATAAATAAGCACTTTGATTTAGAAAAAGGAAAAAGACAGCAAAAAAAGCAAAAATCCAGATCCATAGTTAGTAGCTTTTGGTATACACTATAAAACATTTGTGCAATCAAAGTTCCATCAAAAAAGCAAAATAAAGGCAGAATTTTTTGAAGAAATAATAACTAAGATGTTTATCATTTGAATAAATTACTAAACATACAATCTAGATAAGCTCAAAAAAACCTCAAGTTGCATAAGCCAAATGACAAACAAATAAGAATGTATTGAAGTCTATCATGATCAAATTACTTGAAACCACTCATAAATGGAAAGTCTAATAAATGGCAATGCAAGAATCAGGATTTTTAAAATACACTGCATAAGTGGGGAGAGGGGCAAGAACAAGGGGGCAGGCACAGTATTAAAAATCAAATCATACTAATGATGACTTCACATGGTTTTAACCACAGGGGAAAGAGCTTTCAAGTCGGAAAAAGGGTAAATCCAGAATGTTCTATTTGCTGTAGTTTGGAAGTGGCTTGAACACGGCTCCAATACTCCATGTGCTAGAGGCTTGTCCACCACTGAGGCCCAGTAGGGAGGTGGCAGACACTTCAATAGATAGAACTTAGTGTGTGGTAGCAGGCCCATGGAGGCAGTGCCCTCAGATGAAGCTGTGGCCCATCTTATGGAGAGAGAAGTCACAAAAGAAAGGATGCTCTCCTGCCCACTTTCCAGCTCCATGTCTTGCCATGGAATTTTTCTCACACCCCTCCTATGGCATCACTCCCTATTTGACCCATTCCAGAGACTAATCACATAAAGCTACCTGATCTTGGATACCTCACCCCCAAAACTATAAACTAAACAAACCATTCATCACCCAAGACCACCCAGACACAATTATTTTGTTATTGGAATAAAAAAAATGAACTAATATATAATCTGCAAGAAACTAATCATTTTTGTGTGTGAATGTGTGCTCACTGCTGGGAATGATACAGAAGGCCTCATGCTCATCCATGCTAAGCAAACATTCCACCACTGCACTACATCCCCAGAACAATGGAAAAACATATTGTAACTATAAAAACAAGAGTCAACTAAATTGAAAATTGCAAAGTACATATTGCGAAGCTAATGCCAATTGTTTTAGTTCAATATCAGTATCTGCTGATAGTTGGGTAAATGTCCCCCAAGGACCCACATATTAAAAGCTTGGTCACCAGGTAACAGTGCTATTTAGAGGTAGTAGATCCTTTAAGAAACAGAGTTTAGTAAGGGAAGTAAGGTCAGTAAGGATATGCACTTGGAGGGGACATGGGGACCCTACCCCTCCCTGTCTCTTCACTTCCTGCCATCATAAGGTGTTATCTCTGCTGCCATGTGGTCCTGCCATAATGTCCTGTGTGGCCACAGCCTGAGCACATCACAAACTAGAACTGCTGGAGCAGTAAGCCAAGATAAACCGTTCCCACCCTTAAGTTGTTTATCTCAGGGATGCTGTCATGGCGACAAGAAGAAGTCAGGTGTGGTGTGTACCACAGTGAACTTTAGAACGAGGAAATTTTTCAAAGGCGAGGATGAGGGACACTTCCTAATTCATCAAGACAAAATGGGCTGAAGAGATGGCTCAGAGGTTAAGGTTTGGCTCATGCAGAGGACCACAGTTTGGCTCCCAGCACCCATACTGGACAGCTCATTCTTCCTTCTTTCACAAGCATCTATGCATACATGCTATACAAACAGACAAGCAGGCATACACAGACATGTAAATTAAAAAAAAAAAAAAACTATTTTCAAGAAGACAAAGTGATTCCGAATGTTTATGCACCTAACAGCAAAGCTTCGATTTTTTAGTAAAAGCTGGCAGGCTGGCACAAATACAGTCATGTACAGAAAATCAACATGCCTCTAGGAAGCTCTCCAACCTCATCCAAACAAGAGTTAATATGAGATTCTGTCTAAAAGATGATACAGAATTGCTACAGCAGACTGGAGAGATGTCTCAGTCATTCAAGTCTAGACTCACAACCATGATGTCAGCATGAAGAGAGAGCATTCCCTGTGACTGAACATGGATCACAGACAAATGTTAATGCCAGGGAAAGGGAAGAGCTCAGTCTACGCTTCAGCTTCAGGAACCAGAAAGTTAAGTAGAATAAGTGATAAGGGCAAGAAGTAAACTAATAGTGAACAGACAGCATTAAAATAACAAAATAGAGATCTGGAGAGATGCCTCAGTAGTTAAGAGCACTGTTGCTCTCGTAGAGGAGCTGGGTTGGGTTCCCAGCACTGACATGCCAGCTCACAACCATCCATAGCTCCAGCTCAGTAGATGTGACATCCTTTTTCGACCTCCATGGGCACCAGGCATGTATACAGTACACATGCACATGCAGTCAAAACACTCATAAAAATAAAATAAATGAATCTAAAGGAAAATTTTAATGACAAAACAAAAAATTATTCTTTGAAATAAGAGTTATCAAAATTATTAACATAACTAAAGGAGCTATATTAATTATTCTCTTAACTTTTAATTAAATTTTTTGATAAAATATACGGACCATTGTGCTGGTTAGTTTTTTGTCATTTTGACACAAGGTAGAGTCATTCACGTAGAGACTGTCCATTGAGAAATATATATATATATATATATATATATATATATATATATATTATTATTATATTAGAGTATAGACAAGTTTATGGGGCATTTTCTGGAGTGTCCAGCACACTGTGACCAATACCACCCCCAGGCAGGTGGTTCTGGGTTTTAGAGAAAAGTAAGCTGAGTGAGCCATGGTCTCTGCTTAGGTTCCTGCCTAGAGTTCCTGCCCAGACTTCCCTTCATGGTGAACTAAAATATAGAAGTGAAAGGTGAAATAAACTGTTTCCTCCCCATGTCACTTTTGGTAATGGTGTTTATCATGGCAATATACAGCAAAGTAAGACAACCATATTCATGAATTTTATTTTCCCTAAACTGATGAATAGACTCAACATAATTTTAATCAAATCAAAGCCAGTCTTTCTTTTTGGAAGACTGATAAATTGATTCTCAAGTTTATCCTTAAATTTAAAAAAATGTTGAATGTATTCAAAAGAGAAAAATACAATCAGGAGACTCAGAGCACTTCATCTGAAGCTTTACTAGTTGTCTTAGTCACTGCTCTATTGCTGTGAAGAGACACCATGACCAAGGCAACTCTTAGGAAAGAAATCACTTCATTGGAGACTTGCTTACAGTGTCAGAGGTTTAGTCCATTATCATTATGGTTGGGAGCATGGCAGCATGCAGGCAGGTGCTGGAACAGTAGCTGAGAGCTAGATCCTGATCCACAAACAGAGAGACAATGGATTTGGCAAGGGTTTTTGAAACCTCAAAGCCCACTCCCAGTGACACACTTTATCCAACAAGGCCACACCTCTTAATCTTTGTAATCCTTTCAAATAGTTGAACTCTCTAACTTGTAAGCATTCAAATGTTTGAGCCTATGGGGGCTATTTTTATTCAAACCACCACACTATTACATTACAGTAACCAACTATGTCATATTGTCGTAAGGATCAAGGGAACACAATAAAAAGACCCATGGATATGTGCTTAATTGATTGTGCCTAGGCAGCCAAGAAAAGAAACAGGTTTTTTAATGTATTGCAATGATAAGAGATACTCATGTGGAAAAAATTCCCTCTTATTTTATACATTATAGTTATATTAACCCATAGTTACATACCCAACCCTAAAAGATTAAACTATCTATACTATAAAGGAAAATTCAGAATAACACTTTGTGAGCTTAAGATAAGGAAATATTGTTTAGGTAAAATGCAAAAAAAAAAAAAAAAAGCAGAAGGGACATGACCAAATTCATAAATTCATTTCATGAGGCCACAGTTAACCTAATACCCAAACCACACAAAGACTCAACAAAGAAAGAGAATTACAAACCAATTTCCCTCATGAACACTGATGCCAAAATACTCAATAAAACTCTCAAAAAGAATCCAAGAACACATCCACCATGATCAAGTGGCTTCATCCCAGAGATGCAGGGGTGGTTCAACACATGAAAAGCTGTCAACATAATCTACCACATAAACAAACTGAAAGAAAAAACCACATTAGATGCTGAAATAGAATCTCATTAGATGCTGAAAAAGCCTTTGTCAAAATCCAGCACCCCTTCATGATAAAAGTCTTGGAAAGATCAGGGATACAAGGACCATACCTAGAAATAATAAAGGCAATATACAGCAAGCCAGTAACCAACATCAAATTAAATGGAGAGAAATTTAAAACAATTCCACTAAAATCAGGGACGAAACTGTCCACTCTACCTGTATCTATTCATTATAGTACTTGAAATTTTGGCTAAAGCAATAAGACAACAAAAGGAGATCAAAGGGATATAAGTTGGAAAAAAAGAAGTCAAAGTACCACTATTTGCAGATGATATGATAGTATACATAAGCCACCTCAAAAATTATACCAGGGAACTCCTATAGCTGATAAACACCTTCAACAAGTAGCTGGATAAAAATTAATTAAAAAACATCAGTAGCCCTCCTATATACAAATGACAAATGGCCTGAGGATGAAATCAAAGAAACAATACCCTTCACAATAACCACAAATAATATTAAATATCTTGGGGTAACTCTAACCAAGCAAGTGAAAGATCTATATGGCAAGAACTTCCTGTCTTTGAAGAAAGAAATTGAAGAAGATATCAGAAGAGAAAAGATCTTCCATGCTCATGAATCATGGGTTGATAGAATTAACATAGTAAAAATGGTCATCTAATCAAAAGCAATCTACAGATTCAACACAACCCCTATCAAAATTCCAGAATAATTCTTTACAGACCTTGACAGAAAAATTCTCAACTATCTATAGAAAAAAATTTAGGATAGCAAACACAATTCTATACAATAAAAGAACTTTCAGAGGTTTATCATCATCCCTGATTTCAAGCTGTACTACAGAGATGTAGGGATAAAAGCCCACATGGTATTGGCATAAAAACAGACATGTTGATCAATGGAACTGAATCAAAGACCCAGACACAAATCCACATACCTATGGACACTTGATTTTTGATAAAGAAGCCAGAAATATACAATGGAAAGAAGAAACCATCTTCAACAAATGGTGCTGGTCTAATTGGATGCCTGCATGTAGAAGAATACAAGTAGATCCGTATATGTCAGCCTGCACAAAACTCATGTCCAAGTGGACCAAAGACTTCAATATAAAACCACATACTCTGAACCTTATAGAAGAGAAAATGGGGAATAGCCTTGAATGCATTGGCACAAGAGACAACTTCCTGAACAGAATATTAATTACATAGGCAGTAAGATCAACAATTAACAAATTGAATTGGACCTCATGAAACTGAAAATCTTGTGTAAGTCACAGGACAAAACAGCAGCCTACAGAATGGGCAAAGATCTTCACCAACCCCATATCTGACAGAGGACTGATTTCCAAAATATATAAAGAACACAAGAAACTAGACACCACAAATAAAATAATCCAATTACAAAATGGGGTACATATCTAAATAGAGAATCCTCAACAGAGAATCCTAAAATGACCAAGAAGCACTTAAAGAAAAGTTCAACATCCTTAGCCATCAGGGAAATATAAATCAAAAAAACTCTGTGATTCCATCTTATACCTGTCAGAGTGGCTAAGATCAAAAACACAAGTGACACTCATGCTGGTGAGGATGTAGAACAAGGCGAACACTCCTCCACTGCTGGTAGTAGTGCAAACTTGTACAGTCACTATGAAAATCAATATGGTAGTTTCTCACAAAATTAGGAATCAACCTACCTCAAGATCTACCTATACCATTTCTGGGCATATACTCAAAGGAAGCTCTACCACATCACAAGGACACATGCTCAACCATGTTCATGGCAGCTTTATTCATAATAGTTAGAAACTGGGAACAACCTAAAGGTCCCTCAACAGAAGAATGGAAAAAGCAAATGTGAGTACATTTATATAATTGAATATTACTCAACTGTTAAAAACAACAATGAAATTGCTGGCAAATGGATGAAACTAGAAAAGATCATCCTGAGTGAGGTAACCCAGACCCAGAAAGACAAACATGGTGTAGTCACTTATAAGTGGATATTACATGTAAAGTAAGGGATAATTATGCTGCAATCCAAAAACTCAAATAAGCAAAGAAACAAGGAGGGCACAAGGGGAGGGGGGGGTACATGAATCTCACTGTGAAGGGGCAATACAATAGATATCACAAATGGTTGGTAGGGGAGAGGTCTGGATGGGGGAGGGAGCATGGGAACAGGAAGGACCAGATGGGAGCAGGATGAAGAGAGAGAGTACTAGGAGAGACTGGGATTGGGGGGCATCTCTGGGATGAGCTAAAAACCTAAAGCAATGGAAATTCCCAGGAATATATGAGTGTGATCCTAGCTAAATCTTCTAGCAATGGGGTATATGAAGCCTGAACTGGTCATCTCCAATAAGCATGCAAGGCTTCCAGTAGAAAGATTGGGTCACCAATCCAGCCACAAAACCTTTGATCTACAATTTGTTCTGCCTACAAAATGTGCTGGAGTAAAGTTGGCATAGAAATTATGGGAGTAGCCAACCAATGACTGGTCCAGCGTGAGACCTATGACATGAAAGCAAGCCTAAGCCTGACACTGTCTGGAGGGCCAGGAAGCAGAGGCTGGACAGCCCAGAGACCTAGGATAGAACCAAACAAGATTGGCAAAAAAAAAGTCAATGAAATGATTCTTAATAATCAATACCAATCTACTCACATATTTGTACCTAGCTCAATAGTTGTCAGAGAGTCTTCATCCAGGAGTTGATGGAAACAGATGCAGAGATCCACAGCCAAACATTCCCCTGAGTTTGGAGAATCCTGTGAAAGAGGGGGAAGAAGGGTCATAAGAGCCAGAGGGGTCAAGGATACACAGAATCAGCTAACCTGAGTTCACAGTGGGAGCTCACAGAGACTGAAATGCCAACCAGAGCTGGCATGGGACTGACCTAGGACTTCCGTATATATGGGTCAGTTGCGTACCTTGGTCTTCTTGAGGGACTCCTCAGAGTGTGAGTGGGGGCTGTCTCTGCCTCTGTTGCCTGCTTTGGGGATCCTTTCCTCCTACTGGGCTGCATCATCAGCGTAGTAGGAGAGGAGGTGCCTCTTCTTACTGCAGCTTGATATGCCATGGCCAGATGATCCATGTGGGAGGCCTGCACTATTCTAAAAGAGAAAGGAGGAATGGATTGTGGGGGTAGTGAGGTTGGGAGTGGGCCTGGGAGGGACAGAGAGGGAAGGGGAAGCTGTGTCGAGCTGAAAAATTAATTAATTAATTAATTAATTAATAAAAGAGAGAGACTATGAAAGGAAAATGATAAAATAAAGCAATGAACTGAAATAGAGTGGATCTAGCTGAAATACGACTTGTATCAAGAATATATAAAACCAAATAACCAAATAAAAGAGAAGATCCAAAGATTTGAATAAACACTCACAAAGGGAAATATATGAATAGCTAATAAACACATGAGAAAACGCAAAGTAAATCCATAATGAGCTGCAGCTACATACCCACTTGAATGGCTAATCTGAAAGGGACGGATGCTTGTGAATTCTGGTGATAATGTGGAACAAATGGCAATCTTATACATTTGGGCAGGATTTTAAATGATAAAACTCTTCTCAAAAATAGCTTGGCAGTCTATTAAAAAGTTATTTTTTTACCACATTTTCCAACATTTCTATTCCTGAATGTTTATACTGAAGAAACATAAAGCACATGTCCACAAAATCTCGTACACAAACATTCATAGTACATTTACGTGAGGCAATAGCCTCATGGTGATGCAGGTAAGGTAGTTCTCACTGTCACAGCCTTCCAATTTTTAAGCTAAGCCCAATATAATTCTCTCCCTTGGAGTGTGAATTGATCAGCAAGTTGTTTCTAACCAATGGAATATATCCCCTCCTATGATTACACTATGATATATGAATCCATCTTGTCGGCATGCTCTCTACTGGAAGTGTGGCTCTCTGTTTCTGGCATCTAAGTAACTAGCCAGTACTCCCCCTACAGCTCCAGGAAAGGAATCCTGGAAACCAGCTGAGTAAGTCTGCAAGAAGATCCTTCCTCCAGAAGAGAACCTTAGTAGCAATATTACAGAGGACCCAACTAAACTCTGCCTGGTGTGACAGGAAATATATACTGTTTTTAGGCTAAATTTGGAGCAATTTGACACACAGCAATATAAAGTTAATATAAACTCAAAGCTTGGAAGTACCAAAACACCAATAAACATATGGATGTGTGACAGATCCTAGTGAGGAAAGCAAAAGTTTGCTGATACCCATGACAACAGGATCAATCTCAGGAGTAGCTGAGCAAAAGAAGCTAAAATGCTGCATGGGTTCATTTTTCTGTGGCTCTTCACATAGCATAGACCGGGGCTGGGGATGTAGTGCTGTTCCTTCGGTGTGACTAACATGCATCAAGCTCTGGGTTCAGTCCCTAGCACTGTATAAAATTGAGTGTGGCAATGCACATCTCCAAACCCAGCACTTGGGAGGTGAACTCATGAAAATGAGAAATTCAATGTCTTCTTCAGCTACACAGAGAGCTGGAAGCTAACCTGAGTTTCATGAGACCCTGTCTCAGAAAGAGAAAGAGGGGCACAAAACAGCTCAATAAAATGATTTTTTAAGATATATGTGTATTTGAATACATAAAAAATTAAAAAACATAAAATAAAGAAGAGAAAAACTTAAAGTAACAGTATGTTAAAGGGAGCTATTGCTATGATTTCAGCCAGTAAATAAATAAAAGATAGATGAAAGATAGATAGACAGATAGATGATAGATAGATAGATAGATAGATAGATGATAGATAGATAGATAGATAGATAGATAAGGCCTCCATTCAAGCTACATAAATGGAAATAGTGAGAAATAGAAAACTATGACTACACAGGATCTGGCAGCTGGAATGTGAGCATCAAATGGAAGGAAGGTGTCTTAGCTGCTGCTAACAGAATATCTTAGACAAGAAGGTTAATACATAACTTTTTAAAACCCAGATATTTATTTCTTAAAAATGGCAAAACTGTAAAGTCAAATTTCAAGGTACCTGAAGTCCAGTGCTGGTGAAGGTTGTTCTTTTTTTCCCCCTGTAGCATCTTTTGCTTCATCTTCATATGGAAGAGGGGATGGGCACCACATCCTTACCTTGTGCAAGGACAACAGAGAGAACCTGTTCCATTTAAGTAACTTAGTGAGAACATCAAGCCAGTCTTGTGGGTGAGAAGCATTCCTGGTCTGCCATTGTCCTAAAGGTGATTATTGATAGGTTTCAATTCCAACACGTCAACTTTGAGGGATGCATTCACTGAAAGCACAACATGTGTCTAAGGTAGTTACCAATCCTCCGGCCTATATATCAGACAGATGGCAATATCATTAAATATAAAAAAAAAAAGAGAGAGAAAGAAAACCCAGGTGTTTTAGCTGAAGAGAGCCCTGCGGTGAATGCTTTAGACTGATCTGAAAGTGGATTGAAATACTGCCTATTAAGTATGTGAAATGTTTTTATTTCATTTTCCTGTTGTTTTTTTACTTATGATATTAATGATATTGTTCACTCAAGATTTTGTTCATACTTATTAACACATATTTCAAAATTGTACCAGTACAAGGAGAATCTAACTTTTTGTAAATTACCATAGCTATCCTGAATAAAGAGAAAATATAACTACAAATAAACCTGGCTCATTTTTGTATTGACCTACAACTAAAACTTTGGAATCACCTCAGTCAACTCCGATTTAATTACCTTCTGAAATAGGATTATAGTCCCTTCCCTCGGACTGCCCAGATGTCTGCTCCCAACACTTGTGAGACATGCAGGTTTTCCTAAAGGAATGGATGCTGGAAAAAGGGCCAAGACCCAAAATAGAGTCACCACGGGGAACACATTTAATGAAACACTTAGCTGGGTGGATCTCAAATCCTATGAAGTAACATTTCAAGTGACGACCTTTCAATCTGTGCCTTGTTCTAAAACAGCTACAGTATGCTGGCAACGTAGCACGTTTCATTTTTTTCTCCTTTTCTTGATTAAACCATCACCCAACTTGCAATCAGAAAGAAAACACATCATTTACATAAATATAGAAGAGAGGATTGTTATTCAATAAAGCTAAATAATCTAGTGATACATCTGAAAGATAATGAACCTGAGAATTTGCATGTGTCCCCCTACTGCTCATGGTTCAAGAAAGACATCTGAAGGATGATGACTGCTCCTCTCACCTGCAAAGTTATGATGCACAGAGGTTTTACAAAGCACTGAGTGAAACTTACCTACCAGATACTTCGCAGTAGAGCCTTCCAAAAGTATGGCTTCTTTTCCTAGGGCTACAGTACCAGCTGTTAGTGTATTCTCTTCTCCTCGGCCTCCATTTTTCTTCCCAGGCTACCATTCCTCCATTTTGACTGCAGCCACTCCTTCTTTTGAGACAGTTTTTATTTAGGGATAAAAGGCCTGCGTACCCTTCCTCCCATCTCCCTTCACCTCCTCTTCTCGTGAGTCTAAGACTTTGACTTCCGTCCTATCGTCTCCTGTTCCAATAGAGTTCAAATCCGATCGCAAAGGACCTCAGAGGTCATAGCTAGTGCTGCTCTGACTCCCTGGTCACAGAATTCTTTGTTCTTCTTCTAATCAACGAACTTCACCTTTTAACCTCTTTGGCAAGCTGTTCCCTCAGCTGAGATTTTAGTCCGAAGTTCAAGTTCTCTGACCGTGAGTTTCATCCCTTCCACCTTCTCATCCCTTCACTCACAGTCCAAGAATATTCCCAAGACATACAGGAAAGGATTAATACCTCATAATTCAATAAGAAAAGGTCAGACCACTAAGAGAAAATGAGAAACTTATTTAAACAGGCAATGTAGAGAGAAAGACCTCAAAAGACCTTCAGTTACTTGATTGTTTCTTTTTCTTTAAATCCATCATCCTCACCCCATAATTTAAGGCCTTTCCATTCTCTCACTTGAATCCTTAAACTCTCCCCTCTGTCTGCTCTGAGTCACCACATCTTGTAGTAATCCATCTATCATTTTCTCCAGTTCACCACTTCCTATGGATGGCTGGGTACAATTACAAAACCTTGTGACTTGGTGTCTGTCCTATAGACTTAAGGCTTTTAACCTCAGGTTGGGCCTAGAGTCCCACAGAAACCATTCAAAACTTTTATCAGTACTAATGATATTTATTTCTAGTCAATACGTTATACTTTCATTGCTGCACAGAAAAAAAAAAATTTCAACTACTAGGTAGGAATGACATGCATTTCATTCTCTTAAATCATGTATTTTAGATCCATTCAGTTCTACCAAAAAAGCAAACATTTACTTAAAGACCCATACACATTCATGTTTTCTGCCTCAGAGAAACTGCTTTTAATTTTTTTTGTCTGTGTCTTGAAACCATTTTTCTGTATATTTATATATTTGAAATGTACCTTTGTGTGGTTAAGTTTGTTCATAAACTGTTCAGTAGCCCTGCAACAATTCATTCTCCCTCTCCCTCTCCCTCTCCCTCTTCCTCTCCCTCTCCCTCTCCTTTCTCTCTCATATGTTTTAGATTTCTCTACCATTGCCAAGTTGTTAGTCTTTAAAGTTTAGTACAATGTACAATCTGTATTGATGTACAAGAACAGTTGTTCTCTGAGATTGGCAGTAATGTTTGGCTCATTTCACTGGCTCAGTCAGTGAAAACTGGCATTGCATTGAGTTGTATGCCCCTGATTCTCAGTATGATGGCTTCAACTGTTTTAAGCTAAGAGGTACTTCTCAACTATGAAATGTCATTTATATCTTTTGCCCATTTTTCTTTTTGAATATTCTCTTTCCTATTGGCCAGTGGTGGCTATGTCATAGTAATATATCCTTTGAGCATTTCAAATATTAATTTTCTCCCATTTTCCTCTCTGTCCAATAGCAGACTCTTAATCCTGTTTTGGAATTTGATAGTTGTGTGAAATTAAAGGTGTTTAAATCTGACAGATAATTATAGCAATGTTTTCCTTTGAGCTGTTCCATTATTATTATTATTATTATTATTATTATTATTATTATTATTATCTGTTTTGTTTTGTTTTGTTTTTGTTTTTCGAGACAGGGTTTCCCTGTATAGCTTTGTGCCTTTCTTTGAACTCACTTGGTAGCCCAGACTGGCCACGAACTCACAGAGATCCACCTGGCTCTGCCTCCCAAGTGCTAGGATTAAAGGCATGCGCCACCACAGTCTGGCAATTATTATTATTTTGAGACAGGGTTTCTCTGTGTAGTCCTGGCTGTCCTGGAACTTGCTTTGTAGACCAGGCTGGCCTTGAACTCACAGAGGTTCACTTGTCTCTGCCTCCCAAGTGCTGGGATTACAGGAGTGTGGCAACACTGCCCATATTTTTTTTTTTTAATAAAATGTAAAAATGTATTTTTATTGAAAATAGATTCTTCTTTCCCATCATCCATCAGGACCACAGTTTCCCTCCCACCACTTCCCTCAGCTCCTCACCAACACCTCTCCTCGCATCCAGATCCAGTCTCCCTCCATTTCCTCTTCAGAAAAGAGCAGGCCTCTGAGAGATGGTAGGTCCTCTGCACATGGTATGGCTGATGGCTTGGCATTTTTTGTGGGACTCCTAATAATGGGCGGGTGTGTCTCTGAATGCTTTGTCTGCCCTTGGGACCCTTTTTCTTCTCCTGGGTTGCCTCCAGCCTTGTGATGGCTTTTACCTTTGTATTATAGGCCTGTTTCTTGTGAAAAGAAAACCCTGACTTAAGCTAAAACCTACATTTGTATCGTAATTCTCTATGTACACCAAAATGTGCACACATAGGATACACATTTCAGGGAAGGCTTTATCTCAGCAGTAATTTACGTTTCTAACTGTATGTGACAGGTAACTTCCATTATTTTTACCTAATTGTCATAACATCATGCCTTGGAAACTCCATTCAGTCCTGAGTAAGTACACCATAGTGTAAGTTCCTCTATCCCGAGGAATACTGTCAAAGTCATTGTGCTGTACTGTAGATGTATCCTGCTTGTTAAATAAGAAACACAGAGCCAGTTGTAGAGTTAAAAACCATGAGGTCAGAGCCAAAGCAGAAAACCTTACCCTTCACTGCTTCTGCGGTTCCTCCTCTCCGCAAGAGACCTACTTCTGTGCGTCCTGTCTATTTAAAGACTTTCTGTTCTCCTCCCTCATTGGTTGTAACCCAGCCATATGACCTCCTCATCACTGCCTGTTTGTACAGACCTCCAGGTCTTTTATGGTTGGTATTGAAATTAAAGGCGTGTGTCTGCTATGCTGGCTGTGTCCTTGAACACACAGAGATCCGCCTAGCTCTGCCTCCCAAGTGCTGGGATTAAGGGCGTGCCCCACTACTGCTCGGCTTCTGCTCTGGCTTGCTCTGACCTCAAGGCAACTTTATTGACATACAAATAAAATCACATTTCAATACAAATAAAATATCACTATATTTCCCCTTTTCTATTTTAATAAAAAGAAAAAAGGAAAAAGTTATAACTAATATAAGAAAAACTATATACAAAAGTACAATAACTATATATACCATATATACAAACAATAAATACCTAAACAATGTCTAGTCCATTTGTAATTGACAAATTCAGAGAAAATAATTCCATTATCTATCCTATTTTGGTAAGTCCAGAATGTACCTGATTCACTTTTTATCCTAACTTATATAGCTAACGGAACTGTCTTATAACGTCTTTCAAATTTATATACTTACAGCTCTTAGTGAGTTTTTCTGAAATCCTTAACAAAGATAATTATTACTATAACTAACTGATCTTCAATTCCCTCAGAGACCCAAGAAGGAAATAATACTACCTAATAAAAAATAAAAACAAGAAGTGCATGCAAGCAGCTTCAAAAAAAAATGTGAGTTGACAGAAACAGCCAGCTACCTGGACAGTCACCTGAGGTTTCTCCACAGTGTTGGGGCATCATCTTTAGCCTACAGGCTTAGCGTATCTGACAGACTCTTTTGTGAACTAAGATGTATACAAGGTCAACAGTTTGACCTCACATTTGGTGAGAGCAGTCCATGTACCAGAAACACCTGAATTCCATTAGTGTCATGTCATGATTCAGGATTTTAAATTCTGGAAATTATTGATGTCTTTTTAATTCAGCAGTTGATTCAAGGATACTTTGTTGTCCAGTGGCTGACTTTTGCAACAATGAAAGTTAGTTCCATATGCAGTTTCTTCAATGCCCATACTAACATTCAAGGATTAGCAAATTGCATTACATTGTTAAATGAATGGTATAAATACAATATCTCGAACAAGATTAGAAATACGTATATGGTATATTCTAACAATCTCAATCTCAATAATAATAATTTGTATACAATATAAAACAATCCAATTGAATGTAAAGTATTTAAAACTAGTAATTGTCTTTTTCTTTTTTTTTTTTAACAAGCACCTTTTGCCTAGCCCTTTTAAGTAGTTGTGGAATAAACTGTCCTTCTATCAGTAATTAGCGGTATCTCCTTATTGTCATGCTTCTAAATTTTCCACTGGATATATTGCACATGACACTACAAAGCCGTATTTTCTTTGTCTACCAAATGAATAGACATCTCACTATATAGAGTGGTTTTCACTAAATGTGTATGCAAGAGAGTATATCCCAGAACTCACCACAAAATATGTGTCCATCAGATAATACTCCATTTTGAAAACACTCTGTCATCTCACATCCCAAGCTCTACTGCCTCCAGTTTAGGAGCCAATGAATTTATTGCTAAATACATTTTTTGATGAAATGCCACTAAAAGCTTTCAGCCTGTTTGTTGAGTTCTAAAGATAGAGTGTCAGAAACATGCAGTGTGTCATCAGCTTTCCATCCCTGTGACAAAACCCCTAAAAATAACTTGTGGAGAGGGAAAGCTCATTTGGCCCTTCATTCAGGAGTTTCAGTCCACGGTCATTTGGACTGATGCTTTCGGTCTGTGGTGTGGTTGAACATCACTGTAGGAGCACATGGCGGGGAAAAGCTGGTCACTACATGGTAGACAGGAAGCAAAGAAAAAGCGAGAGGCACTTAGGTGCCAACAGCCCCTTCAGAGGCATTACCAGTTCTTCAACATCTTCCCACTGTTATACTCGTTAAAGATCCAATCATCTTCCCACAGTGGCACAGACTAGTGAGTGAGTCACTAATACGTGGCTCTGTGGGGACACTTACTGAAACCATAATGCAGTTTAAAGAGTGTTAGTTGGAATGAGTCATTCACTGACAGTTAAGACATGTTTTCTATGACAAGACACTCCACTGTGTCTGTTACTCCAACAAAGTATTCCTTCTATTGTTTAACTGTACAAAGATGTGTTGCATTTACTTATGCTGCATTTGTTTAACTATATAAAGATGCATTCCTGGTTTACCTTGTCTGCCTAAGGCACCTGATTGGTCTAATAAAAAGCTGAATGATCAATACGTAGGCAGAGGAAGGATAGGTGGGGCTGGCAGGTAGAGAGAAAAGGGGAGCCAACCAGCCAGCTGAAGGCCAGCCATCTGTGGCCCTGTTAGCCAAACACTGAGGAAGTAGGAAAGTAGAACATTCAGAATGAAAGAAATGTAAAAAAGCCCTGAGTTAAAATGTACAAACAGGTTAAATTAAGTTAAAAGAGCTAGTGGGAAGCCTAAACTAAGGCTGAGCATTCATAATTAATAATAAGTCTCCATGTCTTTATTTGGGAGCTGGTTGGCAACCCAAAGAAAATACCAATTCCACTATGTTAGTTGGCTTCCATTTCATTGGCTTAAGTTAAACTCCTCTGAGCTACTGTAGATAAATGATGGCTAATCTAGACACTTGTTGAATGTTACATCCTGTGGTGGTTTGGATGAGAGTGACCCCGTACGCTCATATATTTGAATGCTTGGTCCCTAGTTAGTGGAACTGTTTTGACAAGAATCAGGAGGTATGTCCACGTTGGAGGAGGAGTATCATTAGAGTTTTTGGTTTTTTGGGTTTTGTTTTGTTTTGTTTTGTTTTTTGTAAGTTTCAAACGCCCACACCAGGTCCAGTCTCTTTGCAGATAAAATGTATGCTCTCAGATCAACTGTAGTGCCGTGCCTGTATATTGCCATGCTCCTCACAATGATTGTCATGGGCTCAACCTCTGAAACTATGAGCAGGCACCCAGTTAAATGCTGTCTTTTTAAGTTGCCTTGGTCTTGTGTCTCTTCACAGCTATAGAACATAACTAAGGCATTTCCTTTGTCTTCTTTACAATGTTAACTTCCTTGGTAAGAAATGAAGCACGAGCATGTTTAAAAGTCTTCTTGGCATTGTGTTTAAAAGTATCTCTAGTGATGTTATAGACCAAACTTTCAAATGAGTTTATGTCCTGGGCTTATTTTCAACTACAATTTATGGTGAATATCTAGGAAGCATTATGGGACAAACTGTATCATTTGTCTATATTCCTGAAGTATCCACATCTAAAAATAAAAATGCTTGTCTTCAGAATGCCTAAAACCAAAGTGGCTTCAATCACATTACAAAACAAAAACAAACAAACAAACAAAAAAAAAACAGCCTTAAACTGTTCAAACCAACATTATACCATATGCGTTAAATAATATGTATATATTATGGGTGTAAAATAATTCAGTGGCTTGAAGGAAATTGTGTGTGTATATATAGGTATGTGTGAAATTACATGTGTATGTACAAGAACATATGTGAAAATGTGTGTGAGGCTAGAGGTCAATGTCAGGTGTCACTCCTCAGGATCCAACCACTTTGGTTTTTTTGTTTTGTTTTTTGAGACAGGATCTCTCTCTAGCAAGTGCATTAGGATGGCCGCCAGGAAGTTCTGGGAATTCTGTTTCTTCCTCCACAGTACTGGGACTGTGGCACCACCAGGCTTGGCTGATTTACATGGATTCTGGGAACCAAACGTAAGTCCTCATGTTTGCACTCAAAGCACTTTACTGGCTAAGACTCTCCGCCCAGACTCTAAAATAAATTTTTAAATAGCATCTTATTGCAATCATGGTCAAATGTTTGCATTAACTTTAGAAAGGTATTTGTTTATTCCTTACTTCTTCTAGGCACTTTATGTATGCTAAGTCTGTGTTCTCAAAGCTATTTTGTGGGTTACAGTGCTCAGTACAAGGCCTAGCATTCATTAATTAGACTGTGTGTGGCCATCTAGTGTATGATCTGTTGGGCAGATAATCTTCAGATTTAAAAAAATTAGTCATTCCTGGAACACATTAGTAATATGTACATAATATTTCTGTCCAACAAATTCAGTTTTACTGTTTTATAAAAACCTTTTTCAATGGAAAATTTAGCAGTTTCCAGGCTAAATGGGGCAACCTTAATAAAAACTGTATATGGTTGCTATGAGTAAGAAATCTAAGATTTTAGCTAGATGTGAGGGCACATGCCTTTAATTCCAACACTGGGGATGCAGAGGCAAGCTAATCTCTGTGAATTGGTGGCCAGTCTATTCTACATAGTGAGTTCCAGGCCATCCAGGACTGATAGTGAAACCTTTTCTCAAATAAGCAAACAAAAACCAACAGTGGGCTGGTGCATACACACATATACACAGGCACACAAACCTTCATACACACACACACATGCACACAGGCACACATACACAGATATACACACATACACACAGGCATACAGACACACACACAGGCACACACACACATACACACAGGCATACAGACACACACACAGGCACACACACACATACACACAGGCATACAGACACACACACACATACACAGACACATACACACAGGCACACAAACACAGACACATAAACATACACACAGGCACACAAACACATACACAGACATACACACATACACACAGGCATACAGACACACACACAGGCACACATACACACATACACACAGGCATACAGACACACACACAGGCACACACACACACATACACAGACACATACACACAGGCACACAAACACACACACACACATACACACAGGCACACAAACATACACAGAGATGCAAAAATAATAAATATAATTTTTAACTTAAAAAAAGAACTTTGAGCTCAGATTTCAAAAACCTGGTCATTGCATCAAGAAAATTAAAGATTTTTCATATCATTTCCTTTGTTAAGATGTAGAAATCTCCCCTCTAAATTTAGTACTCCCAATTTAATGATAGAAATCATAAAATGATATAGAAATATATATTTTTCTTTATATCTATTAAAAATGCAAGTAAGTCAAAGTGAATAATATTCCAGAGAATAATGAGTTCTCCCTAAGCAAGAAGAAACTATTGCTCACTTTGATTTCTAAGTGCTTTGACAAAGTCTAGGGGATTGCACAGAGGCATGAGACCAGTAAAAGCTGAAACTTTGGCTGTGAAAAGATGAATTGACTAAAAGTCTCAACCTCCACGTGTGTGTTGGCAAGTAAGATTGAAATCTGAAGGAGTCCAAATGCTTAAAATACCCATCTATAAATGCTTACCTTGGGAGTTTCCCTGAATATGCAGCACTATTGACAGTAAGAGTAAATTAGAGAAAGAAGACAAGGGACAAGGTCTTTTGGTTCTGAGAGGTTGAAGAAAAAGAGCATCTACTTGTAGCCATCTATACTCAAAGATAGAAGTGACCAGAAACCGAGGAGCTCAGAGCTGTATGTACTACATTTCTCATTAGGTTGAAGGCAGTCTTCCATACTCCAAACCACTGGTTCTTAACTTGTGGTTCACAACCCCTTTGGGGTCGCATATCAGATATTTACATTACAGTACATAACAGCATCAAAATTATATTTATGAAGTAGCAATGAAATAATTTTATGGTTGGGGGTGTCGTCACAACATGAAGAACTATATTCAAGAGTTACAGCGTTAGGAAGACTGAGAACTACTGCTTTAGAATCTAGACCAGGGCTGGAGAGATGGCTCAGCCATTAAAGGCTAGGCTCACAACCAAAAATATAGAATCTAGACCAGAGACTAGAGTCAAGGAGAGAGAACAAAGCAAAGATGTTCTGAGATAAATTAACATCCATTTCAGCTTCTATTGGGTTTTATATATGATGTCTAGTACATAACAAAAATGTGAAGAAAAAAGTATGATCCAAAACCAATGAAAATTAACCAACAAAAGAATATTTAGTGATCGCCTATGTGTTCAAATTAGCAGTCTAGGACTTTGAAATTATTACCATGAATATGAAAATAGCTGGAAGAAGAAATTAATGAAGAATTTTAATAGGGGAAAAAAGAAATTCCTTAAAAAGAAATTTAAGGTTTGAAAGTATAATACATGAAATAATAAATCCAATAGATCCCTTATGTTTTAACTAATGTGTATATGTATGCACAAAAAGAAAGATGAGAATGTGGTGCCCTTTGAAGACATAAAAGTAAGAAATTCCCCAGACTGAGCATGGTTATCAACTCACAAGTTCAGCATGCACAGTAAGTCTCCTAAAGACTAAATACAAAGACATGACCATAGCCAACGCAAAGTCAGTCTGCTGAAGATCAAGATGAAAGAGAGTCTGAAGCCTGGAAGAGAGGAATTCCCTACTTTTCCAGTATAATGCTGCTTTCCAGTACATTCCAGTACTTTCCCACACATTATGCTTAGGGAAACAACGTTAATCATAATGGTGAGAATCTTGTGGCCAAGGGGAAGTAATGAAAACCAAAGACATTGAAAACAAATTTGACATGCTAAAAGAAAAAGAAAGATCCATTTGCCTAGACTTCTATGCCCAAGAAAAGTATCTTTCACTAAACAAAGAACAGAACAAAGGCAATTCTGACAGTGAAAAATTGGATCATCAACAGAACTAAAGAAACATCAAGGTGGTTGACTTGAATTCAGTCTGAGTCATTACAGTATTAAATGTAAATGGACTAATCTTTTTAGAAGAAGTTGATTTTTGAAAAAGACAAATGTATGATATTTTTCAAAACAGTTTAAATATGAGGATTGGCAGAATTGAAATTAAAAGAAAAATTAAATATATTCTACCAAAACTAATCATAAAAATGTCAGGGCACTGGTAAAATGACATAGAGGCACTAGTCCCCAAGTCTGACAACCTGAGTCTGGTCCCTAGAGCCCACATAAGTGCAAAGAGAGAATGATCTTTTGAAGTTACCCTCTGACCTCCATACATGAGCCCCAGTGTATGCCAGCACACATATATAATCCATAGACAAAAGTAAATAAATATAAAACACACATTTTTAATTGAAGTTACCTGAATTAGATAAAGCCAATTTTAATAAAAGAACTATCAAAAAGATGCTAAAGTAGTTTATAATTTAAAAATCAATTAGTCAGAGAGAAAAAATTAAAGTAACAGGCTTCTAATATCCATACATTAGTAAGGAGCTGACACTGAAAAAGCAAAATTATGGGATATCTACTGCTCAGCTTCAGACGATGCTAGCTGGAAAAACAGGAAGGCAAACTCAGGCAGAGACTCACTGCTGGACCAAAGGCCACATTGGCCCAAGGAACTCCAGATAGGAAGCCCACCATTGGACTTCCTCCACTCTTTTAGTGCCCCCTCCACTATCCCCAATACCCCTTCCCCTCCTTATCACATGTCACACACCAACAACTCAGGCTAAGACCCCGTGCTGAACCAGAGGCCAAGCTAGCTGCCAGAACTCCAGGCCAAGAAAAGCAGAAGATCAAAAGAACCAAGGAACAAAATACTCATCTAACAAAGACTAACTCAGAAATCAGTAGCTAGACCTATAATCACCCCAAACCCAGATACTGGAATCCAGCAAAGGAACACAATAGCAACAGCTAAGGCAATATGTCCCCTACTACAGCAAGCCCTGAAAATTCCAACACAACTTAATCAAAAGAAAAAGACCGTTTTTGTTTTTGTTTTTGTTTTTGTTTTTGTTTTTGTTTTCGAGACAGGGTTTCTCTGTAGCTTTGGAGGCTGTCTTGGAACTCACTTTGTAGACCAGGCTGGCCTTGAACTCACAGAGATCCACCTGCCTCTGCCTCTGAGTGCTGGGATTATAGGTGTGCGCCACCATTGCCCGGCAAGAAAAAGACCTTAAAACCAACCATATGAAGATGATAGAAGACCTTAGAGAGGAAATGAATAAATGACTTAAAGAAAACCAAGAAGAAGGAAAAAAAAAAAAACAATTGAAGGAAACAAATAAAACTGTTTAAGACCTGACAACAGAAATAGAAGCAATAAAGAAAACACAAACTGAGGGGATTCTGGAAATGGAAAACCTAATTACATGAACAGAAACTACAGATACAAGCATCACCAACAGAATACAAGAGATGGAAGAGAGAATCTTAGGCACTGAAGATATGATAGAAGAAATTTGTATATTGTTCAAAGAAAATGCTAAATCTAAAAAGTTCCTGACACAAAACATGCAGGTAATCTGGGCACTATGAAAAGATCAAACCTAAGAAGAATAGGAATAGATGAAGAAGAATCCCAACTGAAAGGTCCAAAATTTTCAACAAGATCATAGAAGATCTAACCTAAAGAAGGAAATACCTATAAAAGTGCAAGAAGCATACGGAACACCGACTACATTGGACCAGAAAAATCCTCTCGCCATATAATAATCAAAACACTAAACATACAGAACAGAACAAAGAATATTAAAAGTTGTAAGGGAAAAAGAGAAAATAACATATAAAGGTAGACTTATTAGAATTCCATTTGGCTTCTCAATGAAGACTCTAAATTCCAGAAGGGCCTGGACAGATGTCCTGCAAACTCTAAGAGAACATAAATGCCAGCCCAAACTACTATACCCAGCAAAACTTTCAATCACCATAAATGGGGAAAGAAAGATATTCCATGATAAAGTCAAATTTGAACAATATCTATCTACAAATACAACCCTACAGAAGACACTAGAAAGAAAACTCCAGCCCAAGGAGGTTAACAACACACATGAAATCACAGAAAATAAATAATCTCACACCAGGAAAATCAAAAGAAGGGAAGCATACAAACACACACCACACTCACACAGACACACAGACACACACACACACACACACACACACACACTCACTCACCATTGCCATCAAGAACAACAATGACAAAATAACAGGAATTAACAATCAGCAGTCATTAATATCTCTTACTATCAATGGACTCAATTCCCCCCTCCACAAAACAAACAAACAAACAAAAAACTACACACACGGGATAACAGAATTGATGTGAAAATAGGATCCATTCTTTTGC
This sequence comes from Onychomys torridus, assembly GCF_903995425.1. NCBI lineage: Eukaryota > Metazoa > Chordata > Mammalia > Rodentia > Cricetidae > Onychomys > Onychomys torridus. Next base: position 36,979,066 of record NC_050444.1, on the reverse strand, counting down.
TGCATGCAAGAAACATACCTCAGCATCAAAGATAGACATCACCTCCAAGTAAAGAGTTGTAAAAAGGTTTTCCAAGAAAATGAACATAAGTAGCAAGCTGTTGTAGTCATTCAAATATCTAACAAAATAGACTTCAATCTAAAATTAATCAAAAGAGAAAGGGAAGGACATTTCATATTCATCAAAGGAAAAATCCACCAAGATGGCATTTCAATTCTTAACAAGTATGCCCCAAACACAAGGGCACTCACATTTGTAAAAGAAACATTATTAAAGCTAAAATTCACAAAATCAACCCTAACACATTGATAGTGGGAAACATCAATACTGTACTCTAGCCAATAGACAGGTCACCCAGACAAAAACTAAACAGAAAAATACTGAAACTAACAGATATTATGAACCAAATGTACCTAACAGACATCTACTGAACATTTCACCCAAACACAAAAGAATACACCTTCTTCTCTGTACCTCACAGATCTTACTCCAAAATTGACCATACCCTTGGTCACAAATCAAGTGTCAATGAATAAAATAAAAGTGAAATAACCCTCTGTATCCTATCAGATCACCATGGATTAAAACTAGAATTCAACAACGGAAATAACAGAAAGCCTACAAACTCATGGGAACCGACCAACTCTCTACTGAATGACTACTGGGTCAAGACAGAAATAAAGAAAGAAATTAAATACTTCCTTGAATTAACTGAAAATGAATATACAACATACCCAAACTTATAGAACACAATGAAATTGGTGCTAAGAGGAAAGTTCATAGCACTAAGTACCTACATAAAGAAATTAGAAGGATCTCATACTATCAACTCAACATCACACCTGAAAACTCTAGACAAAAAGAAGCAAGCACACCCAAAGAGGAGTAGATGGAAGGAAATAATCAAACTGAGGGCTTAAATCAATGACATAGAAACAAAGAGAACAATTCAAAGAATCAATGAAATAGTTAGTTCTTTGAGAAAATCATCAAGATATACAAACTCTTATCTAAACTAACTAAAAGACACAGAATACCCAAATAAACAAAATCAGAAATGGAAGGAGGACATGACAACAGATACTGAGGAAATCAAAAGAATCATTAGAACATATTTTAAAATGCTGTATGTTATATTATTGGAAAATCTAAAAGAAATCAACACTTTTCTCACTAGATAACATTTACTAAAGTTAAATCAAGATCAGATAAACAACTTAAATAGACCTGTAGTCACTAAGGAAATAGAAGCAGCCATTAAGATCTCACAACCAAAAAGCCAGGGCCAAATGGCTTCAGCACAGAATTCTACCTGAATTTCAAAGAAGAGATAACACCAATACTCCTCAAATTATTCCATGAAACAGAAACAGAAGGGACATGGCCAAATTCTTTTTATGAGGCCACAGTGACCCAGATACCCAAACCAAACTGACTCAACAAAGAAAGAGTATTACACACCAATTTCCCTTGTGAACCTAGATGTGAAAATAATAAATGAAACACTCATGAACTGAACTCAAGAACACATCAAGAAGATCATCCACCATGATTAAATAGGCTTCATCCCAGAGATGCAGGAATGGTTCAACATATGAAAATTTGCCCATATAATCCACCATATAAACAAACTGAAAGAAAAAAAAAAACCATGATCTGTAACCAGGCAAGGCTTCCAGGGGTGAAACTGAGACATCAACCTAGTCATAAAGTCTTCAACCTACAATTTGTCCTGCCTGAAAGAGGCAGAAATTGTGTGAGTGGCCAACCAATGTCTGGTGCGACTTGAGGCCCACACAGGAGAGGGAGCCCATGTTTGACATTGCTTGGATAGTGTCTTAGTTAGAGTTTCAATTGCTGTGAAGAGACATTATGACCACAGCAACTTTTATAAAGGAAAACATTTAATTGGGTTGGCTTACAGCTTCAGAGGTTGAGTCCATTATCATCAGGGCAGGAAACATGGTGGCATGCAGACAGGCATAGTGCTGGAGAAGGAGCTGAGAATTCTACATCTTGATCCACAGACAACAGGAAGTGAACTGAACACATTTCCTCCAACAAGGCTACACCTGCTCCAACAAGCCCACACCTCCTAATAATGCTACTCCCTATGAGTTTATGGGGACCAGTTACATTCAAAATACCACAGATGGTCAGGAACTAGAGGCTGGATAGCATAGAGAACTAGGATAAAATCAAACATGACTGGCAAAAAAAAAGTCAATGAAATGATTCCTAATGACATTTTGCTATATTCATAGATTGGTGCCTAGCTGAATGGTCATCAGAAAGGCTTCATTCAGCAACTGATAGGAGCAGATGCATAGACCCACAGATACCATATTAGGAGGAGCTCTTAGGGAATCCCACAGAAGAGGGGGAGGAAGAATTGTAGGAGCCAGAGGGTGAGAACATTACAAGAACATGGACCCACAGAATCAACTTAGCAGGGCTCATAGGTACTCACAGAGACTGAAGCGTCAATCAGGAAGCCTATATGGGTCTGTGCTAGATCTGTACATGTTATGGTTGTATAGCTTGGTATTCTTGTAGGATTCAACAGTGGGAGTAGGGCTGTCTCTGACTCTTTTGCTTACTTTTGGGGCTCTTTTCCTCCTACTGTCTTGCCTTGTCCAGTCTTGATAGGAGGATATGTGCCTAGTCTTATTGTAATTTGTTATACCATTTTCTGTTGATAGCCCTGGGAGGCCTGCACTTTTCTGAGAAGAGACCGAGAGGGCATTGGATCTGGGGTAGAGGGGAGATAGGAGAAGGGACTGGGAGGAGTAGAGGGAGGGGAAATAGCAATCAAGATGAAATACACGAGAGAAGAATCAATCAATCAATAAATAATAAATAAATAAATTGTTTTAGCTTCAGTAAATATTTATTAAATCAGGCATTTAGAAGTGCTTGCTGCTCAAAAATTTAGTTTTGTATCTTCTACAGCAAATATGACAAATATTCAAGCATATTTACTAAATATACAACTTAAGAGATTTTGGGAGATTGAAAGCCTGTAACCTGACTCTCTCTAAATAGAGCTTTGGTTAACCTCATCTTTATTTTTTTTCTAGTTTTTTTCTTTATTAAGAAAGTTTTTATCTATTCATTTTACATACCAACCACAGACCCCCCTCATCCCTTCTCCTGCTCCCTCCCAGCCACATTCAATTTTTAATCCAGTTTTAGTAATGCATTTAATTGAACTAATATATCTAAGGTACTATTATTTCAGAATGTAGACAAAAAGCTGTCAATGAGTTTTTTGCTCTTTTGTACTAGCCATATTTTACTTGCTTAATAGCCTCATACAGCTACTGAAATGGAAATGAAGAACACAGTTGGTGCTTATGGAAAACAGTTGGATGTAGAGGAGAATGGGATGTCATCGGCCAGATGGAGAGAAGTGGATGTGGACAAAGGAATCCATTGGGAGCCACATAGAAAGGAAAATACAGAAAAGGACATTTTCTTTTTCCTTTTAAGGTTTTTAACCTTACACGGGGTAGCATGAGTCAGAGATCTCCAATGAAACCAGGATGGAAATGTTTCTGAAAAATGAATTCCAAATGAAAAGAGAATTCACTCTATGATTTGAGGCATAATGAACAATGTAAGCATTTTAATGCATTAGTCATTTCTAGGGAGGAAAGGGTGGAGGGGGAGAGAGAGAAAGTTCTTATGCTTTTGGCAGAAGGATACCTAGAAACTAGGTTCTGCATGCATTCCATTGCATGAAGATGAAAATCAGTTAAAACCCCAAAGTTCCTTGCTCATGCCTATGTCACTGAGACTGAGAATAATTTACAGTAACTTCTATTTTTCTGAACTTTGAAAATAGATTATAAATGGATTGTAGATTGTTGGGAATTTAACTCATGCATTCTGTGAATAAACTTGACAAAGTAAGAGGACTTATGTCTTTGAAGCACCATTAACCTTAAACCTGAAGGTAGCTGTCCTTTGATTAAAGTTTGGTACATCCTCAAAGATTGTTTTAAGTCCTAGTCCAACTTTGGGCTTATGAATCCACATCATGAAATCTAAATTACCGCAGATGATTCCAGTTTAGACAAATGACCCACAATTAAAGACAGGTGGCTTTATGGACCTTCTGTAAAGAGAATGGAGCCTGTAAGTGTCACTGAGCCTTGATGCCCTGGTCATGAAGGCACACTGAGCTCTCACAGCAAACTGAGCTATAGATTCCATCAGCCCGGATTGGCTTCTCACCTAGCGAAGTCTCTTTTACCCCAAAAAAGAGTCCTTCCAGCCAGCCAAAATAATAATTAAATATTCCCCAAAACCTTACTAGTTGGTCCCTAAATTACTTTAAAATGCCATTGACTTGAAATAAAAATCTGTAATATTGTAAATATTACATGTGGTGTTTTAATGATCATTTAAGAGTGTCATTCCACCTCCTACTGAAGAAAATTCCACTGAAACAACATCTTAGGAGTACCTTTGTTCAGACTGGTGATAATCAAATGGGTCAACATTTGATACGAACTATCCTTGTTAAACAACTGCCAGGAAGTACATCCTCTGTTGAAATGAGGCATAAACAGAAGTAAGATAGTCAGCTCCTTGGTAGACCGGGGCAACTGTGGAAAAAAGACACACCATGTCTGAAAGCACTGTACTGACTTGTGAAAAGGGTCGAAAGTTAAGTATTTCCAGTGAGTTTTTTCAGACATTTCAAAGCCACGTGGGGATTATAAAATGTAGTTCTGTCTTAAAAGCTAGTACTGAGGGAAAATTTATTAATTTTCTTGGAGCAAGTTAATCTGCACTGCTTTGTGCTCAGGTTTCTTGAACTGGTTAAAAATGAGGTGAGCCTTTGCCTCTGTTAAAGACCTGGTCTTGGAGCAGTGCGATTTTTTCTTAATGTGGTTTCTCTTACCCTAGTTTCCACTGCCATAAAGGTCAGTTTGTTAACGCTGGGGACAGCCTCCGCGTCATGGCACGCGTTCAATAAATGTCAGTAAGTGAACAAAGAGGAGATACTGGGACACCCTCGCCCGTAATAAACTGGAAAGGTAGTGGGGAGCTGCTAGTTAAATATATTCAGAATAAAGGGGCCTTGAGAGCCCATTTTTTTTCTGGTTGAGAGATCAGAGCAAATGAATCTGAAACCTGAAATAGAAGTTGTTTTATTCTCCTGGGTTCTGACATTTCAGTGGTAAGCTGAAAGTTATAAAAACTGCTACTAAATCCAAACTGCTAGCTAGCACCATATGGAAAAGGATGCCTGTGATATGTCTTCTATCGTGTGTGTACGTGTGTGTGTGTGTGTGTGTGTGTGTGTGTGTGTGTGTGTGTGTGTGTACAGAAAGTCATTGTGGCTTAAAAGAAGCACAGTGTCAGGGACACTGAAATATTGGGAGGCCAAGCAGACTGTGGCAAGCAAAAATGCCCTGGGCTTCATGGTGGCGTTGACCAGGTCAGTAGGTGACATTTGCCTGGTACTTAGTAAAGGATGTGAGTTTCACAAAATGGTCTGTCATACTTATCTTAGCCAAAGATCACAGTCGACATCTGTCAAGCTTCCTAGCATGTAAGGACTGGAGGCTTTCTGTAATCATAATCAGCCTGACCCAGAGTTAATGTCTTAGGCCTGAGTAATGGGAGGCACTGTCTCACTAGGTATGAAATCTTTTGAAACTAACCATATTTTCCCCTTCCCTTCCTTCAGTAAGAGAATAAATAAGGATTAAAATCGCTTGAAACCTTTACCTGCAGCTGCTCTCTGAGAAAACCAGAAGGCTGAGATGGCACAATGTGAACCCACTCCGAACACAGCAGGAGGTGGGTACAGGCAGGTTTCTAGTCCCTGCTTTTTCCTCTTCAAAAGAATACATCTTATTCCTACATGGATCTAGTGCCAGGTCTTAATACTGCACTCCATCTCTTCCTATCAGAACTAGACTTTGGCTACATTCTAAGCCCTCACTCTTTTTCTTTTGATAGAAACATCTAGAAAGCACTAAAAAGCTTCTGGATATAGGAGGAAATGTCTTCCTGTTTCCTGGTGGATTTTCATTACAAATAGCAACAATATTATCTTTCTTGGTTGTTCCTTAAAAAACAAGTCTAGAGGGTCAGAAGAATGCCAACTTTGCCTGTACATTAGGGTTACCTAGGAGAATTTCAATGTCCACGCTTCTCTCAAAACTGCATCATATAATGCAGTTGAACCAGAAACTCTCAAGACGACTCCAACCTTCAACCTGTACATTGAGTTAAACCAAATTTCTCGGGCTGATGAATAAGCTGGAAATAAAAGGTGAGTTTATGTTCATGGAAACTGTGTCACAAGGAGTCCCCACAAAAGCTCCCTTGGTACTCAGGCTAGGACCAACATCCATAGTACAAACACATGACTATCATGCATCAGCCAACACCTGGCTCTGGGGAAATGAGAATGACTTGTCTTTATCAGTTCATATCACCTAGGACAATTTCTTAACCTGTGTAGGGAGCCACACTCTATTGCCCAGAGCTGTATTCATAATGCATTAGGTCACCAGGAAATGCTTTGTGCACAAGGCTCTCCCATCCTATGCCCTTGGCTTCTTCCTACACAAATGTTCTGTTTATCACTCCATATATATTGCCAGGGGGATTCTGTAATATTGCTATGTGTTCCTAACTTAAAAGTTTATTATCCAGGAGTGGCATATAGCTACCATGGGACGATGCTGGGAACGGAAAAATCTGTGGTGCTTTTATGTAACGAGTATAAAACTTTCCATATGATAGAAATTTAAATTCAGGCAGCCAAATCACTAGCGGCTGAAAACAATAAATCTAATTAACTAGATTTTCCTTAAAAAGAAACCACTATACCACTTCTAGTGACAGTATGGATTTGATATATTTACTTTAAATATATATGATGCCTAGATTTTTTTTTAATTATCAGTGTAACTGTTTCTCATGGATAGCAAAGGATAGGATAGTATCATTATACAATGTAGCAAAATAAAGGCTGGAGAGATGGCTCAGTGGTGAAGAGCATATACTGCTTTTACAAACCACCTGAGTTCAATTCTCAACAATCACATCTGGTGGCTCCCCCAGGCTCTCAACTGCCTTTAACTCCAGCTCCTCCAGGTGATCTGATGGTTCTGGCCTCCACAGGCTCCTGAACGCATGTGCACAGACGTACACATAATTTAAGATAATATAACAAGTTATTTTATTATACACTATGATTGTACATTGTACAATCATTATGTATCAACTAAGTCAATAAAATGGAAAAATTACAATAGATTAGGAGTCTAGAAGCCAAGCTTAGTGGTAGAGTTCTTGCCCAGCCAACTTGTTCTTCCATCCACAATTGAGAGGAAGAATGCAAGATCTTCACAAAGATCTACACAAAGGAAATGACAAAATGCTCCTGAAAGACTCCAGGAAGTGAGGAGCAATCAAGAAGGAAATAGAAATCCTGAGAAAGCATGCATATGTCACAAAACCATTTTGAAGCTCACAAAATTCTAATCAAGATTCTACTTTTGTATTTTTGGATGTGTTGAATTTTTTTTTCTGAAGAAAAAACAAGGAAGCATTAAGACGAATGAGATATTATTAGTTTAGAGAAATCAAATGTGAATCTTTATTCGACACAGCATTGTACTTACATAAGAAAAAAATGTATAATTTAGTGACCAAAGCAAAAGCCCAGAAATTGACTTTAATTATAATCAATTTTAATTATAATTATTTATAACTTAAAGAACAAAAAAATCAAAAGGGAAAGAAAATAATTGTGTGTACATACATATCTGTGTTCTTGTTCATATGGGTGTGTGTGAGTGTGAACACATAGGGCATCCAGGGTTCAACCTCAGGTACCCTCTTGAGCCATCACCCTGTTTTTAAGGCAGGATCTCTCATTGGTCAGAAGCTCACAAATTGGTCGAGGTTGGCTGGCCAGCACCCACAGTGACCCTCCTATCTCTGCCTCACCAGCACTGTGGTTACAAGGATGTGCCATGACATCTGGCTTTTTATTTGGCTGTTGAGAGACAAGTCATTTACCCATGGAGCTATCTCCCCAACCCAGAACACTATTGTTTAATAACTGACTGAATAAACTAATTATTTTTTTAAATTAGCTTAGACGTTTTTTATACTACATAAATGGAAAAAAAGGAAATATAAAGTTTAAACCTCTGAAGGAAAATGTGAATTAATATTTACCTTTCTTCTAAGTGGAAATAAAACTTTGGAGGCATAAAAATAATGAGTTATAGAGAAAAATAACAGATTTAATGGGCTATCCATTTTAAATATTTATGTATCAAAAATTAAATCGAAAAAGAACTCTAAGTGAGAAATGCATGGAGTATTTGTCATAATACAATCTTTCTTTCTTTCTTTCTGTTTGTTTGTTTGTTTGTTTGGTTGGTTGGTTGGTTGGTTGGTTGGTTGGGTTTTTTTCTAGATAGTGTTTCTCTGTGTGGCCCTGGCTCTTTTGGAACTTGCTCTGTAGACCAGGCTGCCCTCAAACACACCAAGATCCGCCTGCCTCTGCCTCTGGAGTGCTGGATTAAAGGCATGAACCAGGGAACTGGCTCAGTGGTTAAGGGGTCCTGAGTTCAATTCCCAGCACCCACATGGTGGTTCACAACCATCAGTAAGGATATCTGGTGCCCTCTTCTGGCCTGCAGGCATACAAGCAGACAGAACACTCTATACATAAGTAAATAAATAAATCTTAAAAATAAAAAATAAAGGTGTGTGCCATCACAGCCCAGCAATATACCTTGATGTAATTAACGGATATGGTTAAAAGATCTAGCTGCAGACTGTGGCTCCAGCACATGATAGAGCACTTGGATTACATATGTGAAGCCTGAGCTCAACCTCCAGTAGACCAACCACCACAGAAGAACTCGGTCCCATCAACAGAGTTCCACCTCTATCAAACCACCACACTAAAAAATAGATGAGGACAAGGTCATTAGCTTGCAGGAAACAGGGAGGAGGTAGATACATGGAAGTAACAAACAAATAGCACAAGCCTATTATCTTCTTAATAGTGTGGCTCTAGAGAGTCAGGTGATGCTTTGGAAACACTAAGAAATGAAGGTTTCTAAGTCATCAGAGTCAGTGACAATCAGAGTACCATGGTTGGTGCTCACATGAGCTGCTAAGTGAACAGCTTACCTGGAAAATGACTTAGTCATCTGGACTCAATCTGAAAGAAAGATCAATAAGTTATACACCATGATGTTAGCCAGCTACATTCTATATAACAATGAATCAGAAGCCTGAGACATGGTCCCAATGTCTGGGGACAGGATATGAACATGCAACCAAACAATATAATAATTCAGTTAATAAAGATTATACTTTTTACATGTAATGATTTACAAGTATGAGAATATAAAGTGAAGAAGCAAGGTACAATAAAAACAGCATGTGGAAACCAGAGCCAAACATTTGTAAAGTGTTTTACATCCCACCATGTGCAAATGCTCATAAAATACCCTGGAAAGGACATATGCTAGAGACTAGATTTCCCAGTAGTTAGAATTGGAGTTATCATTTGCTTCCAAATACTCTTTATTTATTTTTGTTTTGGCAGTGTACAAGTTTCTACCCTAGTCATAAGTCAACTCATTAGAAATATAATTAAAATAGAAGACACTCTTAAACCCACTACCTTTTTGTTTTCAAACTCACTCTCATCCTGTCTCCCCTTCCCCAGAGCTGGGATTACAGCATGCACATCATCCCCAGCTAAGCACATTTACAAGGTTTTGCTCTTGGTGTCACTGTAGGTAAGGTTGACAGACTGGAAATGACTAGGCATGAAGAGGAAGATTTATTCAGGAAGAGGAAGAAAGTCATGTAGTGGCTTCCCCACATCCATCCTTGGGCTCCTGGCATGAAGGTTTAGGCCAAAGGCCAGAGCTATCCATGGTAAGCATTCCTGGTCAATGTTGGGTGTCTTCTTCTGCCTCTCTTTTTGAGGTCTTTCTGAGGTAAAATACTATTTGTGAAGGTGGCTCTAAAATATCAAACATTTCCTGGAATTCACTTTGGCTTCAAACTCACAGAAATCCACCTACACTAGCTGGCCAGAGGGCCCCCAGGATCTGCTTGCCTCTGCCTCCTGGTGCTGGGTTTATACAGGTACCTGCTGTTATGGCCAGTTTTTTAATGTGGGTGCTGAGAGACCCAATTTCTGGTTTCCATTCACCGGGAACCAGAAAGCAAGCCAGAAAGCAGCATTCCTCCATGGTTTCTGTTTGTGGTTCCTGCCCTGAGTTTGTCCCCAACTTCTCTCAGTGACAGACTATTATTAAGGTGTAAGCCAAGTGAACCTTCTCCTCCCCAGGTCACTTTTGGTCATGGTGTTTGCACAGCAGCAAAATTTCAAACCAGGCCAGCTGCAGGGGTGCACGCCTTTAATGCCAGCACTCTGTAGGCAGAGGTAGGTGGATCTCTGCTGAGAGCCAAGCTAAAACCAGTTCCGGGAAAGCCAGGCTGTTATACAGAGAAACACTGTCTCTAAACTAAACGAAACATTTGCAAACCAAGATACCTGACACTAAAGGTTTTCTAACCCTGGTTCCTACTTGTATTCTCTTTCTTATTTATTTCAGACAGAGGCATATTTCACCTCGAGAAAAAAAAAAATTAGCGTTGGATCCACCAGCTACTTTGATAATTTAGAGCCACCTTCACAAATAGTAATTTACCTCAGTCCATTTGTATGGACACACTGGTGTGGGGAGTTGTGCATTGCTGTGAAGAGACACCATGACCATGGCAACTCCTATACAAAGAAAGCATTTAATTGGGGCTTGCTTATAGCTTCAGAAGTTTAGTACATCATCATCACGGCAGGTAGCATGGTGGCACGCAAGTAGACATGGTAATTGAGAGTTCTATATCTGGATCCAAAGGCGCAGAGTGAAAGAGCCACTGAGACTGGTGTAGGCCCCCGTACCTCAAACCCCTCCACTACCAGAGGTGCACTTCCTCCAACCAGGCCTCATCTCCTTTGACAAGGCCACACCTTCTAATATTTTCAAACAGTGCCACTTCTTGGTGGCCAAGCATTCAAATCTATGAGGTTAGAGAAGGACATTCCTACAGTTTTGGTTGTGAGCCTATCTTTTAAGAGCTGAGCCATCTCTCTAGTCCTAGAGGGCTAATCTTTTGCAAACCACCACAGCAAATTAACATTAAAAATGGAATAATCTTCATTTTTACATAAGAAAACGCTTTTTCCAATAATTGTGTGTGCAGTATTTACAAGGATGCACAGAAGAAGGGAAACTGACATTGGGAGACAGCCATTAAAGGCACAGGCTTAAGGGAATTAGCAAAAGATTTCAAAAAGACTTTTAAGTCATAATGACTTACTTTGAAGTCATTCTTGGACCAAAACTAAAATGTGGAAAGAAAGGATTCAAGGTAAAATTATGATTGTGTTAATTATGGTAGTGTAAAATATGAAATAACTTCAAGGCGCAGCAAGAAGTTGACAGTCTTATTCAGTTAGTCAATAATTTGTGCCAGGTACTACTGTTTTTAGAACAGACAAGTAGAGTGATCAGCAATGTAGGCCCTATAGCATAAAATCTAAGGGAATGACACTCTACAAATAATTACACCAACACATATTCAAAAAATCTTATCACATGACAGAACAAGAATTCCAGCAGATAAGAAAAAGTGAAAACAAAATTTCCATAGGAAATAAGCAGCAAAGATATTGTTGAGTGGCTGATATTTAAATCAAGACTCAAGGAATATAGGCACCTTTAAGGGAAAAGGATAAGAAGCACCTTGGGGGCTAGAGAGGTGGCTCAGCAGTTGAGAGCACTTGTTCTCACAGTGGATGGGGGCTGAATTCCCAGCACCCACATAGAAGTTCACAACTATGGATAACTCCAGTTCCAGGGAATCTGATACCCTCTTCTGACCTCTATGGGTACCAGGTATGCATGTGGTACACAGCCTACATGCTTATAGACATTCATATACATTGTGACGGTTTGGATGAGAATGACCTGTATGGGCTCATATACTTGAATGCATGGTTCTCAGTTAATGGAACTGTTTGGGAAGGATTGGGAGGTGTGGTCTTATTGTAGGAAGTGTGCCACTGGGGCAGGCTTTGATGTTTTAAAAACCCAAGCCATTCCCAGTAAGCTTGTTCTCTCTCTCTCTCTCTCTCTCTCTCTCTCTCTCTCTCTCTCTCTCTCTCTCTCTCTCTGCCTTGTAGTTGTCTAACATGTAAGCTCTCAGCCATTGCCCTATCTAGCACCATGCCCACTGCCTGCTGCCTGCTGCCATGCTCCCCACCATTATGGTCATGGATGAACCTCTGAAACTGTCAAAAAGCCCAAATAAACTCTTTCTTTTTATAAGTTGCTGCTGGTGTCTGAGACAGGTTGGTTATTCCATCATAAGTGTAATGGCAACTCACTGACGAGTCAAATTTACATGTTTTAAAGATCAATATGATTGATTCCAGCTTTGTTTTCATGAGGCCTTTAAAATTTAACTTTAATGTCATCTGATTTATTCTCTGAACAAATGCCCAGCATCTATACTGTGAGATGATAGTACAGGCTCTGCTAGAGTACAACATATTTTAAATAATATGAAAAAGTTGTTGTCCTCTGGGAGTTCTAGGTCTCAAAACATAAATTTTCATAGTGTCAGATAGTAGGAGAAGAAGCAAGCGTTGGCAGGTGGCAAACAGAGAGGGAATTGAGGGTGTAGGTGAGGTGCTTTGAATGAGAATGGCCTCATAGGCTCATAGATTCACATGCTTCATCATGAGGGAGTGGCCATACTTGGCCTCATAGGCTCATAGATTCACATGCTTCATCATGAGGGAGTGGCCATACTTGGCCTCATAGGCTCATAGATTCACATGCTTCATCATGAGGGAGTGGCCATACTTGGCCTCATAGGCTCATAGATTCACATGCTTCATCATGAGGGAGTGGCCATACTTGGCCTCATAGGCTCATAGATTCACATGCTTCATCATGAGGGAGTGGCCATACTTGACAGGGATTAGGAGGCCTTGTTGGAGTAGGTGTGGCCTTGTGAGAGGAAGTGTGTCACTGGGGATGGGCTTTAGGGTTTCAAATGTTCAAGCCAGGTCCAGTGTCTCTCTCTCTTCCTGCTACCTGTGTGTGGATCCAGATGCAGAACTCTCAAGGTACTTTTCCAGCTCCATGTCTGCCCACATACTGCCATGCTTCTCGAATGGGCTAAACCTCTGAAACTGAAAGCCAGTGCAATTAAAGGCTTTCTTTTATAACAGTTGCTATAGTCATGGTGTCTCTTCACATCAACATAACATTGACTAAAACAAAAGTTGGTACAAAGAGTGAGGTATTGTTGTGATAAACCTGACCATGTTGCTTACTGGCAGAATATGGACTTTGGACTTTGGACTAGGAAAGCAGTTGAATGCTTTAAGTAGAACTTCATGGAACATACTTGTAGGAACATGGAAGAGAGTGGTGCTGAGGATAATTTGAACTGTGGGAGACCAGGTCAAGAGGTTTCAGAGTGGAAGAATATTAATATGTAGCCTAGAGATCATTCTTGTGATATTTTGGTAAAGAATGTGGCTGTTTTCTGCCCTTGTCCAAAAAAAATCTACCTGAGGCTAAATTGAAGAGTTTTGGATCAAAAAGCATTGGCAGAGGAGATTTCAGAACAGCCTAGTGTTGACTGTGTCGTGTGGTTATTAGTGGCCAGTCTTGTGCTCCTATGCATATCTATAATGAAAAAGAACAAGTCGAACAAAGAAGAATTCAAAAGGTACAGTTTAAGGAGAAAAGGGGGCACCAAGAAGTATAGTAGAGCCAAGTCCAGTGCTCAAAGAGACAAAAGAGAACCTAGAGGTGGTAACCTCAGGGCAAGATCTCACCCAGCTAAGATTGAAACTTAAGGGGAAAAAAACTACAAAACCTGTGGCCAGGCATGGTGATGCACACCTTTAAGTCCAGCACTCGGGAAGCAGAGGCAGGTATATCTTTGAGTTTAAGGCCAGCCTCAGCTACAGAGCAAGTTCCAGGACAGCCAAGCTTAGGCAATGAAAGAAACAACTGAAGAAAAGAGAAAGTTGATGAAAATGTATTTGAATGAGGGGACCATGTTATAGCCCTAGCAAGCAGAAGAACTTGGCAGATTCAGCCACATGGTTATGGTTTTAGAATCAAGGATACAAGAAAGGGGTTATAGAATCTCCCGTTGCAACCAAGGAAAGCTACTGAGGCCAAATATGTGGCGGGGTGTCCTTGCATGGAGGCCCCTTGAGTGAAGCTGTAAGGTGAAGCCTGGATAACCTTTGAAACACCAAGATGTTGGAGATGCCGAAGTTGTGGGATAGCTGCCAATAAGAGATGTTAACAGGGAGTGGAACCAGCCCAAGAGGGAGAAATATGTTCCAGTCAACAAAGCTGAAAGGAGTTGGAAATTTGAAGAGCATTTTGACGTCAGACATGGGGATGCAGAGTTTGGAGATTGTCCAGCTGGTTTTCAGTCTTGCTTTGGTCCAGTATTTCCTCACTATGTTCCCTTTCCTCCCTTTTAGAAAGGTGATGGATATTCTGTTCCATTATTTGTTGAAAGTATGTGATGTGCCTTTTTATTTCGATCTTACATGGGATTACAGTTTTGAGAGTGCCATGAGTCTCAGAGGAGACTCGGAATTTCGAAAATTTAAACAGTGTTGAGACTATTATAGACTATGGCGACTGTGAAGTTAGACTGGATGCATTTTTGCATTATGAAATGACTACAAGTCTATGGGGACCAGAGAGTGAAATGTGGTAGTACAAATGAGAATGGACCTCATAGGCTCATAGATTGGAATGCTTGATCATTAAGGAGTGGTGCTACTTGACAGAGATTAGGATGTAAGGCCATGTTTGAGTAGGTGCGGCTTTGTTGGAGTAAGTGTGTCACTGAGATGAGCTTTAGGGTTTCAAATGCTGAAGCCAGGCCCAGAGTCTTTCTCTTCCTGCTGTCTGAAGTGCCAGATGTAGAACTCTCAGCACCTTCCGCAGCACTGTGTCTGCCTGTGTATCACTATGCACAATGAGCTAAACCTCTGAAACTGTAAGCAATCCCCAGTTAAATGCTTTCCTTTATAGGAGTTGCTGCGGGCATGGTGTCTCTTCACAACAACAGAACATTGCTTATGACATGGGTTATGAGGTGGATGGAAACTGAGTTCTAACAGCCTAGGAGACTAGACATATTACAGGAGCTATCTGAACAAAGGGAAGGAAGGGATAAGGGACCTTGCAGGTAAAACAGTAACTGCAGAAGAAAAAGTTCAGACCCTCCAGGAATGACAGATATGAGTGCTTCCTCCTTCCTTTCCAAGTCTGTATGAGGTATAAAGCCAGCAAGTTGCAAGTAGCTTGGATCTGGAAGACCTCCATGAAGTCCTTAGTTAAAACATGGTTTTCAGTTAGTGGTGCTATGAGGAGGTGGTGGGCCCTTCAAGATATGGGGCCTATTAGCAAAAAATAAGGTTTTGATAAGCATGGCATGGTCCTGGGACCCTGGCTGCTTCCTATCTCCTCTGCCTCCCTGTTGAGTGGAAGTGAGCAGCTCTGCCATGTACTACTGCATGATCTTCTACGTTTCCACAGGTCCAAAGCAACAGGCCATCAACCCTGGGCTGAAACTCTGAAACCATGAACCAAGTAAACCTTTTAGCTTTTAAGTTGATTCTCTCGGGCATTTCATGACAGTGATGGAAACGAAAGAACAAGAGGTTCTCCAGGGAAGTGATATGAGCCAACTTATATTTGTAAAAGAATCAGGCTGCTTTTGGAGCCAGAGCACAAGAGGGAGACCAAAAAAGGAGTCTACAGTTTCCCTGCAGAGATGAAAACAGTGGGATCAGACTCCCAGGGAGCCAGAGAGGGTATACAATTGGCCTCCTAGACAGAGAGAAATTAGAGCAAGCATGGCCTTGCCTGGACTGCAATTAATTGGATGCATTAGTTTCCTACAGGGTCCTAGTTCCAAGTTCTTCTTTTCTTGTTCTTCTTTGGTCACTTTCTCTGTCCTCACAGCTAGCCACAGAATCCCATATCTGAAATGCTGACAGATACAGGCAATATGAAATCATAGTTACTTCATAGCATTCGTCTCAACCCACAACTGTACCAGTCAATTGTGGGAGATAGAGAGGTGGGATGGTGGTGACATTAGACTGTCACTGGAGGGATTCAAGTGATGTCCCCATAGCTGCCAAATTGCCTCTCTTAACTAATGAGGCTTTCTTTCTGAAAATGTCCCCAATATCTTCTGCCTCTTGGGATGCCTTGAGCTTAAAATAATTTATGGGAGCCTTTGAGGCATGCGGCTGGATTGATGGCAGCGAGGGAGCTTTCCCGGGCCTGATCTGTGGTGCCTTCTTGCTCAGCTCTCCCTTATTTAGCAGTCTGGATGTCGTTGATTTGTGCCAGGCCTCTGGCAACCCCTCTGGTTTTCCATGTGCACTGACAGATTTTACAGGGTACAAGCTGCATAATTGCCCACTGCTTTTATGAGCCCAGCCATAGCATGGCTGGGGCCAGGTGCTTTTCCCAGCTAACTTTCACTGTGGGTTTTAGATGTAGTTTTGATTTCTTCCCTAAGGCTTTGGAGGCAGGCAGGGTTTTGTGAGGTGTATTTAACTGCCCCATTATTGATCATTTTCCTTGGAATATTTAACATCCTTTGCTCAAGTCTGTGTGTTTGAACCATTCTGTCAGGTATTTTCGTTTTTGTGAAAAGCCACATGTCTGAGAGGAAAGGCATTCATTCTGAGAAGGTCTTTTTGAGTCCCCTCTGGAGTCACAGAAGTAACCCGAAGAGGACATTTGGACGAACACGGGAAGATCTTTTGATTGCACCTTGGTGGTGGGACATTTCCTGATTGGTGTGGTTGAGCATATGGGCTTGAAAAATGAAAAAAAAAAAAAAAAGTTTTTGTATTAAATAATTACCCCTTCTGAGGACAAAATGATTGAACACCTTGACCACTTTTGAGCTAATAATTTCTTACATCCTTCTTGTTGACCTTGAGAGAAAAAACCGTCTATGCACTTTCTAAGTCAGAACTCATGGACAGATGAAGATCTTGAGTGAGAAACGTAAACTCAGAGCTCCTAGATGGGGTTTCCTCTTTGATCATTTTAGCAATGGTTTTGGTGGGAAATTTCACAGTGAAACTTGGAGTAAACATGGAACCACTCTGGGAGAAGGTAGTCTTGTTAACATGTTGCCAGAAGGTTTCTCAGGTGTTCCTCTGGTCCAGGACCTGGGGGGAAGCAGGACAGACACAGGGGCCTGCAGTCCCTCAGCTGCTTATAAAATAATCATTCAGAGGCTTAATATTAATTATCAACTGTATGGACTATGGCAGGCCTCTTACTAGCTAGCTCCTATAGTTTAACTCAGCCCATAACTATTAATCTATGTATTGCCACGTGTTCCATGGCTTTACCTGCATCCATCCCATTACATGTTGCTCCTAGGATGGCAATCTGGCATCTCTCCCACTCTGCCTTTCTCTTTCCTGTCTCTCTCCTTGAATTTCCTGCCTGACTCTAAGCTCCCTTGCATAGGCCAAGGCAGCTTATTTATTAACCAATGGGAACAACATATATTCACAGTGTACAGAAAGACATCCCCCAGTATTAACATGCTCTGATTCACTGAGTCTGGGTGAGCCCTGGATGCTACAAGTGGTCTGGTGCTGATGGTTCCTAGGCTTTCCATTAGGAGCAAGACATTTAGAACAATTGTCCTAACATAAAAGAGTTGGTTAGAGAGTTAAAAAGCAGAAAGACATGCCCTATAGAATTTAATTGAGAATTACATGTGAAGGAAAATAGGCAGGAGTATGCTTTTAATCTTCTCATGTGATTCTAATGTATAATCAAGACTGAGAATTACAGTTTCCTTATATCAGAGAAAAGTGCAGCTCAGAATACCTAGAAAGAGGGAAAAATGATCTAGGGAAGGTCCTGAATGGCAAAATGTGAAATAATACATTTAGGGAAATATTCTCCATCATGTGTACAACATGACAACAATGGCTTAAGAAATCATGTGTGCTTTAAAGCTACAATGCATGGGTACTATTTACATGAGCAATAGAAATAAAGGAAAGTTTTGCTGTATGGATACAAAGCTGAACAGTGTCTACATGGAGCCTGGCACTGTGGTGGGTAGCTGGGGTGCAATGGATGAGAAGTGGATTGAAGAAAGGACACTACTGGGAGCAGACCTTGTAGGATACTCTTGCTGTCATGTAGAAGAGAATTAGTCATGCCACTTTCTGAGGTAGGAAAACCGGATTAATAAATTTCATTTTGTTGGGTAGAATGCATGCAAACAGCAAAACTTAGACAATCATGGAAAAGAAAGAATTAAAGGAATGAAAGGTTTTCCTGGCAAAATAATGCAAAGAAGTGATGTCCATCGAGAGTATGTGACTAATAATGGAATAAATGCAATTCAAATCTGTTGACCCAAATTTGTAGATTACAAAAGCGATGAGCCTTCCACTTCCTCTGTTAATTGCTGAGCAAATAAAATGAAGTACTGCTCTAACTCACTATGTAACAAGTACATACTGCCCAAGACTATAGGCTGAAGACACTCATTCAGAGGAAGCAGAGGTTGGTCTGTTTTCTAGTCTGGTCTGGTCTGGTTCACTTTCATGAAGTCTTGAGAGACTGAGATCACAGCGGACAGCTTTATTTTCAGGCCTTTCCTGGACCTCTCTGAGGCTGTTTTCCTCCTCTAGTTACTATGATGGTTTTACACTTTCCCCGGGACTTATCATAACGTGTCATGTGTCATGTAGTCTGAGGAAGCATTTCAGGCCACCCTACCCCTTCAGCTAAGATAAGCCGTTTATCCTCCACTTTATTGCCCAAACACCTGCTGCTTCAGTCATAGTTTCTACACTGTGTCGTTACTTCTTGATCACTTCTCTTCTTCTTGTGCAACGCCCTAGATTCCTTCTGAGGACAGAAACTGGGTTTTGAGAATTATTCAATCCCAGCTTTCAGCAGGACACTTCAAACACAGGAGGCTCAATGAAGAGCTATAAAATTTGCCCCCAATTTTAATAAACAATTTCTGAGTGTCTACATGGAGGAGGGCACTGTGATAGATAACTGTGCTACAATAAAGAAAAAAGTCAGACAACATCCCATCTCAAATCGAGACAACACATAGCTTAGTAAACAACTAAGATGCTATTGAGTAACAAGGATCTCTGGACAAAGAATCCAAGCCTAGGTATGTGCTGGACTGTGATGGGGTGACTGCATTGACCACAGTGAGAATTCACTTAAAGAAAAACTGCTTGATAAAGAGAAGGCACAGAAGTGACGATCCAGAGGAGTTGGTGTCAGTGTCAGTAGACAGAAGAAGCCCCATGTTCAGTGAATCAAAGTCAACAGCCTAGAGAACAGCTCACAGGGAAAGTGACAGACAGTGAGGTCACATACATAGCTGGCAGGGAGCTGGTTTCTGCAGGATTTTGTAGACTACAGTAAGAAGTGTGAATTGTACTGTGTGTGCAACAGAACACCATTCACTGGATGGCTTGACCTCAGAGAAGAACATCACTGACTTACACCTTTCAGAGGTTCCACTAGTTATTATCTTTGCCTAGAATTCTCATAGTTTCTGAGAGTCTTTTTGGAGGCAGACATGAATAGATTACTATGTTACAATGCACAAAGAAGTCAGACATCCCATCACAGTAGGGAGAAAGTATCAAGACATAACAGCAGCTAATTAAACAAGGAAGAAGCTGTTGAGTAGCCCCAAGTGCTAAGTAGAGAGTCCAAACCAGGAGGTGCACTAAAGGGTGAGTGGGTGACTGCATTAAACTAAGAAAAGGACTGGAGAGATGGATTAGAAGATGCCTGCTGTGTGTAGGAGAGAATAGTGTCCGTTTTCTGAGATTGGCAAACTGGAGACATAAACTGTGTTAGGAGATGGAAATCAAGAGCCATGGTCTGATTGTTTAAAGTACCTAGTAATACTAGGTTTGTAGGGCATGTTTGCTAACAACAGCAAAACTAGTAACGTCAAAAAGAGTTTCATATACCCGTCTGGTAAACTGGGTGTGAGGTCTAAAGAAAAATATTTGGCAGGAACTAATGTATAGAACTATAAGTCATGGCTCAGGGTGATGGAAACAGAAGCTATGTATTGATGGGTTAGGGCGATGGGCACAGAGAAAGTATATGTATGTGAAAAGGAGAAATATGAAGGGGATAGGGAATTATAGGAAGAGATGAGAGGGGAGGGGAACGGAGGAGGGGGAGGGAGGGGAGGAGAGACCACCAAGCTGAGGACTTGATGAGTTTTTGGGGTAGGAAAATCAAGGATATGATCTCTGAGGACACAGCCCATGGGGGCTGGAGAGGTGTCACAGCAGTTTGAAGCAACTGCTGTTTTTCCAGAGGACCTGAGGTCAGTTTCCAGCACCCACCGTATGGGGCTGCTCACAACCACTTACAAGTGCAGCACCAGGAGGATCCAATGCCCTCTTCTGGCCTCCATGAACACACACACACACACACACACACACACACACACACACACACACGGCATACTCAAAAATAAAATAAATCTTTTTTTTTTTCATTGATCTACTTGATTTAATGAAAACTACCCCTCCATGAAAGACAATTTTGAGAAAACGAGACGACAAGCCACAGGCTGGGAGGGAGAGAAAAGGCACATCTGATAGAGTACTGCAATGCAAAACACACAAAGAATTCCGAAAACTCCACACTAAGAAAACAAGCAACCCAATTAGAAACTGGGTCAAGGGCTTAAACAGACACTAAAGAAAATATACAGATGACAAAGCATATGAAAAGATACTCCGCAGCATATGTCACCAGGGAGACAGAAATTAGAATAGCAAAGTGACACCATAAATACACTGACTAGGAAGGCAGCTTCCAAAACACTGAACTCATTCATTTTGAAAGGATATGGAGAGGCAGAGGCTCCTGCTCAGGGCCAAAGAGCACAGCTACTTACGGAGATGGGTCTTATCATGAGGCCTAGCCACCTCCTTCCTGCGTGTTTACTCGCTTTAGAAACACATGCCCACTCAAAAGCTTGTACAACACACGCGCCTGCCTCAAGTTCCCTCCATGATGGACTCTAAGTTAAAATAACCCTTTTCTCCCTGAGTTGCTTTCGGTCAGTGTTTTTCACAGCAGAAGACAAACTAGAACAAGTTGTTAAAGTACACTGGGCAGTTCTTGACTGTCTTGGCTAAGCCTGGCCTTTGTTATTGTTAATGTCTTGTTTACAAATTTTAAATCTTGACTTGATAGGGAAGTCCTAAAAACCCATGTTTTATAACTAATTCTTCACTGTATGCCTCCAGGATGTAAACTTACTTGACATTTGAAGAGGAAAAACAAACAAACAAAAAACAACAATAATAAAAAATTTTAAAAAAACTTACTGCCTAGATTACTTTTCACTTTCCCACACCTCCAAATTGTAATTATTTACTATCCAAACTTATGAAAATGATGTTTTGAATAGTGAGTACATGTGTGCATGTGTGTTATACACATACATGTGAAGGCCAGAAGAGGGATTCTCCTGTATCAATCCCCACCTTCCTGCTTTTGAAGCAGGGCCTCTTGCTGATCCTACAGCTAGGACGGCAGCCAGTGAGCCCAGACGGACTACTATCTCTGTCTCCTTCAGTACTGGGGTTCTAGGCCTGCACAGGACCATGCCAGGCTTGTTATGTAGGCGCTGGGAGAAAAAGAAGGTGTGGACTTGGAAGGGTAGGGAGGTAGTGAGGATCTGGGAAGAGATGAGGGAGGGGAACTCTGATCAGAATATATTGTATGAAATGGCTTCATTTTCAGTTTTGAAAACGTTAAAAATCAAAAGCTGGGTCTTCATGCTGGCACAGCATGTGCTCTTAACTGCGAAGTGATCTCTCCGGGCCTGCTCTACACTGTCGGTTCCTCATTTGTCAAATGCAGACATTTAGAAGTCACTGGAATTCTTGCTTTTCATGAACCTGCCCCCCTTATGGGCACACTTTAATATTATGAAAAGTTCGATGATCTTTAAGCCGAAAGTACGAAATGACTTTACATCCCATAGATCACCAGCTACAAATACATTCACTTTTGTTATACACGCCCATCATTTCCCCTGTTGTTCATCCAGCCTGCATTTAGGCTGAAAGATTTTACTGAACTATCTCATACCGACAACTCCACAGTAAAAAAACATCTTAAAAGTGTCAGGGACAATTCGGTCCTTTACAATCTCACTGGTTTAAAGAACTGCAGTTAAAAAATAAACGAAACTAAAACACTCAAAGTAAGTGAAAATTTGTCCATGGTAAATCTAAAACATTTGTCCCAATCTTGCTGAGACCATTTGACTTCATAACACCGGTGGAAAGCCCTGCTCCGTAAGTGTGGATGGAGGGAGGGGTGTGTAAGAATAGGGCCCAGCGCCTGCGTGGCCTGGGAAACTGAAGCAGTTACAGAAAAGTCTCCTGATGTCTCCTCACATATCACCTGAAAAATTCATGCATTTCAAAGAAATGGAAAACGTTATGATTACTTTCATTCTCACGGTGTTTGAAAATTGAATGTAAAAGACACTGTATTAAAACGGTCTTCCTTCTGCACTTTGGCAAAACAAGCCCGTAAGAGAGAAATATTGGATTTGTTTTCCTTGGCAGGGGAGGACCATCTGGATTTCTTTCATCTGAAACTCTTCACCATCTTCAGAGTGGAAGCACCACAGATAACGGCTGACTTGTTCATTCTCCAAGGAACCCAAAGGGAGCTGGGCCATTCCTACCAACAGTGATGTTCAGCAGGAAACTCCAAGGGCAGTGTGCTAGGACGTGTATTCTGGAGTATTGCTGTACAGCAGAAGAGGAGAGGGAGACAGCCTTTACAGTACATGTTGATATCTAAAAAACATCCCATATAAAGTATCAACAGGCATTAATTAATACCAATCTGTTGTTAAAATTATGAATTCACAGCTAACCACAACACACTCTCAAGGGAAGCAGTTGATATTTTACAGTCTTACTACAGAATAAACTGATCCAGGAGTCAAGGGAACCATATGGGAAATTAAACAAACAAAAACCTAGTTGAGATCTTGTAATTTGAGAACCTCATTTTGTTTACCCAAATTATCTAGATATATTGATATTTTGGCATGTAATTTTCAATGGCATTTTGCATGAGGGACAGACAGCAGATCTTGAAGAAAACAAGCATTAGATGCTGTAACAAGAATTGCTAAGTGGTCTTATTAATTAAAAAAAAAAAACCTGGAGCCAGATATTGGGGTGAAATCCTCAGCCTCAAGAGTATGAGTTCCTGTTTCCTCATGCCTTATATACCTTTTTCTGCCCTGCCATCTTACTTCCTGGGATTAAAGGCATATGTGCTTCCCAAGCAAAGGCATGAGATCTCAAGTACTGAGATTAAAGGTGTGTACCACCAGTGCCAAACTCTGTTCCCAGTGTGGCCTTGAACTCACAGAGATCCAGATCTCTGTCTCCGGAGTGATAGGATTAAGGGTGTATACCATCACAGTCTGGCCTCTACGTCTACTCTAGTGTCTGGCTCTGTCCTCTGATTCCTAGATAAGTTTATTAGGGTACACAATACATCACCATAAGATGCAGCTTTCAGAAGGTTCTTCCCTAGAGTGCTGGAAATGATATGGCCCAGACATGGGAATGTGAAAATAGACTGCCATTTTCCAGCTGGGCGAGTCTGGCTGCTCTCTGTGACATCTCTGAGCATCACCTTCTCATCTGTAAAATGTAGTGAGTGGACAGCATCTACTCCATCCAGTGCTGCCTCGGGGCAGAGCAGGAGCCATGATAATTAGTCAATAAAAGCCACTGTGGTAGCAGTGTGCTTGAGACACCATTTCAAGTTCTTGGAAGCACTGCCCACATTAAATTGGAACTAATAACTGTGTGTGTGTGTGTGTGTGTGTGTGTGTGTGTGTGTGTGTGTGTGTGTGTGTGTGTGTGTGTGCATCTGAACTGACTGGGAAACAAAAGAACATGTTTCAGCTACTTTTCTAACAACTACCCAAAAAGCTTAGGAACTGGCAGAAGCAAGATCTTTTTTTTTTTTCTTTAAATACTAGGAATTATGCAAAAAAAAAAAAAAAAGCTATCACCTGCCTCCTGACTCCCAGGCTGTGGCAGACACTAATGGTCCTGGGAAAGGGCACAAGCCAGCACCTGCAGTTCTGCATTCTGATCCTGTCCCTTCCCACCACCAGCCATCCCATGGGCTGGGGAGAACTGTGGAGGGTCACAGGGAGATACACATAAGTGCCTCTTGGACATCATATTTCCTTTGGATGGGACATAAAACAATCATCTTTAGCATTCTACTCCTTGGAGACACTGCAATGCTTTTACAGGTGAAGATTTTAAATCATCTTCTGCCTAGATTTTTGATGAAAAATCTATTCAGATCTCTTGTTGGATGGAGATGTCTGGTTTAAGTATAGAAAAAGACAGGGTGAAGACTGGCTTATTGTTCCTGATCCCTTCTAAATAGAGTGCCCTGTGAGTGTTATTCCATATGTTTTGTGGATGTATTGTGTTGTCTTAGACTGCTCTCAAATGTCCTCTCCCCAGATTCTTGCTTAGGATTGAAGGGCAGGGAGCACTTGACCATAACTCATCTTCAGGATGCCTTAGAGCATAAAGGAACAGTAGAAAAGGGGCCAAAGAGTAGACTGGCATGAAATCACAAATCTTGGGGGACTATTGTAAGTATTAACTCCTGCCATGCACCAATCAATCCTGCAATATCGATTCCCTTTAAGATTTCATATACTCAAGCCAGCATAAATGATAAGGTTCCAATTGTGAACACAACTGACCCCAATACTTCAAGAGAAATGTCTTCACAATAGTGCAGCATGCTCTCCCATGTTGTGGTGCTTGCTTGCATGACGCAATTCTTCATAACTGTGATGAAGCAGTCGAGACGGAAAAATGACAACCTCAGCTCGCCTCCCTCTGTGACAGTCAAACCTAGCGCTCTGAGTATTCATTCTTCAGCAGAACAAGATTTCAAAGTAGAACAATATCTTACGACTGTGGATTCTGATCTGTGTAATTAGACAGCTTTAGACTTAGTGAAGAATAGCACAAGTTTTCCATTCCACCAAGGGTGGGGGGAGGGAGACATTTTCTTCTGAACATATATCAGAAGTGTTCTTCAATAATTTTTTATATTCTTACCTCAAAAGCCTCTCAGTAAACAATGCAAATACAAAGCAGAATTAGAGATTCCCCTGGCTTTTGTCCCAGACAAAGTCCTCTCAGCAAATGAGATTTTTATATTTCTAAACATCTGCGTTTAATTCACATTTCCTCCCAAGTAGGAAACGTGAGGTAGGAAAAGGACCTGCTCTTCAGCAGCAGATCCCCGGTGGAGCAGCAACTTCACTGGGCGTCTTGGAAAGCCATGCGATGAAAGGCGAATCCTAAGCCGCCCTCCCTGAGTATGTCCTCACAGGCCCGGAGCTACCCAGTACTCTGTCCCAGTCGCTGCTGCTGAAAGTTTTTTTCGACTTGGTAATAAACAATTGCCATCTAGACCATTTCCTTCTGCAGACCCACAAACTCCAGAAGAGCTGAGCAGTCCCCTTCCTTTGATGGCCTGGCCCAGGGGCTGCGTTCGCACCCCATAAATCCCATAATTGTAGAGGATCCTCTGGCAGCATGTGGGTTTCTCTGCTAAATCGCAGTGGGAAGACGATCAGGAGGAAAGTGGAAAATGAAGCATTCAGAGGCATTAGCAGATTCGCAGTGGGAGCCCGACAGCACCAGCAAACCCCAGCCAGGCCATCACTGCTGGCATGCAGGCACAGCTCTGTGCTTCCTGCCTCTTGTGTGTTGGCAGAGGGCAAGGAGAGTTAGAGCTGGGTCTTTCTTCCTCTACATAGTTCCGGTGTCGAAAAGTGTGTGATGAATTCCAAAGAAAGAGTTGGACCAAGGATATCAACTAAGTGTTGCCCTTTTTTCTAGATATTTTGTAAACATATTTATCCTATAGATAGGGGAAAGGCAAACACAGCAAACAGAATGACTAACCAGGTATGCAGAGGGGTGTGTGTGTGTGTGTGTGTGTGTGTGTGTGTGTGTGTGTGTGTGTGTGTGTCTACAGGATCTCAGCCAAATCAGTGTGGAAGAAAACTCCCTACAGAATCCTGCCATTTGGGGGGACTTGTTTTTAAGTCCTGAAGTCCAGAGGGTTGAGCCTGAGTCCCTGCATAATTATGAGCTCTTCTACTTAGCTGCCCCCTTGAAGGCGCAAATGACTAAATTTCACAGTCTCCTATAAGTCCTCTTTCTTTCTTTCTTTCTTTCTTTCTTTCTTTCTTTCTTTCTTTCTCTCTCTCTCTCTCTCTTTCTTTCTCTCTCTCTCTCTCCCTTCCTCTCTCTCTCTCTCTCTCTCTCTCTTTCTCCTTAGTGCTGGAATGCCACTTTTTTTTTCTGTCAATTGCATCTCCACATCTCAACAAGATGTGAGCATGCTCGGGAAAGTTGGGTGGACTGAGCTGGGCTGGGCTGATGGCTGAAGAGAGGATGACAGTAGAGTGGAAAGCCAAATCATATCTCATTTAATAAATCTGTGCTAGTCCCTGGATGAGAAACCTTAACTGCTGTGTTTAGAAATGCCTTGAGAACAGAGGGGCATAAAAAGACACGGGGAGCATTTCCCTTAATGGCATCAAATTTAAGCATTTTCCAGCATGTTGAAACGAGAATAAAGCTATAGTAATTAGCAGATTAAGACTTATCAACAGACTTCTCACATCAGAAGTTAAAAGGAAAATTATGGGTCTCTTAAGATGTTTAAAGCTTCTTGGAAAGCAATGGCAAGACATCACTGCACACCAGTACCAAATTGTATGAGATATATAATTCCAGGCTCTCTGAGACTGGGAATGGAAGCTTCATAATTTCAAAAGGGATCGCCTAAGCATAAGAAATGTGTTGGAAACCACCGCTAACAAACATCAACAGTTTGGGGGGCATCCCTGGGGCTTCCTCTGAAGACAGCTCCTCTCCATCTGTGTCTCTCTCCCAGTGGAAGGGGCGTTTGAGGATCACAGTGGAAGCCAACAGCTCCAGACCTCTCCAGATCATGAATGTGCCAAGAAATTTCCAATTCATTGTCCCATGTGGAGTCCTTACCTGGGTTCCAAACAGGTGTGCTGTGTGGCCTGCCTGACCTCTGGTATCTAGCATGCCATGCTTCTCACAATGATGTCCAAAAGTCTGCTTTTGAGTCTCCACCTCACTACACACCAGAAATAATTTTTTTTAAAAAAGAAAGAAAATGAAGCTCTTGCCATCTTGGCTTTTCCCAGCCTATTAAAAGTCCTTACTTTCTTCTCAGTCACCCAGACCCAAACCTAGGAATTTCCCACAACTATTCTACATCCCTCCCCTCCCATATATAATCCTCTAGCCATATCCATTGCTTCCACCTCTAAATTTAACCCAAATGCTTCCACTGCTCCTTTCTTCCACTGCTGCCTGTTACCTTGAAGCTCCGTCGCCTCTCCTTTGCTTCACAGAAGACCTCCTGCTTCTGCTGTAGCAGTAAGCCTAAGAAAACACAGAGGAGTAGTGCCCATGGTAATAAGGTGCCATGTTTTAACAAGAGGCACAGAAAATAGACAATCCGGCATGCATGAGATCTAGCTGAGCAAAAGGATCCTGGGACATGGGGCAATTGAAAAGGGTGCAGGGAAAAGGTGGCCAGTGGGATGGCTGATACCATCATTGGCAAATAAACCTGAAAGTTCCATTCAAACAGGCACCAGAGATGCTAAGGGCACCCCCTGCCTCTCATCCACCCTGTCACAGGCACAATGATTGTTCTACAAAAAACTGACAAGTAATGCAATCACGTAGGACACCATGTCAAAGGAAGCAACATCTACCTGCTCATCAATATGGTCACTTCGATTGTCAACAAATAAGCATCAAGCAAATGTCACACCCAGGTGCCTTGGTCTACCCTGGAAATGTGGAGATGACAATGAATAGCGGTCTCTAGGAGTTCACGGACTAGAAAATAGATGACAGCAAATAATTACTATCACAGATGACCAGTTCTCCTGACACCACCAAGAACCTGAGTCAATAGCAGAGATGATACCACGTATCAGGCTTTTTCCTTTGGGCCACCAACCAGCTCCCAAATCTTAACACAGAGACTTATTAGCTTTGAGTGCTCAGCCTAACTTAGTCACTTTCCTGGCTAGCTCTTTTGACTTAAATTAACCTGATTTTGTTTATCTACCCTTTGCCTCGGGTGTTTTACCTTACTTACATCTGTGTATCCTACTTTCACTGCTTCTCTATGTCTGGCTGGCTGGTGGCTGCCTGGCTTTGGCTCTGGACTTGCCCCTCATTCTCTCCCTATACTTCTCTTGATCTTCCTTGCTCTCTTTCTCGAGTCTAGACTTCTCCTCCTATTTATTCTCTCTGCCTTCCAGCCCTGCCTATCCTTTCTGTGCCTAGCTATTGGCCTTTCAACTCTTGATTAGACCAATCAGGTGCCTTAGGCAGGCTAGGTAAAACAGATGCAACACATCTTTACATAATTAATCACCTATCCTCACATCATTAAACAAATGCAGCATAAACAAATATAACACATCTTTGCCTAGTTAAAATAATATATTACAACAACACTCAGCTTGAGGTGAGTTGTGTGAGATGCACACATCTGTCGACCTGCCCCCATCCAGATAGAAAACTCATAGCACAACAAAATAATATACCATCAAAAGGTCATCTCGATTAACCGATTTGATTACTGTGTTTCTGTACAGAAGCATGGGTGAAGATTTTCTTACAGAATCAGGGATGACTCTGAAACTCTCTGCACAATCTGCATAGACCCCACAGGTTCACGGATCTCCTCTCTCCAACTCAGTAAGTCAGAATCTTACACATCTCAGCTTCCTCAGACATATGAAGTTTGTTTACTTTCTGCATATCATGAGCCTCCACCCTCCTTCCTGGAGGGAATGTTTCCATTCATAGGAAACTGATACACAAAAGTTAGGAAGGATTAGATGGACATTTTCTAGGTGGTATAAAGAGAGAAAGAGGTTAGAAAAGAGGAAACAAAGTAGGAAAAAGTAAAGCCAGTGTTATTCAGGGTCATTGATAACTAAGTGCCTATAAAACACACAGACACACACACACACACACAGAGAGAGAGAGAGAGAGAGAGAGAGAGAGAGAGAGAGAGAGAGAGAAGGAAGAGTGTTTTCTGCACAGGTCAGCAGTGATCAACATGTGATATGGGGTTTTGACCCTTTCATGGGGGTTCCCTATGACCATCAGAAAACATAGATATTTTACATTACGGTTCATAACAGTAGCAAAGATACAGTTATGAAGTAGCAACAAAATAATTTTATGGTTGGGAGTCACCACAGCATGAGGAGCTGTATTAAAGGGTCGCAGCATTAAGAAGACCGAGAACCACTGGCTTTGCTTTTCTTTTTCCCTGGAATTCGATCTGTAGACCAGGCTGGCCTCAAACTCGCAGAGATCTGCCTGTCGGTGCTTCCCAAGTGTTGGAATTAAAGGTGTGAACCACCACCGCCCGGCTGGCTTCAGTTTTCAAATGGGAGCCCTGATTCTAAGTGTTATAAAATGTTTTATGTCTCACATGTCAGAATCTCTACAATTTGTTCACTCCATAGCCAATCACATATGGCAGATAGGTCGTAGAGACCACATGCAAGGCACAGAGCATTAAAGACACATGACACAGCCCTATCTACCACTAACTGACCATATAAAGATGCTGTTCAAGCTGGTTGCCAAATGTGTTCGATACAAACCTCTAAACCCCAGCACTCAAGAAGTTGAGGCAGGAGGATAGCAAATTCAAAACCAGCTTGGGCTATATAGTGAGATCTCAGCTCCACAAAATGAAAGGAGGAGGAGGAGGAGGAGGAGGAGGAGGAGGAGGAGGAGGAGGCGGCAGCCATTTGGATAGCAAGCCAGACTAGAAGTATATCATCTTTTTCTTCCAAAAGTGAAAAGAAGACAGAGCTTTAGCAGTAACTAGTGAGTCTGTTCCTTTAAACTGTATGGTTTTGTAGAGAGAAAGAGCGGAGTCACTTCCCTGGCACTGCCCGGCTGCCAAAGTGGGCTTCCTGTGGCCCTGGGAGTGGAAGCTCTTCTTCCTACATCTGCTCACAAACTACTTGAAATCTACAAGTTAATGGAACATATAGCTTGCATGATTTTCTTTACATCTTTGCGTATGTTTTCAAGCTTCGTTGAAGGCACTGGTCACACAGACAATGACTAGCAACATGACTAACCAGACAGACCCTTGCTCCTGAGCCCCTGTATATTCACTGGAAATCCCAACTCTCTTGTGATCAAGAAACTTGACAAAAAAACATCAAGACAGCACAGTATGTAAGGCTTTTGTCACACAAGCCTGAGAACCTGAATTTGATCCCCCAAGACTCATACAGTGCAGGCCACCATAATGCATCTCTATAATGCCAGTGACCTTGTGCCAAGATAGGCAGCTGAGACAGGAGACTCTCTGGAATCTCACAGGCCAGCTAGCCTGTTGTACACAATAAACAACAAAGAGACCCTATCCCAAGAAAGGTGGAAGACTAAACCTATCTCTGAAGTTGTTCTCTAATTTCCACACACACATGCATGCACATACATGCACACACATTATACACATAGCCACAAAACTTCTGTTTTAAGAGTCCAATGTGGAATCAATCTTCTCGTCATATGACAAAATTGTGTTGCTCTGTTGGAAAAACTTTGCCTTCATCCAGTATGTTAACAAGAGAATAACAGAGCAGAGAGGATGGCACAGTCGACTGCTGGCCGCCTTTTAGATATTAATCTCCTTTCCCTTACCCTCTCCTCCCCCACCCCTTCCTCCTCCTGCTGCTCAATCTCTGGCACCTTCTAAACACCAGTGTGTATGGGGACACACTCCCACGAAAGGACAAAAGCAGCTTCAAGTTTAAGAGTAGACACTGAAGATCTTTGCAGCCTTAGAAAGATGACTTTGAGACAATTAAGAATGGGCATTAAAACAAAAACAAGGATGTCTGCTCAGAAAAAAATTGAAAAGGACTAGAACAAACATAAAATAGAAACAATACTCTCAAAGAAGAGCCAGCGGGCTGCTCCTCGGAGAGAGAGAAGATTGCTGTGATGATAGTCTGCAGGGAGTGGAGACGACAGAGGAGGTGGCCTACTAAAGACAATGACAATGAACATGGGATGACCATGGGAAATGAAAGAAAGATGGAGACCAGGGAGGCTGGAGCAGCCTCCAGCTCCACCCTATTTGTGTCTGTTTCTCTGAGCTGGACTCTTAAAAGAATGATGAAAGAGACCAAGGAAGAAGAAGAGGAGGAAGACCGTAGCAATGGTGAGAAAGAAACTGAGGAAGAGGAGGGTGACCCTTAAGCTTAAACTGGGTCTGGAAATCTTACACTTTCTTTCCTTACCTAGACTTTGTCTAAGATAAAAATTGGACCAGATCCACCCTCCCGTCTGCAGCACAGTTCACCATTGCCCCACCCGAGTTATTAACTCATGTCACCAGACACACACTACCTACCATTTCCACTTCTTTCCACACTCCTAGCTGTTGTTACAAATTCTCACCCTACAACTTTTGCTTTTAATTTTCACACATCTTCATGACATAGCAATAAAAGGGATATATGTCACCAAAATACTGTCTAGTTGTACAGGGAGCGTACCTTTATATGTGACTTCAGTAATTGGTTCCCTGGTTGAAAGGCAGTCTCTGTTTGTAGCACCTGAGGCCACCTTGGGATCAGAGGTCTGTGTGACAGCTACTTAAGAGTACTGTAAGGAGCTCCAACACAAATATAACAAGGCATTGTTAAGAATAAGACCTGGCATGTCAAATGCATCCTCTAGGGCAATATTTGTTGTCTGAATATATGCTGTCTAAAGTTGACACTGTAGAGCTGGAGAGAGAGCTCGAGCATTAAAGGATAGGCTCACAAAAAATATAAAATTGTTACTCTGGATCACTTTTATAACCACCCCAGTTCTTGAAAATCTTTTCTCAAAATAAATAAGTCTTTGTTGAAAAATAAGAGTAATATTTTTAAAAAATTTAAAACTAGCATGACAATATGTAGCATATTAAATTAACAAGAAAAAACAGTGACAGATGCTAATACCTGCCCCCTCTGGGAAAGAAAGATGAGCATTGTGTTTCTATGATGAGTAAGAAAATGTGATGACTCTGGCGCAGTCCCACCTCCTCCATATTCATTTCACTTGTGGTGTAAGACCTGCTGTAGCTTGGATCTTGACCTTGGCTTGTTCAGTAGCATGTGCCACTGTTAGATGGTGGGAGAACCCTCAGGAGGAAAGACTGAATGAGAAGAAGTTAGGTGTCTGGATGTTGGCTCTTGGGTCATATATTGTAAGGTCATCTCCTTCCTTGCTTCTGGAGTAGCCAGGAGGCAAAGCAGTCCTATGTCACATGTATCTGCCATGACATGGTGCACTACTCTAGCCCAGTGCAAACAAGCCAGGGCCCCAAGACTGAAACTCTGAGCCACATTAGTTTAATTAGTTATATCAGGTATTTTGTTACAGTGATAGAAAACTGACTAACATCAGACTCCACCTGCTTAGATAGAGGTGGGCCACCTAAGAGTGTGGAATACATGGGATCTACAGACCATTCCTTCTCAAACTTTACTCAGCACAAGCAAAGAAGCGGGTGTTCAATAATCATAGCACGTGCTTGAAGACAGTGGTTAGCACAGACTCACACTGTGTTCCATGGTATTTCAATTTGTTATTGATTTGTACATCTTACAACAACCTGACAGGATAAGCACTCATATTACGGCTCTCACCAAACACAGGGAACTGACGCAGAAAGCCTTGACTACCTGACTATCTTGATTTTCTGTGGCTGCTGAAATACATCACCATAGCCTGGAGTGGAAATGAGTTCAGATCTGGAGACCAGAAGAACAGAAGCTCAGTGCTGATGGGCCACCACGAGCCCAGAGAATCCTTGTGGAGTCCTTCCACCCACCTCCGGACAGAAGGTCGCATCACTCCAATTTCTTCTTCCATCTTCAACAGTCTTTGGTCTGAGCATGTCTTTGCCTCTTCTCTTGATGGCACTCATCATTGGAGTGAGGACTAGGCTGATTTCACCAGAAACATTTAACTTAATATCTAAAAAGATGGAATATTAGAATATGGACAAATCTGGGAAACCGGTGAAGGGAATACCATCCAATGACTGCAACTGCTGTCAAAGATAAGAGCTGGAATTCAAGACCAAGCCATGTTTAGGATCCTTGTTCTCCAAACCACTCCCAATATCCCAAATCTAAAAGTGGGGAAGAGGAGCAAACAAGGAACTTCCCCGAGTACTCAGCATCAAGGTAAACTGCTGAACCTTGCATGTGACTCAACCAGCATCACAGTAATGACCCAAATATGATTTCTTGGCAGCCCATGGTTAACCACAAAATGGTGTGGTGGTTTGAAAGAAGATGGCCCCCAAAGGGAGTGGCACTATTAGGATGTGTGGCCTTGTTGGAGAGTATGTGGCCTTGTTGGAGGAAGTGTGTCTCTGTGGGGGTAGATTTTGAGGTATCATATATGTTCAAGCCATGCCCAGTGTCCCAGTTCACTTCCTGTTGCCTATAAGATATAGAACTCTCAGCTCCCTCTCCAGCCCCAGACCTGCCTGCATGACACCATGCTCCCTGCCGTGATGATAATAGACTAAACCTCTGGAACTGTAAGCCAGCCCCAATTAAATGTTTTACTATATAAGAGTTGTTGTGAACATCGTGTCTCTTCACAGCAATAGAAATCCTAACTAAGATAGCATCCCTAAAACCTGATATTATAGGGTAAAAGTCCTGCCCATCACTTCAGTAAACTGAAGTCTCATAATGGGTTGCTTTCCTCATTCCTTGGGAAACCAGGTAAGTACTTTCTAAACAAAACTCATACTGTTTCCCAAGCAGAGGGAGCAGACAAATGAGCAGAAGAGGGCCTTCTCCACACAAGGGCAAGCAGAGCCAGCCACATAGATGGGCGTCTCAAATTCCCAAAGAACTAGTTAATTATCCTTGGCCCTTACAGTGAAGATCCCTACTTGTCTAGATGCACTCTGCTCTGTGACTCTGAATAGATATCTCAGCATTAAGAATTAAAATGTCACCAGGCAATGGTAGCACATGCCATTAATCCCAGCCTTCGAGAAGCAGAGGCAGATGGATCTCTGAGTTCGAGGCCAGCCTGGTCTACAAAGTAAGATCCAGGACAGCCAGGGGCTACAGAGAGAAACCTTGTCTAAAAAACAAACAAAAAAGAATTAAAATTTCTATCTCTAGTACTAAATTTTTTGAACAAATAAGAGTTTACTCAGAAATTTTTGTGGTGAGGGATAGAACCCAGGACCTTGGGGAGGCTAGACAGAAGCTCCACCCACTAAACCACAACCCTACCCCCTCAGAAGATTTTTTAGTGCCTTGCCAACTGTACTCCTAAGGAGTAAGATCTTGAAGAAAAACCGTCATGTGAGAATATTTCTCCTTCCACTGAGTTATATGCTATTCTACTTTACTTTAGCAATAAGCTTCAAAGAAGGGGTAGTTTCTAGAAATATGCAGACAGCTAGAGATGGGTTTGGGGTATGTTGGCCTCATTCTGCACTGCAAATTCACCAGAGAAGAATTTCCCCATTCCTTAATGATCTTAGTATCTTCTGGGAAACTTCAATGGGAATTCATCTCCTAATGTTACAAAATAATTAGTATTGGTGAAATTCAAACCAATAAATCTTTTCCAGAGGTGGACACTCTCAATTCTGGGAAGTCTGACTGCGTCATTGAAAATTTGGTCCTAAGTTGCTCCAGTTTTTGCCTAAAAAGTCAGATTCCTGGAACACTTTGAAACAGGGTCTCACAATGTAGTCCTGGCTGGCCTGGAATTCAGAGTGTAGACCAAGATGACCTCAAGCTCACAGAAATCCACCTGTTTCAGCCTCCTGAGTGTTTGGATTAAAGGTGTGCCCCACCATACTCAGCCTTGGAACCATTTTAAACTGTTTTAATGGTTCAAATTATCTCCTTTTTGCCCATAAATACTTGTAAGTATATTTTGAGGAAAAATATAACTTGAATAGATTAATACACCTAAGTATAAAGTTTTGATATCTGAGACCAGAAATAATGATTTCCCAGAAGCCAGGTGGCCAGTTTTAGGAAATGGTTTGTTTTCCTTGCCTACACCATTGGAAACAGATACTTAAATGGATGGTCATGAGCTGTACAATCTCCACCATATTGTAAGTACTCACAGAAATTCAACAACAGTCATTGGAACTGAAAAACATGTTTAACCTACAGGTAACATTGAGACAAAAATCCCCTTTGCCCATTTCCTCTGGTGTGTTCATAACTTTAAACTCAGTCTGAGAGAAACAAGAAAAGCATCAGCAAGAGCACAGATAAACCTGCAATCCTAGAAACCACTTCTGAGCAACACTTGCATTCTTAAAGTGGAGACTTTTGCCAGCTAGGTCCAGCAATGTTCAAATGTCCCACAGAACCAAACTCATCCCCTAAAAATGCTTTATTTCCCAAGAACCAATTCCTCTCCTTAGCCTATGGCCAACATCCATCATTTCACCACCTTCTTATTTTAAATCTTCTATTTTTCTAAGGACCTCACCCAGATCATGCCATGAACTTCCTTCCTCTCAAATTAACTTCCAGTAAATCTTTCACCATTCCTCCCACAGGGGAAGGAGGAGGGAGGTGCTTCACCACTCATTTGCTTTCCTGTTTTGTCTAACTGTATCATCCTACTTGCACCTGGAAGATAAAAAATCCTGTCATCATAACCTACAGCTTGGAAACATAATAAAAACACTACAGATTGGTCCTTTATTCCTTTACAGAATACATATTCCCTGCAGTGGGGCTTAAATTTTTGTACCTAAAGCAACATCACGAGAAGAGAGATTATGATGTAACTCATAGTTTCCTGCAGCTATCCTTTGTAACATAACTTTCTGCCAAATGCTAACATCTTCTGAAAGAGATTGCCTGGGTCCACAAAAAGCAGACCTGTGCACAGTAAATTTGATAAAGGAACTTGTCAGGGAGCCATGAGAGCTGGTGTGGTCATGTCATGTAGAGAGGTGTCAGGGAACCATGGGAGCCAGTGTAGTCATGTAGAGAGGTATTGGGGAGCCATGGGAGCTGGTGTGGTCATGTGGAGAGGTATTGGGGAGCCATGGGACCCAGTATGGTCATGCTATGTACAGAGGTGTCAGGGAGCCATGAGAGCTGGTATAGTTATGTAGAGAGGTACTGGGGAGCCATGGGAGCTGGTGTGGTCATGTGTAGAGGTGCCAGGAAGAATCAAGACAATCAAGTCCTGAGCTTCAAGAAGAGCAGCGTAGGATGTCCACACTCCACTGTGTTACCTCTGCCAAATGACCATAATTCTTGTGCCTCTAAGTTATTTTACCTATAAATTAGAGATGATAGGGTCAGTGCCAATGTGTAGGGGAGTGTGTGGAAAGGTATTTGTAAAAACATGTATGCAAGCATGAAGATCCAGGGGTCTACTTCAAGTGCCATCCTGGTAACTCTCCACCTTATTTTTGAAACAGTGTCTTTCACTGAAACTGTAACTCGTCAAGTGGCTAGACTAACTGACCAACAAGTCTCTGGGATCTTCCTATCTGTCACACACATGCATGCTCTCCCAGCACCGGGATTTCAGGAGCTTTTCACTGGAGGTGCTGATGGTCCAAACACAGGTACTCATGTTTGTAGAACAAGACCTTCACCAACTGAGCCACCTCCCCATCTCCCAAAGCCCCTGTGTTTAAAGCAATTATTATTTAGTCTTTCTATCACTTTCATTATTGGTAGCTTGTATCCCCTTCTCAGAATACTCCTCCCCAATTGGTTTTTAAGATACTACTACTTTCTTGATGTTATTCAGGTTTTCAGAGAGTATATTCTCCTACCTTTAAATATGAGGGTTCCCTGAAATATTCTCTTTAAATCCTCTTTTTTTTAAATTCCAAGAATAACATCATCTTTATACACAGGTTTAAATAACTTCTCTATATAGTCACAATTCCAAAATTCATAGCTCTAGCTTAGTCCTCTCTCCTTCCTATTTTCTCTGCGCTCTCTCTCTCTCTCTCTCTCTCTCTCTCTCTCTCTCTCTCTCTGTGTGTGTGTGTGTGTGTGTGTGTGTGTGTGTGTGTGTGTGTGTGTGTGTGTGTGTGTGTGCGCGCGCGCGCGCGTGTGTGTTTTGATGGAAACTCAACCCAAATCCTATGCCTACTAGGCAAATAGTCTACATTGGGATACATCCTCAACCTTGCTTTTTAAAACAACATGTATTTGTTCCTCCAAGTATGCATGTACACCACTTGTGTATGGAAGCTCAAGGAGATCAGAAGAGGAGTCAGAGCCACAGAACTAGAGTTATAGATAGCTGTGAGCCACCACATACGTGCTGTGAGTCAAAGCCAGGTCCTCTGCAAAAGCAGCAAGTGCTCTTAACCTCTGAGCCATCTTTACTGCCTCTGCTGTCCTACACCCTGAGCCTTGAGTTTTTTCAAGACAGTGTCCCTATTTCATCAGGCTAGCCTTGAACTCATGATCCTCATTCTTTCATCTCCCATGTGTTGGGGTTACAGGTATGAGCCAGCAGGCATGGTTGTACAGACTTACTGGACAATCCCGCTGGACATTCCCCAAGCACCTCATCTCAATGAGTTCATAACTGACCTCTTATCTCCCCTTGCATGTCCCCAAACTCCATGAATAGAATGGTAATCTGTTCAAGTGGTCATTTGTGTTCAGGGAACCCTTAGGAGCAACCTCAGTTTCAAAGATTCGCTGGAAGGATACTCAGAGCTTGGGAAAGCTGTACTGCTTGCTGTTTGAGTCTCCTGAGAGTGCCAACATTCATCTCTTCACTGCTTCCTGACTCCAGGTGCAGGGTGATCACACCCCTACCTTCCCGCCATGGCAGACAGTGTCTCAAAACTGTAACAGAGAGCAACCCAGCACTTCTTTAAGTGGTTTCTTGCCAGGTGTTTCTCACAGCAAGGAGAAAAGAAGCTGATGCCAAGACTACGGCCTTAAGTCTCACAACGAGCCTGACACATCTGAGGTCAGACATAATACAAAATACACTTCTGCAAGTGAGGTCACATTGTTAAATAAGCCCATCCAGAGAAAGCCACAAAGAGTTTAAGAGCTTTCCAACGCTTAAAACCATTCACATTGTTTTTCCAGGTCATGGGGTCTCCAGTTGTTGCAATATGTTATAGAGATGTTAGCAATTCTACCAAAAGTAATAAACTTTGATCATCAAGAACCAAAAAAAAAAAAAATGTATAGATCTGCTTAGTGGAGGTGTGAAATTTTTTATTTGCCTTATAGCCTCTTAAAAAACAACAACAACAAACCCAAAGATTCTGTTTTAGTTTTATTGGCTGTCTGGAAGAACAGCAGTCTAAAAGTTGGAAAAAGAGAAAAGGAGTTGCTTTTTCTGTTTATTAACATACAGATCAGTATTAATTATCACACAATGAGCTGAAAATTCCTGCCAAGAAACTATGGTCCCTGGGTCCTTTAATGTACACTTTCTTCCTACTAGGTAAAATAAAAGTTTGAAAGTGTGAGGGATTTGAACTGTGGAAATGTCTCGAAGCTATTTGTATAAGTGAGTCAATAGGAATGGCACATTTTCCATCAACAGCCTTTGTTGCTTTGTGCCCTTCGAGCCCTGACATTTCCTGCAGGATGCTGAGGCTGGTGGTGGTGTGGAGTAGTGGCTGTGAGCAGAGAAGATACTAGCAGAATGCAACGTCCACACTCGGGCAGCCCCAGGCTGGCATCAGCTAACCCATGACGAGAACTCTCCATTTCCAGACTGAGAGAAACCAAACAAGCATGTTATCTAACCCTCACCTCCAAAATGGACTGGGCCTAGAACAAGCACCCAGATATTGGAGAGAAACCCAGGACAAGATAACACCAGAAAGAGAGTGCAGGGCAGTCCCATGAAGAGCACTCTGAAACACTGCCACCAGGGACATCTCTAAGACTGTTTTTGAGGAAGGAGAATCTAATTTGCCACATAGAAATAACCCCTGACTATTATGCATGCAGGACCAATGTTCCCAGCCAGCATTTGGCTTTAAGAACAAATTCTGAAAAATGGCCCAAGTTTCTTCTGTATATTGAACCCACCAACGACTAGTAACCACATTTGAACCCTCAGCAGACTCAGCTCAAGGACATTAAGGAAGCCATGCCTGATAGAGCCTGGCGACACAGCACTGTAGACCCATGCACTACCTACCCAGTCTTTCCTCTTTCTGTCCATCCCAGGACTGTTCTCACCAGCACTGGCTGTTGGGGGATATATGATCACACTGTGAACCTCAAGTTAGCACTGGCATTAATTAAATAAAATTAACCTAGGGTCAGGAGGCTTAGTTAGCAACTAGTTGACAGAAAGTAATGGTAGAGCATCATAGGGCATCTGGAAGAGATGGAAAGACACACTGGAAGTAGTAGGGAGGGATTTTGAGTAGGGCAGCTTTTTTTTTTGTTTGAGCAGAGCAGAAGGATGCACTTTTTGGGAGATGCAAGCAAGAAGAGAAGATTAGTTAGCTGCTACTCAACCTCTCTGAGCTAACAGGTTTTCACCCCAGCCTTTGAAACTTGAGTCTTATTTATAAGTGGAATGATAAGATTTAGTTAAAGCTATCTTCAGCAGCAGCAACAGTGTAGGTACCTGAGGGAATAGAATTCCTACCAGGCTTCTGCCTGAGAGGCCAAGCCACTGCCAGAGAAGCATCCCAGTAACTGCAGAGTCACTGTTGCTGGTTGAAATAGCCGTAGATTAAGGTACAGCCACTGTGCTGAAGTTGAAACAATTGGCTTCTCCACATATCACTGATTCATTGACTTTCCTCTAATAGTTACCATATATGTCTAATACTGCCTTGATGTCTACTTCTATAACAGTTCAGACTTGTGTACCATTCAGTAATATAATAATATTCAGTGAATGCTATGATATAAAATACATTGTAGTATTTTCTGTATATCTTGAATATACAGAAAACTCAAGATTAAACTATGTCAGTGATCATTGAATTTCATTGTTCCCTCAAGTCCAAGGTTAGGATGTTCAGTTCTGGTATAAAGGATAAGTTTTCTCTTTCATTCGAGGACCATGATGTTATTTCAGGCCTTGTGGTCCCTTCTGTATGCAAAATGGCTGCTAGAGCTTTAACCACCCCATATGCATAAGGTAGAAGGAAAAAGCAAAGATAATGGACCATCATGGTGTTTCCCATAACCAAGGGTTCTTCAAGAGCCTTCTGTGCAGCACCCTCTGTTGTTTCAAAGGCTAGAATATAATCCTATGGGCACCCAGGTTGAAGGAGAATGTAAAGACGGCATTTTAGCTACAACCCTGACATTCAAAATACCATTGCTGATTCCTTCCCGCAGAATACAAGCGCACGGTGACAACTTTCCTTTCCTTCAATAATGCTTTCCTTCTCTATTTCAGGTAGACATGAAGAAACTGGATGGTATCTGTGTTCAAAGAAAGGGGGACCCATCTATGCAGTCCCAGGGAGGTATTTGATCCTTCTTAATTTTTTAAAGGCTTTGCCTCGGGGTTTGAGCCAGTGAAAGTCTTTAATTATCACAAGGGGACAAACAGCATTGGCTGTAGTGTCTTCAGAGCTGTGACGCAATGGTGAGAGACAGAAGTGCTTAGACACCAGTGACAATTACAGCCCAACCTCAACAGTGAACTAATGGCCAGAGAAGCACTGCTGCCACCCAGCAAAAGCTCAGCAAACGTCAACTCTTGCTTACTAGTCATACACAAAGTAAAAGTCAAGCCTTTAAAATGGGAGTGGAGGGACTGGGGATTTAGCTCAGTGGTAGAGTGCTTGCCTGGCAAGTGCAAGGCCCTGGGTTCAGTCCTCAGGTCTAGGAAATAAATAGATAGATAGATAGATAGATAGATAGATAGATAGATAGATAGATATAATGGGAGTGGAGTATGTTAAGAACGGGCAGGAAATAGTGATGTCTGTCAGCATGAACTGTTTGCCTAATGCTGTATGATTGCAGTCGTCACTGTCAATGATTGATAAAGACTTTGAAAGTGGGTCAAAAAAATTCGAAAGACCCTGGGATATTGAGATGTCTCAGTAGGTAAAGGCCTCTGCTGTCAAGCCTGATAACACGACTTCAGTCCCTGGACCCACATGGTAGACGGGGAGAACCAACTCCCATGCAAGTTGTCCTGTGGACTCCACACCTGCACTAAGGCATGTCTGGGCCCATACACATACAAAAATACAACAAAACTAAATAAAATTGTAACACTTGTTTAAAAAAGTAAAATCCTTTACATTTATCTTAGCTCATCTTAAACTCTACACGGTAAAGAGCAAATTTGACTTTTATCATTTGGAATGCATAACACATCATCTCTTTTTCTCAAAACCTCTATTTTGATTCTCTCCAGTCTCTCTCCTTTGTTGTGTCTGTACCCAGAGTTATTTCTTTATGTATCTTTCTTGCCATAGAATTT
The DNA here is from genome assembly GCF_903995425.1 of Onychomys torridus. Lineage (NCBI taxonomy): Eukaryota > Metazoa > Chordata > Mammalia > Rodentia > Cricetidae > Onychomys > Onychomys torridus. The sequence goes on along the minus strand of NC_050444.1, from coordinate 36,937,239 downwards.
TTTAACAACAGTTTCTGAGTGTCTGGATTGTTCCCTGGGTCACCTTTCAAAGTCTCCATACCATTAGACCTCGGCCATGCCTTCTGAATTTCTCCCAGGCACGTATTACTAAGTGTTGAGACATCAGCACAGCCTCCCAAGCCTCCAGGCCTTGCTGAATCTACACATTTGGCACCACTAGAAAATGGTACCCAGGAAGTGCTTTCCCTAGAAAATTTTAATGACTGTAGTACTCGAAGACCAGAGTATGAGTTTTCAGCTCATTTGTTCAGATGGTGGAAGCACACTGTATGTCCAGATAACTTGAACTTGATCCTGAACCAATTAAGGAAGAGATTAGAAAATGCCTTCAAAAGCTTTTCTGTGTAAAATCCGACACGGAATCTTAATAATCTCAGAGCTAGAGGATGGCATGTTGTACGACAATAGAATGGGGTCACTCGAATCACAGTATGCACTTGAGGACACAGGACTGGAGGACTTTTTAAATTTCTCTTTAAATAGATGGCTCCTCTTTCTCTCTTGCTCACTCTGTTAATAACCACTTATGCATGTCCAAGCTCATCAATGAGAAGAGAGGGTTTCTTCTTCTTAGTCTTTTTAGATCCATCATTAAAAAATTATATGAAACTAAACAATACACTATTATACTGTCTGCCAACTGAAAAAGCTGAAACCACTTTTTTGCCCCCAAGAAGATCCTGTCCTTATATACGTGGTCTGTAAAAACAGCTTCCCTTTCCAGAACTTGGTTACTCGGTTTGGCAAGAGATGTTAACAGTGCACACCTGGAGGATTGTTATAAAAAAACTGAAGTAGGAAGTCATACAAATGAAGCAATAGCCCAGCAGAAGTACATAAAGGGCATGATTGTGGTAACAATGATGATCACAGGGTAGATGACAAAAACTAGGACAATGGTGATGAGGTAATGACGCTCAGAAACAGATATGAAAGTAAAAGAGACCAAGGGAGTGGGGAATGCAGGTGTTGTTTATGAGCTAGTATCCTTTGCTTCATAGTGTCAGAAGGGCCATGCTTATTCTGTGGGTTTGGGAACATTCCATTGGCTTGTCTTCTCCAGCTTCTCCAAGTTGCCTGCATTCTTTGCTCCTGGAGTTTTTCTTCCCTCTTCAAAGCCAGCAATGGTGTGCCATGTCTTTCTGGGAGACTGAGTAGCTCCTCCTTGTCTTCCCTCACATAGATCTGATTGACTGTTCTTCCTTTCTGCTCTACTTTTCAAAGGCCATGCATTTACACTGCGCCCATCCCAGAGTCTCTCCAAATTTGAGGTGCACAGTCTTAATTCCCATCAGTAAAGAACATTTTACCACGTAAGATAACATAACCACAATTCCAGGATCAAGGGTGTGGACATTTTTAGAGGCCATGATCTTGCCTACACAGAGGGAAATGAAACTATTTGTCACAATGGGAATAACTTAAGTATTAGATTCTAACGGATATGGCTTTCCTTAGAGATCCATGGGAAATAAAAGTTGTATAATTTTCTTAATCTGCTTAATATTGTTTTTAACAAAGTGCCCAAGGCTAGACACATTTAAACAAAAGAGGTTTATTTAGCTCATAGTTTAGAAAGCCAGAGTATGGTGTAGGCATATGTTCGGCTCTGTTAAAGGCCTCTAGATGGGCTGGGTGACAGAGGGAGGACACAAAGAAGAGGAGAAGAGCAGTGAAGTTAAGAGAATGAATTCACTTTACATCACCAGCCACACGGTGCCCATTCCCATCCCATTCAAGCTGTCCCATGAGACACCATTCTTCCATTCATGAGGATGAATTCCTATGACCCACTCACCTTCCACTGGACCCCACCCTTTCTATTTAGTTAGTTATCACTTCACACAGCTACATAATGAACTTCCATTGTTATCATCACTCTGCCTCACCTCTTCTTCTCCCACTGAAGCCCTTCCTACTCTCCTGTCCTGTGTGTGACCCATTAAGATTAAACAGGGTTGCCTGAATGAGCACTGGTAGAAAGCTCCTTACTGGATCCTGGATACTTGACCAGTGACTACTCTATAAAGGAAAATATTGGTCCCAAAGTCCCACCTCTCACATGTTCAACTGTCTCAACACAGCCACGCTGGGGACCCACCTTCCACCACATGAAACCTTGGTGACACACATGTTCAAAGCCCAGCATGGTATAATCAGCTTCTCACAGTAGACACAGTGCTACCCTTGGTTCTACCCCTTAACCTGGAGCTGGACATGAAATGTTATTAGATGTCTGTTTCTCTCATTTATAAAATGAGAGCTATTTAATGATATAAAAAGTTGTTTCCAGTTATGAAATTCCAACAGCTAGAATAAACTTGGTAGCCATTAAAAAATTCCTGTGTCTTCTTAAGGATGAGAATGATTTTGATTTATCAAAACAATGATCTAAACTTGGGTTTGTATTTTGTTACTGTGATCTATGTAAAAATTATGAGCATGGGTTCTAGTTTACTTCTTAACGGTTAATGGATAAGAACTCTATTGAGAGCTGGTGATGTAGTTCTGTTAGTAACGTGTTTGCCTAGTGTACACAACGCTCTAGAGTTAACCTCCAGCCCTGAATCCACTGGGCATGGTGTACACCTGCAATTCCACTACTCAGGAGGTGAGTAGGAAAAACAGTAATTCAAAGGTAACCTTTGCTATGCATAGCAGATTAGAAGCCAGCCTAAGCAACATGACACATTGTCTTTAAAAAGAAAAAAAGAAATCCTATTGAATCCATGCTAAGACAAGCATGAATGGTCAGATTCTCATTCTCCAGTTTTCCTGTTGTGAACAATATCATCATAGAACAGAGAAGTCAGCAAAGAGCTGCACCTAGAAGATGAGACACACTGTGTGTACAAATCTGCATTTCCAGCCACAGAATCACATTGACATTTACAAAGTACAAATGTTGTCCCAGCTGAGCAACTCCTGAATGTAAACACGGAAATGGAATTCTTTTTTTCTTTTAGGTTTTACCCACTCTTTTATTGTTTTCCATTCCTCCAGACAGGACAGGGGTTCCCAACAGTACACACAAGACAGAGGTTTGCGTAGTATAGGATTATCACTATTTTTCAACCCATCAAATAGGTTTCTTAGTGGAGAGTTTTCAGAAACATTTAACAATAATCATCCACTAAGTCAGAATGATTTCTTCCCACTTCTGGGCTCCTTATACTCATAAACTTTTACCTATCATGAAACTATAAGAGAAAGTTGGCTCATTCACCATCTTTAGTTAGAGACATCACGTGATTAACATTTCTCCAGCACTCATTGGTCATCTTTCCAGTGCTAAGCTCAAGAATGACAAACGAGACTACCATGCATATCTTCATTTTCATGAGTTGTAAATTCAGAAAAACTAATAAAATATCATTAGTAAAGTATAAGAATTTGTATTGTTATACTGCAATAGGTAGCCACCACTATAACTAGGCATCTCCTCTCCTAGTAAGGCTGGACGAGCAACCTGGTAGTAGCAAAGCATCCCAAAAGCAGGTAACAGAGTCAGAAACAGCCCCTTCTCCCACTGTTAGGAGTCCCCCAAGAAGATCAAGCTACACAACAGTCACATATGTGCAGAGGACTGAGGTCAGTCCCATGCAGGCTCCCTAGTTGTCAGTTCAGTCTCTGTGAGTCTCTACAAGGGAGGACATGTTAGCTGATTCTGTGGGTTTTCTTGTGGTGGTGTTGATGCCTCTGGCTCCTACAATCCTTCCTTTCCTTCTTTCGCAGGATTCCCCAAGCTCCTTAATGTTTGGATGTGGTCTCTATATCTGTTTTCATCTATTGCTAGGTGAAGCCTCTCTGATGATTATTGGGCTAGGCAATGATCATGTTTGTCTTTCTGGGTCTGAGTTACCTCTCTCAGAATGATCTTTTCTAGTTCCATTCATTTGCCAGCAAATTTCATGATGCCGTTGTTTTTTACAACTGAGTAGTGATCCATTGTGTAAATGTTCCACATTTTCTTTATCCATTCTTTAGTTGAGGAGCATCTAGGTTGTTTCCAGTTTCTGTCTATTATGAATAAAGCTGCTATGAAGATAGTTGAGCAGGTGGCCTTCTAGTATGGTACAGCATCTTTTAGGTATATGCCCAGGAGTGATACAGCTGGGATTTGAGGTGGATCAATTCCCAGTTTTTCTGAGAAACTGCCATATTGATTTCCACAGTGGCCATACAAGTTTGCACTCCCACCAGCAGTGGAGGAGTGTTCCCCTTGCTCCACATTCTCTCTAGCATGAGCTGTCACTTGTGTTTTTCATCTTAGCCATTCTGACAGGTGTAAGATGGAATTTCAGAGTCATTTTGATTTGGGAAAGACACATTTTAAAAGTTTCTAATGAAGGCTGGGAATGTATCCCAGTTGGTAAGATGTCTGCCTATCAAGCATGAGAAAGTGAATTCAGTCTCCAGAACCACACGGACTAGGCATGGTGGCACACACCTGTTATCTCAGCCTTCAAGACATGGATATAATAAGATCAGATTCAAGATCATCCTCAGGTACACAATGAGTTTGAAACCAGCCTGGGCTACATGAGACCCTGCCTCAAAAATAAATAAAATAATAACACAGAATAAAACTTCTAATGAAGAAAGAGTAAGTAGAATCTCCTATTAATTAACATGCATGATTGATGCTATTTATATTTAGGCATTCATCTTAGTAGCAGTGAATATTATTAAAAGGCAAGTCATATACTATTTTTGTTTATTTGGTATTTCTAGCAAAGGGAGCTGCCAGTTTGTCCTGTGTTTAAGTGTATACAAAAATCTATATTATTTCTTCCCTAACACGTTTTTATTTATTTATTTGTTTGTTTATTATGTACATATTTGAAAGTATGCATGTCTAAGTTCATGCCTGGAAGTCATAGAACAGCTTGCAGAAATCTGTTTTTTCTCTTCATTATGTGGATTGGAGGATGAAATGCAGGTCACCAGGCTTGGTGTCAAATGCTGTTATCCACTGAGCCATCTTACTAACCCTTTTCCTGCTCACTTATTAAAGTTTACAAGATCTTTGGCAACGTCACGGAGACCATCTCACCCAATGCTTTTGGGTTTGCAAGGTTGATGGTGGAGTATGGAGTGACTAGGTGAGCATATCTTAACAGATCTGAAGTCTTCTGGAAGATACAGTAGGTAATTCCATATAACTAGACTAGCACAGTTATTTCCATAACCTGACTAAGGCTTGTTGGCAACCTTAGTTGGAAACCAGGAGCCCCACAAAGGTTAGTACAGGTAGCTCAGTGCTCAAACTGAAGTCAGAGTGTGAAGACTCCATTCACACAGCATGCTGTGAACAGTTAATATTGTTTCTGCTACAACAACCATACTGGGAGCTGTACTTTAGGGCATGATTTTTTAAAAGCTGCTGTGTTAAGAGCACAATATTAAACCTCACTGCAGCCTGAGCATGTGTCCAAGGACCTCAGCTTCTGACAGACACATGACAGTGGAGGTATATATACACAGGGACACTCTGTGGCATCCCCACTGATTTACTTTCTGCAGCTCTTACTAAGGTGTTTGACAAGTATCCCACAGTTGCTTAAATTTTATTTTTAAAGTAGCATGTAAACTAGCAGGTTTTCCTGTAGAATTTTCATCCCTACTGAGTTTTTTAGTTGATACTAATCCAGCTTACTTCTCTCCTCATCCCCCGACCCTCTCTTCATCTTTTCTCTTTCCAGTATTCCTCTTTCTACTTGAATGTTACATGTGTTTTCTTGTTACCCTCTCACTCCCTTAAACCATCCCCCCTCCCAGCTCTCATGGGTCTCTTTCTAGTATCCTGATCTCTACTTACACTCATTCGCATGTATATATATATATAAAAATACATAAATACACACACACACACACACACACACACACACACACACACACACACACGCACATTAGAAACTAGGACCTTCATAAAGCAGAGAACATCTACCATTTATCTTTTTAAGGCTGAGTTATCTCACTTAATATATTTTCTAGTAATATCCATTTCACAATTTAATTTTTCTTTGCAGCTAAATAAAATTCAATTATGTTTAAGTACCACATTCTCATCATCCAGGCCTCTGTTGATGGACATCTACACTTAATCCATTTCCTAGCTATCATGAATAGAGCAGCAATAAATATGGGTGTGCATGTATCTCTGAGATAGGATATACAGTCCTTTGGGCATATGCCCAGGAGTGGTATAGCTAGAGAAAGGCACTTCTCCAGACCCTGAAATGATGGTTTAAGTTCTCGATCTGTGTTTTTTTTTCCCTATCCACTGGTCTCTGCCTTCACTCTGCCACCTCCTTCCTTTTCCATTCCAGTTGAGCTGGTTACTCCTGCTGCCTCCATCACCTCAGCTCTAGCCTAAAATCGGGGCTAAAAAGGCTGCCAGTGAAATGTTGCCAGTGGGTTTCCAAGTGGACAGTGTAATGAACTTGGGACATCCTCACTCTTCACATGTGGTGTGCTCTGTATAGGTCCCTGCTGGTGTCTTATGCCCCTTTCAAGAAGCTAACAGAGGTGGGTCATATAAAAATAGTTATCTCAAGTCTCTATTGCCCCACCTTAGGGGAGAGGCAGGAGAGACTCCTGTGAGATGCCACATGGGGAGCTGAGAGTGGAATCAGTGGCTTGCAGTCCACAATGCAGTCTCTCCCCTAGCTCCTGTCACTAACCCAAGTCATTTACAGCAAAAGGACTGGAACTCTAGACAGAAGCATGACCAAGGAGGCCTCAGAAAGAATTTCCTGAATATTGCTTAATAGCCCCTTGCTCTTTCCTGCAGCTGGAACCACGGGACAAATGAGTATTCTGTTGTATTTCTTAACGTCTATACCCCTCAGAAGTCACCCTGCTGTTCATGAAACAGCCACAGCTTCCCACTCAACTAAGAAAATAGCTCTCCAATACAAAGCCAGGAAAACATTCACTTCAAATCCAACTTTTAGATACAATGCATAATTTTAGCCAGGCTTCTTATAAACAAAGTATGCACAAAAGCATTCATAACCAAATGAACTCACAAATGTTGATGATGTAATATTCGAAATATTTTTTAATCATGTGCACTGAGTTCATTTGGAGAGAAATGGATGTAGTACCTGATTTTGATAGTCAGCATATGTCCATGTACTTCTATGATAGTATTTTCATAAAGCTCCGGTATAAATTACAAACCCATTCACATTGGAGGGAAACAGGGGACCCGCTGAAAATGCCCTGTGAGTTGACAGGGTCTGGACTAAGCATGCTATCATGTAAGGAGTAAGATGGAAATAATTCTGTATTGGAAGGTCTGCTTTGTGTTGAATAGTTACAAGAATTCCTCCTCTGCTTTATAAACGGTTGCTTAATTACCATGCTCAGTTCCTGGCAGCTCAAGCCAGTCTGTCTTCTGTAGACTATGCAGAGCAAAAATTATACAGTGAACTTCTTCATTTCTTACGTATCAGATCAACATAATTGAACAAAGCTATTCTGACAGTCCTGAATTCTTTAGGCAATCCCAGTTTGTTATTGATATTGTCCTTTACAGTAATGAAGCTTTTTCTCCCCCCCAAGGCTAAAATCTATTTTTCTAAAACTTAAGGACTGAATTATGTTTCATCAGCACACACACACACACACACACACACACACACACACACACACACACACACACCATGACTTCTTTAGGTATTTTTACCCAGAAACATTTCATTTTCCTAACTGGATCAATGCTCATAACATAACATGCTCTTAACAATGAAAAAGAGGAAACAGACTCAAAACATTATATCAGCTTAGCATAAGAAAGGGATACCTACTTCCCAGTGTGCCTGCCAGCACTTCACTTTATTTACTTATAGAATGAAGCAAATAAGGAAAAAATGTGGAATCTCCCATGAAAAGAAAGAAATCATCAAAAATTGCTTCTCATTTGAAGTATTACAGAAAATGACAGTTTCTAAAAAAGAACAGTGTAGTGGGTCAGTGCCACCCTGAGACCAGGCCAGAGTATCCAGGGTCTTACACAGCTCACTGCACACTGAGCTGAGTAGATTGATGGAGCAGAGTTCTGCCAGTGCTCAGAATCTGATACACAATACAGCTCTAACCAGGAGGGTGCTGAAGGGTAAGAACACATGTGGGGGAGTGGGGAGCTTGTGCTGCTGACCCAGATGTAATTCTCTCACTGCAGCCAACTCCATGCTCCAGTGTGCTGTCAGAACCACAGAGTTTAACAAAGATGTCACCATTAGGGCTGGCGCTAGCATAGTCATGCCCATGACTGATGCGGTAAGTCATCTTCCCCTGTGTCTACTGAACAAAAGGCGACTGTAGCCACATGCCATGCCACTTACATACCTGATAGTCCAGAAACAGACCTTTGGAGTTTGTGGAAGATTTAATTGATTGGTAGACCATTTTCGGTTAAAAAAAAAAAAAAAAGACAAATTGATTTATCAAATCCTTTCCCTGTGCCAGCCTTGAAATAAATTCTTTTTTTCTACCATCACACAGTGACCTGTCCAGTACCCACCACATTTGATAACAAGTTAGCATGGCAATTAATGCCAAAAAAAAAATCTCCTTTTACCAGAAAGAGAAAATATAGAAGAATCATAATTTAAAAGGGGGAGGGAGGGCAGACCTGTCCTTAGTGCATGAGCTGGCTGTCTGGAACCTGGGGCTTATGCAGGGACACTTTGCTCAGCCTGGGAGGAGGGGACTGGACCTGCCTGGACTGAATCTACCAGGTTGAGCTGAATCCCCAGGGGAGTCTTTGCCCTGGAGGAAATGGGAATGGGGAAGAGGGGCTGGGGGGAAGGTGGGGGGGGGGGGGGGGAGACAGGGGAATCCATGGCTGATATGTAAAATTAAAACACAAATATCCATATGAAAAAAAATAAAATAAATATATTTTTTAAAAGGGGGGGACAAGTTGATGCAATAAAGTCTTGCATAAGGACCTTTATAACTTAAGCAAAAATAACATAAATTAGTGACTTTTCAAAAGGAAAAGAAAGTTTTGTGCTTTAAATTCATAATACTTTAAGAATTGTATGTTTTCATTTGAACCTTCATCCACACCCCCATAGCCTGTTAGCAGAACACTTATGCAAACCCCAGAATAAACTCAATTATCTTTGGCAGCTCACAATTTCAGTCATATTAGTGGTACAATTTGGTATATTGATTTTATTTTATCCAATTAAATCCTATTTTTTAAAATAGAAAGCTAGAACACATTTTATTGAATAGGTTAAAGTTTGGTTCATAACTTTAAATCTATGGAATTGCTACTTAACTGGATATTCTTAGTTAACTGGCTATTTATGAAACTGCTTTTCAATGCCACGTTCCATATTATATTTGCTATGTCAAGGGACAAGTCATCCTTCTGTAGTAAAATATTGTTAATTGTCAAGTATTGTGAAAATATGTGATTATAAATACAAATTGGATCATATAAGATAAACCTTATTTTCCTATCAAGTGATTAAAGCATAGTTATTGACTATAACCATGACTATAAATACAATCCTTCAGGGTTTTCTTTTACCAAGAATATTTTGATAGCTGAAACCAAATTAAGGACTTTGAAGGCAGTTAGAAATGTTTGTACTTTCATAAGTGCTCCAGATTTCCAGCTCTAAGGGAAAAAATATTCAGCCCCATACTAGATTTTCTTAATAGACCCATGTTCAGATTACAACTGTCCTAGATCAATTATTTGAATAAATCTTCTTCAATCTAAAATATCTGATCTGAAAATTTATAATAAGGCTAGTGAGTCTTTACACACCCTCATTGTGAGTTTGGGTGTCCAGCCATCTCAGGCAGTAGCAGCCAGCATGCACTGGACCTAACTGCTTACCGAATTCCTCTCTCCAATGCGCAATCTCTGTGGGCAATCACAAAACACATCTTCAGAGTCCAATGTTAAAATTTAATTAGATTTTGGTTCACGAAAAACAGGAAATGTGCTCTACTCCTTAACCTCAGGGTCTAGCATCTGGTAGATTTCAGGCATTGATCAATGTCAACACCTTAAAGATGTGTCTCTTCTGCTCTATTTGTCCCACAGAAAGCTGAAACAGTGAACTAAGTTGGTGTAATGGGAGTGTTGACTGTGGGATGGGACCTGATTTGAAGAAATCCAGAAAGTCTTGTTTTAAAAAAAAATCCCTATTTCTACATCTCAAATTCTCACTCTGCAGAATTTAACTAAAAATGTTCTCACTTTGGTCATCTAATATAAAATAATCCTTTGGAAAAAGATGATTCTCTTTGGAAATATAGGGACAATAGAACCAGAGGCTGGTAGTAACAAAACACAAGGCAAAGACAATATTTTTTGCCAACATCTTATCAGAACTCATCCTGTGTGCATGTAGTTGATGATTGTAAACAGGCTATCAGCCAGAACTTCCCTATCTTGTAACAATGAACTTTTGAAAAACAGATATTATGCTTTGGATGTCACAGTATTTTTCCAGCATCTCAACCCAAGATGAATCTTTTGTACTCTATATTTTTATTGGCACACTACAGCCATGTACTACATGGTCTTTCCTTCCAGAGTCAAAGAAAGGAGTCAAGGCAGTTACTCTCACTCTGCACAAACATGCAGGTTGAACAAGGAGTCGAAAAATGCAAGATATAGGATATCTGTCAGGATCTCAACAAAGGCAAAAGATGAGTAAAAAATGATTAAATAAGTGAGAAAAATGGGAAGGCTCTGTGTTTGGGAGGGAGAGGTGGGTGGCATGGGAGAGCAAGGAAGGGCAAAGTGGTGAACAGATTGTTAGTTAAGTATGTAGACGCATCCATCTATCTGCTGTAACTTGCATATTAAATCTTATTTGTTCTACTTCATTCCTAGGTGGTGGAACTGTTCTAGAAGGATTGGGAGGAGTGGCCTTGTTGGAGATGTGTCACTGGGGCAGGCTTTGAGATTTCAAAAGACTCATGTCAGCCCTGGTGTCTAGCTCTCAGCTTTGTGATTGTAGATCAAGATGTGAACTCTCAGTTGCCTCTTCTTCTTGCTGTCCTGAACTCTAATGCTCTGAAACCATAAGCCCAATTAAATGTTCTCTTTTATAAGTTGCTTTGGTCATAGTGTTTTATTACAGCAATCAAAAAGTAACTGAGACAGAATCTATCTACTTAAAGTTGTCACCAATGCTGTTGATCAAGTATATAAGGCAAAGACATTAGAAACATCCTGGTTATATGCTGTACACTGTGGGTGGCAAATGTTTTGGCCAAGAAAGAGCCCAGTGTTGCCACTGGGAGTGAAGTTTCTTGTAACAGGATCACAATGAAATCAGAAGGGACTTTCTTCTAAAGCAAGAAATCCACGGGAATCTGCTTAAGGAGTATTAGGGAATTTATTAGGATATAAATTGCGGAAATACACTCATGAATACAGAACAGAGTAGACAGCTAAAGCCATCTTTTGATCTGACAGAGAGTGAATCCACCTGGCAGTTTATTCACACCAGGAAGCAGGAAGCAGGGAGAAAGGGTCTCGTGACCCCTCCTCCCCCTTTCCTTTTAAGAGGTCACATACAATGGCAAGAAGCACCAGGCCCCTATGAGTTGCATAGCCCAAGGTCATGGGTGGAGCAAATACTTCAATCTTCTGGTGAGGAAACAGCAACAGCCACCTGTGATGTGCCTGTCCCTAATGATTATTGTCTACTTATCAGTTTCTTGGTTTCTCTTTGCTTTGCTTCCTGTAGTAACCTAGTTTTAGGAGATTGCCTCAAGCCTCCAGACACTGAAACAGTCAAAATGTCCCTCTCTGAGAGTGACCAGGAACAGAAATGTGGAGTTCAGGCTGATATTTCCTCTGTTTCTTTGCTTGCTTAACAGAAGCAAATAATCTGTAAGAGTGCCAATGTGTTGTTCCTTAGTTTAAAATTCTAGGACAGTCACAGTCACAGACACAGAATCTTTCCAAATCTCAGAGACCATGAGTAGACATTGTTATACTGGCTAATCACTGCAACCCAGTGAGCTTCCCAGAAACACTCCATGGGCCTGAGAAAACAGAAGTTCAAAACGGTGATCTGGATAAAACCACATGAATAATACCAGTCAAGCCTAGTTTCTGATTTCTGCTCTTCCCACCTTATACCACATTTGAAAATCCAGACCATCCTGCAAGTTAGGACCTCCAAGGAACTTTGTTTTCTGGCTTTTTTTTTTTTTTTTTCATTTTAAAATGGACTTTAGGCATTGGGCTTTATTCTTCCAATAGCAGTTAATCTTTCCACTTATGTTAAGAGCACCATGCCTCATTCAAATCCTTCATCTAAAATAGCTGTCCTCTAAGACAGAGGAATGATGAATTCAAGGACAGAGTGGGCTAATAAGGCATTCTTTCAAAAATCAAACAACAGTTGTCCCTGAATGTGATGGGTAAACTTCAAGTGTTACCTTGATGGGACAAAGGGATGCTAGTCAATGTGATCTACAGAGCTGTGGGAGAAGCTTAGACTGACTGAAGAATCTCTACCCACTCTAGTGTGGACATCACCCAACCTCTCAGGAACCCAAACAGAACAAAAAAGAAAAAGAAAAAGAAAAAGGAGGAAAAACTACTATGCCTGAGACATCTGTCCTCTCCTATCTTCGAACACTAGAGCCCCTAGCTTTCAGGAATTCTATATGGACCATTTTTCCCGGGGTCAAGCTAAAGATGAATCAGGCCTCTGGTTTAAAAACAGCTTTTAGATAAGGTTAGTGCTTCAAGCCTAGGGACAGTCTCCAGAAAAGGGCAGGTAGAGAGCAGGAAGCTTTGCAGGGGAGGGAGGGAGCTTCCAGATTGCTGAGCTTGGAGAGAACTACCAGACTGTGACCTCTAACCAGCCAGAGATGTACTTCACAGTTTTCCAATTGACCAGTGTCATGTACCACCCATAATTCTGTTTGCCCTTTCCCATAATACACCTGTTCTGATATCTCTACAGAGTTGTTGTTTTTTTTTTTTTTTTTCATTTGTATTTGTAATTATCTGAGGGAGCTAGGAAAGCAACAGCCACCTCATCTTCCTCCAGTCAGCCTTGAGTGACCCAGAATATACAGAGAGGAGGTGTGGACCTCACTTTCCAGCTTACACAGGGCATTCCTGGTCCCATATGTTTGGGAATAGTGTCCCTTTTGCTCTACAAACCAATGTTGTAAGTCTTTGAGTTGTTCCCCTAGGACAATCCAAAGCAGATCATCTCCCACCTTTACCACAGCCAGCAATAAGGAGAGCATGCTTTATCCCACACAAGCCCCTTGTCCTCCACTGCCCTCTAAACAGCCTGCTTATCACAGAGAAACTTATTTCTATTGTGCAGTCTATGTCTACCAAAGCCTCGGTAAGCACTGCCATAAGGGGAAAGGGTTCCTGTGATCCAAAACAGCGTGTGTGACAGAGGTCACCTACCTATGACTTTGAAACAGAATTTTCTGATATTTATTCTGCCGTGTTCACAATGTTTGTCTCTGGAGAGAGGATCCTAAATGCTACTCCACAGGAGCTCAGAGTCTCATAGCATATTAATAGCTGTACTTTAAAAGCTGTTTCTTCATTAAACTTGAGAAACCTCATGGTAAGCAGGTTTGAAAACTAAATACTCATAAAGGCATTTTGTGTTTTAATGTGTGCTTGGTGCCTATGGAGGTGGCAGGGCAGGTTAGACTGAACGTTTACCAAATTCACTTGACCATAGGGCACGATTTGGAAAAGGATGGCTCAGGTTTAGTATTCGACCAACATAAAATGATTTTTTTAGGTGTTTTGCACATCTGGGGAATTAATGAAGTTTTAATATCCCAAACAAATTCTGGCTTAGTGATGAATGAGTGATGACACTCCATTTGGTTAAATAGTAGACTGTTTTGAACTCATGTACAAAATCAATCTTAGGAAATAATGCCAGGAAGAGAATTAATTGGCAGTTACCACATAAAGAATTAATCATCAGGCTTTATATTCAAACAGATGTTCCTCAATTATTCTAACATTAATTGCTGCTAGTCAATAACTTGGCTGGAAGGATTGAGGTAAACTTTTCTGCTACCTTACCCTCACATTTGCAAATGAAGTCAGCATCAAAAAACAAAGAATTCACTGGTACTGTTGCTACATGCCTCCGTTTGGGAGGACCTACCTACCCACGGTCACTACTTCCAGTCTGGAATACATTATATCTTTTTTTTTTTTTATCATATTAACACTTCCCAAAACTTACAATGAGGTCTTTCACAAAAGCATATACTAATAAGACAAGTAAGATTACTAATTCTTTTTATCTGTTTGTTTGCTTATTGAAGACATCATAAATCTCTAACATATACACACACCTATGTTCTTTTCTATCATTGGTTACTCAAGGTTTATATGTTAATGGCTTGGTCCTGAGCTTGATCTACTGGGATATGGGAGAAACACTAAGAGGTGCCCTAAAGGAGATAGAGAAAACTCAGGCCCTTCCTCTTAGCTTCTAAGATGCCAAGTGGTGAGCAGCTTCCTCTACCATGTACTTTGCAGTGAAGGGCTGCCTCCCCACAGGCCCCCAGACAGCACCACTGCTGACAGTAGACTAAACCCTCCAACACTGGGCCAAAATAAAGCATTCCCTCTTTACAGGTTGCTGCAACTCAAGTATCTGTTGCAAAAATGAAATGCTGACTAATGCTTTCTCTTCCTTGTTAAGTAACTTCTTACCTGGGGAGAGAAAAAAATACTTGTATTTCACAAACATTTGTGATATTGAAATCTCACTCATTTGAGGGTCTTGTCCATTGTTAAGTTTATAATGCTTTGATATTTGCATGCTTCAGGACTGATTGCTTACATTTCAGAAATTCTGAATTCTTTTAAACTTTACCATTTCAAAGCTAGGGAAGATTTGTTAATATAGATATGTCTTCAGCATTTAAGTTTCATGTTTCTAAGGAATAATTCAGGTACTCTCATCCCAAATGAAGTACAACTCCTCATATTTGTACTTTGTATTTCTTTGTATAATATACCATTTCTATTTTCATCAGTTATTAAGTTTAACTGACTGGATAGCAATTTTTTAATTACCACCTCACATTATTTTTAGAATGAGGTTAGACATAAATAGATACATAAATAAACAGAACTGGTAAATATTCTTTAACATTTTTTCTATTAAAACATTTTCCAACCAATTGGGCAACTGTCTTTCTCTCTATCCCAAATATATGACAGCATCTTTTTAGATTTGTTTTTAGAAATCCATAAAAATATAATAACAAACATAATTTTAAAAATCAAACATGAAACATCCCTCTGTTGTCTGGCCCAGACATTTTACAAGAAATGTGTATGAGTACCTACTTGCGTGCACACTCACTGGTGGAGTCAGCACATGCTCAATTTCACTTGGAAAGATTATTTTTTAGTCCAACTTCTTGGATTTTTATCACTTTCATGTCCATTTTCTGCTTATTTAAGAGCATATTAACGGATGTGAGCAAAATTAGTTATAGTACTTTCTTGTGTTAATTGTGGCCCATGTTACATCAGTTACTCTTCTGTTGCTGTGAAAAACTACCACCACCAAAAGTAACTTAAGGACGAAGGGTTTATTGTACCTTAGTTCCAGCAGGCTAGAGTCCATAATGTCAGGAAAGACATGGAAGCAGATTGCAGGATTAGGGAGTTGGGGGCGGGAGGGTCTCATTTGCATCCACAAATAGGAATAATTCAAAGATAGGATTCTTGTCTGCTACCGCATAATAAAACCACTTAGTATCTTTAAACTATGAAGGAAACATTTGTTTCAATTACAGTGACCCTTTTACTAAACAGGGGCACTGAAGGCAAATCCTCTTAATGATAAAAATAATGATTGCATTGAAAGTTTACCCTTCTCTCTAAGATTAAGATTAAAATGACTCAGAAAACTTTATTAATACACTCTTAACTGGATTGCTAAGATTTCTTTAATACCACAGAGAATTATTTAATTTTTCCACCAAACATGAATGCTGGTGGAGTTGGTCTTCTTCCCTTCAGTGAAGGAATTGGGTTAATTGTGGTAGTCTTGGGGTTTGGCGATAAGCAGCTTCAGGATTATGCTTGTGCGGTAAGTCCTTCAATTTCATTTAGTAATAGAGAAAATGAAAAAGATCCAAGACACTACAATACACAAAACTCAGGCAAATAAATGTACACCAGAACAGTAAACTTCATCTACATAAAAATAAAGTCCTCTATAGCTAAAAGACACTATCTCAAGGCAGGTTACATGCCTGTAACCCAGCATTTGAAGACTGAGACAAGAAGACTGGGAATTCATGGCTAGTCTGAGCTGCATAGCAAGACCCTGTCTTAAAAAGAAAAACTAGCCAGGCATGGTGGTGCACACCTTTAATCTCAGTTCTCTGGATGCTGAGGTAGGTAGATTCCTATGAACTGACATCCATCCCAGTCTACATACGAAGCTCTAGGCCAACCAGGACTATATAGTGAGACCCTGGGGGAAGAAAAACCAACAAACAAAGGAAGAAAAGAAGGAAGAAAAATTTCAAATCCTCCAAAGTACGACTATGTCATAGTCTTTCACATCTGTGGCCTTCCCTATCTTCTACATCTCCACAGACTCCTAGGTTATTTTTGAATTTATAATATCATGTTGCCGGCCACCAGGTATAGTGTCTCATGTCAGAAATCTCAACATTTGAGAGCGGAAGCAAAAGGATTGAGGCAATCTGAAAAGTGTGAGGCTAGCATGGGCTACACAGAAAGTTTCAGGTTAGCCTGAGCTAGAATGAGTTCTATCTCAAAACAATGACTACAACAAAATTATGTCTGTCAATCTGAGACATTTTTAGACTTAGAAAAGAAATAATCAAACTAAAAGCCATTAGACTATGAGAGTTTAATAGATTTTCATTCAGATCAGGCCCATGACCATGAAGTGATGTAGTTACCCTTACTGGTGTCTTCATCAATGGTCCTGAAGGGATGCTAGAATTTTGAAAAGGTGTGAAGGAGAGAGTGACAGCATTTTACCATGTTAACCATCTCCTTACCAAGACTCTCTAACAGCAGATGCTCTTCCCACCCTGGATGCCCAACTCCTAGCATCATGAGCAAACTTATTTGTCTTCTCTTTGTCCTCCCTCCCTTCTCTCTTCTTTTTCTTCCTCTTCTCATGTTGCACCTCCTTCTACATTTGTTGTTGTTGTTGTTGTTGTTGTTGTTGTTGTTGTTGTTGTTTTGAGACAAGGTCTCACTAAGTTATTTAGGTTGCCCTTGAACTCACTCTGTGGCATAGACTGGCTTTGAATTCACAAGCCTTGCACTTCAGCCTCCTGCTTCCAGGTCATTTCAAATCACACAAGTCCTAATCAGCAAGGCTACCCCTCCTAAGCATGTCTAGAGAGCACCACCAACTGTGAGCAAGTATTTAAGTGCCCGAGACTATGAGGACATTTCTCATTCAACCACCACACTAAAAGTAGTTGTGAAGATTAAATGAATTAAGAGAAAAACAACTTATTCACATCAGGCTGAGGATGGCAGATCAGAGGAAAGGGACTTACTTCATATATTCAAGGCCTTGGGTTCGATTCTTAACACTGAAAAACAAATGCACAGTGTGCCGCCAAGCGGTAGCACACACCTTTAATCCCAGCACTCAGGAGGTAGAACCAGGTGGATCTCTGTGAGTTCAAGGCCAATCTGGTCTACAGAGCAAGATCCAGGACAGGCACCAAAACTACACAGAGAAACCCTGTCTCAAAAACAAAAAACAAAACAAAACAAAACAAAAAAAAATGCACAGACCATCTGAAGCCCTCCCTAGGTATTAGCTGCTGCCATTCCTGAGTAATTGAGTATGTCATCTTTGTCAAACCTAGAAGTATGGTCACATACAGAGTGATAAAAAATAAAAATTAAAATAAAAGCAGGCACATTCATGAAAAGATGCTGTAATAAGGTGTATGTATAGTGCCTGTACTTGGATTCCAGGGGCACTGCAGATGGCAGGACCCTACATCTCCTATAAAGGTTCTGGAAGGTCAAGAGAAGAACTGGCAGTCCTTTCTGCCAGGTCAATATCACTATGCATGTGAGTTTTTCCAACTTTTATTTATGCAGTAGATTTATGAGGGCAGTAGCACAGCAGATCAAACACCAACACCAGTTTTGAATTGCCAGAAAGCATGACTGCCTTCTGGTCCCAACTGTGACACATACTCACCAAGATCAAAGCCTCTTGCCAGTCAAATAAAAATAATAGTAACTATTCTATTTCACAGTTTTACAATGGTTCAAATAACATAAACATTTAAAAAACATAAACTATAAAGCACTACAAAAATAAATGATATTAATGGTCATTAAAAATTTTTAGATCTATTTAATTTGTATGAGTGTTTTTCTGCATGTATGTAAATGTTGCTCTGTGTGCTCAGAAGCCAGAAGGTGGCTGTGGACACCTAGAACTGCAGTTACAAATCATTGTGAGCCATTATATGGGTGCTGAGGACCAAAATTAGTCCTCTGTAATGAGTGTTCTTCACTACTGATCCATCTCTCTGGGCCCTAATAATTATTTTATAAAGTCTATGCCAAGAAGGATGTCAATTCCAATTGTTGAGCAACTTTTTGACACCACTGGATGCAGATATGAAGCCACATCTGGTCCTTGCTGGGAAGGGTACACTGTTCAGAGAACAACAGTTCTCTGTGGTACAGAATGGGGACAAGGGACACATGTTACCCACTATTTACAAACTTTGATTTGTATACTATCACAACTGAAGTAGATACATTCATCTGCACACATATAATTAAAAAGGAAATATTTCACTGTAGCATTAAAAAAAAGTTTTACACACACATAAGTATTGGTTGGCTTTTAATGGTGTCAGTGTCATTTACTGGAAGCCAGTAGAAGCTGCCTGCACCCAAATGTACTTCACTAGTTTTAAGAAAACAAAGCTTTCAAAATCTTTCATTGTAACAACTGAAATTAGTGTTATAGGTTGAACCACATTCTATCTCAATTCATGTGTTTAAGAACCAACTCCCAGTGAGACTGTGTTTGGAAATGGGTTCCTTAGGAGGTGATTAAAGTGACATGAGATTATAAAGATGTGGCCCTGGTCCAATAGGATTACTGTCTGTCTTAGTTAGGGTTTCTATTGCTGTGAAGAGACACCATGACCACAGGGACTCTTGTAAAGGAAAAACATTTAATTGGGTGGCTTACAGTTTCAAAGGTTTAGTCTATTATCATCATGGCAGGACATGGTGGTATACAGGCAGACATGGTGCTGGAGAAGGAGGTGAAAGTCCTATATCTTGATCCACAGACAACAGGAAGTGCTCTGAGACACTTGGCGTGGCTTGAGCATATATGAGACCTCAAAGCCTACCTCCACAGAGACACACTTCCTCCAACAAGGCCATACTCACACCAACAAAGCCACACCTCCTAATAGTACCACTCCCTGTGAGCTTATGGGGCTAATTACATTTGAACTACCACAGTGTCTTCATAACAGGGGTCATGAGAAGATTGTTTCCCCTTTTTCTCCACAAATGCTCAGAGGACAGGCCTTGGAAAGGCAAACGCTAAGTCAGCTGTAACCTTTATCCTAGTCTTCCCAGCTAGCGAGCTGAATCTTGAGTAAAACATCATTGCTGTTGCTTAAGGCACCAGTCTATGGGACTTTGTTATTTCAACCTGACACACTAGTGAACCTAGCACCATTCAAAATGAACAGATAGTATCATTACCAAGAGAATGAGACTCTACCACAGTATTCTTTATTTGTGCTACTACTATTCTAGCACACGGGACCTCTAGAGTGGGACTGTCAGACATGAGACAACAACCTAACAACCACAGTAGTCACAGATGTAGAACCCAGGACAAATGTGTTTACTCAAAGGAAAAAGGAGGAGACACACATGAGCAGTCACCAAGCCCGGGCAGCAAGAATCAGGCCAGAGACTGAGACACAGGCTCAGCAGCAGCAATGCAGACTTAGTGAAATAGCTGTTACTGGTAGTCTTCTATGGACCCTGCCTGAGCAGGAACGGTGCAAGACGGGAGGCTAACTGCAGATTCAAGGCTAAGCTGGGAAGCAACCACCATTAATGAGTTTGGGGAATGTTGGGGGTGCTTTTTTGTATGCTGTGAATGTGTTGCTCTGATTGATAGATAAATAAAATGTTGATTAGCCAGTAGTCAGGCAGGAAGTACAGTATAGGTGGGATAAGCAGAGAGGAGAATTCTGGGAAGTGGAAGGCTGAGTCAGGAGACGGTGCCAGCCACCACCATGAGAAGCAAGCTGTAAAGTACCAGTAGGCCACAAGCCATGTGGCAACTTATAGATTAAGAGAAATGGGTTAATTTAAGATATAAAAACTATATAGCAAGAAGCCTGCCACGGCCACACAGTTTATAAGTAATATAAGTCTTTGTGTGGTTACTTGGGTCTGAGCAGCTGCAGGAGCCAGGTGGACACAGGAAAACTCCAGTTACAGGGGAAGGCACCTACTACTGGGTCCTGACATCTCAAGATAGGGAGGGAAGGACCTGAGACTCCCATAGGTAGTTCACAGTTTTGAAAGGAGAAGAATGTGCTGTGGCTGCAAGCCTTGCTTTCAGATTCTTTTTGCAAAGTCACAGGTGACTTTCCTATTCTGTTGGGCCACAATGATTAGCATGCCTGCTCTGCTCTCATTATGGGTGACCTTTTCTGGGATAGCGCCCCCAGACAACAAGTAATGATGCTGAGGAACATTCTGAGATGATGTTTACTCACACATATTGGGGTAGAAAAGGCACCATAGTATAGAACCTATCCACTGACCAAGAGGGTCTGGTGGCCTTTGTCTGCGGAGTTCTTCAAACACAAGCTGCAGCTGCTCCACAGGTCAGGTGTGGTCCTGGGGATTGCTCTCCAGTTTCCTCTTACTCCCCAAATTATAAGCACATATGATGTTCTTCAGAAAAAGTTTTCAGAACATCTGTTACCTTCATTTTTTTCTAGTCCTTCAGTAAACTAATTAGAAATAAAATAAAATAAAATAAAATACATATACCAGTATTGTTTGTATTGACCATTCAAGCCCCCAAAAGGAATTCTGTTTCCCCTTCGAATTTCAAGAGACATCAAGTGAACACTAAAGACATCAGGTGAGCTTTGAAGCATGCAGAAAAAAATTACCTCAACTTACTGCTTCCAGCTGGACAGAGAATCAGGGCATGAGACATCAAACAGAAAGACTCTTCCATGGAATTACAGTTCCTGAAAAGAAAATAAGAAGAGATCAATCTCTGTAAGATGGTTAACTATCTATGGAATGTGTGAGAAAACTAAAGTGGAGGGTTGCTCTGCAGAAAGTTGAATAAAGAGTCTGTGTGGATAGGAATATATCCCTCTTTAATTATAGGTGTGTATTGCTGTAAGAGCTGTGTACTGCTGCAGCAAGAAATTACCATATATGTCTTAGTTAGGCTTATCATTGCTGTGATGAAAACCATGACTAAAGCAAGATGGGGAGGAAAGGGTTTATTTGGCTTACACTTCTACATTGTAGCCAATCACTGAAGGAAGTCAGGACAGGAACTCAAGCAGGGCAGGAACCTGGAGGCAGAAACTGATGCAGAGGCCATAGAGAAATGGTGCTAACTGGCTTCCTACTCATGGCCTGCTTAGCTTGCTTTTTTATAACCCAGGACCACCAGCCCAGGAGTGACCCCACTCACAATGGGCTGGACCCTCACCCATCAATCACTAATTAAGAAAATGCCCTACAGGCTTGTGTACAGCTTGATCTTATGAAGGCATTTTCTCAACTGAGGCTCCCTCCTGTCAGACAAGTCTAGTTTGTGTCAGGTTGACATAAAACTAGCCAGTAGCCAGACAGTGGTTGCACATGCGTGTAAACCCAACACTTGAGAGGCAGAGGCAGCCATATCTCTATGAGTTCAAGGGCAGACTGCTCTACAGAGTAAGTTCTAGGACAGCCACGGCTGCACATAGAAACCATGTCTCAAAAAACAAACAAACAAACTGTGGGGAGCTGCCATTCTAAGATGGCGCCGACTTCCTGACAGCTTTGCTGTAAACAACTCCATACTTGGCTGTGCTTGCTGGGCTGCGCGCCTCGAGGCTTGCGCATGCGCGTATATGGTAATTTGGCCTTATGTCCTCAGCCTATCCCGTGGCTCCCCGTGCTTGCATTCTGGTGGGATCCAATCACAGATTGACCGGTTTGCTTGGTTCCCTATATAAGCAGCTGCCTTTTGGTTCTTGGGGCCCCTCACCTCCCGCTCTCCCTCAATCAAGAAGCGCTCCAATAAAGTGTGATCTGAGAAGAATCCTCGAATGGTGGTCGTTCTTCCTCGCTGGTCGAGGAGCTCGCCGCAACAAACAAACAAACCAAAAACCAAAAACTAGCCAGCACAACAAACTTAGAGAGTTGGGACTTGAAACATTTAAGACTTCTCATGTAACATAAGGTAACAGTTAGTAGAGCTGCCTTCCTTGATAAAGAGTTTATGGAGAATGTATTTCCTTGGGTTTTTTCTCAGCTTTGAGAGCCCATTCCCACTCCTCAGCTTGTATCCCCTTCCTCCATCTTCAAAGTCAGAACAGTGTGTTGAGGTCTTCTCCCACTGTATTACCTGATTCTCTCTCTGCCTCTGTCTCCTTTTTCTCTGAACTGGGAAAAAAATGAGGATATGACTGTTCCAAGGTATGATGAAGAGGAGGTTTGTTAAAGATATGAGGGATATTGTAGCCAGTCACATTAGTAAGGGTCCAGACTGAACTGGGTCATAAAATGAGAGTTGGGGAGTGGGGGGCAGGGGCAGAGAGGATCCTGGAGACTAAGAGACCAGGATATATAGTGAAAATGGCTGGATTACATAGGAGTCAGAAAAGCTGGGGGAAAGGAAGTGAAGCTCAGGGGCTGGAAAGGTTCTGGATGGGGGTAGGATATGCCATCCATCCTCTTGGATTTGTTAAATAAGCACCTCAGTTAGCCATTTGTTCCTGGTTTCTTTGAGGTCTAACACTTTTCCGCATACACTTTCAGGAGCCTTCTTTATACCTCTTTGGAACTCCCAAAGTGAACTGGGATTGCCTAGTCCCTGCTGTTATGGCTAGCAGAATCCGAATTCTGATTCCTCTTGCGCCTAACCTAATAGATTCAGAACATCTGGGACTGGGTTATAGACTTTCAGAGAATGAGAGGTGGTACTCTTTTTAAAAAGGGAACTAAAATCAACTTCCTTTTGTAGGAGGGAATGAGCTGACTGCTGGCTCGTATCCATGAATCTCATGGCAGAATCGAATCCCTTATCAGGATGTGGGCAAAGGTTTAGGACTCTATCTGTTTAGTAGAAAGGGAGAGAGAGAGAGATCAAGAGAGAGCCTAAATCTAAGAAGCTTCCTAAGTCTATCTCTTGCTTAGGAGTGGACAGGGGCCCTGTGGATTTAAACATCACTAAGGCAACACCGACAAGAAGGGCAGCCTTGTGTCTGGTGCTTTGGATATAGTCTGGATGTCTCCCCCAAAGGTTCATGCCCTGGAAGTTTGTGTCCCAATTGTGTCATATAGAGCAGGTGGGAACTTTAAGATGTGGGGCCTAGTGGAAGGTGGTCAGGTCACTGGGGCTAAGACGCAAAATGTGATTAATGCAACTCTTGAAGGACTTTGTCAGTTCTCAAGACAATGAGTTGTTAGAAGGAGTCATCATGATCCCTGATCCCTCAGGATTTCTATCTTCCATGTGATCCTTGCATGTGACTTACCTGTCCTGTTGTGGTGAAGCCAGAGACCATTACCCAAAGAAAACAGATAGGGATGCTCAATCTTGGACTTTGAGTCTGTAAACTGTTTGCTAAATGAGTCTTTTTGATAAAATCATGATGATGCACATCTATACTCACAGCATTTAAGAGGTAAAGGCAGGAGGATTGTGAGTTTAGGGCCAGCTAGGCTGTACAGAGAATGAAGAGGGGCTGGGACATAGATCTGTTGATACAATGTTTGTCAGACAAGCATGAGGACCTGATTTCAATCCCTAGAGCCCACATAGGAAAGCTGAGTATGCTAGCATATGTTTGTACACCCAGCACTGGAGGCAGAGAGCAGCAGATCACTGGGATTTGCTGCCTAAGCAGCCTAGCCTAATCAACAAGCACAAGGCCAAGGAAAGAACCTGTATCAAAAAACAAGGTGAGTCGCGACCGCCTCGACCAACAAGGAAGACGCAACACCAGGCTCTTCTTTCAGCGGTTTATTCAGGAACCTTGAACAATCTTCTGACCCCAGGGAAACCTGCTCACAGCCTTAAGTAATCACTGGGTAGCCAACCCTGATACGCCACGTGGGCATTACCAATAGGTCCAGGTACACGGAAGCAAGCCAGAATCTTTGCCTTAGCCAAATATGGAGTTGTTTATCACAGAGAGTGCTCACCATTGGGAAGGCGGAGGGCAGAAGCCAGCACCATCTTTGAGGTGCGGCTGTATGCAGCTCTCTACAAAGGTGAAGTACTTCTAAGAAATGACACCTGAGGTTGACATCTGACATATCACACACACACACACACACACACTCTCCTGTTTGTTTCCCTCAAAATAGGGAATATGTGTTGCTACCATTGGTTAATAAAGGAGCTTCATTGGCCTATGGCAAGACAGGTTATAGCCAGGTAGGAAATCCAAGCAAAGATACAAGGATAGGAAAGGCAGAGTCAGAAGAGATGCCACAAGCAGTCAGAGGAGCAAGATTGTAATAGAACACAGGTAAGGCTCGAGACACGTGGCAATACATAGATGAATAGAAATGGGTTAATTTAAGATCTAATAGCTAGCTAGCTATAAGCCTGAGCCATAGACCAAACAGTCTGTAATTAATATTAAGCCTCTGAGTGATTATTTTATAAGCTGCTGCAGGGCCAGTCAGGACACAGAAAAGCTTCTGGTAATATTTGGTACCCAATGTGGGGCATTGATCCACATAAACCTGAGAAAGCTTTAAAAAGATTCTAAGCACACAGAAACAGAGCCACACTGGGCTTCCTAGTCTCATAGTCTCATGCCAGCAGCAGCACAAAGATAAGTCTCCTGACAGCATCCTGCAAGATGGCGCTGGCCACCAGCCTCCATGAGCTAAGCAGAATGGAGGATTTCTGCAGTCACTCACATGGGTCACAGTACAGAGAAGCTTTCCCCAGCCCCTGTCTGCTGGCTTAAGCTATAAACACAAGCTCTGGCAGCATGCTACATGGCAGATTTAAGGCTTTTGCTTAGACAGATAAAAGGCTAAAAGATACACAATAAAACAGATTCAGACCAAAAAAAACTCTATATGAGTCACAGTTTGTTTAAAAATATGCATAGGCTTGAGAGAAGAGAAGATATTGACAGTCATATGTATATATATATATATATATATATATATATATATATATATATATATATATGTGTGTGTGTGTATATATATGTATATATATATATATATATATATAATTTTAAAATAATAAAATAAAGTCCTTAAAAAGAAAATAAAATAATATTTTAAAAAGCCATGTAAAGATGAAAAATACACAGAGAGTCTGGATACTGTATATTATTATGTTGTCTTTTGGAATTTTTTTTTAACTGCAGAGAGACATTTGATTATGGGGGCTGCTAAATTAAACCAACATATATATTTTAAAGATATTTGACTTCAACATTTGGGTCTAAGGATATGTTGCTTTGGAAAAGAGGTTCTGCTTTTGTTTCCACAGAAGATGAAAAGCTGTAGATTCCTTCCAGGTTAAGATGGTTCTATCAAGGAAGATCCCCTAAGAGATCTCCAATGAGATCTAAGGCTCAGATGATCCAACATGGAGAACAGCTTCAAGGCAACCAAATGAAGCAGCCTTACAGACTATGACAGCCAAGATTTAACCATGGTTCTAAATATCCTCAGGGTCCCTCAAAGATTACCAGCATCCACAAATCAGCAGGAAATAGTCACTCTTTCTAAAGAAAAAAGGGGTATATGATATAGACATGATTTTTTAAGAGGTAGATTATTGAATCTA
Organism: Onychomys torridus; assembly: GCF_903995425.1. NCBI lineage: Eukaryota > Metazoa > Chordata > Mammalia > Rodentia > Cricetidae > Onychomys > Onychomys torridus. The sequence continues at coordinate 36,911,113 of NC_050444.1, read as the reverse complement.
CTTTAATCAAAAAAACAACTATTAGTCTCAGATATTTTAGATTGACATGGATTTTTGGTATAATGATACAAATTTAAAGTTAATTTTGTTACACTGTATATACGTTTTTATTTTTGTTTAAAGGATTTTTGTACATTCATAGAAATTCAGTTATTTTGTTAAAATATATTGTATGTATATTTCTACTCTTGTTTAAGGTATTATGTTTTTGCAGCTCATTTAAAAATATAATGTATAATTTTTAAAATGTAGATTATGCCTTTAATCCCAGCACTCAGGAGACAGAGGCAGGTGGATCTCTGTGAGTTCGAGGCCAGCCTGGTCTACAGAGCGAGATCCAGTACAGGCTCCAAAGCTACACAGAGAAACCCTGTCTCAAAGAACAAAAAAAAAAGTGTATAATAACAGATAGTCATCTATAATAGTCAAACATATTCATATTAGTTAGGTTTTCTATATATACAGAGATATATTTCATATAGATAGGTGATCTTTAAACACTTCAAAGACCTACAAAATATGGCATTTAAAATGTTTTAAAAACTTCAGACTTTTCTCTACATGTCTTTTCTGAGACATGTTTGCTCCTGGCAGCACCAATTACTTCAGAGAGAATAATGGGCATCAAATAAACTCATTATGGAGTTTGTCTTCAATATGGCAAAGGCTAGCCATTTGGGCAAGAAACTGCTCTTGCCTGGACTGCTTGACAGTATGTTATACAAACTGGACGTGCAGGACCCACAGAAAAATGATGACTGAACTTTTCTAAAACAAGGCAAGATGGTCCTTCAAGTTCCTGCTTCACAGAAGAAACTGCCAGACATTCTGTAGGACACAGAAGAAAGGGACTGATGAAATTTGCCCCAATAGGCAGTACAGTTCTTCTAATTTCCTGCTTCACTAAAAAGTATACCAGAGACTCTAGACCTGTAGGCTGAAGATAGGTGCCCCAATGTTACAGAGGAACTTTGGATGACTGTCCAGGTAACCAGACATCTGTCATTCCTAGTATTATGGAAGTTGCTTTCTATGCACTTCCTGTTTACTCAGGTAATATATCCTTCTGGGGTCTTTGATGGAGCTGAAGACTAGATAGTTACAATTATAATTTTCCTTAGTTATGATAAAAGATAAATTAGATATAAAACTTTAGACTCACAAAAATAAAATAGATGATAGTATTTTCTTTATTTTTGCCAAATACAAATAGACTAGATATATTAACTGTAATTCTTTCTTGATAACTGTTTTGTTACATATAATTTTACTATAGTAAAATGAAAATCTTCCTTTTTGATTAGACAGAAAAGGGGAAGTGCTGTGGGATGATCTTTCTGTATGCTGTGAATATATATTGCTACCATTGGTTAATAAAGAAGCTTTTTTGGCCTATGGCAAGACAGGTTATAGCCAGGCAGGATATCCATGCAAAGATACATAGAGAAGAAAGGTGTAGTCGGGAGATATGCTTCGAGCCACTAGGGGAGCAAGATGTAATAGAACACAAGTAAAGCCACAAGACACGTGGCAATACATAGATTAATAGAAATGGGTTAATTTAAGATATAATAGCTAGCTAGCTATAAGACTGAGTCATAGACCAAACAGTTGTTGTGGTGATATATTATGTATCCTAGTAATTTTTACCTGAAGATCAGAGAGACAAAGGAATAAGCCACTGCCATGTCTTACTTCTATGACTCCTCAGTCTGAAAAAGACTAGTTCCTGTCTCCTCATGCCTTATATACCTTCCTCTGCCCAGCCATCTCTTCCTTCTTATTGCTGGAATTAATGGCGTGTGTACTTCCCAAATACTGGGATTAAAGGTATGAGATCTCAAGTGCTGGGATTAAAGATGTGTGACTCCCAAGTACTGGGATTGAAAGTGTGTGCCACCATTGTCGGGCTCTATTTCTCTCCTAGACTGAGTCAATCTCATGTAGTCCAGGGTGGCTTTGAACTCACAGAGATCCAGAAAGATCTCTGCCTCCCAAGTGCTAGGATTAAAGGTGTATGCCACCACTGCCTGACTTCTATGTTTAATCTAGTGGCATGTTCTGTCCTCTGATCTTCAGGCAAATTTTATTAGGGTACACAATATATCACCACAGTTTGTAATTAATATTAAGCCTCTAAGTGATTATTTTGTAAGTTGCTGTGGGGCTGGGTATGACACAGAAAAGCTTCCAGTTACACCCAAGTATTTTGTGTTAGCAATAGAAAACTAACAAGTTACTTCAAGCTCTTTACCAGAGCTAGGGACTTGACATTTATGAGAGGTTCCCCTCAGCTACTTGAGAGAAAACCCAGAATAAAAGGACAGTTGCCCACTCACAAGCAGCTGCTAGAACTTTGAAGCCAGACTCTTCCTTATGTATTAGCATCATATTTCACTCAGGTGTGGTAGCACACACTTGGAATGCCAACACTCAGAAGGTAAATGTAAGAAGAGCAGTGTGAGTTCAAGGCCATCTTAGGATATATAGCAAGCCTGGATTATATTGCAAGGCCCTGTCTCAAAAAGCAAAACAAACCAAAAGAAAAAGTGTCTGGATTTAAACTTCCTCTGTCTCACATGTTTAAAGCCTCATCCCTTCCCATACTTTTAAGAGACAATTTGATAGCAAATAAAATTTGATGATAATATTTATTTGAAAGGCATAATTCAAAGAATAATTACTCTTTAGTTGTTTTTAAAATAATCTACCCATGAGACTTTATGATCTGAATAAAAATTATATTCACACATGTCATATAGTTTATGTGTATCTCATAATCAAAATGTACAAACTTGTACATTCTTGTACAAACTTGTAAATTCTTTCTCAGTTGACTCTCAGCTGAATGATTTAACATATTTTTGGTGACTGTGATGAATAATATGTTCTATTACAGATCTCAGAATTTTTATACTTCTTGTTCTCAATAATCTTTGCTTTTATTTCCTATAGTTTACAATCTTGAACATGCTTCTTAGCAATTTTCTCTATTGAGTAAAATATACACACAGAGTTGTTTATTTCTCTACATAGCAATTCAGTTTTAGAAACCACATATCAACTATACTTCTTGATTTTATTTTCAGTGCCATATTGAAAGTGCAATAGAGTAAAATAACATTCTATGCAAAGGAACTTTCTAGGAAGAGATACATAAGTATTGAATAAGTTAAAAGGAAGCAAGGAACTTTGAAAATGGCCATAAAAACTCAACAGACGAATGAGTTCTAGAGACACCAAAGGAAGCTCTGTCTCAGGGCATGCCTAAGGAAGACACCACTGAAGAAGGAACCAAGGTGTTGGATGTTTCAGAGGAAAGACCATTTCCTCCAGAAGAGAAGAAAATACGAAGGAGGGGATGGTGGTACTGATGATGATAATGATTGGAGGAGAAGGGGGCAGCAGTGATGATGGTGATGATGGTGGTGATGGTGGTGATGATGATGGTGATAATGATGAGTGGAGGAGGAGAGGCCAGTGGTGATGGTGATGATGGTGGTGATGATGCTTATGCTGATGACAATGAGTTGAGTAGGAGAGGGCTGTGGTGATGGTGGTGATGATGAAGATAATGACTGGAGGAGGATGAGGAGATGGCAGAATCATTTCATTACTTTCAAGAGAAATTAAGCTAGAAAAGGAAAAGAGAAGCCTAAGGTAAGACAAGAAGAAGCTGGAGAAGAGAGGAGTCACAACAATATGGAATCCTTATACTTTATTATCCAAACAAATTGCTTTGGATCACCACTGGTAGCTACTGAAATGACTCTGGGACAGCAGGCCTCCACCAGGATGAGACAGGTGGCAAGAGTCAGTAGTTTGGAGATGCCAGTGTTGAGTGGGGAGGCTTTGGGGGGGGGGTGTTAAAGGGACATGACCTGGTTTGTATGTTTAAGTCTCCCTTTCTGCAGTGGAAAGGGTGGGAGAGAGAGAGAGTAGAAAAGGAAGGCCAGATTTGAAACATGGCCAGGAAATCATGGGACTGGTGGCTTGGATTAAAATATGACAGTGAAAATGAGAAGAAAAGAAAACAGCTTCAGTATGGTGAGTGAAGGGAAAGGACAACAATTCAGACCTTGACTTCTACTCTAAGAACCAGGGATGACTAATGATAATGACAGAAAGCCCCTGGAGGTGCAAACGACTACCCCCCCCCCCCACACACACACCCTAGATGTCTCTAATGGCCCGGTTGGCTATTTCCTCACTCTCAAGGCAGGAGAGTGGCTAGGCCTCACCCAACAGAAGGAACAAAAAGCCCAAGATAAGGTCACAAAGTCCCACCAATCCCTGTGCCTGCCCCATAATCAGGCCACAAAGTTCCTCCAACTCCAGGCCACCCTGGAAAGCTCCCCACCCCCAAGAACCCCTCAATAAAACTCCTCTGTGAGGTCTGTTGTGTAGTGTGAATTTGTGATATTCCTCGGTACCCAACTGCTAGGAGACCTTTCCCTGCAGAACTGTAACATTCGTGAGTGCTTTGAGGGTACCTTTTTCCTCAAAGCCTTAACACTTACATCAGTGCTTACTTAGTACAAAGATGACTAAAAAAGGAAGAGCAGAGCTGAACGCAGAATCAAGGTTTGGCACTGAGCAGACACACAGGCAAAGTTAACCATCACCAGTTAGAAAGATATCAGTCCTAGCTCAGGGAGAACTCTACAGCGAGCAGATAAACAACTTTCAGATTCTGTTCAATGTCCTGGTATTGCCTGAAATCATGTAGAGGAAAAAAATAAGCAAACAAAAAGAAGTAGAGAGATGAGAGAAAGAAAAAAGAGAAGGAGGTGATCTGGAATCAGATGTTGAGCTGCCTCAAACGTTAAAGGTAGAAGCAGAAGACCGCAGTAACAGATAAGAACAACAGATCCAAAGTGAGCTTGCTTCATTTCTGTCTTCAAGGCTTGTTACATTTTAGCATGAGACACTGGGTGTAGGCATCTGCTAAAATAAACAATGCAGCAGAAAAGGCACCTTTATGAACTTATAAGAAAGAAAGGCAATGCTTAGAAAGGCCACCAGGCACACACATCATGGAAACGACGTCGCCAAAAATCTCATCACCAAAGAGCAGCATTAGACACTTCCTTTTGCACTCCTCTCTTGCTAACTTCCAAATATTCATTCATGAAAATTGCTTTCTTTAGCATGGTACTCATTTCTTTCAGGGGTGATTTTCTATTTTGATTTATTTTGTACTACATAGACCTACCTTCAAATTACAATAGTCAGTTATCCACAACTTAGTGCTTCCTAAAGGGTGCATTTACACTTGTTACATCATTTAGAGATTACACTTCTTTTCTGAAAACCAACAATGGTGTATTAGTTTGTTCTTACCAAGGCAGTGGACATGCCATATTAAACCAATGCAGTGGTTTCCATTTTGTTTCTTAATCACACACATTCCAACCATGCTCTCAACCTTCAGATTACTGATAAAAGATGAAGAAATCCCAAGGGGATTCCCCTTCCATTTTCTTATTTTCTGTAGTTTGGATGCACTTTAGTCCCTGGGAGCTCTCATTGTCTACCTGTGTTGTGATGTTAAGAGGTAGTTTCAACCAATGACCGGATGTTAAGTCATTGGGGGTGCTACATCCTAGGAAGAGATTAATGTAGTCTTCATAGGGCTTGTCTCTCTGGACTCCTGTCATGACATGTGAGTACTGTCTCGTGCACATGTTCCTGCTAGTATTGTTAGACTCCCTGAGAACCTGAGATCTTCACCAGAACCAAGAGCTTAGTAAACCTCTACATCCAGCCTCAAGTATTTCATCAGAATTTCAGAAAATGAACACACAGTTTGTTGTCATTTGCAGTAAGCACGTGGCTGATACAGAGAACTGATGTGGTAAATGTATCAGTTTGCTACACTGGCATGACAAAGCACCACAGAGTAAGTGGCTGAAATAAGAGACCCTTACTTTCTCAGAGTTCTGGAGGCTTCAAGCTCACAATCAAAGTATTGATGGGAATGGTTTCTTTGTAGGCTGCTGTTGGTGTCTTGTAAGTAGTAAGAGGAGTTGTACCTTACCCCTCTCTTCAGCAGTTACCTTCTGTGTGTTAGTCTCTAAATTTTCTCTTCATATAATGATAGCAACCATCAATCAGGTCTGACTCTAATTGCCTCATGGAGCTCAGCTATTTCAACTAATACTGTCCCAACATCCAGAAGTGCTGGGGGTTGGTGGTGGTCAGGATTTCAACATACGGCTTTAGGAAAGCATAATTAGTCCATAATAGTAAGAAGGGATACATTACAGTGTTCCCTGGTTGGCCATGCCTTTTAGAATGGCTTCTTAGCTGCCATATTGTCTACAGGTTCAGCTGTAAACACAACACACTTCTACTTTGTTGGAGTGTCACTACCTCTCACACAATGGGTTCCACTGGACTTCTGCGCACATGGAGCATTAACCAAGACTATATTCAGTTGGGTACACAAACAGTGTACCTATTGCATGACTCCCCTCTGATCATATATCACACGCCTCCCATGTGATCGTACTCAGGCTCGATGGGTATTGGACCTCACATGGAGAACAACCAACTTCATGCATGTATAGTTCTTAAGACTGGAGCAGCAGAACATTAAAACAAATAAAAGTTCTTCTGAGAGCCAGGCCCTGGGTGGAAGGTAAGAATGTCCTGTGATTCATTTAGCCTAAGTGCAAATGCTACATGAATGTGAATAAGCAATAAGCATTCATATCATGTATATATCCTTATCTTACATCTCACACCATTGGCCTCTCATGCTGCACTTAGAAAATATAACCTCAAAAGTAAAATTATTAAGAATTGCAAAAGGGCAATGAGAAAACATCATACTAATTGCTCCTAGGCATGAGTCTCTATGTATCCACATAGGGGTTCCCTCAGGGAGCTGTTCTGGAGACAAACATGACCAACACAGGAAATGTTGACATGGATAGGAAGCCTTCTCTAGCAAGCTTCCCCTCTGAATCAGCCCAAAGTCACGGCATCATGGTAAATCTCTTCTCATCTTAAGATTCCCACATAACTTCAGCAAAAGTACCAGACACTCCTGATACAAGGATGTAAGCCATATACACCCACAGAATGTATAGACCAAAATACTTTGCTTAAAACTCATGTAAAGAGCCTCTCCTATTACATCTTCTCCACAAAATTCTCCATTCCAAATTATAAATACATCTTATAGCAAAGGTATTTGACAAAATGAAAGAGTATGTTGCCTGGCACTAAGGGTTAAGTCATGTTATAACATAATAAAACAGTGTTAATCTTTGGCAATGTTCATTTTTATATCTCATCTTTATTTCATTGGCAAAAAGCTCTTATAGTCAGCTTCCAAGAGGGACACCTGGGCTCCCTAACCTTTTCCTGTCTGGTCCTGCTGTTCAATTTCAGCATTTTCAAAGTCTGCATCGGCCACTAATGGCTCATTGACCTGACCCCATCTGTGTTGTGGTTAGCAAAGTCCTGTGTGTCTAGCAGTCTATGATTTGATAGTCCTGTTTTTCAGCCTTGTTGGATCCCTGCACCAATTTTTATGCTTCCCAGAGATTTCAGTGGGAGTGGCAGGAAGGACAATTAGCTTGATGCCTTCAGAGTCAATAAATCCACCAGCTTGCTGTCAGCTAATGAGGAAAAGAGCCATGAGTTTTCCAAGGCCAAAAAAGTGTGTGCCACAGACAACTTCAATGACTGCACATGCATAGAGTCATGAGTGTATGTGCCCATGCGCGCGTGCATACACACACTTACACACACACACACACACACACACACACACATACACATACACACACACACACAATGTTTTTAGTAGAGAGTGAAGGAGATGACTTAATAATACATCTAAGATTTCACACAATTCACTGACTTCCCACTCTAGTCATACTGGGTCCTGCTCTCTCTCCTATGGTAAGAGAGATTATGAACACTTAAACACATAACTTACCAAGAGATGTGTTATTAAATATAAAAAGTGGTGGGGTCAGAGAATTTGGTGGGAGGAGAGTAACAAGTGATATGCTAATTCACAATGGATGTGCTTGCTGATGATGTGACATTTGAGAAGACACCTGTAGGAAGTTAGGAAGTGGCCATACATATATCTGAGGAACTGTGATTACAGGGAGAAGCCTCCCATGTTTGACAATGAACAAATAAGGATGCCAGTCTTCCCAGAGTACACTGGGAGGATTTGACGTATGATTGTCTTAAAGCAGTACTCAGAGAATCAGAGCCCTCTTGATTGTTCCTTGGTCCCACCAGAATCCCACCTGTGGCTTAAGACAACCAACACATCCTTTTCTTACTGAATTATTGGAAGTGATGGGATTCTCAGTATGCTAGTCATTTCATATTATAGTTTCCATGTATAATGCCCCCCCCAAAAGCTCACTCATTTGAACAACTGGTCCCCAGCTGATGGCACTGATTAAGAACATTGAAACCTTGAGGAGGTAAAGCTTCACTGGAAGAAGGAATCACTAATGGCTGGCAAGAGCCTTTGGAGCCTGGTGCCGCTTCCTGTCTGCTCTCTGCTTGCCACTTCTGCACTGGGCCTTCCCACCATGATGGAAGCATAAACTCTTCCTTCCCTAAGTGGCCTCTTGTCAGGTCACTAAGACAAGAAAAGCAATTAAAACACTTTTGCCAATATGAGCTTTGAGAATATTGAAGCCTCAACAAGGATTAATGCCTGAAGAAAAGAATCACATCTGCATAATTTTGCATGAAAGGAGATAACAAAACATGAAGTTTGTAAAATAATAAAAGACATCAAAGGCTGCCATCAGAGGCCAGTTAAAATTTATATTATTGATAATCTTCAAACACACACACAAGAAGGTAAACACCTGTGCACTTGTCAATCATCTTGATCAAATCCTAATATTCTGCAATATTTACATCAAATCTTTGGTATTTCAGGAATAAAAACATTCCAGAATAGGGCTAATTTCTAATTTCTAAGCCCTTCTTAATTACCCTTCTTTCTTCCCTATTCAAAATTGTATGTTTCTTGTTTCAATGTACTTTATTTTTCTGATTTGTCTAAATACAGATTGCTGTGTGCCACTCTCTGTGGGGGCCATGAACAAAGATCTACTGACCTTGGATACAGAACTGGACACAAGCCTGCTGTGGGATAATGCTCTTGTACACTGTTTAATTGGTTGAATAAAACGGTGATTGGCCACTAGCCAGGCAGGAAGTATAGGTGGGACAACCAGACTAGAAGATTCTGGGAAGAGGAAAGGTAGAGATAGGAGCTTCCAGCCTGATATAGAGGAAGGAACATGAGAAGATGAGAGAAAATGTATCAAGCTACATGGCTAAACATAGATATGAATTATGGGTTAATTTAAGTGTAAGAGCTCATTAGTAATAAGCCTGAGCTACCAGCTGAGTATTTATAATAATATTAAGCCTCTGAGTCAATTATTTGGAAAGTGGCTTATGGGTATTTGGGAACAAGCAGGTGGGAGAGACACTTCTGCCTACTCAAACAAATGAGTTTTATTGGGTTACTTACAGGAATATGGGTAAGGGGTTACTTACAGGATCAGAAATGACTCAAGAGAGAATCACTCAGGGCCCACCCCAGGGTAGGGTGACAGATCACAAAAGCTGGAAACCTGGAACATACTATGCAACCTGCAGGCAGGTCAATAGGTTGGGCAGTGTCCTGTCCACATAGCTCAGTTGGTCTAACCCTGCTCCAGGCAGCTCAGTTTATCTGAGAGTGATTCAATAGTCTTTACTGCTCATAGACTCTTGGAAGAGGAAGGAGCCTGGAGGATCTTCAGTTTCAGGGACTTCCTTAAGCTATTTTCAGTTGTTTATTTCCTGTCTTCATGGAGCGTCCCTGTAGGATGGAATGTTTCACCCCACCCCCTAGAACATCCTGTAGTTTCCACCTCCTTGTCAACATTCTGTCCTAAAATATCCTGTTGTTTCACTTCCATTACACCCTATGATCTTAAGAAGTTTTCCTATGCCGGCGGTCGTAGCAAAGCCTTCAATTAATTCTAACACTCAGGAGGCAGGAACAGGAGGGTATCTGTGAGTTTGAGACTGGCCTGGTCTACAGACAGATAGTTCCAGAACAGCTAGAGCTATACAGAGAAACCCTGTCTTCAAAAGCAAAACAAAAGTGTCTCTGCAAGATGGAAGGTTTTAGCCTTGGAGGAAACTCCTGCACAACACTGATATATACATTCAAAAAATTATGGTTATGAGGCTTTAAAATTCTATGTAAGTAATGTCATAATATGCTTAGTACTCTGCAATGATTTTTGTCTTACCACATATATTTCTATTTTAGACAAGTTATTTGACACTTGTAACTCAAACTCATTAATTCAATAGCTGAAATTTCACTATATTACTATTACCGCTATTTACATATTATAGCATATGTATATACACAGATATATAGATAGGCAGTAGAGGTAGATAGTAGATAGATTCATTGCTTTATGAGTGGCTGATTGAAGACAGATATATAGATTAAAAATAATATTTGGCTGAGTATTTAAATTGCCTCCAATGATTTACTATTATAAATTATATCAGCAATGAGTGAGAATTTCAGTTGTTCTACTTGCTTGCCAACTCTTGAATTTTCACACACACACAAACACACACACACACACACACACACACACACACACAAACATTTCTATTTTAGACAAGTTTAGACACATATATATATTGAGACTCTGTCTCAGGAAACAGACAAAGAAAAGCAGGATACTGTTGGTTGTTCTGTCTCTGATTCCCAGCAGTCCCAACAGACTGAAATCAATTTTGCACGCTGTGATACTCTCGGTTCTGAAAATCTCTGGTTCATATTCACCCACTTTTCCTCAATGGTTTGATATATTCCAGATCAAACTATCTTTCATTATATGCTTTACTAACATTCCCCACTCCCTGCAATGCCTTCTCACTTTAATTCTGAGGCCCTTTTGTCTATTAAAGTTTGACAATATGTGTATTTAGCAAAATAATCAGAGTAGGTTCCCCCATAGGGCCTATGACACACACACCCCAACACACTCCCCATCCCATCATAGGTTCTTGGCCAGATTTACAGCACCTAGGATGAGTCTTCTACTATGAAGCAGGCCTTAAGTCCAATCACAAAGCAACTAGTTATCTCAAAACATATATACTGTAATTGCACCAATGAGAGTTTCTTGCCAGGTCAGTTTTTAGTGTACCTCACAGAGTTCACAACTGAGTAAGACTATGAAAGCTAGCCAATAGGGACAAAGCTTCTTGGTAGATGTAACCGTCTTGTTAAATAAGAAACACAGAACCAAATACAGAGTTAATAGCCAAGAGGTCAGAGCAATAGCTGAGAGCTGAAAACCTTACCCTTCACTGCTGCTACTGTCTTTCCTCTCTGCAAGAGACCTACTTCCTGTGTGTTTGTCATTTTTATAGACTTTCTGTTCTGCCTTCTCATTGGTTGTAAACCCAACCACATGACTTCCTTGTCACTGCATGTCTGTACAGACCTCCAGGTCTTCTATGGTTGGTATTGAGATTAAAGGTGTGTGTCTCCATGCTGGCTATATCCTTGAACACACAGAGATCTGCCTAGCTCTGCCTCCCAAGTGCTGGGATTAAAGGTATGTACCACCACCACCCAGCTTTTGCTATAGCTTGCTCTGACCCCAAATCAACTTTATTAACATACAAATAAAATCACATTTCAGTACAACTAAAATATCACCATATTCTTGGTCAGTACCTGCCAATAGGGATGAAGCTTCTTGGTCAGTACCAGCTTGATTTCTCCATATCTTGTAACCAAAGTGTGTGGTGTCTTCAGAAATAGGATCTTACCATCCTGTTCTGGTGGGCCACCAAGAGAAATGGCAATAATCTCTACTAATTTGGGTTCTCTGAGAACTTCAAACAACCCTCGAGGAGGTATCCCACACGCGACACCGACATTCCAGTTTGAGTCTCTGAAAAGCACCCTTTCTTTTCTTCTTTGTGTGTTTGTCTTCAATTCTTCTGGCATTTACTGTTTATGTTTGGGATGATGGAATGCATCATGTATCCTTTCCCCCAGCTCTTCTGACACATAGAGCTGGATCTAGTCTTGAAGTTTCTTCTCTGTTTCATCAGTTCTTTTTCTAGACCAAAATCTACTTCACTCTCTCAGTTTAGCCTTATGACAAGTGTCCCCATCTGGTGAATCAAGCTCTCCAATGTACCCGTTGTACGTCTCCAAAACTGTCTACGCTATTTTCACTCCTTTCTGTTGGTGGTGTTCCACGTTAGTCACAAGGTCATATGCTCAGTTCTCAGAAGAAAAGTCCACAGGAACTTTGACTTAATTGCACAGGATTTGTAGAACTTGGGAGAAATTTTAGCTCTCCATTAAGGCTTTCCATCTATGCACTTGTAGCCTTTTCCTTGGAGTCAAGATTTCGTCCATGTGGCCTATTTGCTATCAGATGTCCCAACAAGTTGCTCCCTTCCATGACAACAAACACGTCTAGCTTCACTGTAGGCATTTAGAGAACAGCTGGTACTTAAGTACCATCTCCCCTTTTGTCTGATATTTGTTCTAACCCAGGAATTAGCTAACTGTCAAACACTGGCCATATCTAACCCACTTCTTTTTACAAGTCAAGTGTATACTGGAGGGCAGCCCTACTCATTTGTTTACACATCTGTACTCTCTTTCAATAGCCACAGCAAAGCAAATCGCTTGTAACAGACACTGGCTATAGATAACCACCAAAGCCTACCTGGTCCTGCCAAGGGAAAAGTTGGCCAAATGCTCAGACAGTATTTTCTGCCAGATGTTGGACTGGTTGGTTCTATTTCCTTTTGCCAGATGCTTCCTGTTCCATTCTTTTTCTCAGCTGACACTGTCGGTGGGGCTCCGAGTTGGCAAAGTACTTGTGGAAAGGCTGTTAAATTCTTCATAAAGGCCAAGGCTGTGAAAGAAAAAAAGCTTGTGATCACCAATTCTCCCACTCTTTTCCTGCCTCAGCTACAAGACCTGATGCCTTTAGTTCAGAGAGCTATCTTGCAATTTCAGGGCTTGTGGACAAGCAATAAGCTGAGGTGACAGACTGGGCCAGTTATATAACTGCTCAATAAAAAATGCAAATTTTGGGCCTAGAGGGAAGAAGTTTAGTTGGAAGTAATAAGATACAAACTTTTTTCTTTTTTTTTCCCTATAGATTCTTTCTTCATATGCCATAGTATTTTATTTTCTATGTAAGGTCTTCAAAAGAGAAAACTTAAGTATCAAATTGTTAGCATAACTCTCATCAGTTTTCCTTCTGTTGAGCAATACCAGTTTGTTTGTTTGTTTTCGTTTGATTTGTTGTTTGGTTTCTGCAATACTGGAGACGGAATCCAGGGCATTAGCATGGGAGGCATCACTCTACCACTAAGCTAAATCTCCTGCCCCAGTGCCAGGCTGTTGGGCTTTTAAAAACATTTTAACTGTGTTTTTATTTTTCTAACATTTATTTATTTTGCTTTGTGTATATGTGGGCACACAGGACACATGTAGAAGTCAGGAGACAATTTGCCTGAGTCTACTCTTTCCTCCCACCAAGTGGGATCCCAGGATCAAATCAAGTCATCGGGCCTGGCAGCAAATGCCTTTACCAGCTGAGCCATCTCACTGGCCCCTGGTGCCACTTCTAAACATGGTACAAGAGAGTTTGATGAATATGCAGAATCAAAGCTGCATTATTCATAGTTCCCTGCTCATATGTGCGTACCTATTTCATTCTCAACAAATTGTGAGGATATTGCAACACACCGACACCATTTTTTGATTAGCACACATCCTACCAACTCCCTTTACCTTCACATCACTGACAAATGGAAAATGACAGAAAAGAAATGATACAATGGCTTACCCTAGAGCTCCCTTTCCTCCATGTCATCATTTTTTGGTTTTGGTTTTTGTTTTTGTAGCTTTGCGCCTTTCCTAGAACTCACTCAGTAGCCCAGGCTAGCCTGGAATTCACAGAGATCGGCCTGGCTCTGCCTCCCGAGTGCTGGGATTAAAGGTGTGCACCACCACCGCCCGATGTCATCATTTTTTAATGTGGGGTGTGGGTGGGAATAGGTGCATGTGCTCTTGTGTGCACACTTGTGAAGGCCAGAGGAAATCTCAGGTATTCCTTGATAAGGCCATCCACCTGCTTAGAGACATGTTTCTACAACTAGGTTAGACTAGATGGCCATCAAGCCCTCAGAATTCTGTCTCCATCTCCGTGGTGCTGGGATTACGAAATCAGATCTTTTCAATTGCAAGACAGGAGCTTTCACTGACTGTCATAAGTGAAATAAAATATGGGGAGATCAATGGATGAGGGGAGGTAATGAAAGAGATGTCTTGATGGGAGGGCACTTCAGGGTTAGGGAGAAACCTGGTGCCAGGGAACCTTTCAGGTATCCATAAGGATGACTCCAGCTAAGACTCCTAGCAGTAGTGGAGAGGAGGCCTGAACTGGCCTTCTCCTATGACCAGATTGGTGAATACCCTAATTGTCTTCAGAGAGCCTTCATCCAGTAAGTGATGGAAGCAGATGCAGAGATCCACAGCCAAGCACTGGGCCAAACTCCAAGAGTTTGATGAGAGGGAGGAAGGATTGTAGGAGCCTGGGGGCTCAAGGTCATGACAGGGGAACCCACAGAGACAGCTGACCTGACCTCATGGGAGTTCACGGACTCTGGACCAACAGCTAGGGAGCCTGCATGGGACAAAACTAGGCCCTCTGCATGTGGGTGACAGTTGTGTAGCTTGGTCTGTTTGTGAGGCTCCTAGCAGTGGGATCAGGACCTGTCCCTGGCTTTTGAGCTGGCTTTTGGGAAGCTATTCAGGGTGCTGGATTGCCCACCCTTGATGTAAGGGGCGGAGCTTGGTCCTGCCTCCATTTGATGAGCCATGCTTTGTTCAAGTCTGTGGGAGGCCTGCCCCTTTCTGGATTGAGATGGAGAAGGAGTAAATGGGGGAAGAGGGAGTGGAGAGGAGGCAGGGAAGGGGGAATGAAGCAGAGGAGGGAGGGGAAACTGCAATCAGGATGTAAAATAAATGAAAATTTTAATTAATAAACTTTTATAAAGAAAGGGGCGTGATAAGCTTCCTTAGTTGTTTATATTTCTTAGAATGACATTACCTTCTTTGTTCAAAGAAAGTTCTGGTCCAGATGGAAAGAGTAGCTTCCCAGGGCTGTCACCTCCAGCCTTAAGAGATGCAGCACCACATTTAACTCACGCTCACCCAGAGACTCACTAGCTCCATGCCTCCCGGAGTCAATAGAGTTCAGTGCTCACAGGGCATGGCAAAGACAATGTACATGGAGTGGCAGGGAATGATGGATACCCACACTACACATACTGCCTCTGCTCACATACATTTCCTCGTCTCTTCAAACCACATTTTCCAAATCCAAGTTCAAAAATACAATCATCAGGACTTTCAAATGTGACAGCAGAGCATTGAAGCTGGTCCTTCTGGATTTGAGCTCTGTGTGAGTTTACAGATCACATGCCCACAAGGCCGGCCATGATGGCAGAGTGAAAAGGTACAAAGTGCAGGCAATTGTGAACATTGCTGAATGACTCAAAGTTCCTACAGACATTGTAGAAAACAATGGGTGTTCTTGTAATTTGTGTCTTTTTGTGTCTTTTTCCCGTGGCTGAAATCCTCACTCCATATCTTCGATTATATTTATTTCTGAGCATATTAAAATATGTGTTACTGTTACAAGGTAAAACCTTTCAGATTATATTCTTTCTACTTTATTTTTTACAGCCTGTGAATACAGTAAACCTTTGTATACTGAATATTTGTTTTGACTCTACTAAATTCTCTAATTGGCCCCCAATGAGTCTCTTGGATTCTCTTAGAATTTCTTGCGTTTTAAAATTTTAAATATATAATGTACAAACATTGCAAATTATAGCTATCATAGCATATTGAGTGCTGTTTCTTCTCTTAATGCAGATAGCTTTTTTTCTGGTCTTACCACAAATACCTTGTACCTCAAGTATGATGATGAATGAGCTCTTGATTCCTGTTCCTGACGTTCAAGGGAATTCTTCTGTTCAGCATCAGTACAGGACTTGCTATAGAGTTTTTCTCAATCATTTTTATCAAGTTAAAAAAAAAAAGATCACTGATACACACACACACACACACACACACACAAATAAATGAATAAACAAATAAGCAAACACTATTTAAAGGAAAGGAAAAAATCAGATATTTTAATGCTTCTGAGGGTTTTCATACTGAGAAAATGCAGCATTTTATCAGATGATTCTTCTGCATCTGTTGAAGATAATCAAATGTTTGGTGTCATTTACTGTGTGCTTATGGAACTACACAGAAGTTGTAAATGTCAAGCATCTTCATTGTTTGTGCTGAACCCATTATGATTATACTACATTGTAAGTATAATATTCACATAACTACATAGAAAAACACAGATGTGAATCTAATACCAATAACTTTTTAAGCATATTTATATCACAATATTCTTTTTCTGTGATATCCCTACCTGGTTTTTATTTTATAATTGTACATGCATGGGCATTTTGCCTTCCTGTATGTCTATACATCAGGTGCATACATTGCCTGCAGAGGCTAGGAGCAGGCATCGGATCCCCTGGAACTGGAGTTACAAATACTTGTAGGGCTCAAACTGGGAATCAAACTCAGATCCTCTGGAAGGTCAGCACTGCTCTGAACTGTGGAGCCATCTCTCTAGACTTTCCTATGTCATAAAATGAGATGAGAAGAATTTCCTCTTTGCTTATTCATTTTTTTCAATGGTCTATTTATTTAAATAACACTTACTTGGAACATGCTATGACATACAGGATATATCTGCTGTATATATAGTGTGTGTATATATGCATACATGCGCACATGTGCACACACGCAGCTGTATATGTGGGTGCTCCTGTATGAATAATCACTTCTGGGTGGAAGCCTGAGTTTCACTTCAAATTGAGACTTCCTCAATCACTCGCCACCTTACCTTTTGATATAAGGCCTCTCACTGAACCTAAAGCATGGTAATTTGGTAAAGCTAAATAGCCACTCAGCCCCCAGGATCTCCCCATTCCCATCTCCCAGTGCGGAGTTTAAGGCTGTGCCGCCTTGCCTGGCTTTTTTTACACAGGTGCTGGTGATTAAACTTGAATTTCATATTTGTACAACAAGCTCTGGGCCAATGAGCTGTCTCCCGAGCCCCTGCTGTTCTATTTTCAACTTACAATATCATGCATTTACTGGGTTTCTTTTTCTTAGGTCAATATTAGCAAACTACATTTCTCCTAGAAATTTCACATTGCATTTAAGTATTTTCAGTATTGGATATCTGATATGTTTTTACTTCATTACAGTAAAATTATACTTTATTCTTTTTAAAATAATTTTTAAATTAATAAATAAGAGCTAGAGGTTAAGGCAGCACTGTCATGAATTCAAGGCCAGTCTCAGATCAAATAGCAACAAATAGCAATCCAGGCAGGATTACAGATGAGATCTTGTCCGCAAAAGAAAAACAATTAAATCAATGATATACAGTTATGATACAGAAAGTGAATATGATGCTTTTGTGTGTGTCTAGTTAGATAGACAGATATATAGACCAGCAGACAGGCAGGCAAACAGACAGACAGACATAGTTAAGTTTTCAAATGTGTGAAATAAAATTTTCTATCCTATAAAAATATTCTAATTCTTCTACTTCTAAGCACACGCATTTTAATTCTCCCAGATTATAAACCTCCTTAGCACATAAACTAGCTCCAAGTCTGCACTTTTCTGCCTCTTCCTGAGACAGACAGACACTCATACAATTCGTTGAGCAAACAAATGAATGAAAGAGAACTCCAAGGCATTTTCCTAGCTCTCTCTGCACGAGCCGTTAGGTACATGCTTCAACATCTATCATATACTACCTTTTAGTTCAATGTGAGAATTAAGATCATCTGATGAGAGGCAAACTCAGCAGGAATCCACGTCATTTAAAGAAAAATTCAACCTTCTGCAAACAGTCATTGCATTACTCCTTATTTTCTCTTTTGGGTGACTTAATATCCCCAATGCAAATCTTGCTGCGATGAGTTCAGAAAGTCCCCCTTCTTTCCTGAAATGTGAACCTTTCTAACCAAGTAACAGTTGCTAAGCGATTTGGAATGGAGATTAGCATGGATCTGGGCAGCACAAATGATCCTTTGTGCACAATAAACAGTCTACTTTTCATTTTAAAAATTAATATCCATGTCTGTGATGCTCACTAAGACTGTTTTGAAAATTAACTAGATCTAATCCTGGTCTCTTTAATTTCTAAGAGAATGGTACCACTTGATCTGATTATGTAACATCAAAATCACAAGTTTTACCAGCTGAGTACACAGCCAGGCGGTATCCTCGAGCTACAGGAGCATTTGGCAGTTAATAAAGCACCTATATCGCTTGCTCTTCCATAAATATTTGTTTATTTGTTTGTACGTAGGGAGCTGTTGACACGAGGTCAAACAACAATTTTCAGAGGTCCCGGGATCCAGTTCAGGCTGTCAGTTTGGCAGCAAGGACATTTATCAGCTGTCATCTTGCCCACCCAAGCTTCTGTCTCCTGAAGGAGGTTCTAAAAGTATAGTTGAGGTCAAGTAGACCAGGAAATCTTGTAGAAACGAATTAGTTTTGCTACCTGAGACTTTTGAAAGTCATTCAGATTGGGCTGTTTTCTTATAAATCACTCCCCCATTTCATTTTGCAGGACCTCACACTTCTCATCAAGCTCCTTCACTTAAGAGCAGGATTGTTCATTCTGGGCAAGTGTTTTCAGGGCCTTTGTTTTTACTGGATACAAGTCTACCGGATGGGGTATCATGCTCAGATCCACCCAAGGGGAGCTCCCAACAGCCTCAGCTCTAGGTCTAGGAGTGGAACAAGGTGGCCAGCCTCCAGTCTCTTTCCTGGAATCACCTTTCTAGGGCTCCATGAATTCTTCTAACTATACTCTCATGAATTCCCAGGCTCACCCCAAATTCCTACCCCAGAAACAAGCTTTTCTGTTTAGAAATATTCCTCCAAGCCTTCTCTAGCATGATCACAAGGACATATCATGCGAGCCATGAAACTTCAGAGTGGCCACCAAGAAAAAAATAAATGTTACCCTTCTAAGACACAGACTGAGGGCTAAGAACACATAGAAAATTTAAAAAGGGGGAAAAAAAGGATTATTCAAAGGTGAGTTGTTAAAGATACAGTGGCTCATATTTTACTTGAATGCACATAGAAATTGGGAATTAGGTATAGATATTAAATCCCACATCTGAGTAGGTGAGATCCTGCAGCCAGTGAAGGCTCCTTCTGCCAGAGTTGGCTACTTTTTGTCAACTTAACACAAATATAAACATACCTGGGAAAGGGGACTCTAAATCGAGGACTCACCTCCATGTGACTGGCCTATGAGCATGTCTGTAGGGCACTTCATGGATTACTATTAATTGACATCGGTGAGCCCAGACCACTGTGGGAGGTGGCAAGCCTGGGCAGGTGGGTCTGGCTCATAGAAGAAAGGTGGCAAGCAAGCCAGAGAAGCAAGCCAGGAAGCAGTGTTCCTCATTGCTCTCTGCTCCCAGCCCCTCCTTTGAGATTCTGCTTTGTCTTCCCTCCTTGGTGGACCGAAAAAGGTGTGATGAGAAAGACCCTTCTCTTTCTAGGTTGGTTTTGATCAGAGTTTTCTCCCAGCCACAGAGAAGCAAACTGGAACCCAGAACAAGCCTGGCAACTTGAATTTGTTCCCCAGAACCCACAATAGTGAAAGGAGAGACTTGACTTCACAGAGTTGTTAATTGACCTCCATACATACGCCCTGACTCATAGACACATGTGTAAACCATGCACAAACAGACCTATACACCATGATTAATTAATTAATAATTTTTAAATATATATCTTTTCAAGTTCAGCAGATTTTATAGTGCATAGGCTCTATAAATGGCATTGGTCCCACTCTGTCCCTGATGAGTTCATAATTGGTTAAAATGGTAAAGGATAGTCTATAATCATTGTAAAATATAGTCTGGGGAAATGTAGCTCAGAAGTAGGGTACCTTGCATAAGCCCCAAGATTTGGTCCTCACCCATAATAACTAACTAACTAAATAAATAAATAAATTTGAATTATTTTGGAGTCTACCACATACTTATAACAACTTCACAGTCCTAGATGTCAAGCCTCCACCCTGGGGAGGAGAAAACAGGATTAAATTAAACCACAAGCAAATGAGTTCATTGTAGCATCAGTGACCAGTTAGGAGCCAAGGGACATATGAAGGGCCTCTCACATGTGACTGTGTTGGCAGAGCTGGTTACATAATTTGTGGGGACACTGCAGAATCCAATATGGGCAACTTGTTCAAACACAGAAGGAAAGGACATTAAAGCATGATTCTTTCTCCTTTCTCTCACATTCTCTGTCTTGACTAGCAGTGGTGTGTGTTTAGTTGTTTTGAGAAAGAGTCTCACTATGCAGCCTGGCTGGCCTAGAACTCAAACCCACAGAGCTCTATCTGCCTCTGCCCACAAGCTTGGATTAAAGGTGTGTGCCACCACAACAGGCTAGCAATGGGATGTTTACTTACTCTCTAACAATGTTCTAATTCCAGGACATCATTAAAGAAATTTTAAACTCTCAAGTAATTATCATGATTATCATGTTTATATTGTATGATGCCAGAAAAAAAAATAGAGCATTTAACTCATGATCAGTCTTAAAAATGACCCAATTTGCAGTTATAACTTGTTCAGAGAAATAGAAATACTGTACAAACCTAAATGAGATGTCTGGGGGCCAGGATGACAGCTCAGCATAGAAGCAATTGCCAGGGAGACCTGTGTTCAAGCTTGTGAAGAAGTGAAAAGAGGTAATTTACTCCACAAAACCATCCTCTGATTTCTACACATTCACTCTTTGCCTTTTCTTCTATGTAGCACACACACATACACACATGCAAGAGTAATAAAGGTTTTTTTTTTAATTTTTTGAAAATAAATTATTTGTCTTTATATTTTGATTTCAATGCTTTATGAACTCTCTCTTCAGTCTATGGCTAGCAAAGGATGTGAAAGAGAGGAGGACTAGCCTTGCTCTTCCGTATAAAGGTAACATGGAGTCTGATAGGGTTCCCCGGTCAGCCACCGTTGTTAAAACAACATTGCCTTCTTTCTTTCTCCGAAGCAAGCTCTGTTCTGACTAGAAAGTACAACCCTATCTTCTCAGTCACCGATGGGGCATGCCCACACAGTCACCGGTGGAGCATGCCCAGTGTGAGTCTCACTGGACTTCCAGGGAATAGGGGTCTGCAAGTGCAAAAGGCACCTTAAAGGCCAGCTGTCAACAGCTGGGCCAGGAAGAGTGGAAGAGCACAGCACTGCCGGCTTCGCATTTTAAAGGTAAAGTGAGGATGAGTCTCACTAGCAGGCAGCAAAGTCTTGTGAGCATGCCTTCCTTCTGAGCAGTGGGCCACAAAATCTCCCGTGTTTGCTGGACTCCCCTAAGGAGCTTGCAACAACACTGGTGACCAAGACTCACCTCCAGGGTTCATGATTTGATTTTGGCAGCACTTAGAAAAATCTTCAAAAATTCTGTGTGCAAACTCTGAAAATTCTATCATCATTTGCCAATTGAGTGGAAGAACTTGGCAGTTATCAAAGGAAGAGACATTAGGAACAAGAGTGACTACTTTTCCCTATATTGTTATTAGAAGAATGTTTATTTTCTCATTAGAATTATCAGTATGTTGGGAATAAGTCTTCAAACGAGTTCCATTATAATGCAAACTGGTCGTTGTTAAGTTACTTACCAAATTTCTAATTACAGCAGTGTTCTTGAGGAGAAATGTGAGCAGAAAGGAAAGGGAAGTAAAACACTTAGAATTGATAACTAAAAAAAGATTAAATCAAGTATGGTATAGTAACATAATGAATGAATTACCAAGCAAACACTGCCCAAAACAACAACATAAAGCCATGGCTATACAGTTCCCTTTATTCGTATGAAATGTAAGTGGACCAATCACCCACCCATCTTCGAGCATACACACACAGGCTAAGAAAAGTCTGAATAAATATCAACAAAATGACAACATGGTTAACTCTGGAGTGGGAAACTTATTATAACTCTTACTTTTTTGCCTTTCCTGTTTCTGTTTAATTTAACTAGATTAGCCCAAAATAAAGAAAAGACTAGGAATACAACAGAGTAAGTTAGCAAATGTGTATGTTTTGAAGATTACTCGAATTCACACATATGCTCGCCACAAATGTGCATACTTGTCTTTCTCTGCCAGAAAAAAAAAAATGAGAATGAAGGTTACATATTTCTTTTCTTTTAATAAAAGTATTGTGCGTTGCCCAGAGGTTAAATAGGAATTCCACTTGGTACTGATACAGATATTTAGGGTGTGTCTCAACTCTAGAATATTATTAGGTTATGTGAAACATTATAAAATATAACTAAACTAATGTGGATTTTGTGATTCGGTTCTCTGGCAAAACTCAAAGTCAGAGTGCTATGGCCAAGAGGTGGTCGGAGAACTTAGGATTTACTTTGCAAAAAGCAGGAAGCGCCTGTTCCAGGGTATTTAACAAGGAACAATTTCCATCAGGGTCTTGCTATTGTTCCCCAAAATGTCCTTACTCTTTCAGAAAAAGATAAATGGTGGCAATTGTCCTTATTAGGATGGAGAATAATAAAAAGGAAGGCACTTCCTCACTAATTCCCATCTCCATAGAAACTGCTCAACTCCCCAAGCCCCTTGTCCCCTGCATCAGTCAACAGCATTTTGTGATGCTAGGCAGTTGGAGCCAGGCGCCTGCCTTCTCTCATACTGTGATACCTTGAAGGGGAGCCGAAAGAACACAAAGACTTGTGCCAAATTTTTAAAGACCCCACTGCCTCAAATTGAAATCCCTCCTGTATTTTCCGTCTCATATTTCTAAGAAACAGTATTTAACGTGAGTTTCAAAGGCCCATGTGAAATGCAGCTGTTACCAGAGGGCTCTTGATCCTGAGTCCCTTTCTTGTCCCTTTCAGTTACTGAAACTCAAATAGTGCATCGGTAAGAACTTCTGCTTGCCCCTGCTTTTTAAACATGTGCCTGGCTTTAGGAGAGTTCTGAGGTGATGGCTGTGTGAATATTTACCTGCTGAGTGGATAAGACACTTCAATGTAGATGTGATGGATGCGAATTAGTCATTCCCCTCTCCTTTGTTCCTAGTCAGAATGGAGGCTGGGGGATGTTATGGTAAATAGTCCAAGTCTGCTTGAAATCAATTTAACTCAGTAACTAATTGGATTTAATAATTACACCACAAGTTAGAAATGCTTTGAGAGCCACTGACCTGAAAAGGAATTATCCAGCTAAAAATCTAGGGTTTGTTGAATTGATAGAACTTTAAAGCCTGGGATTTAAAGATGATATGAGTGGGACTCTCATCCCAGCTTGGGGGCAGGGGTAGGGATTTGGATCCACATGAATGAAACAAAAAATATTTGTATTTATTGAATTTCTAAATTGTTTTTTAGTGAACTGTATTTGGGAACTAGTTTTCTGATGCTGCTCATTTTCTGTTTTGCAGATAACGAGACTG
The DNA here is from genome assembly GCF_903995425.1 of Onychomys torridus. Taxonomy (NCBI): domain Eukaryota; kingdom Metazoa; phylum Chordata; class Mammalia; order Rodentia; family Cricetidae; genus Onychomys; species Onychomys torridus. The sequence goes on along the minus strand of NC_050444.1, from coordinate 36,887,437 downwards.
ATGTGTGGATGTGTGACTCAGAAAATGCAGACAGACATGGTGCCTTCACAGACAAGAGACAAGCAAGAGGGCTGGACTAGACAAAACAAATGGGCACGGTTCGGGCAGTAGCTACCATGATAGCACATGTTTCTTCAGCCAATTTTCTATCTCTCTGCCTGTCTGTCTATCTGTCTGCCCATCTCTCCCTCGCTCCCCCCCCCCACCTTTCAAAAGCAATTAGAAGTCTGCATTTAGGGGTGCAATTGTCTGATATTTACTAGAAAAATACCCTCTAGTGACACTTGTTCCTAGCTGCCAGTTTTTTATCCCTACAGAAACGGATTCCACTAGGGTCATACAAACAGCGAGATCCAGCTTTAGAGGGTAATTAAGATTACTTGGTCTCTAGACAATGACTGCTTCTATCTTGGCCTCCCATTGCTTCCAGCACCAGCAACTACACACCTGTGGCTTTACACTAGCCTGGAGCTCTTCTTCACAGTGATTTTTGCATCCTTCCTTCATAAAACCCTTGGCAATCAAAGTGACCCAGTAAGAGCAAAGCTAATGGCTTAGTGACCACACAGGATCCTCCTTATATGCAAGTCATCTACGGCTGATCCCCAAAGCAGGCAATGTCCAAGGTGTGTTTTCATTATGCCTATCATGAGGAAAGGTAAAAACAGCAGGTTTTTCAAGTGTACATCAGCAGTGTTGATATTGGGCTTCTGGGAATATTGCAGCTGCTGAGAAAGATGCTTAGGAGTGTACTCTGAGTGGCTTTAACATCACAGCACCAGCTATGTTCTCCCTGGCAGGAAGCCGTTTCCTACCTCTTCCATGTGACCATTTGCTATTGGGTCTTCCCCCAGTCTGTCTCCAGGCAACATTTCCCCCGTCTTTCTCTTCTTCCTGAGTGACAAGAAACCCTGAGGCAACAACGTGCAGTTGAGAGGTCCCTGAAAAGGCAGCCAGGACAGCATTATTTTCAGGAGGCATGGAATCCCACACTTCACTTCCTCACATTCCTTGAAAGTCTACCCCGTAGAAATGCATCCTGGTTCACGCGAGGACAGCACCCTAGGGTGGATTTGTTTAGCGGTTTGCTTTATTGGAGAGCTCATGAAGACTCCAGAAGAGAATGCAAAGGAAAAACATCCCAGGGAGTTGGGTCATCTTGGGTCACTGGCCAGTTAAGACTTAGAAAGTGGAAGCACCAACAGCAGAAAAGCTGCTGCTTCTGACAGACAAGATAAGAAAGAGAGCTGGCGCGACGGCCCCTGGACTTTACATGGGCCTAATCTTGTAGAAGGACCTAAACTTTGGCTCTTTTTTTTCCATCTACAACTTCCCTCCCCTCCCATCAATCACCTATTCATCGAGAGTTGGTAATTACTTTTTAGTCAGTTACGTGTTGAAATTCCGTGACAGCTAACAGAAGTTGCTTTTCAAATCATTAGAAAGATCAGTTATGGTTTTTCTATTAAGATTCAAACCAAGAAAAATCCTTACATTGATTTCCCAGGCGTCCTTAATTCATTTTTTAATTAGTTAATGATTTTTTTTCCTCAGGAACATCTCCATATTACTGATACACACCAGGAGAAAGAAAAAACTCTCCACCTTGTTATTTTCATATCAATAAATGTGGAAGGGACAATTCATTAAAAAGTAGAATGCATTTTATTTAACTTATTTATCTGTTGTTATGTATGTATGTATGTATGTATGTATGTATGTATTTATTTATTTATTTATTTATTTATTTATTTATTTATTTATTTCAGAGGGTCCCTTCTTATCCTGTGTGCCAGCTCATCCTAAACTAATGCTGCAGAGCAACATGTTCCCAGAAGCTGTGACCCTTCTTGTTGCTTTTCTTTTCTTCTCTCTCTTTTTGGCTAAAATAACTACGGGCTTGTCTGTTACAGTGAAGATTAATATGTAAGGCTTGATGTGCGAGCATGAAGACCCGAGTTCAGGTGCCCAGAACTCACAGGAACAGTAAAAAGCCAGACTTGGTGGCACACACCCACCCACTGTCCTAGGGCTGTGACGCAAAGACAGGAGGGTCCTTGAAGCTCACTGGCCTGATATGCTTTTTGAATCTGTGAGCTCCAAGCTCACTGAGAGACCCTGTCCCAAGAGCTATAAGGTAGAAAGCAGCAGAGGGAGACACCAGCATTAACTTCTAGCCTCCACACACGCTCACGTGAGTGTATATGAGCACCTGCGCACTTCGTACACACACACACACACACACACACACACACACACACACACACTCACACACGCACAAAGAAATAAATTTGAAAATAATAACTTACATGTTTCCCTCTTTCTTTTTAAAACAAATTCATCATGGGGCTGGGAGTATGGCTCAGTAATAGAGCAGATAGTTCACATGCTCAAGGGACTCAATTGTCAGTACCAGAATAATGAAATAAATAAAATGAGCTAAAAATAATTTATTAAATATCAAAGACAGGCCAAGCAACCGTATCTTACTAAGATCTTGGGATGCAAAGATGGATAGAACTCTATTTTTAAAAGATTATATGTGATGATAAACATATCAAGGTTTTTTGTTAATTCTGGAATGAAGAGATCAACAACTTGTTCTATCAGATGAGAGCAGAGAGGGATAAGCTCACTCACCACTGGATATCCAGGTAAGATTGCAGAGAATTCGAGAGTTAGAGCAAATCACACACCAAAGGGTAAGGGAGGGCTGTGGTGTACGCTCAGTACTAGAGAGCTTGGTTACCAGGAATGGGTCACTGGAATCTATCTAGAACCAAATGGAAGGGGTGGGGGTGGAGGGCTGTACTGTAAATCCATTGGCGATACAGAAAGGTGGGTTGAGATGGTAGTCTGTACCCAAGAAAGACTGGAGTTCACAGCTCATGACATTCATGCTAATGGATTTGCAACTGTTAAAGAAAATTGGGAGCCTTTGACAAATGGTAACACCAAAACTGTATTCTAGAACATTCTTTCTGGTGGTGGGGTATGACCGTGAGAGGAGAAGGGCTATAGGTGGTCTGTCACATTCATGCATTAGTTCACCAAAGAACTCTGAGGAAGGAAAGACCTGCATTCTCAGCAGAGACAGAAGCCCAGGTGGGAAAAGGTAAATAACTTACCTCAAGATAAGCATCAAGTAATAGACAGAGGAGTCAAAGCAGATCCTCCAATCAGTGTGGACTGGTCTCTGGACTCTCCTCAAAGGTGGCAGCAATACCACACAGGGGTGCTCAGCCACTGGCCAGGCACTGTACCGGGCTCTGTGTTCACTTACCCTGCAGACATCAATCAAATTTGGAAAGTATAAATATTGCAAATAAGGCAACTGAGACCTGAAAATGGCAAGCAATTGTACATGAACAACTCTTTAATCATAAAGCTGAGCCTCAAAGCCAGCTCTGTGTGATTCTGAAGACCTGTTTTTAGCTTATTATGCTGAAATTCTTTCCAATGTTTAAAAAAAAAAAAGCAGCAGAATGTCATTGGTGTTCCACAGGAGAGGGGCTCCTCCATGCTGCTAAAGGCTGAGTGGATGTGCATGTCACATAGCAAATTAGTGGCACAGTTGCACCTAGAAAGAAAACAGGTCCCCCAGCAGCGTTCTTCCCATGACCACACTTGGCAACAATCTAGCTGGGACCTGACTTAGACAGATGAAGTTGTCAAACTCCTGTGGAGAAAAGTTCCAGAATGTCCTGAGATATGTTGCAATCTCTTGCCCCTGGATTCAATCTTTCCAAACTGCACCTCCTTTCCCGTACACGGCCAGCACCGTGGGGTGGCTTGGGCAGGAGCTGACCCTTTGAAGGACCTAATAATCAGACTGGAAAAAGTCCAACAGTAGCTACTGAAAGCTAGATGACATGAGAATGGTGACCTGTGACGTGGAAACACAAAGCCAGGATCTGTGTTACGTCCTTCACATAAAATGAGCTCAAGAAAATAGGCCATGAAAACATTTGGCAAATGAGCCTCTCATTTCATACCCTACTCTTAACATTACCTAAAGCATGATTTCTCTGGAAGAAAAAAAAAAAGAAAGAAAGAAAAATGTGATTACACAAGGAAAATGAAGGTATGTAACGAGGAGACATTTGTCTTATAGGAATTTAACTACAAGATAATTAAATTCAATGGGGTGTGTAATTACACACAAAACGAAACCCAACCTCCCTAGAAATTTCCCCTCTGCTACCTTGGGGGAATGAGTTAGACCCTGGCTTTTTTCTTCCTGGTGTTTTCTGTATTAATCTCGTCATTATTTCCAACAAAAGAACTGTGTTTTAGCCTTCAGGCAAGTTTTGAGTCTTCTGGAATTTCCATGTAGGGGAAGCATCTAGTCCATAGCTGGATGGAATATTCTGGTACCTGAAAATGCATTGGCCATTTCACTGTAGCCCACCTTGAGCTTGAGTCTAGGAGACCCTGCTGAACAAAGGCTTTTCTCATTAAGGTGCTGAGCTGACAAGAATGATCTTTTGATAAAACTATAATGTTCAAAATCTTGTAATGGATAGAGGATGCTTTGTGGAAAGCAGTATTTTGTGATCTGTTTGTTTCATTAGCATCTAGAGGTTTATTAAAACTATAAAGAGATAAGGGAAGGATTTTTCTTTCCAAACCCACTTGGATTTTTTTCTATTCTCTAAATTTTGTGATTCACACATTGTAGACAAATTTCTAAACCATCTTATTAAATAAGAAACATACAGCCAAATACAGAGGTAATAGCTAAGGAGATCAGAGAACTAGCGAAGAGCCAGGACTACATATCTTACCACCTCACCACCATCACTACCTCAGAGAGAGCTTCTTCCTGTGTAACCTGTGTTTTTATTGCCTTTCTATTCTGCTTTCTCATTGGCTCTAAGCCCAGCCACATGACTTCCTTGTCACTGCCTGTCTATACAGACCTCCAGGTCTCTATGGTTGGTACTGGGACTAAAGGCTGGTGTCCTTGACCATGCAGAGACTCTGCCTGCCATGTGATCAGATTAAGGGCATGGGCTACCACCACCTGACTCTGTTTATGGCTTGTTATGTGACCTCTGATCTCCAGGCAAACTTTATTTATTAACATACGAATAGAATCACATTTCAGCACAATTAAAATATTACCACAACACGTGTTTATGTTTAAAAAGCAACTTGGAGTGCTTCAAAATGTTACCAGTATGTTCAGGAAGAGAGTCAGTATCTTATGTCAATCATTTTCCTGAATAGTTGCTTATCCATGGTTTATTGCTTAGTAATTAACAATGCTCCACTTGCTCGGTTTTTTTGGCTAAGGTTTCAATAGTAAGAAGAGTGTGGCAATAAGTAAGTTTCTCAGGGAGCTTTTTTAAGAATATGATGTGTGGAAGTGTGTGTCTGCACGTGGGTATATGTACCACCACATGCATGCTGATGCCTTCAGAGGTCAGAGTCATGAGCGACCCTGAAGGGGGAGTTACAGATGGCTGTAAGGCACCCCGTGTAGATGCTGGGAACTGAACCAAGTCCTCTGGAATAGCATTAAATGTTCTTAACCACTCTCCTGCCCCAGGAGCGGCCTTTTGTGAGACAGCAACAGGTTTCCAAGAGCAGAGCACCTCAGAGATGTTCCCCTCTGGCTAGTCACCTCCCTTATTTCACAGGGTTCTCAGTAGAGGAAACTAAGGATTACACACCAATGACAAGGACTGTAAATGTTCAGATACTGTGTCTCTTGCTGTGATGACAAACACTGTCTTTGGCTGGCTGAAGAGACAGGTGACAGTACAAGCAACATGGGAACAGTCACTATTTCCTGAAGTGACCTGGGCCACAGGATAGATCACTCAAAAGCTCCTTCTCTGAGAAGGTTGGATTTCCCGCTACAGAGGCTGGTTAAGAGCCTTGGAGACAGGGATCCACATGCTCTTCTCAAGAGGTTGCACCCACTGTTTCTGCACGCAATGAGTATGAACTGCATAGCTTTCAAACAGAAAACCAGCTTATATATTCCCTCTTCTTTCCTTCACTTTTCTCTCTCCCCCTCCCTCTCCTCCTCCTTCCCCTCCTCCTTAGGAAAATCATGGTCGAAACTACAAGTACACGCTAGTTGCTGAACAGGTATCGACTGTTTTCTGACTACAGGATATCTGTGGGTTCCAGGCAGCTGAAGCTGCAGTTACTCCTGTAAATCCCCTCCTCAACAGTGTCTACA